>NW_006711154.1:714986-1429972 GCF_000167675.1 Trichoderma reesei QM6a | reverse complement strand
CCACGTGATCAATCGAGCCGGTACCATCTTTACCTAGGCTAAAAATTAGGGCAGGCAAGTCAGGCCAGACATCTTTGTCTAGGCGAAGAATTTAGGTCAGGCCAGACATCTTCGTCCGGGCGAAGAATTTGGGTTTAGCGAGACATCTTTATCTGGGTGAAGAATTTAGGTTTGGCAAGAAATCTTTGTCTGGGCGAAGAATTTGGGTTAGGCGAGAAATCTTCATCTGGGCGAAGAATTTAGGGCGGGTAAGTTAGGCTAGATATCTTCGTCTGGGTGAAGAATTTGGGTTTGGCAAGAAATCTTCGTTTAGGCGAAGAATCTGGGTTAGGCGAGAAATCTTCGTCTAGGCGAAGAATTTGGGTTAGGCGAGAAATCTTTATCCAGGCGAAGAATTTAAGGCGGGCAAGTCAGGCTAGATATCTTTGTCTAGGCGACGAATTCAGGTATGGCCAGATATCTTCATCTGGGCGAAGACTTCAGGGCGGGCAAGTCCGGCTAGACATCTTCGTCTATGTGAAGAATCTGGGTTAGGCGAGAAATCTTTATCTGGGCGAAGAATTTGGGGCGGGCTAGATATCTTTATCTGGGTGAAGAATTTAGGTTTAGTAAGAAATCTTTATCTGGGTGAAGAATTTGGGTTGGGCGAGAAATCTTTATCTAGGCGAAGAATTTAGGGCGGGCAAGTCAGGCTAGACATCTTTGTCTGGGTGAAGAATTTAGGTTTGGCTAGACATCTTTATCTGGGTGAAGAATTTGGGTTTGGTAAGAAATCTTTGTCTAGGTGAAGAATCTAGGTTGGGCGAGAAATCTTTATCTAGGCGAAGAATTTGGGTTTGGCTAGACATCTTTGTCTGGGTGAAGAATTTGGGTTTGGCAAGAAATCTTCATCTAGGCGAAGAATCTAGGTCAGGCGAGAAATCTTTGTCCGGGCGAAGAATTTGGGTCAGGCCAGACATCTTCGTCCAGGCGAAGAATTTGGGTTAGGCGAGAAATCTTTATCTAGGCGAAGAATTTGGGTTAGGCCAGACATCTTTATCTAGGCGAAGAATTTGGGTTGGGCGAGAAATCTTTATCTAGGTAAAGAATTTAGGTTAGGCCAGACATCTTTGTCTGGGCGAAGATTTTAGGTTGGGCGAGAAATCTTTATCTAGGCGAAGAATTTAGGTTAGGCTAGACATCTTTGTCCGGGTGAAGAATTTAGGTTGGGCGAGAAATCTTTGTCCAGGCGAAGAATTTGGGTTAGGCCAGACATCTTTATCTGGGCGAAGAATTTAAGGCGGGCAAGTTAGGCCAGACATTTTTATCTAGGTAAAGAATTTAGGTTTGGCCAGACATCTTCGTCTGGGCGAAGAATTTAGGTTTGGCAAGAAATCTTTGTCTGGGCGAAGAATCTAGGTCGGGCGAGAAATCTTCGTCTGGGCGAAGAATTTGGGTTTGGCCAGACATCTTTATCTAGGCGAAGAATTTAGGTTTAGCAAGAAATCTTCATTTAGGCAAAGAATCTGGGTTAGGCGAGAAATCTTCGTCTGGGCGAAGAACTTGGGGCAGGCAAGTTAGGCTAGACATTTTTATCTAGGCGAAGAATTTGGGTTTGGCAAGAAATCTTCGTCCAGGTAAAGAATTTGGGTCAGGCTAGACATCTTTGTCTAGGCGAAGATTTTAGGTTAGGCGAGAAATCTTCGTCTAGGTGAAGAATCTGGGTCGGGCCAGACATCTTTGTCCGGGCGAAGAATTTGGGTTGGGCGAGAAATCTTTATCTGGGTAAAGAATTTAGGTCAGGCCAGACATCTGCGAAGATTTTAGGTCGGGCGAGAAATCTTTATCCAGGCGAAGAATCTGGGTCGGGCCAGATATCTTTATCTGGGTGAAGAATTTAGGTTGGGCGAGAAATCTTTGTCTGGGCGAAGAATTTAGGTCAGGCCAGACATCTGCGAAGATTTTAGGTCAGGCGAGAAATCTTCGTCTAGGCGAAGAATCTGGGTTAGGCGAGAAATCTTTATCTGGGCGAAGAATCTGGGTTGGGCGAGAAATCTTCGTCTAGGCGAAGAATTTGGGTTAGGCGAGAAATCTTTATCCGGGCGAAGATTTTGGGTTGGGCAAGAAATCTTTATCTAGGCGAAGAATCTGGGTTAGGCGAGAAATCTTTATCTAGGCGAAGAATTTAGGGCGGGCAAGTTAGGCTAGACATCTTTATCTGGGTGAAGAATTTGGGTTTGGCAAGAAATCTTTGTCTGGGCGAAGAATCTGGGTTGGGCGAGAAATCTTCGTCTAGGCGAAGAATCTAGGTTGGGCGAGAAATCTTTGTCTAGGCGAAGAATTTGGGTTAGGCGAGAAATCTTTATCTGGGCGAAGATTTTAGGTTGGGTAAGAAATCTTCGTCTGGGTGAAGAATCTGGGTTAGGCGAGAAATCTTCGTCCGGGCGAAGAATCTAGGTCAGGCGAGAAATCTTTATCTGGGCGAAGAATTTAGGTTGGGCGAGAAATCTTTATCCGGGTGAAGAATCTGGGTTGGGCGAGAAATCTTCGTCTGGGCGAAGAATCTGGGTTAGGCGAGAAATCTTTATCCGGGCGAAGAATTTAGGGCGGGCAAGAAATCTTTATCTAGGCAAAGAATTTCTAACCCGAACCTATAAGACCAGTTTTCACCTTATAATAAAAGTAAAGTTAATATATATTTAAATATAAATAATTTAAATAAAAGTAAGTTTAATATATATTTAAGTAAAATTAAATTAAATAAAAATAAAGTTAATATATATTTAAGTAAAAGTAATTTATATAAAAGACTTTTTTATATATACTTAAATAAAAATAATTTAATTAAAAATAAATTTAATATATATTTAAGTAAAAGTAATTTAAATAAAAGTTTTTTTTATATATACTTAAGTAAAAGTAATTTAAATAAAAGTAAATTTAATATATATTTAAGTAAAAGTAATTTAAATAAAAGTTTTTTTTATATATACTTAAGTAAAAGTAATTTAAATAAAAGTAAGTTTAATATATACTTAAGTAAAAGTAATTTAAATAAAAGTAAGTTTAATATATACTTAAGTAAAAGTAATTTATATAAAAGACTTTTTTATATATACTTAAGTAAAAGTAATTTAATTAAAAGTAAGTTTAATATATACTTAAGTAAAAGTTATTTAAGTAAAAGACTTTTTTATATATACTTAAGTAAAAGTAATTTAAATAAAAGTAAATTTAATATATACTTAAATAAAAATTAATTAAATAAAAAACTTTTTTATATATATTTAAATAAAAGTAATTTAAATAAAAGTAAAGTTAATATATATTTAAATATAAATAATTTAAATAAAAATAAGTTTAATATATATTTAAATAAAATTAAATTAAATAAAAGTAAAATTAATATATATTTAAGTAAAAGTAATTTATATAAAAGACTTTTTTATATATACTTAAGTAAAAATAATTTAATTAAAAATAAATTTAATATATATTTAAGTAAAAGTAATTTAAATAAAAGTTTTTTTTATATATACTTAAGTAAAAGTAATTTAAATAAAAGTAAGTTTAATATATATTTAAATAAAAGTAATTTAAATAAAAGATTTTTTTATATATACTTAAATAAAAGTAATTTAAATAAAAATAAGTTTAATATATACTTAAGTAAAAGTAATTTAAATAAAAATAAATTTAATATATATTTAAGTAAAAGTAATTTAAATAAAAGACTTTTTTATATATACTTAAATAAAAGTAATTTAAATAAAAGTAAAATTAATATATACTTAAATAAAAATAATTTATATAAAAGACTTTTTTATATATATTTAAATAAAAATAATTTAAATAAAAGTAAGTTTAATATATATTTAAATAAAAATAATTTAAATAAAAGATTTTTTTATATATATTTAAGTAAAAATAATTTATATAAAAGATTTTTTTATATATATTTAAGTAAAAGTAAATAAATTATAAAAGTTTTTTATATATACTTAAGTAAAAGTAATTTATATAAAAGACTTTTTTATATATACTTAAGTAAAAATAATTTAAGTAAAAGACTTTTTTATATATACTTAAATAAAAGTAATTTAAATAAAAATAAAATTAATATAATTTTAAATAAAAATAATTTAAATAAAAGTAAGTTTAATATATACTTAAGTAAAAATAAATTAAATAAAAGTAAAGTTAATATATATTAAAGTAAAAATAATTTAAATAAAAAAATTTTTTATATATATTTAAATAAAAATAATTTATATAAAAACTTTTTATATATATTTATTAAATTATTACTTATATTAATTTTTTTTATAAAATAAAAAATTTATAAAAGTTTATTTAAAAATATATTATATAAAATATAATTTTTTTATTTTTATTTATTTTTTTATTATATAAAAAGTTATATATTACTTTATATTTAAAAGAATTTATTTTATATTTAAAATAATTTACTTTAATTTTTAAAGTAAAATTATATTTTAAATATTAAATATTATTTAATATAAAAATATATATAATAAATTTAATATATAAAATATATAAAAGTAATTTTTATATATTTATTATAATTTATTTTATTAATTAAAATTAATATTTTAAATTAAAGTATATAAAAAATATACTTAAGTAATAAATATTTATATAACCTTTTATAAATAAATAAAAAATATATAAAATTTTAAAAAAAAATAATATATAATATAATATTTTTTATATATTTATTATATTTTTTTAAGCTATTATATAATATAAAGTAAAAAAAAATAAAAATATTAAAAATTAAAAAAATTATTTAAAAAAAAACTAATAAAGCTATAAGCTTAAAAAGACTAGTTTTATAAAAAGAAAAAAATTTATATTAATTAAGTATAGTAAAAATTATTAAAACTTTATTATTAAGAAAAAAGTACTTTTAGTATAAAAGAAAGAGAAATTTCTTTTATAAGCTATTACTGCCTTTTTTAAAATAAAGCCTTAAAAAATTAAAACTTTAATTCTAGCTTTAATACTTACTTTAAAAATTAAAAAAAAAAATATATATAATCCTTATAGCTTATAATATATAAGAAGATTTTTTTAATATTTTTAAAGCCTTTATTTAAGATATAGTAAAATAGTAAAAAAAAGTAAAAATTTAATTTAAAGTAGGAAGCTTATAAAAAAGTAAAAGATCTTATATATTAAAAATATATAAAATTCTAATTAAAAATAAGTATTTTAAAGCTATTTTTTTATATTTTTAGCTATTTTATTTATTAATAAAAAGCTATATAATATATTATTTTACTATTATATTTATATATAAAGCTTAAAATACCTATTTATTAAAGAAATATAGCTATATAAAAAATATATATAATTTTAATACTTAATAAGCTACTTAAAGTAATTTTTTATATATTTTTAGCTATTTTATTTTATAATAAATAGTAGTTTTATATTATAAGTATAAAATAATATACTTTTTTTATAAAGTAAAAATAAATACTTATATAAATAAAAATAGCTATATAAAAAATATATAAAAATCTAGTAAAAAATAAGCTATTTAAAGCTATTTTTTATATATTTATAGCTATTTTATTTTACTTTAATTTTTATAAGTAAAAAGCTATTTTTACTTTTTTCTTTTTTTAAGGCTTACTTAAGTAAAAGGTAAGTAAGTAAAGTAGTAAGGGTAAATACACTAGCAGGGATATTAACTAGATTTTAAGCTAATTATTTACTTAAGTAAGCTATACCTTACCTCTTAAATAATATATCTTATCTTCTTCCTTAAATAAAAAGCTAATTAGACTAGATATAAAATAGTAAATTATATAAAAAAATCTATTAAAAAATTAGCTTTTTAATAGTACTATTTATAGCTTAATACATTTACTAATAGCCTAGTTATTTATAACTAAAGATTCTTATACTACTACTTTTTAAGCTTAAGTACTGCAGGAGGAAAGGCATTAGCAGGGATATTAACTAGATTTTAAGCTAATTATTTAAGTGGGTCCTAAGCCCTACCCTTTATTAATACTATACTTAATTAAGGAGAAAATTATAAAAATACTATTTTTTATTTTTTAGCTTTTTTAAGCTAACTAAAAGAGGTATAGCTTAAATAAAAATATATAAAAATCTACCTAGCTTTAACTATTTTAAAAGTATTATTTTTATTTATAAAAGCCTATATATAGTTAGTTTTTTATAAGCTTAAAGGTAAAATTAAATAAAAAAAAAAAAAAAAAATTTTACTAAGTTTTTCTTTTCTTTTTTAACCCTAGGTATAAAGCACCTGCAGATTTTTATTAATTAAAAGACTAGGCTAAATTAATTAAAAAGGTATTTTTTATTAAGTAAGGCTTTTTTATTTAGGCTTAGTAAATTTTTAATTTATATTATATTTAAAATATATTTTTTATTAAGTTATAAAATACTAAATTAAAACTATTTTAATATAAAATTTTAAAATATTTTATAATTAATTTTAAAAAAGTATTATTAAAAATTAAAAAAAGATTTTAAAATATAAATTTTATAATAAATTTTATTATATTTTTTATATTTATTTTAATTTAAAATTTAAATTTTTTTTTCTTTTTTTACTTTAATTTTTACTTTATAAGTATAATATAACTTTAACTTTAAATTATATTACTTTTTATAAAATAAGTTTTTTTATTTAAGTTTAATAAATTTTTAACTTATATTATAATTTAAATATATTTTTATTAAGTTATATAATACTAAGCTAAAAGTATTTTAATATAAGATTTTAAAATATATTATAATTAATTTTATAAAAATACTATTTAAAATTAAAAAAAAGTTTTAAAATATAAATTTATTAATAGATTTTATTATAATTTTTTATATTTATTTTAATTTAAAATTTAAGAATTTTTTTCTCCCTTTTTATATTAACCTTTACTTTATAAATAAAATATAACTACTACCTTTACTATTACTTTTACTACTGCCTTTACTACTATTTTTACTACTGCCTTTACTACTGCCTCTACTACTGCTTTTACTACTGCCTTTACTACTGCCTCTACTACTGCTTCTACTACTGCCTCTGCTACTGCCTCTGCTGCTGCCTCTGCTACTGCCTCTACTACTGCCTTTACTACTGCCTTTACTACTGCCTTTACTACTGCCTTTACTACTGCCTTTACTACTGCCTCTGCTACTGCCTCTGCTACTGCCTTTACTACTGCCTTTACTACTGCCTTTACTACTGCCTTTACTACTGTTTTTACTGCTGCCTCTGCTACTGCCTCTGCTGCTGCCTTTGCTGCAGACGCCTCCCTGTCTAACCTTGTTTTTTACTACTGTAGTGTTAGGTAACACCTGGTTGTCGGCCTCCCGCATTAGTCTATACACTGCTACTGATTTACTATGCCTAAACAGATCAGTCTGGGTTTAATATATATAGCTAGCTGCCCAGCATCCTCTAACAATATCTTTTGCAGTATGCATTTACTTCTCGCGCTTTAAGCCCAACCCGGTCTGCATTGCGTTCCAAAGTCACAGCATAGTTTGTCTATATCTTCTCAGTCCGCTATTATGCCTACATCGCCATCTAATGTGCTAAGCGCACGCACGCTCGAGTACCTTTTCCACCACGTTTGTTTGCCTCCAAAACTACCTGATGGGGATGATACATCGGTTGCGAACGAGACTGTATTGATCAAATATGTACTCGAGACCCTGTCAGAATACCTACAAGAAACGGAGCTTATCTGCCAGCGAGCTGTCATGACTGCAACTGCAATGGTAGAGAACATGATAGCTGGAAGAGACGACAAGGGTTTTGTCAAAGAAGGCAAATTGCTGGACATTCTGACGCAGCTCCTTTCCCCTGGTCAGTTTCTTCCCCTCTGGATTCGCAATGTTGATAATTCTAACGAATACTCTACATGCTTAACAGACACTGCTGCGCCATTCCACATCAGGGCACAGAATGCGGGGGTATTGCTTCGACGAGACAAGGATATGGCCATATTCGAGTTGTTTGAGCTCTCTCCCACCAACCAAGCCGTCTATGCGACTAAAGGACGTCTCATTCGCCACTTTCCGGCGACTGCAATTGGCGTTCCTCTGGAAACATTCACCGATGAATCATTCCAGAAAGTCCTAGCCAAAACCATGGCCAAGATGAGTTACGAGGCAGTTCACGAAATCATTCCAAAGGCGCGAAAGGCGGAACAAGTTCATGATGAAGAACGCGAAACCAACGACCCACGAATTGTCACGGAGTTGTTGAGCAGCTTCCTCCAAGGAGTCGGCCATCCGATTGCCGTTCCTGGAGTGAGTAAGAATACTAGGGAGGATGTCATTTACAAGAATTCCAAGCTTCCTTGGAGACGATCTCCCGTTTGGCTCCTCATCCGCTGTTCCCTTCATCTGACCATGGACCGCATGGCTGTCAGCTCAGAAGAAATCTACAAGTCCTTCATGGTTTTCCTTCTCAGCCGCCTGCTCAGAGATGCGACAAACCTGCACTCTGCAAGCGAGACTCTCAGAATCATGTCCACCAAAGTGTCAAGGCGACTTTTGAAGCTGCAACACCCTGTCCCTGGAACATGGCTGTCGAAAGTCCATGACTCTGTATGCTTAGCCTCCCGTCTGGTGTGTGAGCGATGGCAATCAATTCGCAACTATTGTCAGCCAAAGCTCGAATTGGAGGCCCTCACAACTCTCAACATGGATCAAGATGTGTACATCAATCTCCAGGGATTGAATGACTTCATTTCTTCCCTATCAAAACGCGATGCACTGAGCAAGGCGTCATCATTCTGTCCAGCCCCAGACATCTTTACTTGCGACGAGGATATGCCATCGGTTCCAACGTCTTTGAATGAACAGCTCGTCCCATCCGTTCTCGCTATGATTGAGATGTGGGTGGCCGAACATCTTGATGAGTGGCGTAAGGGCCATCTGCATGACGAGTTATCTTGTCTCGGCATCTGCACTCTAATGTACCGCTATCACGAACTGGCCAAACCTTGGTATAGCGGCCGACCGGAAGGGATATCAAGAATGGTCCTGGTCTGCATCGAACTTTGGATTGCAGCTGATAAAGTTGCGACTAATGCCCTTCCCCTACTTATGGAATACGAACACAAGATCCCCCTCGAACTATTCCAGGCGCTGCTGCTTGCATTTCGAGAAGATATGGAGAGGCTGCATCGTGCCGAGACTTATCTCCAACATCGACAAGAAGACGCCCAATCACGCCATAGACCATCAATCTTTGACTCCTACGGGGTGCCGAGGTCTTTTCCTGTGGAATACTTCACACTTTCGCCGTCGCATCAGAACCTCATGAGAGACATTGAACTGTGGGCTCATACGCAAAGAAACCTTAAACGCGAAGAGTTTCGAGCGCTTCACGCCAAGTATACCAGCCTGATGCAACAGTATGAGCAAGGGACGTGCGACACTTGGCAGTACTGGGAGGATGGAGTCTCTTGTTACGAGCATCATCCACGGTGCTCTCGATGCCAGCTGCAAAAAAACGCCTCAAACCTCTCGATAGAGGTGCACGAGTGGCCACTGTCAAACAAACTTTTGGAAGCTCAGACAACAGTTTTTGAACTAGACCTGCCCAAGCACTTTGGCCAATGGCGTGATGCGACAGTCTTCATCATTAATGACGTGCTTAGAAGCGCCTATCAATACTCTGAAGAATCAGAAACGCCCAATCCTCTGCGGACTTATTCTGGTCTTTCGAGGTTCTTTCAGACAGACACGAACTTGCGAGTGCATCTGCTGTCCAACGCAAAGCCCCATATCAGAACTCACCGACGCAAACGACCTATTTCCACCAGTTCAGAAGAGGATGTCTGCGTTCATAACGGACTCAGACTCCGATATTTCGACAATTATAGGCAGTGTTTCATTGCCGGGTTCACTACAACAGTTCAGCTACCCGAGCTTTGTACATTCCAACTGAACCCGAACTCGGTGCAGATGAGTAGGTTCCTCATTCACACGCACGAAAATCCAGCTGGCGAAACTCCAAATGCTGTGATCGCATCTCAATCTCTTTGCCCGGACCACATGACCTTGGGGGAGTTCAAAGCTTTGGCTACGGTTCGCTATGGATATCGTATCCATTGGATGGGCGTGCTCACTCAACTCGCAATGCCTGAGGTTGATTTCAACAAACCTGAGACTGCAATCTTCTTCCTCCAGCTTAGCCTTCAGGCTGGCCCCAGGAAAGATGGCCCGATGAAGGCTGGCACAGTTGAAAGGTGCGCGCACACACGGCTGTCGGATCTAGAATTCGGTCGCGAATTCCTCGAGCGCCTTCGAAGCTGCGTTTCACGCATCAGGGAAAATTGGCAGTCGAACATTTCTTTATGGATCTTTGTCTTTCTCACAGCTCGTCTCATGACAATGACTACGCAGACACTGAAAGAGCAAGCTCTTCCCTTCTTGACTGAGTGCAGAACGATCACTCTTGGGTGGCTGGCGAAGCTGCAGGCTAGAGCCCATGAGACTAAAGATGAAGCGCAAAGGACCCAGTTCCTACGGATTGCCCTTCGGATTTCGCTTATATGCGCAGACTCCTTCAATTTGGACAAGCACTCTCTGCTCGAGATTCTGCCTGATTCCGAGCAGGCGGCTGTTTTGCTAGAAGCATCCATCAACATCTACAACAATGTAGGACTCCTACGCGAGGAGCCAGAGGAAGATCTCCTTGAGAAGACAATGTACGACCGATGGGTGTTCACATTGCACCGTTCACGACGGATAATCGTGCAAGAAGTCCTCTCAAGAGACAATACTTGCCTAGACATCAGCATCAGTCGATACTGGCCAGACTTTCGACGCGGCAGGGCTTGGCGCCTCGTTCCTTCCACTTGCAGTTGGTTTGAGACAGTATCTGGCGGTAAAAGAGTTCACTTTAACATACTCAGTGGATCCCTTTTGGTTGATGGAAGTCCCTTATCCCGATTGCCTCGCGAATATGAGGCTCATCATGACTTTCAAAAGGTGTTTGGACGCTTTGTACTTGATGTCATGCCCAGTACCGCCCAAGGAATGCGCTTCTGCGGCTGCAAGACCTTTGCCGGCTACTCCGTCCATTTTGGCGCGGTGAAAGATGCATCAGCAGACGGGGATGATCTGCTGATCCGTCTGCAAGATGAAACAATGCGTCTTCCCACATTGGATATTGTGCCTTCTCGGATATTCGCCCGATCGTTACCGCGGACGTTTGCACAAAGCCATGTTCATTGGTACAACCATGTTACAAAAAGCATAGAATTTCGTTCTATAGAAAATCCATGGCAATTCAGTCGCGATAACTGGATAATGACACAGCATGGTAACCTCTGGAAGCTCACCCGCCGTGAGAGGACATCACTCGTTGCTCCAGACAGTGCATCTGCAGCTCTTTTAGCGACCATTTTTTCCCCTCTTGAATCTCTTCTGAACCTGCATATTCTATCTGATGCAGAAGACAAGACTGCTGTAATCGAAATTCCAAGTCTGCAGCTCGAGTTCAGCCTGAAGCACGGAGAATCAGTCATCAGATCACGCCAGTTCCGGGGCAAGCAGATTGATGCAAACCAGTCCATGGAGACACTGGTGGGGTTCGGCAGCAAGCTCATATTGCAAGACTCTCAGAAGAAGGACGACCGAATGGCGATAATCCCCGAAGGGAAGATCAGCTTTCACAAAGATCATTCCGCTGGGCATACGAGGGCATGCGTGGAATACGGTACGGCTCACCGTGTGCAGCAGTATACGATTGACAAGCAGCTTCGTCGCCTTGTTGATAATGCCACCGTTCACAGCAAGCTGTTTCTGGCTTACATACATGCGCTTACTTCGTATTGCATCCCCGACCCCTTCCTGAGTCGCACTGGAACAGAAGAGGCGTTGTCAATACTGCAGTCGGCGTCGGTTCGGTCCATCGACTATCTGACTGAAGACAGCATTCGGCTACTCTGTAATATTGCTGCTCTAACGCCTCGTCGCAAGTTCTACCCGGAGTACCTTAGGACCATGCAGACAGTGACCTGGGATTCTGACTTGAGCTTCCTGGCCCAAGATTCACGATTTTATAAGATTGTCAACGACATTCTGGACGGAGTGTCAGCCTTGAGCTTCCTGCATCCGCCCAATGCATCCAAGCTGTCCGAGGTCACGAGGCGGGCGGGTATTGACGATTTCCTCATTGAGCGAGAAATATACGCAAGCTCACGCTATCAAGTAACACTTTGTGGCGCTGAGGATGATGGGACAATTCAGGGTGTCCAGTACCAATCCAGAGATCGAGGCACGTCACCTGAGGTGGCTCGTGCGAGCCAGATCGCACTGAAAGTTCATGACGGCGTCTCTCTTCTTCAACAGGATTCACCCAACCATGCTTTTGTCAACACAATTTACCGGCTCCTCTCACAAGAATCTGGAACGCCCGCTAATAGGACTGCTCCTTGCTTGTTGGAGATGGCATATGGAGGCCAATGGCTCCAAGATCCGATGAAGTTTCTGTGCAAATTCTGGTGCAGGCTACACTTTGCATTTCAGGCGGACAGAGGATGGTTGAACAAGTACCAGGTGATGATCTGGCTTACCACCCTGGCATATTCAACCAAATGCGACATGGATGTCCTTCAAAGCCTATTGATGCTTTCACTCACCGAGCACCTACCGGCAACGCCTTTACCCGAGAAGTCATTGTACCACCTTTCAGAAGGCTATGAATGCAAGCTTGATACATTGCAGAGCATCATTAAACGCGCTTCGAAGAAGTTCCATGATGGGTGCCCGGAAAAGGCCATACCTGCCTACTGGAACGAATCCCCAATTGCCACGGCGCGTCGGCAGAAAGCAATGTTCGAGTCTAACCAAAAGGAATTGATTCGTTCCTTCGTGGATCATCTTGTGAGTCAATGGCCTTGCTCAACGCCGCTGCGACCGCAACAGCATCAGCAAGATACCTACATCAATGTATCGGCTGCAATGGTCGAGGTGCAAGCACAATGGCAAGTGTGGCATGATAACCACAACTTCAGAGGTTATCTGCAAGAGTTTGGTCGCCGTCTAGGCCATTACCAGGTTGGAGACGTGAATATGCCACGCCGACTCCCCTCGCGTTACCCAGGCCCAGCTGCCCGCCCTCCTGGATATGTATCAGCCAATGACCTGTTCGCTAAGCCTCCACCCATCATCCCTACCACAGATTCGTCCTTGAATTTGGCCGCTCTATCCACCACGGGTACTGACGAGATGGGTGACCACATGTTGTCGGGGATGCTGCGGCATCTGAATCGGCAGGCAAAGTTTGACTTTGAGCGACGCTATCTCTCGGAACTGGCGCGTAGTCTGGCGGATCTGGGAAACTGCCGGGAGATGACCTTGAACGATAACCCCATGTCTTTGCGAGCAGTAATGTTTCAGTTGCATTTGAGTCATTGCGAGATGCATGTGCAATCCATGTACGATGCCTTGTTAGGGGCAGTCGTGCAGAAGCAGGTCGAAAGGGATGAGAGGGAGGTAACCGCTCGGATCGCTGGCTTCTGGCCGAGGCTCTGCCCTACATTCTTCCTTCAACAGCTTGGTCGGCATCGATGGCCGTCGCTTTCTATGGCCTGGAAGAAGGCCATCGTTGCATATGGAGTTGCAATCACCGCCCTTCAGCAGGCGCAGAGATTGGTGCAGCTGATTGACAAAGACGTCGACCTCCTGCGCGAAGTACAAAATCCAGGGCATAGCTGGGACCCGTATCAATATCCTGAGTGGCTATTGTTGGAGTGCGAGAGCGGCATCATGATCCGGCATGTGCAACATCAGATTGCGGAGCGGATGATTTCGCCCGAGAACAACGACAATGCCGTGATGCAGCTCAACATGGGTGAGGGGAAGTCTTCTGTTATTGTCCCTATTGTCGCAACCGCGCTCAGCAACGGCTCACGGATTGTTCGCGTCGTTGTTGCCAAGCCGCAGGCGAAGCAGATGCACCAAATGCTCGTGTCGAAGCTTTCGGGTCTGATAGACCGCCCAATCTTTCGCATGCCGTTTTCTCGAGCAATTCGCATGGATCGAGATAAAGCTGCTGTGGTCGAAGAGCTAGCCCGTCGGTCGATGAGAGAAGGCGGAGTCATGCTGGTACAGCCAGAGCATCTGCTTTCTTTCCAGCTCATGGGTCTGGAATACCTCATTGACGGGAAGGAGGCAGTCGGCCGTTGTTTGCTCAACGTCCAAAGACTGTTTGACCAATTGTCCAGAGATATCGTCGATGAAAGTGATGAGAACTTCAATGTCAAGTTTGAGCTCATCTACACCATTGGGCTGCAGCAGAGCATTGAACATACGCCGGACCGCTGGGTGGTGATACAAGAGGTGCTTGACAAATTCGTTGAAGTCTGTCTGGAGTTGAAGAGTTCCTTCTCCGAGTCGCTAGAGATTGATCAACTGTCTTCAGGGAGATTCCCAAGGATACGGATACTACGTCCCGATGCCGAGCAGGCCGTGCTCAGTCGCCTCGCTCGCTTCATCTGTTGCACAGGGATTACTGGACTCTCCATTGCGCGGCAGCCCAAGCACATAAGAGATGCTGTATGCCGCTACATCACTCACAGCAGCCCAACAGCGCAGGAAATCAGTGCCGTTGAAGATAGTGCCTACTGGGGGGATTCTACCAGACACTATATTCTCCTTCTCCGCGGCCTATTTGCAGGCGGCATTTTGGCGTTTGCTTTTGGCCAGAAACGGTGGAGAGTCGACTACGGCACAGACGCGAATCGTGAGGCGAAAACCCGACTGGCTGTGCCATTTCGAGCAAAAGACAATCCCACCCCACGGTCGGAATTCAGCCATCCAGACGTCGTCATCCTGCTCACATGCCTCAGCTACTACTACAGTGGCCTTAAAGCCGACGAACTCTTCGAGGCGTTCGATCATCTCATCAGATCTGACAATGCTGATCTTGAATACGGCGCCTGGGTCCAGACGGCACCGCAATTACCTCGTGCATTCCATCTCCTGACGGGTATCAATATCCGTGATCGCGCGCAATGTGTTGAGAGCATCTTCCCATTGCTTCGCTACTCGAAAGGCGCCGTTGACTACTTCCTTTCCCACTTGGTATTTGCAAAAGAGTCCAGGGAATTTCCTCACAAGCTGTCTGCCTCGGGCTGGGACCTGGGCAAGAAGAAAGCCAATTCGACGACTGGTTTCAGTGGAACAAACGACTCAAGATATGTGCTCCCTTTGGCTATCAAACAACTCGATATTCCAGCGCAAAACCACACGAATGCGTTGGTGCTAGAGTATCTGCTCCGACCTGAAAATGGAATCAGGCTAATGTCGGAGGCGTCGAGAGGGGCTACTACCCTGGGAGCCGACTCACTTCTTGAGATGGTGTCGGAAATGGGGCCAAGAAGCCGCGTGATCCTGGATGTCGGAGCGCAGATCATTGAACTAAACAACCTGCAGTTCGCTCAAAGGTGGCTGAGTAGCAACGAAGACAACGCCTCCGTCCAAGCTGTCGTCTTCTTCAATGATGCCGATGAGCTGACGGTTATGGATAGATCGGGCAAAGTAGAGCCTCTTCAATCATCGCCGTTTGCTTCACAGCTAGATCAGTGCCTGGTGTTCCTCGACGAGGCCCATACTAGAGGCACAGACCTACGCCTCCCTTCGGACTACCAGGCGGCGGTAACACTGGGCGCAAACTTGACAAAGGATAAGCTCGTGCAAGGTAATGTCATGACAATGCGATGACACAGGGTGACTTATTTGTTAACGCCTGTATTAGCTTGTATGAGAATGCGAAAACTCGGCAAAGGACAGTCAGTAGTCTTCTGCATTCCCCGGGAGATTGAGCAGAAGATCTTGATGCAGAGAGGTTATGAGCCCTCAAGCTCGGAGAAGATCACGGTGTCAGATGTGCTCTGTTGGACTATATCTGAGACTTGGTTAGATCTACGACGAACTGTTCCATTGTGGTTGACTCAAGGAGTCCGGTTCTACGAGCAGAACACTCTATGGGAAGAGAGCAGTCCTTCCGACAGCTCCTGTGACAGCACACTCTGGGCCAAAAAGTTTCTCGAGGCTGACGCTCAAAGTCTCGACATCCGATATCGTCCACGAGCTGCCTTGGAATCGTCAAAGCTGGTTCAACGCGCAGGCCCAGAAATGAGGATCGAGTTTGAGAATCGTTGTCGGGAGTTCGGGTTGACAGAACTTCGCAGCTCCTCCCTACAGGAAGAACAGGAGAGAGAGCTTTCTCCTGAGACTGAGAGAGAGCGAGAAGTCGAGCCACCTCCGCAGGTCGAGCCTCGTGCACATTCTTGTCATGAAGATCTTGTGCATTTTGTCGAGCACGGAAAGTTCCCCCGCAACTTCTCCGCGTTCAAGAGAGCATTTTTCGCATTTCGGGGAACTTCAGCTGCCGAGCATTTTGACATGAGCGACTACCCGAGCAGCATATGGGCAACACAAGACTTTTGCGCGACGGTCATAATGAATGAAACCGTCGATAACGTTACAGACCTCTTCCAACGTCCCGTACAATGGGTTTTGACAACTAGTGATGCAAACAATGTCATCGACCAAGTTGTCATCATCAGCCCTTGGGAGGTGCATCAACTACTCGAGAAGATCGAAACCTGCAAAAAGGTCACTTTACATCTCTATTCCCCAAGGACAAACCTCGCCTTCCAGCCATTAGACAGGCTGACTCTGTATACGGTACCTACGAGAGAAAGAAATCCTACGCTTCCGCAGGCAATGATGGTCGAGCTGAACATCTTTGCTGGTCAACTGTATTTGTCGTCGTTCCGTGAGTACGCGGCTTTATGCGACATGCTTGGTTTGGCACGGGGCATTCCAGACGATGACGTTGTTCTCGAACCAGACGGCTTCATTCCCCACGGTGTATTCGTTGGCGATGTCATCAACAGGTCGGCATTCAAGAAGAGTCCAGTCCCGTTTCTCAAGGTGCTAATGAAGATACGACGCAACTGTGAGGTGATTGATAAGACGCATATGGGAAAGATTCTGGATGGCATATTGTTACTGCAGGAAGACTTTGACTTAGAGAAGGAAACGTTGTAGTGGCGTTGTTAGATTGTCTTTTTGAACAATTGATTGCTTCATATCATATGTGGACCGTTGCAATTACACGTAGATTGCGCTTTCCAACTAATCTTTGTTAGCTATGCTACTGCAAATCACATGCGAGATGCTTACGATAACGTCTTCGACACTCTTCTCAGTAAAACAAGCAGGCGTCCCTCTGATAATCACCGTGAATGACGTGTCATGGTAACAGATAGCATACCACTAATCTTAAACGCCATTGTGGACTAATGTCTTGTCTAGGCGAAAAAGACGTTGATGACCAGCCCTCGTATCATCAGTAAGCTCAACTAACAAATGCCTAGTGATGAAATAATTCCGGTCGTTGACATATCCACCAACATAGGCTCAGGAGGCGGCTTTCCAAAGAGCTCCATTGCTCAAGTCAAGGCGGGCGACAACAGACTCTTCCCGGGAGCTCTGACCTTGTTTGGCGTCAACAGGAAGTGAGCTGTAAGCTGCTTATATACACCTAGAAGTCTACCTTTCTATCTCTTCTACTTCATGTCTCGAAATACACAGCCTAGCCTCTATGATTAAACAAATTATAGAGACCCACGCACTCTAGGCTCTGGAAATGATCTTCTTCACTATTCATACCACCCGCCATCTCAAAACACCAAGGTGGGTAGCAGGCGTCAGACCGCAACTGCTCTGCATTCATCACCTCTTCAAAAGTATTGTCCTTGATTGCGTTGGAGGTTGCTGTATGGATAATTGTCGTTACTGCGGTCTCCGTTGCTGGTCTTTGAGCCGCCAGTCCTTCAGTAATTGGCGCTGGATACTCGTTCACGCAGCTAGTCCATATGTCTGCTAAACTAGAAATCGGAATAGAGCACTCTGATGTTTTAGATATGCTGGAAGGAGCTTCCGCTTGACAGCGTTGTTCTTCGATCTGCCGCTCTCGGTGTTGACGAGTAGCAGTGACGAGGTTGACAATAGACTGCCGTAGAGGGTTCTGCGTCATCATCGCCGGTGGAATGGCATTCAACGTCTGTACTGCAAGAGTCCAGGCTTCTTCGCATGCGGGGTCCCATTTCTGTGTCTGGAGATGAATGAGGGCGATACCAAGAGGGTGCCAGTCTTGAAAATTCACCAGAATCCATCCCCAGTGGCGCGTTGAGTACTGGTTTCGCCATTGTCGCAGATCACCGAGGAGAGCCAGTGCGGAGAAAAAGGACTGCTCTCGGGAGTTTGTATCATCAGTCGATGCCCATCTCTTGAATATGTTTGTGTCCCGCACGATGATGCGCAGTTGATCTAGTAGCATGTTGAACAGGAAGTCCATAAAAGGTTGTATAGGCCGTCTTCGTTCGGAGTCTCCGAGGACTGTTGTTTTCGCCCAATGTCGAGCTTTCTCTATTCTGTGCAGAGCGTTATGTTGTGCTGCTTGCTGTCTTTCCCCAGTGTCCAGGAGGGCGGACATTAACGAGAGCACATGACTGTACAAGCGCCTCAGCTCGCACGCCATGAGTGTGAAGCTGACGTCTGTAAAACCTTCACGAGCCACTGGATCCTTTTCCATGTTCACATCGAGGTCCGCATCGTTACAGTTTGTAGGCTCCTTTGTATCCAGCATGCTGTTGGTGATCATAATCTCGGGCGCATAACACTGGCTGACACGGGCGTCGAAACAGTAGATGTGCCACCATAGCCTCCGCCTCATCTCTGCTTGAAAGCAGGACATTTTGGGGAAAGCAACGCCGTCACGGTGCAGTCCTACGGACATTGCGGCCCTCACCAAGATTCCAGACATCATCCAGACTGTCCGCATCCCGTATCGATGGCCTGCGCTCTCGAGATAGATGAGGGATGCCTGCGCGACGCACAGGTCAGTTGACTTCAGGATGCCGGCTTCTGACAGCGCTGTCTCCGTGCCCATCACAAAGTGTGCCAAAACATCTTCCTTGGCGTTGCCGAATTCCTTTTCCACCTAGATCCTTTGTGGTCAATACCAATAGAGTTTGCCATTGCGTAATACACTCACATCGGCATCGCTCATTGATACGACAGCGGCCAGAGAGATGGAAAATAATAGAGCTCGCATCCCCGGCGACAGCTCGTCAAGATTATCTTTGGTTTGTTGAATGACATTATCCATACTAGGCACGTGAAGAATCTTGATGAATGGGTCAACATTCTCAACGTACGTTTTCCAGAGAAAAGGTATGAGACTTGGGGCCGGATGCAAGATGGAGTCAGGGGAGCAGTTTTGGGCAAAGGGGAAAGGTATGGAATCGGGCCGGTCGTCATGCACGGAGGGGTTGCATTCCAGGCCATTGAGGTCGTCGACGTCGCTGGCTTCGAATGCATGGCGGACGCTTCTGAGCTACATTGGGTGATCAGTATCCAAGTTTTAAAAGTGTGAAAGCATGCTGAGGCTGGTCATCGTACCTCGTCATGAAGAGCAGCACAAAAGCCGTTGCTCGTATATAAGGTGCCGCCACCACAAACGTGAAGGCTACCAAAGGACTTGCTCAACTTATGGGAAAGGTCAGAGCATGAATCTGTCGTATTTGAACCGCTGGCAGCTGAGTCTGCCCCAGCTCTCGGGATTGATTCGCCTTCCTCGGCAATTGCATCCCCCGACTCTATATGGCGAGACGTCCCGTTTTTTTCTTGAGCCTTCATCTCGTCCACCACATTCTCCAGCTGCCTCAGACGATCCAGCAGCTCTTGGACCTGGAGTTCGGAACGCTTCCGCGACGGCCGGGCTTGAACTGGAACGACAGACGCAGCCGCAGGGTTATGCTGCCGAGTGGGCATGCGTCCAGTGAAGGGATACGAGCACTCCACGCCGGCTTTGGAGCAGAATGCGCATGGGCTCTGTCTGTTGCAGCGCGCTTTGCGCCTTCGGCAGTTGAAGCAACTCCAGGAGCTGACTACAGAACCTTGACCGGCGCCGGACATCGGCGCGCTGTTCCTCGGAGCTTCGGTCTCCATGCTGTTCAATCTTTAGCAGAGGAAAGGTTGAAAGCGAGACTTATTGGCCCAGTTGCATGTCCAAGTACCTATGCGGAAGCAACGGAGGAGGTCAGATCAGTCGTGCACGCAAGATACGGTGGAGAAGTTGGCGTGCGGTTGAGAAAAGTGGAGGATCAGACAGGCAGTGTACATGCAGTGCACGGCAAAAAAAAAAGAGAACATGATGCATTATCTGGTCCGAAATTCTTGGTCCGAAGCTTGTGGTCCGAAGGCCTTGGCGTGGCACGGCAACGTGACCCAGAAATTCTGCACTTTCAAGAGCAAAAGATCGACCGTCAGGAGTGAGACGATGTATTTCGCCAACGGTTATTCTCATCTCGGACGTCTGGACTTCAGCCATCCAGTGCCTTGTGGTCATACTCTTGCTGGTTATTAAAAACATGTACCCGAGGGACTTACCTGGCAGATATTCCAGGTAAGGTAATCTTCGTATGAAGTAAGGTACCTACTTGAGTAGATACCTATGCTTACAAATTGCGGCCCCCTACAGAAGTGGTCCGATGATACGGGGCCCGCTGAGAACAATCCATGGTCCGATGGTCCGGCTCCTGGTCCGGCTCCTGGTCCGGCGTTTTGGGGCCGAGATAAAAGGTACGCCGTGGTCGCGGCAGACTGTACGTTGAACAGTTGATTCAGGACCTCGAGGCTCTTCCAAGGTTGTTCAAGACATACTCGGGCGCACCAAGAAAAGCAACCACGCTCTGCCATTTCAACAACCCCTCTGACGGCTCCCCCCAAATTCGGTCACTTGTATCATCTAGCTTCCCAGCAGATCACCAGTCTGTGAAGGGTCCTCCTCGCCCATTTTTGTTACCGCGCCAAGTCGATCTCACCATGGTCGGCAAAATGCCTACGAATGTACCTAGCCGGCGACGTACCGTCTTTGTGACAGGAGCAAACGGGTACATAGGCGCTGCCGTATGCCGAGCGTTTGTCGGAGCCGGCTGGAGAACTTTCGGCCTTGTTCGGAGGCCTGAGGCAGTCCAAGATCTGATGGCGGCCGAAATCATACCAGTTGTGGGAACTTTCAACGAGCTCAGCTTCCTCAGCTCTCTCTATGAGAAGGCAACCATTTTTGACGTCATAGTCAGCTGTACTGAGGACTTCTCAGGATATGCAGACCACTTCAATAAGGTCATGGTGCTTGTCAAGTCATTGGCTGAGAGCAGCAAACAGCAGGGCGTTCGCTCATTGGTCCTCTGGTCATCTGGCTGCAAGGACTATGGAACGACGGAAGCGCATGGAGCTTCTGCTCTTGTTCCACACACTGAAGCATCCCCCCTCAATCCCCCGGGTGTCCTCCGTCAAAGGACTGAAAACTGCCTTCGTATATTCGACCACACCGACGTTTTCGATGCTGTCCTCTTCCGGCCGACCAGCGTTTATGGCCGTAGCAGCAGCTATTACGGAGCCATGCTGTCCTGGGTTGCACACGAGGCAGCAGCTGGGTCCGGCACACTAAAGATTCCGGCGAACCCTAACAATATCATGCATGCGACCCATGTCGACGATTGCGGGCTGGCCTACCTCGCTGTCGCGGAGCACGTCGATCGATGTGCAATTGCCGGGAGAACGTTCAACATCTCCAGCCACAGGTATGAGACAGCACAGGAGGTGGGGGAGGCCTTGGCAAAGGAGTATGGGTTTGAAAGGGGCGTGGAATTCGTTTCTCCAGGTGATGCACCTCCGACATTTCCAGAAGGCCTGCATTTTGTGTTTAATTTCAGCCAGTGGGTTAGCAGCGAGAGCATTCGCTTGATTACAGGATGGACAGATGTTCGTCCATTGTTCTCGGAGAACCTGACTGTTTATCGAAGGGCTTACGAGGCAGCGCTCTCACAAGGGAATACTAATATTGCTGCTATTGAGGGAAGGGTCGGTAGCAACTTCAGAGGACTTGGATCCTCGTAGTACAAATATCATGACTTTTCAATATTACCATTTCCCTCATGCCTGAGGGACTCTTGAAATGTAACTGTCACATTTTGTAAGCATGGTTTTATTATGGTATATAGCAGAACTATATGTGCGCCTCATCTAAGTATAGATCCTTGGAAAGGTCAGTGGCGAAACTAGAGTGACTGATCAGTCTTGTTTACTGCAGATGCGTGTACTTTACTAATGCGCAGTATGCACAAGATCAACATCTTTTGCTTCTGGCTATAGAGCCACAACTAGAAGACAAAGTCGATAAGAAAGTACCTTACTAACTAGTCCTAGTTTACTTAGTGTGAGGTCAGCTTACGATGTTACCAGCTATACGGACGAGACTGTCAGATACAGTTCGAGAGCCATAAATAGCACCGCTTTAAAGTTTCCTCATTCATACAGTACCTAGGTATGCACTACGGTTAGAAGAGTTTCCAGCTTCCAATCCTGCTCTGGCTGACGTCAGACTAGCTGAAACCATAAGGAACATATAGAATATGTATATACATTATATATAGGCACATATCCAGTCGATACTATAGTCTCTTGACTGTCAATCAAGCTTTTGTCGCACTGCGTGTCATCAAAACAGCACCATGGGACAAGCGGCATCTGTACCCACAGACAAGACACGAAAATTAGAAGTGATAGATGCTGGATTTTCACGAACCGGGACTCTATCATATGCCTACGCCTTAGAAAGACTTCTCAATGGACCTGTGCATCATACGGCGACCCAACTTTTGAATCGCGAAGATGGTGAGTGTAACAGGGTAGATTGACCTACCTATGCATTGGTCGTTCTTGGCTAATAGACATGTACATAGAATATTGCAAGAAATGGAATCAGGTATACAGATATCGACGTGAGGGCGATCACCCAGAATTGCTCAAAGCGTTGTCGGGCGTGTTCGCGGGCTTCGTTGGGGCAACAGACGTTACAGCGATTGACTTCATTCCGGAACTTATAGAACTCTACCCGGAGGTACAAGTCATTCTTGTAACACGCGATCAGGAAGCGTGGTGGAAAAGCTTCAAAACAGTCGCCGAAAACGCCGGCAGCAAAGCCATGGGATACATTATGATGCCGCTCCCTGGTGCTCGATGGTTTGTCGACACAGCAAGAGGTTTCTTTGAGGCGTGAGATAAACCCCCAGCCCCTCTGAAGAAACAAGCCGCCACGACTAATGCTTCTCAGAGCTGAAGAAAGAACTGGCCGCAAGTGCAACCCGCTTTGGATCGAACAGCATAACGAGTACATACGTAGCATTGTTCCCAAAGAACGTCTGCTTGAGGTAAAACTTGGATCTGGATGGGAGCCTCTCTGTAAGTTCCTAGGCAAACCAATCCCCACGGAGCCATTTCCCCACGCAAATGAAGCCGCAGCAAGAGACCGATTTACACAGAGGCTCCTCCGAAAAGCAGCAACGGCCTGGGCAGGTATATTCACAATATTGGGACTAGTATCTTACTGGGCCTGGCACCTCCGGCAGCCGTATCTCTAGCTCCCAACTACCACGTCAAGCTGTTATTTCCATGCAGATCGTCTGTTGCTCCTGCTGACCCTCTCATGGTGCACTTTGTTTTTCAAGCTAAAGTCGTCATGCCTTACATATGTGCCCAACGGGCAATCTGAACGCTTCAGAGTCTCTCCCCATGTCACCCTCCACAGAACTGTTTCATGCCGGCTAAATAGTCTGGATGGTGCTGCATTGTTTACAGTTCTGGAAACATGCGTCAGTCTGATTCCGAGGTGATTTCCAAGGAGACGCCAGTCCAGCCATACATACTAAATACGCCAAATTACTTGGTGCTTGCGCCGCTCGTCTTTATTACCTGGCGGCATCATTGATCCCAAAACTTGTGTTTGCTTTCAGTAGGCGAAACTTCCACTCCACGAACTTTTTTTTTTCCCTCTAAGGACACAATGGTCTATTACGCCTTGATCAAATACGTGAGTCTTGTGCAAGCATTCAGAGGCATTCAGAGGTGCTGGACCATACTATCTGACACTTACACTAGACGCCATCCGAGCCTCACTATCGCTACATATTGGCCGCCCCCGACTCCGACACAATCGATGAATGGTGGCGGGTGGTGTCTGAGAAGGCAGGCGTTCAATGGAATCGACTTGCGCCCGACTACTACTCATTCAACAATGGGCTTGTCTGGGACAGTGCACCAGAATTCAACGATCGTCTGATGTACACCTTGCTTAATGATCGCGATGGCAGATTCATGGGTGCATTTTCGCAGCAGCCACGGACGGACCACATCAGCGGCCAAACGTACGTTTCGTTTCGGCAGCCTTTCCATTCTGTATTTCTTTTCTTCTTTTCTCTCTTCTTATCTAACTTTCTGTCGTCCGACTGACATCGATCCTCTCTTCCAGGTTCTATGTTCGCTCCAAATCCAGCCCGTATATTTACTGGGCGGTCAAAGATGGTCGCATCTACGCTAGCAGATTCAACCGAACCCGCTTCCGAATCAAGATTGAGGGCGAAACCAAACCAAAGGTTATGATTGGTAAAGACAGCATTTCGATTACTCTCACGACCAATTCAGCACAATATGTGGGCATCAGCAGCAACGGAGAACTGAGCGTTGAGGGAGGCGGGAGTCCCGGTGGCCTACTCTTCGGCCATTTCAAGAGAGGATTCCTCGCCGATAGTTATGAGATAGGCGACGATGTCAATGCTGTTGTGAGGAGGGTCGGAAACGATGATGGCGAGGAATGGGAACTGGTACAGTAGATGATCATTTGCCAATAATATGTTTGATGCAGCTGAGGAATACATCACCTATTCGCTGTGAATACTCAACGATGATGCCGATGTTTCCTTAGTGGTAATGCCCAAATACCCCTTCTTAACCTTCTCATGGCATGGCATGCCCAAATGCTAAGATATCAGTTGGTGTACTCCATACTATCAACGCCTATACGTTACAAGGGGTATATTACGAAGGGCAATGTTAACCATAGGAACCCCCGCCCCCTCCTATCTCTTTTGGGTCCTGCAGGCAGGATTGATCAGTCATTCTTTGAATACTGTTCAGCTCATGCATGCACACCGATTTGGCCCGAGAGACTGGGCTTGCAGCATGGGTGCTGCAAGAGAACCCAAACGCTAGGAGCATCACAGCCTAAAGGCCAAACAGCAATAAAACACGTGGACAGCTCAGGCATCCATGTTACGCTGCTGAAGTGAGGCCCACCTGACCATTGAGTGCTGATACGAGCCGGTATGCAAGCTTTGAGTTGGTCCACGTTGTCAGAGGAGGATTCGTTTGGGACGCAAATGCGCCTCAGATATCGCACTAATAATGTACGGTTGGGCAATTAGTGACCCAAACGGCAGACATGAGTGATCATGGATCTTCGCGGGATATACATCGGGGAGTATTTCAAGTTGTCCAATCCAGCTATATGCGATGAACATCAGGCCCCTAGTCGTGGTGTGTTCCGATTGCAGATTGCTATACGACGTGGGTCTTGGGGTTTCCCTTTATCAATGCCAACGGGTTATGCGTTGGCTGCTAGCATTGAAAACAGCAACAAGAGTAAATCTCCTACATTACAAACTTTGATGTCTCGTGAATATGCAACAAGCAGAGGCAAGTCGGAAGGTCGATGGAGGTATGGAAGTCGATATGCGTGACCAACCTTCACCTGGCTACTCGCGCCATCTCCCTTCCGATTACACTGTTGGGTGGGTTTGTGCCCTACCAAGAGAGCAAAGCGCGGCGTCTTTCATGCTCGATGAGATCCATGATCCAAATGAGCTCGAAAATCCGCCCCACGACAGCAATTCATACATTCGGGGCAGTATCGGAAAGCACAATGTTGTCATTGCCTGCTTGCCCATGGGCTTAACTGGGACAGTCAGCGCAGCATCAGTTGCCACACGAATGGTAGCAACATTTGTGAATGTCAAGGTTGGGCTAATGGTCGGGATCGGTGGCGGTATGCCTCAGAACAATGTCCGGCTCGGAGATGTGGTAATCAGCTGCCCCAAAGGTAAATCTCCTGGAGTTGTGCAGTGGGATGCCGGCAAGGCATTGTCAGGAGGCGTCTTTCAGCGGAAGGGTTCCCTGAACAAGCCCCCAACGGCGATGTTGGCGGCTCTGAGCAATCTTGAATCACACATTGTCGAGTCTCATGCCAAGGTTGATGGCTATATGAGCCGTCTGCAATCTCGCAAAGATGTTCCAAAGAGCTTCGTTAGCCCGGATATGCTGACCGACGTGCTATACCAATCAAGCTATCGTCATGTGGAATCTGTCGTTACCACAGGAGGAGATTGCTTCGAATCTCAACTGAACGGCAACGCAATCGAATGTGCTCTTTGCGACAGGACTAAGACGGTCAAGAGGGCTCCGAAAGCAAGAAAGATCAATTTCCACTACGGTCTAATTGCGTCGGGTGACCAAGTGATCAAAGACGCCCAGGTCCGAAATAAACTCTACGACGACCTTCGCGAGGAATTGAACACAGAAGTCCTCTGTGTCGAGATGGAGGCCGCGGGATTGATGGATGATTTTCCGTGCATCGTCATTCGGGGCATCTGTGATTACGCCGATTCACACAAGAATGATGCCTGGCAAGACTACGCTGCATGCGTTGCGGCCGCATATGCGAAAGCGCTTCTGGATACATTGCCACATACGAAGGTCGACGAAATGCAGACCATCCAGGGTAGGTGCCTTTTGAAAGTTCTCTTCAGCGTATTCATTTAACAGATGTGGCCAGATCTCCTCCCGCCTGGCTTTATAGAAAAAGCAAGGAGATTTATTCTACCGTATCTGTACTCGGGTCAAAAGTCGAGCAACTCAGTCAATTCTTCTAGTACGTCTCGAAGCTTCTTCCAACTACTTGATATCTTGACTTACCATCCTGACTTTGGAACTAGCCAGCAATCTAGGTCAGCCTCAGTTATTGGTTGCCTCTCATGATCAGGGTCATCAACCCACTACGAACCCTCTATCGTCCCAACCTGTGTATAACGGCGAGGAATGTGTTACCCACTCCCAGCCGCGCCCGGAGGGCATCATGTCCCAAATAGCCGATAATCTCTCCCAGAGCCAAGCCCTTGTGAGTGATGACAGTCTCAAAACCCTGCCCTTGACACCAGACCAAGCGACAGCAGGGGCAGGATTTCATCTCCGTCACGACTCTTTATCGGGCCCACTGACGCACAACAATGGCGATTCGAAAGGCGCACCTGAGGATAGCAGGATAAGTACCAATATTGGCTCTGCGCAAACTGAGACACTCGCAGGGCACGCGATAGGCGGTAAAAGCAAGGGTGCCATGAAGAGGAGGCTCATGATGGACACTGCAGGATTGATCGCTTAGCAAAGATCTTTGTATCCAGCTACCGTGTGGTAGTGACTGGTAACATATGGAGGCATCGCATTGTGCACCAATTCAGGGCCAGTTCAGGGCAACCTTGCGTATGTTTCTTTCTCTATGTGAGATTTTGTTGTGGTGTAAAAGGCTTGAACTTGATACAGAGGGTATTACCTAAGCGTCGTTGTGTGTGACGTCTACCAAACTTTACTGTACGCGGAATGCTGCGGAGAATTTCGTGTTTCTATTCAATCATTGATCGTGGTGTCCAAGCACTCAATTACCTACCTACCTAGTAATTGGCAGTATGACGGCACTTTTCGATACCTACCTACCTCATCCTTTAACTGGAGCACGGCAGCTTGGCTCAATGGCTTGCGCTCGGCTCTGGCCACACCGTGGGCCCATCGTGACCTAAGGTATGTACTTTTAAAGGTTGATTATCAAGCAAACCAACCTGCCAAGCCTGCCCATATCACTGGGTACTTCGGGTGCTTGGGTAGGGACACTGATATGTGCTAAGGCGTCTCGTTCTCGCTGATTTGTTAAGTTACACGGGGCGAAGATACGTGATAACTTAGAAGTTCCAAGTATGTATACTGTTGTTCGCCTTTTTTTCCCTGGATCGTCCGGGCTTGTGCATCAGGTACCAGGCGCCTACGTCAAAAGGAAAACGTAAGGTCATTAAGCCAGCGGTATGATGATCCCTTCGTAACCTGTGCTTGTTTAAGTAAGCGTTGTCTCACGCCAACTCGCTATAAGATGAGTGCCTGACCCCACTCGCTTCGACCCGTGGACCTTTCTTTTTCCCCAATTCCAATCTCATTAGTGACCGCCATGGCCAGGCTGTATGCCATTTCCGACTTGCACCTTGCACACCCTCTGAATGCGTCGGCGTGGGACCTCTTGCGGCCCAAACCTCCGGGCGCGGGCCTGATTCTTGCAGGCGACATTGGCGAATCAGCCACGCACCTGATCAAGGCCTTTGAGCGTGCCAAAGCTTGCTTCACGCATGTTTTCTGGGTGCCTGGAAATCATGAGCTCTACAGTGTCTCACCTGCGGTGGCCAAGCATCCCGCTGATCGCCTCCGGGGAGAAGCGAAGTACAATGCCCTGGTGGAATTGGCACGCCAGCATGGCGTCCTAACACCCGAAGACGATTGGATGCTATGGAGACAGCCGGACGGCGTTGATGTGGTGGTTGCTCTCGTCTTCACATTATACGATTATTCATTTCGGCCGGCAGACATATCGCGAGAACAGGCACTGGAGTGGGCGATGGAGGAGAACGTGTGGGCTACTGACGAGGCCCTGCTGCACCCGGATCCGTATAGCTCAAGGGACGAGTGGTGTACAAAGCTGTGCGACAGGTGGGAGCTCAAGTTTGCCGAGTACGCCAGACGATATCCAAATGTGAAGTTCGTCATCGTAAATCACTGGCCGCTGCGGGAGGACCTGATATTCATTCCAAAGATCCCGCGCTTTACTCTCTGGTGCGGAACCAAAAGGACTAGGAACTGGGCAGAGGGCGGGCATTTCGGAGCCGACTACGGCGGGGCCGAAGTGGTTGTGACTGGACATCTGCATGTCAGGCGGACGGATATCAAAGAAGGTGTGAGGTACGAAGAGGTCAGTCTAGGATACCCACGGCAATGGGAAAAGGCACGGGACGCCGACAAAGGGCCTAATGAGCTGTTAAGACAGATTCTGCCTGGTGATGCATTGGTGGAAGAGGGCCAGCGGATATGGCGCCCTCAAGGCTGATATCTCTATATACCTTCAAGCAACTGTGGACAAAGATGTTGGTCTAGCAATTCTGGATAGATTGGCAAACGTTAAGGTGCCGATTGCTCAATATACCCATGATAAAGGAATCATGGCAACTAGCTAGGGTTGCCATTGGGTATTGCATTGCGCCTGTGATTTGGATGTCGACCATGTCTTATTTGAAGAACTTCTCACGAAGCATGCCTACTGTTGGTAGGTTTTATTCTTTTGTAGGTAGTTAAGGAAGGTAGGTAAGGTAGGGATCGATCTCTCTTCTTCACCTATAAGGTACCTACTACCTACCTACCTACCTTAGCCTAAGACCATTCGGATAGTATTTTTTCAGCGGCGTTTTAAGCTTACCTCGTAGGCACCTAAGTACCTTCTGTAGTAGCCGTCCCCACTGGCCACTCGAACTACGGCTATATACAATCGGCCTGTTGAAGGATGATCTATCGATGGGCCAGCAATCCTGAATACGCTCCGATTTGCCCTGACACCGATAAAGAACGGGAACAGGCAGCTCACACGACCCCCTTGGAAGCCGGTGCCGGCCTAGACATCCAAAAGCGGAAGGCCACTGTATAAGCCAGGTGACTAACACGTAGTAGTGTCATTCTGAGACAGACATTGCAAGGGTGAGCATACATACATGCAAACCTACACATGATAAGATGGGTATGGACACGCAGTGGACGCGCTTCATGTGGGACGTAGGAATGAAAGCTTTACCAGGTGTCATATCAGATTCATACTGTAGATGCTGTCATGTTACATGGCTTGGTGAAGTCATGCAACGCTTATACTTGTGAATTACCTTACAATCCTGCAACGTACTCGATTGCCTTGCGTGTACTACTCCAGTCTGCAGTCTGGTACCTAGGTATCTAGATTGTTGAGAGAATGCGGGGTCTCCACCGGCTGCCCTCTCCCCTACCTTAGTTACACTACCTACCTCAGTGAACTTCCCACTTCAGCCTTCCATGAGCTTGGATTTAGCAACCCACCAAAGGCAAGTGTATATCATTCAGACATCCTACGTTACCTTCAACTACAGGAGTGGTACGCCGTTTTGCTTTCCCGTTGCTCGTAAGGCTCGGTGGAGTTTTTGAGAGGGCCTACTACGTGGGGGAGGGGAGACGAGACAAGACGGAGATGGCAATGCACTCAGCATGCTGTGAAGGAGGTAATATCTGATGGGTCTTCCGAGCAACAAAACATGTATACGTACCAAGTACTGGGCATGACGCCGATGCTTGGTTACCATGAAATAATGTTCCCACGGGCAAGAACGCTGCATGACATCGCCCAAATGACCCGTGAGAGTCAACTGTGCCCTGATGGAATGAACAAGGGTCACCTACCAAGGTAGTAATGAAAGAATACTACCTTCTCGATTGATTCCAATTCTAAGCCGTGCTCAGATACCGGGGGCTCACAGGCTATAAAGACTCTCGGCTCATCGCTCAGGAGGTCAAAGATTGAGCTTGCATAGGTGACAACGACTTTCACTCCCATTGCTTGACCTTGTCCATCTCTTGTGATACACTCAGTCACAATTCTCAGCACTTCACAATGACACGTCTTCTCGATGCAAGCTTTGTGCTTCTGCCCGCCATCGCGTCAGCGTTGTTCGGAACCGCTTCTGCGCAAAATGCGACATGCGCGACCAAGGGGAAGCCAGCAGGCAAGGTTCTTCAGGGCTACTGGGAAAACTGGGATGGAGCAAGCAACGGTGTTCATCCTCCATTTGGTTGGACGCCCATCGAGAATCCCCAGATTCAACAACACGGCTACAACGTGATCAATGCCGCTTTCCCGGTTATTCTTCCTGATGGAACAGCCCTTTGGCAGGACGGCATGGATGCCACTGTGAAAGTTGCAACGCCAGCCGAGATGTGTCAGGCAAAGGCAGCTGGCGCCACCATACTCATGTCGATCGGTGGAGCGACGGCCGCCATTGACCTTAGCTCAAGTGCTGTCGCCGATAAGTTTATCTCGACTATCGTTCCGATCCTTAAGCAGTATAACTTTGACGGTATCGACATTGATATCGAGACGGGCTTGACCGGCAGCGGCAGTGTTGGAACACTGTCCACATCACAGGCCAATCTGATCCGTATCATTGACGGGATTCTCGCGCAGATGCCTTCCAACTTTGGCTTGACCATGGCGCCAGAAACGGCGTACGTGACAGGGGGCAGCATTACATATGGATCCATTTGGGGCTCCTATCTACCTATCATCAAGAAATACGTCGACAACGGCCGCTTGTGGTGGCTGAACATGCAGTATTACAACGGCGACATGTATGGGTGCGCCGGCGACTCATACGCGGCCGGCACAGTCGCGGGCTTCATTGCTCAAACAGACTGCTTGAACAACGGCCTTACCATCCAAGGAACTACTTTCAAGGTTCCGTACAGCATGCAAGTCCCCGGTCTGCCTGCTCAGTCTGGTGCTGGCGGCGGTTACATGAGCCCAAGCTTAGTAGGACAGGCTTGGGATCACTATAATGGGGCCCTGAAGGGCTTGATGACGTGGTCTATCAACTGGGACGGGTCGAAGAACTGGACATTCGGTGACAACTTGAACGGCAGGATCTAAGTGGACGTTGATACCGGAAGAGTGCCGGTGCGAATGCCGATGAGTTTGTCAGAGACACTGGCTCTGCTCCTGAAGCCACAGCGTGATCAACGCTGAGGTTAGACGAGGCAAGAATGGGATGCTCTGGAGGGTATACAACTCTACATTGGCCGGTGAGTGCCAAAGGCGGAATGACCAACGGTGTGTATATATGTATATAGCAAGAACTGTATAGTTCCAGTATATAAATTTGACTCTGTGAGCGTCAGAACCTTAGAGGAACATCGATTGGGAAGTCTTGTTCCCCGGAGAACTTCTTTCATGCGAGTAGTTGTACTTCTACTCATCAAATTACTCCGTTCATACGTCTGCACCGATCTTGTCTCCGCTGATGTACTCTACTTCCGACTCTCCATATAGACGCCGCTGTACCATTCTCATGCGGCTGTTCACGCGGTTATCAATAGCCAAATAAAGCTTGTAATATCATGAACCTCGGACTTGAGTGTCTTCATAACATAACACAGGGGGTGACTAAAGACAGACTATCTGAGTTAAAAAACAATATAGCGCCAACCATGGTAAAAGAGGAGGGGGGGGGGGGGGGGCTTGTCGGTATTCGTTAGCATTCGCTTTGATCATGTCTTACCATGGCCTACTTACCTTACCCTATGCCAGGATCAAAGGGAACTTAATTCAGCCTTCAATGCCGGCCTTTTGAGTATCAGGTTGGTACATGCATGTGTATCATATATCCACGCATGTTAGCTCAATGGTATTAGACTTGCAATGGACCAAATGTTTCCGGAGAGAAAGCGTCCTGGACAGATGCCAATCAGCTTAAAATGACCCTCATCTTTAGCTTTCTCCTTATGATCTAGGATTATAAGACGCCCTCATATGGCACGTCGCGTGATGATTTGCAACCCCTGATTCAAAGGGGGAATCAAACCTATCGAGACATAATGCTTTTATGACACAGTTCAAGAGTCGCTAGCAGTTTGTTTATTAAACTGCTGCCCTCATACATGTGCATCAAGATTGTTTACAGCAATGTATGCTACCAAATACCCCAGAAAGTCAGTCGTGATCCGCCTTTTAACGAGGCGCAGTCTCTCAGTAGTGGTTAGCACTTGTGGATTCCCTAGGGATGAACTCCTACTAGGCAGCACAGCTCATCTATATGTCAGTAATGCTGGAACCCCTCTTTTTTGTGACGGGAACATGTCACAGTCTCCACAAAATGAAGGTATAAAAGACCTCATCCCCCATGTCTCCTGAGCTGCCCCTTTTCTTATATCATTACCCACCAACGTATGAACACGAGTCGGTACATCGAACGTGGTCCATCCGGCGAACATGGCAAATAACAGCGCAAATACTGTTAATACTGTCTATGTGATCACAGGCGGAAACAGGGGCCTCGGTCTTGGCCTTGTTAGATCGCTTCTTGCGCGTATAAATACGACGGTTATTGCTACTGTTCGCAATGAGGAAGCAGCTTCAACTCTTACAGAAGAGATAGCGACAGCCCACCACGGGCCAGGCAGCATTCTCCGCATTGCACAGTTAGACTTCTCAACGGTCACCTCTCCAAAAGCAATAAGAGATGCGTTCGAATTCGACATGGAACATATCGATGTTCTCATCAACAACGCTGGAGGCACATTCCCTATGGTCCCGGCGGCAGAGACAACCGCACACGATCTCCGTTCTGCCTTTGAAGTCAACACAATCGCCCCTCTACTTGTCTTCCAAGCGCTGTGGCCACTCCTGCAAAAGTCCTTGAGACCGAAGCTCATCATGATGACATCGTCTGTTGGTAGCATTGCAGATATGGAGCCTGTCCCCGGCGGTGCCTATGGTCCAAGTAAGGCCGCTCTCAACTGGCTCACCAGAGCCCTGCATCTCGAGACGAAAGATAGCGGTCTCGTTACGATTGCGCTTCATCCAGGCTGGGTGCAGACACGTGCGGGTCAATTCGTCGCAGATCAATGGGGATTCCCTTCAGAACCCCCGGATACGATCGAGTCGAGTGTCGAAGAAATGTTGAAGATTATTGATGAGGCATCCGAAGAGACATCAGGAAAGTTCATCACTCAGAAAGGTCAGATATTGAGATGGTAAAGTCACTTTGGCATCGAGACCTATACACAAATGGTTTTCATGGAGACATTGGAGGGTCTCCAGAAGCAGCAGTAGTACTATACTAGCAAGTGTGCATGCAGATATGACGGGCCTGGTTGCTCTTGACGTCTTTCATCTTTCTTCAATGTCTCTTGTGACTCAACATATGACACTTGTACATTTTGCTATACGATCATCCAGCTCAGGAGAGGCATAGGCAGGTTGCTTAATCTGTGATGATGGACACTCGCAGACGATGATATACTGGGATGAAAGTAATAAATCGGTACGTGTAGAACTATCGCAATTCTGTTCTCAGTGGTTACAGTTTTGAGTGTGCCTCATTGCATTAGTCTACTGGACTGATCACAGAGACTCGGCTTTCCCTAGCCTTTGGATCGTCCACGTCTGCATCAACGGTGTCTGTTTGCAACGCAGCTAACCGCCTCTCGTTCATTAACCCGATGTTCACATGTGGGCCTATGAAAACCCCCCTTTTTGTACTGAACCACAACAGCACAACAAACGAAGCCAATCCAACAAATACCACCGATACGTAGTTCATATTTTCCACAGACACAGGCATAGATGTTGGAAAACAGACGAGGACGTCTAGGAAGATTGTCCAAGCAACGGCGGTGGCGTTCACAATGTTGCCAAATCTTCCGAGGTCAAAGTACCGTTTTGGCAGAACCTGATCGCGGCCTCGGTACAGGAGAATGGCCTGTGGAATAACGCAGGAGGTCTGTGTGAACATGATAGTGGCACTGACCATAGCGGAGAACGCTGTAGTTGAGCCCAAGAATATCAATCCGTACAGCTAGATGGCCAAGAATCAGTTACTGCTTAGGGTTTCGGAGCAATAGGTTTGGTAATTACCGAAACGCAACTCGCGGTGAGAAGCATTGCATTTGCCGGCATATGAAACTTGGAATGCACGCGCATCCATAAATGAGAGAATGGCAAGGCATCATCACGAGATACAGCCCACAGTGTACGTGAACACGTCGTGCCTATACTCGGCTTAGCATTGTATCGGTGACCACGCATGTTGTGGAACACTTTACTTACCAACTCCCACCAAACAGCCGAAGAGGCAAAATGCAAAGGCGGCTAGCAAAACAGAAGCCGCCGCGTATGATCCTGTCCCTTGATAGTATATCTCAATTAATGGAAGACCAGTGATCATTTCGAGCACGGCATTGACGTCCGAGATCGAGTATATGAGGGATATGGTGAATGGCAATGCGGTGAGTAGGCCCACGACCAGTGGGTAGAGTATCGCTTTTGGAACGTTCCTGGATGGGTTTGCAATTTCTTCGCAAAGATGCGCTCCACAGTCGCTTCCAAGGAACCCGTAGACAGAGTTGCTGATGGCCAGCAGGAAAGAGAACCCTTCGCTTGCCCATCCGCTTTGACTAACAGTATCGGCAAAAATGAAGGAAGCCGGAGCATGATGGCCGCGGGCAACAATAAAGAGGGTCATTGTAGTAGCCGCAAGTGTAGCGACGGACAAGAGAAAGATGAACTGGTTAAAATGAGGCAGCCATCTAGAACCCAGTATGTTTAGGGCTGTTGCAAGCCAGATGAGAGCAACATAGATAAGATACTGCTGCCAGTGTTGCGGTTGGAAACTCGGATACCAAACTGTGACGATTTCCAGTATCATAGAAGAGTTGAAATTGGCAACAGAACCTGACGCTAGCCACCATCCTATTATACTCATCCATCCGTTGCTTAGCATCTCGCTTGTTAGCATGATATTGTTACAGTGCAGGAAGCTGTGTATCTGACTTACACGAAAGACCCAAATGCTTTGTATTTGTCACTTGCAATCATGAACGTCCAGTAATACTGAGCGCCTGCGACCGGGTATGCAGATGCCAGCTCCGCCATGCCGGCAGATACAATCAGAGTCATGACTCCAGCAATCGGGAGAGCCCATAATGCTCCGGCGGCCGAGGCCTCGGCTAATCCAATCCCGATTGATGATCCGGTACCCAGCCAAGTACAAGTGAGAGTGAACGATAAGGCTCCGAGAGACCATGGTGAAAAACGTCGGGGCATCTCTTGCGAATAACCCGCAGCTTCGAGCTCTAGATCGTCGATGCCCACGGCATGATCGGGGTCTTTCTTCTTCCACATATCGATGAATTGTATAAGAACCGGACACAAAGATAGTAACTTAGGTAAAGTCAATACTGCCTGAAGAGCAGCCGATTCATACGAGATTGCCAGTGTCAAAGGGCACTTTGAAGCAGGGAACCACCCGACTAATAAATTGTAGATCTCCAATAAGCATCGAGCGTGGTTGATTCGCTCATCTCCCCTTCTGCACTGCTGGGAAACGCAGCTACGCAACCGTTTGCGCAGTCACCCGTCGCGCGGGTGTATGCCCCTCCTCACCCTTGGAACGCCTGAGTAGCCTGTGAGGTGCAGAAGATTGCAGTGATGTTAGTCGCTTGTGGAAGGATAACAGAGGTAGACGGATATTTACCCTTTTTGGTAAATGAAGGCTCTCTGATGGTAGGCATGTACATAGCTAGGTCCCTTCTTGGCCAATACAGTAAGAGCCAGTTTTCTTGCAATTGTTTTGATACATTCCCTCCGAGTCGTTGGTTGGTTATACCGGCTATTGTACCCAGCTCGCAGTCATGCTACCCAATCAGGTCGCGCCAATGTGCTACCCGTTCCCCTCTGGATGCTTTTCCCCGCAAGTCTGTGCTCAGCAGCCCAAGCACGAGTATGTGATAAGAGACGGAAACCAGGTGGTAGCAGCCCGTGGCGAGCTCGGCGACTTCTGCGGAGTACACCGTCCCCTATTGTTGTGCCAAGATCTCCCTGCTCACGACTGTCAACCAACAACTAAAAGCAGGTCCACCTCAGGGATTCGTGGAGGATACGTGTGGAGCAGCAGATCGGGGTGTACGGAGTACTAGTATCACGAGTCTCAACGCCCGGGCTTTGATGATTAATTGGTCAGTGTGCAACCTCTGGGTCGGGTACTGCTCGTTGGGTCCAGCCAGCAATGCAGGGCAGGATAGCTCAGTGAGCAGCGGCGATAATGTCTGGCCAAATCAATGCTTATCTGCGTTACAGTAGGACAGTAAAGGCAGTAAACGGTTACATGAGCTTCCAAAAGCGTCAGGAATTTGCATTCGATTCTATCTGCATGAATTTCCTCGGCATTGTTACAGCCGAGACTTGGAGCCCTGCCACCCTGCATCCTCTGCTATCAGTTCAGCCGCCCGTTCACCAACCGCTAGAACGGTCAGCATGAGATTGACCGTTATCATGGTAGGAAATACTCCAGCGTCTGCAATACGAAGGTTATTGATCCCCCTGACACAGAGGCGAGAGTCAACCACGGCCTTCGGGTCATTGAGGACGTCTCCCATTTTTGTAGTGCAAGCTGGGTGAAACATGGTCTGGGAAGCCGCACGCGCGTATTTGTTCAGCTCCTCGTCTGATGTTACCTGGGCTCCAGGCGCTGCCTCGTGCTTGATCCAGCTCCTGAGGGGCTCCGACGCTGCCATCTTCCTCACGGCCTTGATACCAGCGACTAGAAGATCCGCATCGTAGCCGTCGGCGTCCTCAAAATACTTGAAATCAATGGCTGGCTTCTCTTGCGGGTCCTTTGACTTCAGGTACACACTGCCACGTGCATGTGTGCGTAGTACGACTGGCAGGATAATAAATGGATGCCTTGGCCGTTCGTAGCCAGCTGGCGTCATATCATCATTGAGTTGCCACATGTGTAGGAGGATGTCTGGGATATTGCCGTCATCGCCCGCCCAGTTGTAGGGTTTATGTCGGAGAAACGCTAGCACGTCCGAGTGTGTTGCTGTATTCTCGGGCACCTCCTCATGAAGCTCGAATTGGACAAGAGTACAGGGATGGTCCTGTAGATTCTCCCCAACACCGGGTATGTCCTTGATTACAGGGATGTTGACCGACTCCAGGCGCCCTCGAGGGCCAAGTCCAGAGAGTAACATCAGTCGTGGCGTATCGATCGCCCCGGCGCAAAGAATGATCTCTGCCGCGGCGCAGACGACATGCTTCCGTCCGTCGCTCGTCGTGACATTGACACTCGTTGCGGTATCCCCTTGCAGATTGACGCGAGAGACCCATGCATTTGTCAGAATGGTGAGGTTCGGCCGTTTCTCATCCCCACGAAGTATAGGATGAATGTACGAGACACTGGCGCTGCCACGCCAACCATTCTCCGGATTGTAGGATAGAGGAGTCCATCCAGCGCCCTCAGTGAGCCCTGAGCTTGAGGTGATGCCCTTGTTGAAGTCCTTCACGAGCGGCAGTCCAAGAGCGCGGTGCGCTGAGAGAATCCAATCCTTGCTCAGCTGGTTCTGGTCTCGAGGATGGGCACCAGGGTAGGTGATGACGCGCAGTTGCTGATACAGGCGTTTGAAAGTCTCAAAGGACCACCCGGTGCATCCTAGCCTTTCCCATGTGTACGCGTCGTACTCAGGCGTGCGAAATGACACCATGTCGTTATGACTAGAACAGCCACCCAAGATTTTTGCCCGCGAATGTAGGATATTGCTGTTCCCTACTCACAATGAGCCTCGCGCAAACTAATACATACCGGGACCCCGCATACATACCGTTCGGTTGCGGAACACTGGTATAAGCATAGTCCAACTCCGTCCCTTGCATCTTGAACCTATCTTTGAGTATGAGAGCTCGATCATCACCCACATCGCTGGGTCCGCCTTCGATCATAAGGATGTTCTTGTGTGGCAAGTAGCTGGAAAGCCGGCTCGCAATAACGCAGCCTGCGGTTCCGCCCCCGACAATGATGTAGTCGAATTGTCCAGCCGCGCCGGTAGGAAGCTGATCGGTAGTAGCCATGGTTTGCCGTGGATCAGTATTTTTTCAACAATAGATTGCACTGCTTTACCGTAGAAATAGAAAAGGTCAATACGTTGCCAGAACATGTGGCTGGATCGCGACTGAGCTCTTCATATATGTATTCCATTATGCGGAGTCGGTCATAGCCACCCGGTCTTGCTGTGATCATTTACCCGATGCTAACAAGAATTGCGTCCGATTAGGATAAAAAATACATTGCAAAGAAGAAACACTATTGTACCCGTTTCCCACTGCAATTATTCGTCTGCCAAGCTGCATGAGCCCAGCATTCAGCCCCCCGGCGCCTTCGTCGGCGCTTCATGGCTGACCGCTACACCACCGGTATGAGATTTCAGAATGGTAATTATCTACGCATGCGGAAATCTTCATCTCGAAAGAGTAAGGTAAGGGTGCTGACCGTTTCATTTCTATCAATTAGCCAAAGGTGTCTCGTTACAGGCGAACTGGGAATTTCCCCAATAGGTAAATCGACAGGTTGCCGTTGGTTGGGGGGTAACAGTGCACTCTAATTACCAAGTCGGGAATGTCTAGCATTTTGATGGGACTCGGTAACTGGACACATCGAGATTGTGTGAGAGGAGTCCCAGGCGAAACGCAATGTCGCTAGTAGCGACTCACACGTTTTGGATTGCAAAAGTTGTACTTAAATCCTCGCTGCCATTGTTGATAGTTCATTTGCCGGCAACTAGAGGCTCTTCCAAGTCGCGTGAAGAAACAGCTCGCATCACAGCCATGTTAACGCTGACCATCAAAACCCCTGTCATCACATACACCCAACCACTGGGCTTGTTTATTGATGGTCAGTGGGTGGAGGGTGTCCGAGGGAAAACATTCGACACAATTAATCCCACGACCGAGCAGCCGATCGTAGCCGTTCACGAAGCCGGCCCAGAAGGTTAGCAAGGGAGTTGACGAAGCTGCCGCATGTGCTATCGCTTACATTCATCAGATGTTGAGATTGCTGTCAGAGCAGCGCGCAAAGCCTTCACTGGTATCTGGTCAAGAACGTCTCCTACAGATCGAGGCAAGCTCCTTGTGAAGTTGGCGGAGCTCTTCGAAGAACACTCGGATGTCCTGGCAGCAATCGAATCCCTAGACAATGGAAAGGCGCTGTCCCTGTCCAAGGTCGATGTCAAGATAGCGGCTGAGACCTTGAGATACTATGGCGGCTGGGCCGATAAGATCAACGGCAAGACAATCGATACGGACCACGAGCACTTCACCTACACAAGGCATGAGCCAATTGGCGTTTGTGGCCAGATAATCCCGTGGAATTTCCCGCTGGTTTCTCTTACCATGAAAATCGGCCCGGCACTTGCCTGTGGGAACACTGTTGTTCTGAAGACTGCAGAACAGACCCCTCTGTCTGGCTTATACGCAGCAACCTTGATGCAAAAAGCAGGTATTCCCGCTGGTGTAATCAACGTTCTCTCGGGTTTCGGTCTCACAGCCGGTGCAGCCATTGCGGCTCACACAGACATTGACAAAATCTCCTTCACTGGTTCGACTGCCGTTGGCCGAAGCATATTACAAGCCGCAGCCGCATCTAATATCAAGAAGCTGACTCTAGAACTTGGTGGCAAGTCGGCCAATATTGTCTTTAACGACGCTGATGTCGAAGAAGCGGTCACATGGGCCCACCTGGGGATCTTTTGGAATCACGGGCAAGTGTGCTGTGCTGGATCGAGGATCTACGTCCAATCACGGATATATGACGACTTTATCAAGACGTTCAAGGCTCGAGCATCTGCGGTCGTCATTGGTGATCCATTCGACCAGGACACTTTCCAGGGACCTCAAATCAGCAAAGTCCAGTATGACCGCATCATGGATTACATTCAGTCCGGGATAGAAGACGGAGCAGTAGTTGAGGTCGGCGGTAAGCGCCACGGGACCAAGGGTTACTTCATCCAACCCACAATCTTCTCAAATGTTAGTCGGGACATGAGCATCATGCGAGAGGAAATTTTCGGCCCTGTCTGCGTCATTTGCAAGTTTGAAACCGAACAAGAAGCGATTGAGTTGGCCAATGACTCCAACTACGGGCTCGCTGCCGCAATACACACCACGGACATCAATACATCAATCCGCGTGTCTAACAAACTCAAGGCAGGGACTGTCTGGGTGAACACGTATAACTCATTAAGTTACCAAGTTCCGTTCGGTGGCTTCAAAGAATCAGGAATGGGTCGAGAAATGGGGGAGTATGCTCTCAGCGACTACACTCAGGTCAAGTCGGTTCGCATCAGGTTGAAGAGTAATTTGTGAATGTGGAATTTGCCATTGAGTATTTATGGACAGAAGGCGTCCATCACGGACGGACTTGGGCGTTATACAAGTGAGACATTGAAGATGATTGTATGCTAGGGGCTATCAGATTGAGGTTTAGGGCTGGCAGTCATCCAAATAGAAACTCAGACGCGTTAGGCCGCCTTGGTTCTATCAGACTCCCCCACCATATGCCGGAGGCGCCGTCGTGGGCATCCTTTTGTCTCCAGATCTCTTCCATAAGATGTGCCGCTTCTATAAACATGTTATATCTCGACTTCCTGTACCATCCTTCACAGTAGTCCCTTGCAAAATTTCTCGAATAAGCCCCGGTCGCTTCTGCGCCGGCTAGGAATATCGGGATCAAGAACTGTTTTTGAAGGCTCGATTCCGGCCTGCAGCATCGCGCGCTGTCTAGCAATTGCCTGGAAAGCGATGAGATCTGAGCCATTGAAGCGCTGCTGGTTCTGTCCCAGTTGAAGACGCGGCAGATGTACAGTAGGAGAGCATATTTCCAAGTATTGCTCGCATGATAATAATCGTACGCAGACTGAACAGTTTCTTCGTCAGCACATGCGCCGTACATTTCGCAGCCCTCGTCAGAGTATTCTTGTATGTATTGCTCGAGTTCTCTAACTCGACTCATGTCGAAAGTCGCATATCTCAATGATGATATTTGCTCCTTTTCATAAGCAAGTTGAAGCAGCTCGCGGAAGTACTGAAATAATTGTCGTGGCACTCCTGATATGGTGAAGATGCTCCAGGAACTATCGTCACAGGACAGCACGAAATCATAGTATGATGATGGGAATACGGGCTGCGATCGAGAGATGAGAGAGATGCTGCAGTCCCACCTGCAGAGAAGCATAGGGCTTTGTATTAATGTCACTTTCTCCTGAACTCACAGCCTATTCAGTACTTACCAAACAAACATGGCAATCTGCGCTTGAAATCGAGAAGAGCTCGCCACCGCGTTCACTCCACCAAGCGTTTCTAGCTTCTGAAAAGCATCACTTAGGCGCGAATACCAAGGTCCGGCGGCAGAGGTAAGAGTCTGGAACGAAATGGTTAGGCCGGCCAAGGCCAACGTTGAAAGAAGGGGAGAGTTTAGGCCAGAACTTACATCCAGCGCAAAGAGGATCAAAATGGTATCGACAACGAAGTGCTTTGTAGAATCCCCGGCGAAGATGAGCTCGATTGTGCTTTGGTTATTCGCAGAATACCTGTACGACGCTATCTGCTGATCCGTCAAGTCTTTGCATGCCAAGTTTCCCAAACGGCTAACGTGCTGTATGGAGAAGGCTAGAAGGGCATGGAGGAGGTATTGAGGCCCCTGGGATGGATCTGAGTTGCAGCGGAACGGATTCGCCGAAAAGTCAAACGTCAGGGGAAGAGTACACAATTCGGCGTCGTCTGCATCCAACCGCAAGTCAGCTCACGGGGATGGCACCAGAATGATGCGCTTACTCACAGAAAGCGAGCAGTCCAGATGATCCAATGGTGGGCTGAGGAGTCAGCGGGGCTGAGTATGCTTCGCCGTAAGCTTCGACCGATGGAACTAAGAGGTCGTTGTCCCCCGTGAAATCGCTCGTATCCTTCCACCTAAGACTGGATGATTCCGAGGCGAGTGGAATGGCAGATGGAGTTTCATGGTTATATGTTAAAGCAGGATGATCATGAGTGTTGACGGTATCTGAAGCAACATCGAGAGTCGCAAAGGCATCAAAGTCAGACATGTCTTGCGCTGCCATTTCATCGCGCGGCTGTGAGTCTACACACGCGTCGGGCTGGCTTGACTCTGCTCGGATGATAACCTGTCGACAGTCATGCGCCTCTGTGTCTCTTGATCTAGCCTTCCATTTTTGTTTAAGGGTCCCGACTTCGACTCTGCCCCTTCTCGGTGGCCGTCCTTGCTTGAATATGAAGGTGTGATTCGTCGGTGTTGTGGATTCCCACGCAGTGTTCGAAGCGTCGATACTGATAGAGTGGCCTTTCTGTTTCCCCCGAGACGTGACGCCTGTGAGCCACTGGAGTGCCCTTGGATATCCCTCACAGTGCTCGGACGACTTCGCGCAGGTATCGCACCGGTGTTTTGTTCGATCACAGGATCGCCGTGATGCTGCGCAATTGAAACAGTCGACTGTCTCGCGTCGCCTAGTAGCCGGGACAGGCAATTCCATGATGGTCCGTAAGTTGCAGCCGTGCACGCGGGACAATGATGGCGATGCCAGGCAGGGGCGAAATGGCATTACTCAGGAGAGATGGAATCAATGACCCGTAGAAGAAAATCGGGCATCGCGAGCAAAAGCAGTTCCATTAGTGGGTGCAAACTGCTACCTTCACTGAACAGTACTATCGTCGTTTTCATCTTGGATGGCTGAGGCCAGGTACTCTAGATCTTATTAATGCGAGCGGACCACGTGCCGTAAGCCATTGAATGCAAGGCGGCCGATGTTATCTAACCACCGGCATCCTTGTGTTCCGCACTGATATCCATGCGTAACTATCCGACCCGAAGTTGTACAGGTATCACCATACGACCAATCTCAGAACATGACAACCATCCATGAATTCGGACTTCCCCGCACTTCAAAAGAGGGGGGAGGCTTTTTAGGTGTTGGCTCAGCCTCGCTTTGCGAGTAACGACGGGATTGGCAACAGTCTGTTGGCCCGATTCCACTACTACAAGTGTTTGAGCAATGAGAGCCTCCTGCAAGCAACAAAGGACTGGCTCAAGATCTACAAGGAGAGAATACTCGAGGAGACGTCGAGTGACGAGGGTAAGAATAGAGGTGTAGCCACGACTATCAAAACGGAGGAAAGGATGAGAGGTTGATGCTAGGAATGGATGACGGCATGGATCAATTGGCATGGGTTTTCGTAGCGACGCAGTAGCTACCGAGAGACAAACTTGAACGTTTTGGCGTGACAAGGCAGTCTTGAAGTTCACTGTGATGGATCATGATTAGCTCTCGCTGTCTACGTCTCTGATCCTAGTACCGGGCGAGGCTATCTGGTGACTACCTACCTAATGCACCGAAACTACTTCGCCATAGCGGTCACACATTCTTGGACGAACTGGCATTCGGGAATTCATCCGATGATGAGGAGCCAAGTTACTGTAGATGACAGATTGAGATGTGTCATTCATAAATTTGCATTATCATTAACTAGTCAACCGAAGGTGGCAACTCAATGTCCACGACCCACGGTAGCCGATCCAGCCCTTCTTGCCCCATGACGGCTGCATTGATGAATAACGTCTTTGCGCCTTCTTCCAAGGTCGAGGGGTCGCCTAAGTGACTTATCTCACAGTATCCACGCTCTTTGTGGGCAGCGATTCTCTCTTCCCTCGCTTTACTTTCTTCTGGCGACTCGAATTTGAACCCTTTTAGGGTTGCCAAGTTCTCTATAACGTGAGACTTGTCATTGTCTATATCTGTAAAATGTGAGGGTAAGTCTGATATGACGGGTCTCCAAGAAACCAGCTTTGCACCCCACCCCTCGTGAGCGTGTCCGAAGCAGTGGATTCGAGGCTGAGCTCTTGCCACGGCCGCAAAAAGCTGGGGACATCCGATTCTCTTCTTCTCTTCCGAAATGTCTAAAAGTCCGTGCGGTGGCCCGTGTGTTACGGCGATATCGATCGTTCCAGTAATGCCGAAGTCGTGAAGGCCATTATACTGGAAGCCCCAATCACTGGTCGACTCACTTGTTGGGGTGTATGAGCTTGCGTAAAGACGTAGTTTGGCACCATTTGTGAGGTTCAAATGATGTGTTCCTTCGTCCAGAAACAATATGTTCTTTGCTTTCAGTTGCATGAGCAAGTTTCGAGCCATCCCGTAGCCGCCATACTCCCGTTTGATGAGTGCATCGCTGATGGGCTCTGACGCCAAGTTGACGGCTTCGGAGATCTTCTTCTCAAAAACGGGTAAATCAAGAGAAAAGTCGTGGTTTCCAGCAATGATGATCTTGAGGGGAGCGTTGATACCCTCGAGTAACTGGACGGCTGCTCGATACTCATCCAGCTTGGAGTGCTGTGTCAAGTCGCCGCAATGAATGGCCACATCGACCGGCGTCGCGATGTTCACAGGCAGCTGCAAACCATGCGTGTCCGAAATAATGAGTAGCCTGGTCCGGATATCTCGGGACGATGCCGGCTGAGCGGGTGCCATTTTCTTCGGGGCGCGGACGGGACGACATCCGTAGAGATAGGGCCCAAAATCGCAAAGGTCCTTCAGGTCAGTAGAGGTTCCCGACAGCCGTGGGGGGTCTCGACATAATTTATATCGTCCCGGGCGGAGGGCGCTGATGCACTAACGCAAAGTCTAAAAGTCTCTTGGTGCCGTAGAGTACAAGTACGAGAAATCTGCTGTCTGTCCATTTCCTCCAGCGAGTGAAGGAGCAAAGCGTTGTCAAAGCCAGGACATACTCTTCTGTGCGATGCCCAAAAAGCGAACTCAAAGACCACTTGGCGTCTTCATGTGCTGCTTGCGAATAGAACCGTTCAACGAACCACACATGGAATGTCCCAGCTGCTGCTGTGTGTGGTAGCATCCTCGGTGGCTGTATTTAGACTTTTCACAGTGATGCGGTACTTGCCTACCTTGTCTGGTACCTACTAGTGTACGCGTACCTTTTTCCTTACTGCAATGACGCAAGGGCACCTTAAGGGAAGCAGGAGCAGCTGTCTGACCCAGGTGCCTTACTATCTTTACCTAAGGCCGTGATTCAACTCGCGTAATTTTCCAGTAAGCTTGCTTACTCGGTGCACAAAAATGTAGCTATTCCCAGATTAGTAGGGATTTGCAGCACAAAGTCGAGACGAAATACCTCACCGAGCTTGATCCCTGCCAGACCCTTGCAACCAATGTACCGGACTAGCCGGGGTCTCCAAAAGCCACAGGCTTGCCCTCCATAGGCATGGTTGCCAAGACTTATCTAGCAATTCTGCCAAATTCCGTAGACAGCGAGTACATAAAAAAACTGTCTGTACTCGTGTCAGCAGCTGTACTCGCCGTCTTGCTAGTTTTGTTAGGTTCTGGCCAATGTCTGCAACGCCACATAACAACAATGCATCTGCTGCCGGGCGAGGTGCTGGGCACCAGTCGGCTGGTGCTGAATACGATCATCAGCAACCAGCGCCGGCGGAGAAACGACCTCAACACAGCTATTTTTATATTAGCCTTTGTCGCTCTGATGGTTGAGCCTGTTGACGACCTACCCGGCATCTTGGAAATTGATGATGAGGGGGCGGGGTTGTTGCCGGCCGCTGTGGGTGATGATACCGAAAGCCTCCCGCGAGGCACATCCGTGGCTTCAAAGGAATATTGTATGCAGCTCCTAGGCTCCCCAGATTTGTTATTTATTACCCTTTTCCGCATGGGAAAGGCTGTGTTTTTCGACCTCTGCTGGTGGCTGCATACCAACGCCGGGGTGAAGGGAAACTGGCAGCAGACTATTGAGCAAAAGGTGATGGTATTCCTGTGGATCTGTGCGTATGGCGAGCCACAGAGGAATGCGGCATTGCGATTTTGAATAAGCCAAAGCACTGTATCTTGAGTATTTCATGAGCTGAAAGATCCTATGCGGCGTTTGCATACACATTTCGTTCGGCAGCCGGAATTAACATACCTATCGCCAGCTATCGAGCTCAACCCTAAGTTCCTGGCTTTTAACGGCGCAATCGGTGCTATTGATGGAACCTTGATCCCGGCCCACATCCCTAAAGCCAGGCAGCAAAGATTCTGGTCAAGGAAGAATAATATCTCACAGAATATATTTGCGGCTGTCACCTTTGATGGCCTATTCTGTTATGTCCTGGCCGGTGCCGAAGGATCTATCAACGACTCAGCACTTTTGCGTCAGGTCTTGACCCGGTCGTTCGTGATACCGATAGGACGCTTCTGGCTTGGCGATGCTGGCTTCGGACTGCAGAGAGGCATCCTCACTCCCTATAATCATAATGTGCGTTATCATCTGCAAGACTGGGGAACGGCAACTCAACGACCTCAAAATCAACAAGAGCTCTTCAACTTACGGCACGCGCAAAAGCGGACTATCGTGGAGCATGTGTTCGGCAGATGCAAGCGGAAGTGGAAAATAATACGACATAGTGCCGCAGAGTATAAGCTCTTGGACCAGATCCGTATTATATATGCGGTCACAGGCCTATTCAACTTTGTTAAGCTTGGTGGCAGGACATTAGAGCAACACCGTGAGGAAGAGCGACTTATCTTAACAGACCGCGAACAAGATCTCATGGATTTGGCCCTGGAATATGCTGATGAGGTTCTTCCGCCGTTGGATGGTCCTGGAACGCAGGAGCACGTCGCCTCCCGGGCCTGGAGACATTATCAGCAGCATCTGACGGAGGAGGATGACAATACCGACTATTTTGATAGTGGAAATAGCGATAGCAGCGATGATGATGATGAAAATAGCGATGGCGGCGATGGAGATGATGAAAACGATGAAAACGATAGTGTTGATGATGGCTAGGTTGAGGCAGCTATCTAGGGACTTGGGCGTTGAATGGCATTGATGAGGGAGGGCTAGGTGAATGCATCAGGGTGGAAAATAGATTATCCATCTGCCGATATGTATTTTGAAGCTATCTACAGTCTAATATCAAAACATCAAGAATTAGGTGGAAAGTTGATCGCCACCCATGCCTCCTTTGCCTCATCAGATGGCATTGAATTCCATATTAATGGATTCAGCGGATCTTGACGAATCCATTGCACTAAACGGCTTGCAAATAGCATCCCTCGTCCTTCTGCAAATGCAAAGCAATCCCTGATTGCCTTTTCAAAGTCTTCTGCCCCAACAGTGCGTTGATTATGGGTGACATAGTGCTCCTGCTGCTGCTGCGGCTGCGAGTCACGTGCTATGAGCGCAGAAGTGAGCTCACGGAAGCTTTGAGATATCCCATCTGACCTTGCCGCCTTCTTCTTCCTAGCTGCAAGACTATTTGCCCTGAACGCTGCCGACGGCGTTATTGACGATCGTTGCGATGGCCTAGCAGATGCCGCCCGCGGCGTTGAAGGCGTTGGCCGCGATGAAGACGGCTGCGATGAAAGCGTTGGCCGCGATGAAGACGACCGAGCTGCTGGCAGCAGCGCTGGCGGAGATGGCGATATAAAAGACTGACCAGCGGCATCATCGTCATCGCTGCTTTCTGGTGCTGCCGTGATATCATCCTCGCCGTCGTCGGTGACGGCAACAGACTGAGTCAAAACCTCCTCTTCCACTATAGCATCTTGACTGACAGTATTTTCTAGGACCGCGTTTTGGCTGTCTCTGGCAAAGGCAGCCTCGTCGCCTGCTTCCACAATGTTCTCGCCGGCAGGCAGGTCGTTCGAAAAGACTTCAAGCCACGACTCGAAAGTTATCCCGTCGCCAACAAGAAGACCGATCGATACAACTCGACGCCCCATCGCGCCATACCGTTGGGTAACAAGTCCTTCATTCTGCTCGCTCATTGAAAGCTTCCCCGTCGCCGGATCGTATGAGGTTCCTGATATTTTCTCGGCAGCTGCAAACACCCTCCAGTACTTCTTCAAATATTGGTACTTATTTTCAAGCGTTCTAATCTCCCAGGGACGCCCTGGAAAGCGCTGAACCATGCGTGGAATGAGGGTTTGAAGGCCTTCTCGCAGGTATTTTGTTTTTGTTGATTCTAATAGGTGTTGCCGCCGGGCTTCGAGGAGCAGGGAGAGGAAGAAGAGTGTCTGCTGGTCTGACCATCTTACTACCGGACCAGACGACTGTCTGACTTGCGACGACGCGATAGCTGACATCTGGCTCATAGTGACTTAAAAGATAGCTGCAATGCCTTATAATTTGAGGTATCTTCAAACTGGAAAGACGAGATCGCGTCAACTGAAGTCAAATCTAGCCCAAAGGCGGTGAGAAAACGGTATCTTATTTTAGTCTAGCCCGTCCCGCCTGTGTTGCCAGGATCCTCATGGTACAAGATACGCTGACCCGCAATTTTTGCTAGCAAGATGTATCCCATTCAGCATGCTTACTGGAAAGCTAAGCGAGTTGAATCACGGCCTAAGGTAACCTTACCTTTGGAAACCTCAAGGTTCGAGGCGGGGAGGGTTACGCTAGGTATACAATCCGGCCTTGCGCCCGCCTTGAAGCTACTGTCTACGGTACCTAAAGCAGGTAACTGGTGGACATGGCCCAGCTTGCAAGTCAGATACAGACATGCTGTATCAAGCAGCGATAGATAACCTGGCAAGCCTGGTAAGGTAGAGTAAAGAGGTGCCTAATACCATTACCGGCCACCACAAGGTGTAGCTAGGTACATATATTCGCCACGGACAGAGTGATGGTATCTCGACTGTTTCCTTCCACTACCTAGTGCCTACACCATGTTTGGCACTGGAGAGCTTAGGTAGTTCGGTAGTTCGGTAGTGAGCGAAATTGGCGGTTTATAAAACATGACTCTTGTCAGGGACCAACCCGGACAACCCTCGGAGTAGAATCGCATGCCGGGCGCTAGATGTCTTCCATTTGGCCATACCATTTAGCGGGCAAGCGGGAACTCGGCAACCTAGCGGCTGATCATCTCGATGCTCCGGTAATAGAGCTTGGTTCAACTATGTATAATCGGGCAATTCTCACATCACGATTGCATCATTGCTGTCGTAAGACCAGAATGAATTGAAGCGCTGTCTGAACCTTGCTTCTGGTATACCTACAGAGTATAAAAGCTATACATCGCAAATAAATTTCGCTTGAGTGTACGAACTCTGCTGCTCGGCTTCGTGCGTTGTTCCAGCCTTTATACAAGCAATCTTCAACTTACCTCGTCACAATGGTTTGGCAGCACGGTGACCACCACGATATTCCACGCCAGTGGCGCGTTTACAAGTATGGCCAGCATCTCCACGCCGTCTACTCATTTGCATCAGGGGGAGCATCGTAGTCTCACACGTTTTGATCTCATCTAGGCCTGGCGCTTGGCTTCCGGCTGACCACCGTGTTCATCGCGAATATCTTCGCCGCGTGACAGACCACGTCGACAAGCACCCCGATGAAAAACTGACGCCAGCGCTGGAGGACCTCAAGGAATTAATCGAAGGTAACTCGAGAATTTACATGTACTTCACTCAGATGTTCGAAGAAATCCCCAACAAGCGACCGTACTGGCACGATCCTACGGGCACCAAGCAGATCCGCGACTATCACCATATGCTCCAGGTGCTCAATCACATCGTCACCAGAGCTCCGGAATGGACCGATGCAGCTGAAAGCGCTGGCGTTGTTGGGGTGCCCTTTTGTGCGATTCTCGACTATCCCATGGGTACGGCGAGGTGCGTAAACGAGAACGCTGAAAGTTTGCGAGCTCAAGTAGCCATGGTTTGCTAACATTGCCCTATCTAGCGGCCATGCTGCCTTCTTGGACCCAGAGGTTAACAAAGCTATCAAGAAGGTTCTAAACGAATGGGGGAAGTATCTTGAGGTAATAGGAAGCCATAACAGTCTGTACGCTTGAGTCGAAGCATACTGACATTTCGGCTACAGTCTCCAGAATCAGCAGAGGCTTTGGGGGATCACAAACTTGGGTGGTTTGGCGAAACCGGCCAAAGCGATCTTATGGAAGTTGCCAATGCCCCATACAAGTCGTCCATGAAATTTGAAGAGATGTATGTCTGCGACCCAACCGCTAAATTTCATGGATATAAGTCCTGGGATGGTAAGTATCCATTTAGAGCAGAGGTTGGGCTACACGGCAAAACTCGCTGACAACACGACGCGTAGACTTCTTCACTCGGAAGGTTCATGACAAAGCGAGGCCGGTCGCATCCCCGGAAGACGATTCTGTCATTGCGAATGCATGTGAGTCCAAAGTGTTCAACATTCAGCGAGATGCCCAACTGCGAGATCGCTTCTTCGCCAAAGGCCAACCTTACTCCGTCCTGGATATGCTTGGACACGATCCGCTGGCCCAGCAATTCGCCGGTGCAACGGTCTACCAAGCGTTCTTATCTGCGCTCTCATATCACCGCTGGCACTCTCCTGTCTCGGGAACCATTCGACGCGCATTTGTCCAGGAAGGCACCTACTTTAGCGAGCCATTGTTCGAAGGCGTTGGCGATCCGTCTAATAAGGACATTGATACCGGCGGCATTTCGGTCGGCCAAGGTTATCTCTCCTCGATGGCAACCCGGGGCATCATCTTCATCGACGCCGACAACCCGGCCATTGGTTTGATGGCTTTCATTGCCATCGGTATGGATGAGGTTAGCTCCATCGACATAACTATCAAGGAAGGGCAGCATGTCAAGAAAGGCGAACAGCTGGGCATGTTCCACTTTGGCGGTTCGACTCATTGCCTGCTGTTCCGCAAGGGAGTCAACGTGTCCGGTTTTCCCGAATTGGGCAGAAAGGAAAATGTGCCTGTTCGTGGTAGACTTGCCGTCGTCACGCCCTAGGGAGCACGCCGGAGCTGGAGAAAGTCTATAGATAAGCATCGCAAATGATGAGTTCAATAAACAGTTCAATAACACCTTTTCACCCGTCTTTAGTCTAATAGCGTTAATGAGTCCACGTCTAACTCGCAAAATCTGCTACATTCACTTACAATGATCAGTCATGCAGATGAATAGCCTGTTTTTTCTCTCTATCCTGTGCTGGATCGTGGCGGTTGAAGGACAGCTGTTGGCTAAGGGAAAAAGCGACGACATATATATAGTCCGCCCTCAAATTGGGCCAAAACCAAACGGATTCGTACGTCATTTCGTTTAACTTCTTCTAGCAGGTATAATCAAAGTCAGACTGAATAAAATGAATCGTTCACAAATTGTCCTATTCGGTGACTGCTTAAAACTATGACTGCGAGAGTGCGCTAGGCTCAAGTCTTAGTCACTCCTCCTGCCTGCTGCCTACGACACTGTCTGTGCCAACCTCTGAAGCCAGCCAGGCTCTCCAAGCATTGTCCTTGATTATGTATCTCACCCGGGCTTCTAACCATTCCGTGTTGCCCCAGAACCCCCACGAAGCCTGGAATCGACACCAGTCTACCAGCGCAGTCTCCCAATGTCGAAGGAAGTCGTTCCATTCATACAAAGGTATCTTGCGGTCATGTTGGCCGTCCGAAAGTATGCGCCAGTAATGGCTAAGCAACCTCTTTTCGCGCTCATCCATCTCCATTTCCGCGGGTATGGGCTGGTGGTTCGTGAGCATGTTCATCGGGATGGAGCAAGTGAACAGCTTAGCCAGATCGCAAACGCCTAATCCGATCCCCACATATTGGAAGTCGAAGAACACAACATCATTGCCAGATTGTGTTGAGAAAAGATTTTCCGACTTTACGTCTCCGTGGATGTATGTCTCGAAAGGCCGTCCACGTGGGGTCAGAAAGTCGGCAACTTGTTCAGCAAGAGATAGTTCACCGTCCACAGTGGTGCAAAAAGCACCAGACCACTCTGAGGACTTGTCTTGCGCGAGCATCTGATACTCTTGGCGTCTGGTAGCCAAATAAGTGTATCCGCCATTCAACCAGAGGGCCTTCCCACCGGTAGAGGAATCCTTCTGACGCCTCAAGGCTTCCTCAAGCGGAGGCAGAAGAAAATGTCTCAGGTCCTGGGGTTTATAGGCCCAGGAGCTTCTATGAAACTTGGCCAACCATGTCAAGGCTGCATAAACTTGCTGGCTCGAAAGCATGGCTCGTTTCTCGCCAGAAATTGGATATTCGAGCCTCAGATCCTCCATGAGAGTGGCAATAACGTGATCGATACCGTGTTCAGCCGCCTGTTTCTGCATCCTCCTCGTCGACGCAAAGCACTGCGCCACTGCTATGTCACCGGTAAGGCGAGGAGCAACTTCGTCGTAGAAATACTGCTCAACCTCGTAGCTGAACATTTTTCGGAAATGTCCTTCATCGCCAGCCTTCGTTGGAGGATGGACTATCTTCAGCACTAGATGAATAATACTGCCTTGGCCATCTGATTGAGCTGAGGAGAAGCTCTGCCACCGCTTGCTCTCGCAATTCGCTGTTGGTCGAGCGGAAATGGCACAGATGTGGCCATATCCTGCCCACAGCCCTTGGATCGTGGTGCACGAGACTAGTTCAAGGTCGATCCAAGAAAGGATTATGGCTGCAATCTGGCTTGGAGTGTAATGATGGTCCATGCTGGGAGAGCCCAGTCTGCAGCCGTGTGCTGAGTTGGCAAATTCTTGTTTCAGTGGTAACAAAAGTGGACGAGGTTATCATTGAAGGCGGTGATCAAATGCTGGAACATCCCAGGTGGTCTTGCGGATTATGTAATCGTCAGCCCAAATAGGTACAGTGCAAACGAAGAACCAAACTGACTGAGGCAAGAAAACTCCAGACTGACTTCGCACTCAGGATGTAGCGTGGCCTGCTCCTAGGTATCTAGTAGATCAGGACTTAGGTATATCTTTTGTTACTGTTACTTCTTCTACTATATTTGAGTAGAGGAGAGTACCTCCATTTTTTGCTAGTTTTGTTAACTCGCTCTCGTCTTGCCATGTTATGAATCTTATGGGATAGAGTGTGAGAACCTTTTTTTACTCGCGTCTCATTTGAGATATGGAATAGCCAAGTTAGAGTGTTAGCTACCTCTAGTCACTCCCTTTGCTAAGGTATGTAGTAACTATGCCGGCGCGAGCTTTCCACTACATGCTCAGCATGAAATGAGGTAACTTGTTTAAGTGCTGCGAAATCTGTTTAGTATCTGTAGAGCTTCCCTTCTGATTACTTCTTGTTTTTAACACAGGGGCACCTTTCACGTACAAGCAGTAGAAGCATGAAGACGTAGCTTAGCTGATGATATATATCAAATCTATTCTAATTTTCTAGAATCAGTAAGATATTTGCAGTTCGAGATATATCTACCTAGGTACTCTTCACAATCTAAACTTACCTAGGTACTCAGGTACCATACAGTGTCAAACAGGACATTAGTCACAATCCGCGCACAGCCCCCGAGGGGAGCACTCAAATCACCTAGCATATACGGAAGATAGACAATGTATTGCAGGTTCACTTTTCTTTCTTCCATATCCCATCAAGCCTGACTATGATGTATACTTCTCCAATCGCACCTTCTGAACTTGTAAGACGCGCCAATGCGCAACCTCCATACCATGTATTGACAATCATCGGAAAACACCCCGAGTGTCTTTGTCCGAGCCTCTTGTTTAAGCACTGTTCCCGTTGAAGATGAGAGTGTTGGGGCTGCCATTCAGACTGCCGGTGACGCGTCCAGTAGTAGCCAAGGCCTTGATGCGGTTGGTTACAGCAGTCGGGGTGCTAAGGCCCTCAAGAGCCTGCAGGTAAAGAGCGAGGCCGACAACGTGAGGAGTGGCCATGGAGGTGCCGCTAATCGTGTTTGTGGCAGTGTTAGAGCCGATCCACGAAGACAGGATGTTGACACCAGGAGCGAAGACGTCAACGCCAGCACCATAATTGGTGAAGGAAGCGGTGCGCCAGTTAATGTCAAGGGCTGCGACGGTGATGGCGTTGGGCACATTGGCTGGAGAAGTACTGGAGACAGGCTGAGGGTTTCCAAGAGCGTCACCATTGCCGGCGGCCACGATCGTCAGGACGCCCTTGTTAAAGGCTGCATTGATCGCCGTAGCCCAGGTGGAAGAGGCCGGGCCACCGAGAGACATGTTGATGGCAGACTTGCTGGCGCGGTTGCGGGAGACAATGTCGTTCACGGCCCAATTATAGCCGTCAAGGATGACCGAGGTGCTGGCGCTGTTGCCCTGGAAGACCTTGACGGAGATTAAGCTGGCCTTTCGTTACAGAGTCAGCCCGGCGTGCTCAAGGCCCGCACTGCAAAGGAAGAAGTATAATGAAGCAGCTTACCTGCTTAGCAACACCATAGGTAGAGCCACCGATAGTTCCGGAAACGTGCGTGCCGTGGCCGAGAGTGTCGACATGATCTCCACCAGCGGCGTTGTAGCCGAGGCTGGCACGTCCGCCGAATTGCTGGTGAGCAATGTTGATTCCAGAGTCAACAACATAGGCGAATGTTCCGCTACCAGCCGAAGTGTCATAGATGTAGCTAGTTGAGCCGGGTGTGCGGTGGGAGACAGTGCCGAGTCCCCAGGGGGCGCCAGTCTGAGTGGTCAAAGCACGCTTGTCTTCCACAATGTCAGACAACCACATGATGTAGTCTGGCTCTACGGAAGCAACCTGGTATGCTCATTAGAATTTCGCAATGGAACATTGGCATCTCGTCCAACAGTAGGGCAAATACTTACGTCGGGATTCGCCTTGATCTGCTTAACGGTTTCTTCATCGAACTCGCCAGCATAGGCATTCCAGCTGTCGATGTTGTACGTCTTCTCAACACCAGCAGTGCTGCGCTTGCCGAGTGAGCGCCTGTGAAGGTCTTTCACCCATGTAAGGTGAGAGTCTGTATCAACAGAGGCACCATCTTTGAGAGTGACAATGAACTTGTTGGGAACAGCTTCAGGCAGCTTGTAATTGACAGCAGGAGCGGCCAGAACAGCCGGGAGCAGGGCTCCGAGATAGAGGGCAAGGCGACGAAGGCTGGCCATTGTCAATATGTTTCTTTTCTTTTTTGTTTTTATGAAAGAAGGCAGGACCAGTTGGTGGCTGGATCTGTTATAATCTGTTCTTATGGCGGGGAGAGCGGATTTATATAGCCATTCTGCGGCCTTGATTTGAGCAATTGTTTGGCAAACTGACGTTATCACCGCGTCTATCGTTCGCAGCCTCGGCGAAGATCTGCGTAGTCTCTCACAACATAAATTCAAGCTGCCTATTGGGACCTAGAGCGATTCGGCGTAGCCAATATCATAGTAATTTTATTACGGCAATCGCATTTTCAAGCTCTTGGCATCTAGTGTCAATATGGAAAGGAGTACGACATAGCAATCATGCTTGCATGTTTGCTCATGACATTCCATGTAATCCATAGAAGCTCGGCCTCATGCCTAGCTAATTCAGGCACAGCTCTTTCAGCGTGGTCCCTCCAGATAAGCTATTTCATTCGTGAAATTGCGACACACTTTTGAAGTTCCGTTCTGGCCAGGCATAGTCCCTCTATCTTTTAAGATTCTTTTAAGGTTATTCATCAGCCACGGCTCGCCCTGGCTGTCTAGCTACTATAGGTAAAAAGGTAATGGTGATAGTCCACAAGCTTAAATTACCTAGCATTTGGCTATCTGGTAAGGTATGATTGTGTCAACGCTTTGAGGACGGCACATATCAAACACTTCACTCAGCGCCATGCGAACTAAGATTGCACCAACGATTGTGCACCTGCTGATTGTGTCTCGACGTCCGAGCCTTGAGGAACCTTTGAGTAAATGCTGCGGCAGAGTGCTCTATGGCGCCATTGCCGCCGACGCCTCGCCATCTAGAAGGAGGGGATATCAAGCCTTTGGACTATAACCGTGCTGGAAAAGGAAGGTCATCCCGCAACGGCATTGACCAGCCTTCAAAAGATCCCGGATCATCCCTTGGTTGCCGTCAACTCCACATAGCTGGCGACACGCTATCGGAGATAGATCTCAGCATATGCCTTATTAGCGTTCGACAAGCCGCATTACTATTCGGCAGCAAAATGCGACACACATCCGACCTCTTCAACCCTATTGAGAAGATTTTGAAGCAAGGATTGAGGTGACGCAGAGTATGAAGGCCCAAAGAGACGATGTGTGCCAACATGGCGATAACTCCTTTGGCGCAAAGGCTCGCATCTTGCATAATGAGCGACGTTGAAGACTTCGCCAAATGCTTCACTTTTTGGCTGCCTCGAAGACAGACTCCAGCCTTGTCACGGATGTGCATTGCACCAAGAGCTCTACATGCAAGAATGACGAGAATATTTTAGTTCTGTAATACCAACTATCTTTCGAATGATGCGCGCAAAAGAAACAGCTTGTTTCGCATATGAGGCCCCCAGTCAAGTATAGAAAGGCAACGCAGTGCATTGAGCTGCTAGCAGATGATGAACGTAGTTGTCAAGATTCTCGGTTGCGGAGCGCTTTTCTTACCGAGTTCACAGACATACTTAAAACGCCCCTTCGTATGATGCACGCAAACAACACTTGCCAGTATTCAATTCTCTTGTTCGAGGGCAAGCTGTCAGAAGTTTCCAAACATCATCCACCAGCTGTTTCTCCCTTAGGTAGTCAGAGTGATGCAGTCAAATCCGCTTATAGTGGTAAACTTTCGAGGGCTTCTCTACCTTTTCGCTGTTCAAGAGCTAATAGATCACGTTGTTACTTATTCTACCATAGACGTGACCATTAACAGACAGATGTGTACAAAAAAATTGTTTACAAGCAGCCATAAAAGATAAATCAAGAAGGCTTCATAACATGAGAGACGAAGGGAAGAAGATTAAGGAACAAGAACAGAAAAAGCGCCATGTATTATGTGTCTGAGCTAAACATTTTGCTTCAGAAATGTAATCTGAGCTCTTAGGCTTTCCGCGCCTATTTCACCTTGATAATGGTTGAAATGATCACCACCCTTCAAGATATGGAGCTGCTTTGGTTCTCGTGCCAGTCCAAATGCTTGCAATTGCGGCGAGAGTAATCTTTCGTCCTTTTCTCCCACGACCATAAGCAGCGGCGTTGGGGCTACTCGATGAATATAACGGATAGGCTCAAATCGTAGTAATCTCAGGAGGCTCATTGTGGTGATCTTGTTGTCCCAATTGCCGCCGTGGGCAGCGGCGCCTTCGAAGAAGCGATAACTCACTGCATCTCGGAGTATAACGGGAGCAGTTCCGGCCTCTGCTTCTTCAAGAGATGAGGCAACGACACCCGTGAGAGGCCATTCTCCACCCTTGACGATTTTGGCACGGTCTCTTTGGGCCATATCGAGGAATGGCTGGCCTGTCCCCATCAAAAGCTCTCCCGATACATATGGCACAACAGCAATAACCGCTTTGACTCGACGATCAATGGCCGCGGCAGATATGGCAACTCCCCCGGAGAGGCTCACCCCCCAAATTACAATCCGCCCAGGGTCAACCTCAGGAAGAGTTGCGGCGTAGTCAAAAGCGTCGACATAGTCGTCCTGCGCTCTGATAGGGTCGACATCATATCTGCGGCCGCCGCTTTCCCCAAAACCACGATTGTCGTAGAGGAGAACGTTGAAGCCCGCCTCTTGAAGCTCGACTGCGATTTGGTCAAGATAATGCTCCTTGAGCGCCGAAACCTACACGCAATGCTGTCAATCAACATGACTAGCCATCATCATGGGTGAGTGTCTGTCCAGTGTGGACTGTTTGCTCGACGTACCCCATGCGTCATGATCACACATGGATATTTTCCCGAACGAACTGGAAAGAACCACCCTTTCAGAATGACTCCATCAGTTGTTTGGATAGAGATACAGCGCCTGTGCTCAGACATGGTGAAACAAGTGTCAAATTGAGATTCGGTAGAGGTGATTACCGTGTACTACTCGTCAGCGAAAGAGAATGTGCTTCCACTCTGCATGGTGCATGGTGCAGTCATGTTTTAGGAAGACGGATGGCTGGCTCCCTATATCTTCTCAACAGCGGTATACATCCGGGGCTGGGATACGGACCACCAAGCAACCGTAATGGCCGGCTTATCATATTATTAACGAGAGAAATGAACTTATACTGCTGTTGAGATTGTTCTGTAGTTAAAGGTTTAATAAACAATCCGCTTAGAATTAAGATAGTCAGATGTCATTACTGGTGAGGCATACCCGTAGGTTGAGGATTGGTCCGTGAATGTCCGAGCTGCTGTCCACTTAAGAGCTATGCCACTGTCATAAGTCGTCATAAAGTCCTGTACCTCACTTAATAAGCTGAGTGAGATGCAAACTCGGAAAATTCTGTGGATGCTCTTCCTTTACTACCGTAGAGGTTTGTCTTCATGTGATGTCAAAACCTGCGCTTCAAATCGTCTACAGCAGCGTGATGAAGGCACAACAGCGGAAGTGTGGATGCATCACCTACGTGAGAACGAGAACGGTAGGTAGGGTTGGGAGGAGAGGATAAAGTTCAAGCTCCGGAGCTAATGTAATAGTTTGCTTTATCTGTACCGTGGCGCACAATGCGGAGATATTCCGTCTCATCAGCTCCCGGAAGGAGCATCAGAATTTTGAGCCACAGCTCCGCGAGAAGTCGGGGTCAGCCCGGACGAGCTCGGAAGAAGCAGAGGTGGCGGCGTAATTGTCATAGCGTTCCAGCGTCTCTGCAACATTGGCGCCGAGCCCGGTCACAGTGCAGCACGTAAATTTATGAAAATTATGAAAATCGACAGGTGGCGAAAGCCGTAGTATTATTGGTTTCCCGAAGTCCACATCGTATGCTCTGTGATCATGGCATGCCGTGGAAAGAAAGCCCGGGAATGACCTCATCTAACGCTAGATTTCTATACCTCAGTCTACCTGGTATAGTTATATCAACTGGGATTTGTTCAACATACTGTAGTAAAATAGAGATATATAGCGATAGTAGTAGAAATTGAAGACCTAGTTCTTTTATAAACATTAGTAGTAATAGTAGGTAAGAGTAGTAGGCACTATATGTATACCTAGGTAGGTAGAGTGTGTAAGCTAGTCTGGTGTTTTTCTTCCACAGCCTGCATGGTTCACAATTCTCATTCTCCAACTCAGCTTATCTCTCTATCCGCACCATAATAGGTATGATTCGCCGTCGTGTTCACGTCTCAATCTGCCAAGCCTGCCTCTTCAGGGCCCCTCACACTACTTATTTATAGGACAATAACGATTGGATGCTCTAGATCCTATTATAAGCGCTAACGGTAGAGCTGCATCTCACCAAAGCCCGATCAATGTTGCCCTCCCAACATCTTCAGTAGCCTCTAGGTAACCTTCGAATTATTCTGTACTCGGTCACAAAACTGATTATTAACGTGTCAGGGGGGAATCGTGTCAATCCCGCTCGAGATGGGTGACGTCCGGCAGACAATCAAGCAGTCGCTGCCGGTTGATGTTAGCAATCCATATGACCCAACAACCCTCAAGGGCAAGACGATTCTCATCACTGGTGGTGCTAATGGCTTGGGCGCACACATGGTTCGCCATTGGGCATCTCATGGCGCCAACATTGTCATCGGAGACGTTGCCGACACTGCTGGTGAAGAGCTTGTGGCTTCCCTTCGAACAGCATACCCAAAGGCGGTCTTCGAGTTTCGGCATTGCGACGTCACAGACTGGGAATCTCAGGTCAGTCTGTTCGACACCGCGACCGCGGCAAGTCCGCATGGGGCCATAGATGTCGTGGTTCCCAATGCTGGGGTTCTACTTCCAGGGGAGGCGACCGAATTTGAAAATCCCGAGTTGGCGAACGGCAAACTCCCTGAGCCCAACACAGCGACTCTCAGCGTGAATGTCAAAGGAGTCATCTTCACCTCACACCTTGCGCTTTATCATCTTCCACGGAACAAACGCTCAGATCGATGCCTTCTCTTTGTCGGCTCTGTGGCATCACTGATTCCGCTTCCAGGCCAAAGTCAGTACACCACAAGTAAACATGCTGTTCTGGGACTCTTTCGTTCACTGCGTGGGACTGCTTCCATGAGGGGTATACGTGTGAATATGATTGCACCATACTATACCGCGCAGACCAGCATGTTACCGACGGTCGCAGAGGCTCTTCTCCTATCTGGTTCTGCCGGGCCGGGGTCTGTCCCCGATGTCATTGATGCAGCAACACGCCTAGTCGCCGATGAATCAATAGTTGGTCGAGCACTTGTTATTGGTCCGCGATTGAAGGCTCAAGATATTGTTGAGGCAGTCGGTGAGGGAAGCGGCGCATTATTGAAGGAAGATGTCGACCAGTCTCGGGCTATCTGGGAATGTTATGCGCACGACTACGATCAGGTGGAGACGTTTGTGAAACGATATCTGTGGCTTCTGAATGCTACCGCGAGGGCCCGAGGAATGTTTGCCTGGATTCTAGATATACTGGCCATCTGGAAGAGGGGGTGACAAGTGAAGAGCGATCACATATAGTTGAAACTTGGACGATTGTCCTGGAGACATCTACACAGGGAGCCAAAGACTTTGGATTTCTCGCTTTTAGCAACCTTAGGTTAAGATGTGTAGATATTGCTACAATAATCTTAGTAACCTCTCCCAACGTCTTTACATGAGTAACCCGCTGTTTGTCTTGAGGTCTAACTGCCGAGGGCGTGTGGCTCTATTTCAGTGTGCTAGTAAGCTGGGATCTATATCAGATAGAGGGAATCTTTTGGTAAGTAACATGGCTGATTAGGTACCTACCGTGAAAAGGAGAATATGTATCAAGTTTTAGCTTCTATGCCTTAGAGGCTCTTACTATTCACATTCTATATTGCGCGTACCGACTTTGGGTCCCTACTATTTTCTCTGCCCGCCTTCTCAGGTTGGAGTCGGCGGTTCGCATCGCTTACCCAATTTGTAACAAGAACGGAAGCCACAAGCCTCCTGGACTCTTTGGGTAAGGGTTGACATGCTATCGCTACGTCGTACCCAGTTCTTACAGAACCCTCCAGTCAAAACTGCCCATCTCGATGCTCTCCGCGATAGCTGCCTTAGCAATATATCTCTTCCAATTACACATCACCAAAGCGAACCTCGTGAACTTCGTGATGGATCATAAAATAGCCTCTGGGTACGCATTACATTCAATCATAGTGACGTAACATTTGCAGATAGATATGAATATCAGAACGTCAACACGACCCCGCAGAGGGTGAAATCTTCCCAGCTGATGCTTTACTTATCTCTCTTATAGATATATATATATATATGTATACCAAGGGAAAGCGGTAGTCGTTTCCCGAGGATTAGTTTTCCTTCCAAAGCTTTTATTGAAGCACCTTATCGGCTATTCCCTTGATTACCAATACCGAAATGGACTTTGAACATAGGGAGCGTCTTAGCCGCCAAGTGAGTCTATCCATGAGCATTAAGGGAGGAGGCACTGATTACTGCAACACAGCCTCCAAATGAATGGAGTCTTGAGCAAGGGTTGGATCCAGCCCGCTTAGGTCTACGTAACCAGAGCAACCTCAAGATCCATACTGATACCCGGCCTCCAACGGTGACAAACTCAGCAGAGCTTCGCGCAGACGCGAATGACGACGACCCCTCATTTGTCATTCAAGAAGAGAGAAAAGGCTGGAAAGGCTATGTAGAGTGGGAGGATTACCCTGAGAAAAAGGCCAGAGCTCGCAAGCGATTCTCCCAGTACAAGTTTCCCCCGCCCCCCGAGTTCCAGCTTGCGCCAATCCCAGCGACGAACCCCGTCCTCGAGTGTGTTCGATGGAAGCTGTGGCACAAGGCAATTGGCGGGGCGCTCACCAGTGTGCCTGAGGATAGCTGGAAGACAGTTCTTGAGGTGATTTTCATCTGACAACTCCCATGAAACAATAGTGCACTGTTAGCTGACCGTTTCGCCCAGGAAAAACATCCGGGCATGCTGCATCTCCTTCAGTTTCCCTACAATGGGGAGCCACCAAAGACCCTGCTCACCAGAGAAACCATCACACCCAACGAACTTCATTTCGTGCGCAACCGTGGAGGAATTCCAGACATTGACGTCGTTGAATTCGACCTTCGTCTCGATGGGCTGGTAAACACCCCCACGGTCCTCACCCTGGAAGATCTCAAAAACGAAGCCTTGTTTCCACGCACTTCCAAGCTCGTAACAATTCAGTGCAGCGGAACCAGACGTCTTGAGCAAATTGTTGAATATGCTGGTGAAGGCGACGAAATGATTAATGCTCCATGGGCAGAGGGTGCAATCGGCACAGCAAACTGGACTGGTGTGAGCCTCAAAAAGGTCATCAAGCATTGCGGGGGCCTGAAAGAAGGGGCAAAACACCTTGAATTTTACGGAGCAGAGACATATTTCAAGGGCGGGGACTGTATGAACTATGTCGTCTCTGTCCCGTGGTCAAAGGTGAGGGCAAATGAGGTAATTCTTGCTTGGGAGATGAACGGTAAACCACTACCCAAAATTCATGGATTTCCACTGAGGGCAGTGGTCATGGGTTACATCGGGGCTAGAAGCGTCAAGTGGCTTTATCGCATCAAAGCTATCGAACACCCCAGTCGTGCCCCAGTTCAGAGCAGAGAGTACCTGTACTTTCAGCAGCAGTACGGGAAGCACAATCAATTGCCTACGTGTGAGTGACTCGGTTGCAAAACGAAGACTATTCTGGGCTAATGGACGAGCAGTGGGAATCCAAATCCAAGAGATGCCAGTCAGTAGCGCCATCATGAGTCCGTGGCACAAGGAAGTCGTTGTCCACAATGGCCATATCGAAGTCACTGGTAAGGATCATGGTGTTCCACTGGAATGTCTACGGGACGTTAACATTACAGGGTGGGCTTACTCTGGCGGCGGCCGCTGGCCGGAACGTGTCGAGCTCTCTTCGGATGGCGGTTGGGCTTGGTATTCCGTACCTACCGAGAATATGTCGCCAAAGCACAAGTGGGCCTGGAGAACTTGGACATCGTCCGTCCCATGCGATCAAGAAGGGTGGACAGAACTCGTCGTCCGCTGCTGGGACAACAGTCTGAACACGCAGCCAATGGAAGTTCGCCATAGCTGGAACTGGGGGCTGCATGTCACAAGCAGCTGCCACCGAGTCAAGATTTACAGCGTGAATGCCAGCCGGCCTGAGACTAGGAAGCGGCTGGAACAATTTGAGAAACATGGAGAGCCATTTGTGCCAATTACACGGCCGACGGAGTTCAAGTATATGACTCCTGAAGAGTATGAGAAGGCATGGAAAAAGATGGAGCCGAGAGATGTGGACAACTGAATGCTACCATCGGTAGTCAGTGGAAGTATAAGTACCATATTCAACTTGCGATGATTAATATTCGGCGTGACCACTTCAGAGATTTGATCAAGGTCATGCAGGCAAGTAGAGGCCTTTGGAGGTATCTGATCGGCCCTCGACAGCTGCGAAATGGGAGTTATTCATGCGTCGGTGGTATGGCGTGAAATATATAGCAAACTAGGAAACAATTCTTCCACTTGACGATCAGCTTAGGTCAGATAGGGTCGGACGACGGAACGGGGAAGGCAGAACAACTCAGCATGCCAGATCAGTAACACCAGGGGGAACATCCTTGTGAGTGGTGGTGCTCGTGATACCGTTAACTAGTATTTGTTTTCCTTCGAAGGGTTTCTGCTTTTCCACCACTCTAGTCCCTAATGATGTATGGGCGGCGTGACGTGATGTTGAACGTGATAACTGATACTTCAGTGTACAAGTCTACATTATGCCCGACATTGAGGAGATTGCAGCAAGCAACACTCAACACATTGTACGAAGATGGCAGTTCAAGGAACAGCCAAGACGCTCTCGACACTTTACCTTGGGGCTGATGGGGTAACATCTGTTTACCGCCTCATCGGAAACTCCACGGCCGAGGAGTGCAAGCCGCAACAGCTGAGAAGTGGCGCTAGTTGATCGAACTGGTAATGTAGGTACGTAAGATGAAGATCAATGTGTCCCTGCCAATCTGTCGTCCGGGACTTTTTGATAACGGTGGCCTCTGCTGGTAAGGTTGCCTACGGAGTAATTACCTTAGGTATTACTCGTACTTGACGGAAGGGTGATAGAGTGGTGGCAGAAGCACACCTCAGTGTGGCAATTCAATCTTCCCCAAGAGTGGGGACGGGTGACAGTCGCCCATCGAGATGGGGCATGTGAAGCCATTACTAGCAGGCAGATCGTGAGCGAAGTGGAGCAGAGCGTTTCTCAACTAGTGAGTACGGACATCTGTGTCCGCACCCTCGAGCAAACAAACGGGCTATATACGGCATCAGCTATATCACCTTTTATCCGGCGGCTTACCTGGTAGTACAAGCTACAACACAAGATGGACCAGACGTATAGATCGCTTGCAGACTGCCTCCTCTGCAAGTGGGAGGAACTGAGGGCAACCGTGGCTACCACCAACGGCACCAGGAGCCCGCACTCTCCGCCTCGGCTCCTTGTCGCAGTAGCAGGCCCTCCTGGTTCCGGAAAAACAACAATCGCAAACAAGGTTGCTGAAATCATCAACGCCTTGTCCCCGAGAAGCAACAACCCCAAAGCTATCGTCATATCTGCCGACGGTTTCCACCTTCCGCTTGCCACACTACGAAAACTACCCAATGCCTCAGAAGCCCTTGCACGCCGTGGAGCCCCATGGACATTTGACGGCCATGCAGCTGTCAGCCTCATACGAAAACTCAAGTCAGATGCGCCTCGTCGGCCAATTCTTGCGCCTACTTTTGACCATGCAATCAAGGATCCAGTATCAGATGGATTGCTCATAGAGGTGGATGCGGATATTTGCATCCTGGAAGGAAATTATCTTCTCTGCGATGAGCCGCCATGGGATGAGATTGCAAATCTCGTGGATGAGAAGTGGTTTGTCTATGTCGAGCCTGAACTGGCCTGTAAACGAGTCGCGTTTCGGCATCTAGCCGCTGGAATTGAGACAACGATGGAGAAAGCACTCCATCGAGCGAGGACAAACGATCTGGTGAATGGCGAGTTCATTATGTCCAAAAGCCTGGGCAGATACAATGTGATGATAGAAAGCATAGAAACAAACTCTTAGAATTCTGAACTTTCAAGGGTAAAAAGCCCCACACGAAAGAGAATACAGCCTAGAGTATGTTTATACCCGAGTCGCAGTGTTTATGGCTTAGGAACGGCACTCAGGGGGAAGCTCTACATATTACTATAAAGGTTCAGAGAAGAAGAAAGCACCGCTGCGATATATCAAACGCCGTATTGCATTTAGACACCATTTAAGAAATGCATCCAAGAATCATCACTTTCCTTGGCTGCAGTGTCAAATAGCGCATTAGGCCACATCATGGAGAAGACGGCGTCCATGTGATCATGGGAGTTATCCATAGACATCATTGGCCTGTCACCGTCGGCGTCAGATGTGTGGCGAAATGCCTCATCGTGAACGCCAAAGACACTCTCTGGTTGCAGCATCGACGCAGCTTCGAGGCTGGCATCGTCTGGAAGGGGTGTCGAAGAGTTCACATGCGCCCTGCAGAGACTTGCAATGACTTGATGGCATCTCCGGGCGCTTGGATTGACAGGCACCAGTGCCACCATGACTTTGAGAGAGGTGACGATTTGATTGCGCCAGTCAGGCGCTTTCGGAGAGGAAGGGTCGTTTTGGAGACAGATGCAGGGGACCAGAGCTGCTTGAAAAAGGAAATATCTGCGCACGTTTTAGTGGACTGCGTCTGATAGATTTTGGTCGCCGCGATAACCTACAACGCATACCACGCAAAGAGACGAATATGATCGTTCGTGGCCCAAAACTCACTAATGGATAATATGGTCTCTTTTGCATCATTGAGGCATCGCTCGTAGGCTTGAAGCGACTCTGAACTCGAGTTATCTCGGCGGCCGCTGCGCGCAAGCAACGCTCGCCGGATGACGAAAGGCCGGTACATGATCATGCGGAAGTTTCGCCACCTCCATTGCATGACAGAATGAGAAAATACATGCTTGGGCGGTACAGAGACTGTTGCTGAGAAATATGATGGCGTGTTTTCCATCCATGGTCCCAGGCACTGGTCCTCTAGTAGAAGCAGTTCCCGAGCGGTAGGCAAAGGCTTGGAAATGATGCGAATATATATCGGATTGGTGGCGATGTGAAACCTTGCCTGCGTCCGGACCGCCGTGTAAACGGAGATCTCGTGTGGATCGGGGGGGAAAGTAGCAGACATAGCCGTGAGATCCTGTGGATGTTAGCCATAACGTATAGAAAGACTGAGAATCCTATTACCTTATCGTGGACGTTCATGGGCAACGATATGTCAACACCGTTGAATGGGCACACCTGTGGTCGACCGAATGTTATGGTAGCCCCAATGTCAAAAATGCTCAGCGTCCACCAGACTCTCCGTCGAATTTCCATGCTTAGAGGGGAAATCTTCCATCCCTGGAAGTCTTTGTGTAATCCAAGCGCCATGGCCATTCTCGCAGCCAATCCGGAGTAACTATAGGCGGCATTGGGCTTGTCTCTCTTCTGTTGATAATTCGAGATCAACGTCAGAGCCTGAACCATTGTTAAGCTACCGACTTCAAGCACGTCGAAGGACAGTAGTGACTTGGTGTGATGGAAGATATCCAGATCCAGATTGTTCAGAGTAGTCGCAGTCGTATACACTCCAAGAGCCGCCATAACATATGCCAGGATATACCAAGATCGGCCGTTGGGCCTTGGAATGACCTCCGAGTACTGGGCTCGGAATGTTGGTTCGTGAACGATGGGGTAACTGACGTGGTAAATCCTGAAGTATGCATCGATCATCGAGTCGGCGATGTGTCTGTTTAAGTTGGGAAGTGTGATAATGGAAATACTGGCATCCGTCTCAACATGCGCGTGGCCTTGGGCAGTCCTGGACCCTACGGGCTCTAGGAGGCGTAAGAAAGCCGCACCTGAAGCAATGCCAAGGTAGCCACTACGCTGTTCGGAGACCGTCAAGGATGCCATGCCATCGAGAATCTGCCTTGTATCGTTCAAGTCGCTCGCAATGGACACTCCAGGAGAATTTTGTCCGACAGGCTCGTGTTCGTTCCAACCGAATTCGCCTGTTGATGGAGGGCTTTCAAAATCAACGTGTTGAGGGTGATCGAAACTCTCTGAGTGGTCCGCTCCCCTTAGATCTTGCTGCGATGATGCATCCTCATGAGATTCTCGTGTTTGAGTGCCTGCGAGAAGAGTCTCATCAGATACCAACCCCTCGGCAATAGCTGAAGCCAATGCATGTTGGGTATGCGGCATATCCTCAGACAGCTCACTACAGATGGATTGTCTAGGACGTGAAGAAGTCCCCGCCTCCTCTGAGGTCAATCTTGGCTGTCGCTTGTTGTGAGCTAGCGTGCCATCATGAGAGATCTCGCTGGGTGAGGCAGGGGTATTGTTCGATCCTTCGCTGAGAATAGTATGTTGAGGAAGAGCCGCTCGCAGTTGTCGGATCAAAGCCTCAGCCTGCTCTAGTCTTTCTTCTACTTCTGTAAGGTGTCTACCGACGAGAATTAGACTGAAACGGCATCTCACTACAAGCTTATGTCGTATCGATGCTCACCTCCTGGTCAATGGAGTTCGAGAGTGTTTTTCGTATAGACAGTGCCTTCTGTATCTCAGGCACATGTTACACGTGGGTATTCCCTTGTTGCATTTTGACTTCCTCCGTCGGCATTCTTTGCATGCTTGATCGGCGAAGCCCAATGGCTTGGGCAATGCCAGGGGCGCTGGACTTTGGGTCTCCATTGATAGAAAGGACGAGGCACGGAGTTATGTCGGGATGATGGTTATGTTCTCCCCATCCCGCGTGTATCGACCTACATTTCCGAAGTAGGAGATGGATCAGATGCATAACACGAGCGAAGAGGAACTCTTGATTTGGTAGCCCAGGAATAACGATGTCCCGATGCTTTGCACTGTGGGGTTGAGCACTGTCCCCCACCTGGCAGAAGTTGGTCGGTTGGGCCAGTCACACCCATCTTAGATTCGAGGTTCAACCGTTGTTCACTTTAGGAAAGGACAACCGTCAAGTTAGTTGCCAATGTATGCTAAACGGTCATTCCTTACTCAAGCTTAGTTTCATGTACGAATCATCGCACAATACTCTGGTTAGAGCCCTTCGGTGTTGGTGTATTTCGGCGTGGACAGAGCAGCCCCCCCCTCCCCCACCCTCCCCATCTCCCCAAGTCTGTTACAGCGTTGAGCCTTTGCTACGGCGTATTCACCGGCGGCCAGGACAGTCTCAAGAGCGCCCAAAACGTCTCTAGCGAGCAGAGGGCTGCATTAGTCCAAGAAAGGGCGCTGAGCTCATAATCCTTGATGAAATGATGCCTCATGTTGGTACTCATAAGTTTTCAGGTCGCTGAAGAATCGCTTAAACGAATCTCGGCTGGTCAAATTCTTCCACCACGCTCTGAGATGAGGTCGAGAGCATAGCAATGTTGTTAGATAGACCGTTTGGTCCAATTGATGCATGTAAGAGACCAAAAATAGGTCGACTACTTGCAATGTCTGAACTCTCGTCAGCTGAATTTATACACCGCTTGCTTCAATGATTACTACTTACATCTCCAGCCATGAATCGCTGATGCCAAAGCCTATTTTCCAGCAAATCGGGGTTGCTTGCACTCTTCAGCGTCCGATTCGCCATTGAACTATGGACCTGTTCACATGGGTATAGATGCCTCCGAAGTTTGGTTTGAGGGCGGATATGCGGTTTGAACGGCTGATGTTCCACCAACTGGTTGGCCACGGCGTCGATAGAAGCAAGCTCAATCGAAGCTACCTCTTCGTACATTGCAATCGCAACAACATAGTAAGGATTCCGGAGCAGTGACTGCGATGACTTACTGCTGCCACTGGCACGCGCAAGATATCTTTCAATTCCACTTACTCAGCAAATCCGGATCGCGAGACTCGTCTCATATGAAGAGCACAGCGCCAAAAGGGTTGAGCTCCAGTAGTTCTAGCGCTAGGTTGCGTCAGTAATTGTAAGAGTTACTAGAGCGATTCCGCGTCGTTGCACCGATATTTCATGCTCAAACTAGGATATGTCAATCTTTTGAAAGTGCTGGGTCTGTATTCCAAGTTCATGGACGGTGAGAAGCAGCATCTGCGGGCAGGGTACCTGAGAGTCAGTGAACGATGTGAGTTGAGTCATTTTGGTGTTCACCAAGGCACGCAGTATGCTGTTCCACGATGTTGGCGGTGACGTTTCGTATTATCATAGGAAAGGCATGAAACTGATTTACATCATTGGCGAAGTGTTTGTTGCTCTATGTACATGGACAAATGGATTGACGTGCTATTACTATCACTACTCTCAGAGGCTTTCGTCAACAAGCTGATCTGTAATCACCTGTCGCAATCGCTGGGCTTGTGTAAATACCACTGATCCGAGGCATCCTAGTAAATAAATTCCCCCAATGTTGATGTTGCTATCATCAGATACCAGGTTCTACTCTCTGCTACTATTGTTCATGCTGGGCTTATTCGTGACATCTATCCCCATGTTACTGATCCAAGGCATCCTAGCAAATGAATTCTTCTATTATTGCGGTTGATAGCAGTAGATAATAGACTCCACTCTCTGCCACTATCGCTAAATTATTCTAGTATAAGACCAAGCTTTTATGTATGCTGCCTAATAGGAGTTAGAGTAGATCAGATATGTCAAACCGCATCAAGCTCCTATGTCGAACAAGAAAACTTGTGACGCTGAGTTGTTGGAGCAGTAGCAGTAGGGCTTGATCCTATGAATGGTAGATGCGATTGGCCCTTCTCCTGGCTATTGTCTAGCTGATGTATGAAACAGCGGACTCTATTGCACAAGGAATTGCTGATCATGGGACTTGAAGAGCTTGGAGCTATCCAAAAGGTTTCCGGTGGATGACTGGTAAAAGTCAACTTGCAAATTTTGTTCGTCCAGAAACCTAATCGTCGCATAGCTGAAATCGTTTGCGTAGGCGAATGCGGTGTACGACGGCTTGGAGCCAACGTCGGACAGGCCCTCAATGTTACCCGCGCCGCCAGCGACGATATACATTGGTGCCTTAGGGTCTGTCATGCCAGCGGCATCAGCCGTGCCATTGTAAACAGGGAAAAACCTCTGGGAGTTGTGAACATGGCCAAAGACTCCCAAGTCGACGCCATACTTGTAGAAGAGCCCTTCGAAGGCCGCCTGGCAAGGTGCACAGCCGGTGCCTCCAGTGGTGTACCAAGGTCGATGCCCGGCAACAATGAGCCAGGGTGTGACGGCACGGTCAACGGAAGCGAGATCCGCCTCGAAGAATTGGAGCTGCTGGTCGGGAGCGCCAAAAGGTCCGCCGTTGAGGCCCTCGGAACCGTCCGGTCCGTCTGGAGCATCCGCGAAATCCGTCTCAGTGTCAATCATGACAACATGTGCCATTCCATACTCAAAAGAGAACCAGAAGGGAGGGTTAGCAAGCTGCTGCGCCTTGTTCGCATTGACCTTTGCCGTGTTATTTGCCGACGTGGAGGTGAACACGGTGGGCATTGTACGGCCAAATCGGTTAACAAAGTCACTGCCACGGAATCGTTAACAGCCCAACCTTCACCAGAGGAGGCCCAAGGGCATGAACGTACCTGAAATTGCGCTGTCCAGCGTCACAGAGTCCAGTTGTGTGAGGAATTTCCTGGCAAGCAGCTTCATGATTACCTGGGCTTGCCATGTAGGCCTTGCGGCTAGAGATGGGAGCAAGCTGAGCGTAGAATTGCTCGAGGATTGCTTGGTATGCATTCGTTCCATCAAAGATATTCTTGGGCGTCTCGATCCAGTCATCAGCATAAGCGAGGTCACCGGGATGGATGACGAATTCATAATCATTGACCGTCTCTGCTAACCGTTGGATGGTGGTATGGTTCAATGAAGGGTCGATAGTCGGGATAGTATCGCGCTTTGTCTGGTCATTCTGGATAGTGTAGCCATCGGGGCCTACCACACCCAAATCGATGATGGCGTTGATGGAGAATGGCGTTTTATCTCCGGCAAGGCGGGGACTCAGAAAGTGATCAACGCTTGAGTTGGTCGAGACAATCTTGTAGTAGTATGTTGTTGCTGGCGATAGGTTGCTGAGAGTCACCGCGTTTGACCAAGTGCGCGAAGTCTGGTATGTAACAGAGCTCTGAGAGCAGGCTTGCTGCGTTAAGGATGTGGCGGAGGTGCCATAGGCAACACACGGTTGGCTGAGTTGTTGATATGTGTTCCAGCCGATGGAAACGCCTGTTGACAACCATCTTAGAATAACACACCTCATCTGAGAATCATGGGGGATAACATACTGTTGGGTCCATTGACAGCAATACGTTGCTGTACCGGAGTCGTCAAGTCAGCGGGGATAGGGGGATAGCTCGCGGCAGCAAGAGCGCTGGCAGCCAGAACCGGAAGAGCCTTCGCTGAGGCGAAAACCGAAACCATCTTCAGTAATGCCAGTGCTCAGACTCAGGGCACACAAGATGATATGGGAGAGCTAGAAGGTTTCCTTTTTTTTTTTTTTTTGACAAAGAAGAGCAGATGTGGCGATGAAAGAGCCCGCGTATATATATAGATATACATAAACAGGTACATAGATATATATGTCCATATTAACCAGTAATGACTGATGCAGTTCAATACCCCATCCTCCAGTGTCAGCGTTTATTTTCTATTAACAATTATGCAGCTTCTATAGGCGAGACGTTGAAAAGGCTGCATATGGTCCCAATATCTGAGCTGCTCTAAATGGGCATATATCCGCAGATCTTCTCTGCCGCATGTGGATCGAGCGTGAAACCTACAGTACTTTGGTATGCTGTGAAGGTGATATGGTGGCTCGTGGGGCGACCGTGTCATGCAATTGGCGAGGCGCTTGATCTGGAGGAGCGGGTTGATCTGAGATTGTCACTCCGCTCTCCCCGGGCGCTTAACCAACGAAGCTGCCCTCGGTAATTGATCTGGCTAGCCGTTTCCCTGCATATCATAGCGCCCCAGCGTCTAGCAGATGCTGAAAGCTGATGCAGATGGAATATCTTGCTCACGGACGTTTCTCGATGCCATCGTTAACGTCAATAGTAAGTATGTATGTATATTTGCCCAGTTTAAGCCTCAGTGGGATTTGGAAACAGGCGCAGCCACACGATCAACTTAGCTTATCACTTTCGCGGCTGGGGTCAGAGTCAATCTGCCTGGGTCGCTGGGTAAGGTATAGAGTAGGTACAAGGAGAAATTGTAGGTACCTTACGGGACAGAATGATGAACCAGGCGTGCATGATATAATCTTTCTCTCGGAGACGAACAGAGGCTGGTCTCAGAATACTTTCCTACTGGGGGTGGAGTTGCCCATCCCTTCTGAAGGATGCATAAAGTCTAGATGTTTGTTTCACTTGCAATTATCAGCAACAGTTCAAAGGAAATAAATCATAACCACCGCTGTCACTTCTGAACCTGGCTTTGATACTACTGTTTCAAATGCACAAATGCATTGACAGTCGTTTCAACGCGGTTTGTTATATTAATCCAGAATCTTTGCAGACATTGTACTTACTACGTTGCTGATAACGTTGCCCAGCAATCATGGCCCTTCAACTGCAAGGAAAGGAGACTATAGCTCCACGGGTCAAGAGTGGATGGAAAGTGGCTATCCAGCGCTACAAATTTGTTAACTGCCTGTCCAGCATCCTAGCAAATCGGTAGCTGTTACTGCTATGACTTGGAGAGTAAGTGAGTCGAACCTTTCTACCTACCATTCATCAACGATTTGTTCTTTCTTTTATGAGTCTTCATATACCGTTCTCATAACACCCAGTGAATAGTGTCTCACATGCATATCTAGCATGGAGCGTTTTGACACACCATGTAAGTAAGGGCTGACACAGGATAGCTATTCCTTATAATATCAGCTTGCATGTCACAAAGAACCATGAGTCGCTAATTCTACTGTATCATGAGCTCCCACATCTTATATAAATAACCAAGTGATTACTAACTTCAACTGCGATCCCCAGGGGCGAATTCTACTGATTGCATGACTAGCAGGCTTGTTTCGCAGCATAGAAGGAAATATCGAACCCGATGCGGCAACGCTGGTGGAAGAGGCTGCTACTATTGTTCCTTGTTGGACGAACCTGAACAAGTGCTGGCGGTACGCGGTATCTTAACCGTGACTCTGGCATGGCTTGGAAGCAGCTTCAATTGATACTCCCCGGGCGCGACGGTAACTTGAGACAGAGAAGCAGATTCGAGATCAACAGGTGACTTTACGAGTAATATGCTCGCCTTCTCTTTGCTATATGAGATGTCTGAGCCAGCTGATACATACAATAACCACTTATTGGCCATGACAGGGAGGTGCCGACCATCTGACATCATGTTATTCGTATCGTATGTTGCATATGCACGATTGCGTTCCTTTCGGCCCTGAGCTTCTCCCGTACCATAGTATAATTTTATCACAGCTACCACAGCCATGTTTCCGTACCTGCATCGTGATTGTCAAGACAGACACTGCAGTGAGGCCCGGCGAATTATGTATGTTTGAAGCCATCTATTGTGGTGTGAGCCGGCAAATTTGAAGTCGGCTACAATTTCTCAGTCTCAATCTCACACTTCCACATTGTTCTGATTATGCCAATAGTCGGCCCCGGGAACGAGCATTTGATGTCATAATGATGCCACTTTGAGATTCTAGCGCTGCGCGATCTCATCGTACCACCAAAATGCCAATATGTGGCACCACGCCACCTCATCAACTAACGCCCCAGGATCGTTAGTCTCGAAGATTGGTTGAAGATGACGATGAATAAAAGGGAGCAAACACTCTGGCTACCGACCACTGCGCTTCAGTTGCGCACGCAGTTCTGGTTAATCTTACTGAAATATTTGTCTTGTGCCGATTGCAACACCTCAAACTGAGACTTTTTTTCCCCCCTAAGGAGCAGCTTCAGAGCTGGTTGCGCATTCTTCAAATAGAGGTAGTCAATCATCATTCTTCAAAATGACCAAAGACCCTTGTCAGGAATTCCACGTCAGCGCCTCTCTTCGCCGGAAATCTCAAGCCGAAAAGGTCGTCCAGGCAGAAGGATGCTTCGGCCTTGCTCTAACAGTCAGTCCTACTGTCCTCCCGTTTGTGTCTGCACCTCGTTTGTTCGGGATGAAACCGACGTGACATATCTCTCTGAGCTTCTCATTTCTTGATCATTCAATCATCAAGTCATCACGTTCTATTGTCTGATGTACGCCGTAGCCCATCTTTATCGGTATCTCAGCCGTGCTATCCGGATACAAGACGTATCTGGTTTCTCTCGCAATCCGCGATGCGACGTATCTCATCGATTTTACGATTCAAACCGTCACCGCCCCGGAAGGCAGCAATGGTCAGGATTATCTCGCCGAGTACATCATCAAGTCGATCAGAGGGTATGAGCACAGAACCTTCACCAAGGCTGTTGGCGCTGGACTTCCCAGTTCTCTGAAAACAACAAGCCCGTCTCTCTGCTCGCGCCTCTGGCTGGAGTTGGATATCGTCCCCATCGTCATTCAGCAACCTCATGAGCATACAGAGAGGATAGCCCTCTGGCTTAGCAAGCGGGTGGACGAACAAGCCGATTCAATGGCGAGAAAATGCATTATGTGAGCGATGATGCGCAACTCATCTTTCATGTTAGAACGCAGAAACTGACTCACTGCAGGAATTTTGGCCCTTCACTGGCTCCTCTTCTACAAGTCGCGTGGCGCGGCATTGTCGAAGTCGATGCATCGTTCCAGGCGCCGCTCATCTCTCTCGAGGATTACAAGACTACCTGCAGTTTTGCGTCTTGGGAGACAGTCATGCATTATGCAAAGACTCTACGGAAGCACAAGACCAAGATTGCGTTCTTCAGTAGCACTCCCCAAGGTGGAGGCGTCGCTTTGATGAGGCATGCTCTCGTCAGATTCTCTCGCGTCATGGGAGTCGATCTGCGCTGGTACGGTAAGTTACCATGCCGCCAAACAACTTTATCCTGCATGTTCAGATCCGAACTGATGCACAACAGTGCCTAAGCCTCACCCGGGCGTGTTTCGCGTCACCAAGAACATCCACAATACTCTTCAAGGGGTGAGCCCCAAGGATCAGTTCATTTCAGAAGAGGAAAAGAGTTCCATACGCGAATGGATTACCGACAACGGAGATCGATATTGGTTCTCTGAGGGAGGGCCATTATGCCGACCAGAAAAAGGCGGCGCCGACATTGTCATTGTGAGTCGTTCATATACCATGTGTTACGTCTTTGCTCACCTTGTCATAGATCGACGACCCTCAGATGCCGTGCCTCATTCCGCTCATCAAGAAGCTCACGCCATCTCGGCCAGTCTTTTATCGATCACATATCCAGATCCGGACAGACCTTATCAAAGATCCCAATTCTCCTCAGGCAGACGTTTGGGACTTCCTCTGGCAGAACATCAAGCACGCGGACCTCTTCATCAGCCACCCAATGCCTTCATTTGTGCCACATAATGTGCCGCGGGAGAAGGTGCTGTATATGCCCGCGACAACGGATTGGTATGCAAGATTCCCTCTGTGCAGTATAACATTTGCTGATTCTCGAAACAGGTTGGATGGGTTGAATAAGCCGATGGAGATTTGGGATACAGGATACTACGGTCACCTTTACAACATCAAGTGCCGCTCGGAGAGAATGACAGAGCTACAATGGCCAAGAAGTGAGCCAACGCGGCGCTGGAGAGACAGCCATTTTGTCTCATGGATCTTTCGCTAACGCCACCTACCTTAGGGAAATACATTATCCAGGTGTCCCGGTTCGATCCTGCCAAGGGGCTGCCGACAGTCATTGACGCCTATGCCTGCTTCCGTGAGCAGCTTGAAAAGCACGGAGGCATCAGTGCCCCTCAGCTTGTCATGTATGTTTTTCTTTCTGTCTTTCCTTGTCGCATGTGCTGATAGCTCTCTCACATACAAGTTGTGGAAACGCTTCCGTAGATGACCCCGATGGCACGACCATCTATGACCAGGTCATGACCCAGTTGGAAACCGAATATCCTCACCTCTTGGCCGACGTGAGTGTCATGCGCTTGGACCCTTGCGACCAGCTGTTGAACTGCCTCATGGCAAATGCTCATGTCGTCCTTCAACTGTCGACGTATGAAGGGTTCGAAGTCAAAGTTTCCGAGGCGCTCCACGCTGGCCGCCCTGTGATCGCTTCATTTGCAGGGGGAATTCCCCTTCAAGTCAAAGACAAGATCAACGGATTCCTTGTCCAACCGGGCGACTCAAGGGCTGTCGCTGGCCATTTGATGGAGCTGTTTACCGATACCAAGCTACATGAACGAATGTCGCAAGCTGCAAAGACCGGCGTTAGCGACGAAGTTGGCACAGTCGGCAACGCCTTGTCTTGGTATTATCTGACGTCTAAATGGGCACAGAAAGGGCCAAAGCTAGAACTGCTTGGGAACGAACAGTGGGTCAACGATATGGCCCGGAACGAAGCTGGCCAACCCTATAATGAAGGCGAGAACCGCTTACCGCGCAGCTTCACTCAGCTTTAGTCGCACAGTCATTCATCGAAGAGAAGACTAACAATCTGGTACATTCCATACAATTGTTACCATAGTATCTGCCATGGCTGTTGAATAGACGTATGCACTGGGGAAACTAGACTGACAAAATATTGAACCCATATAATCTGCCGCAACATCATGAGAACATCCAAGCAATGTCTCCGACGGAAGGCGATGCAAGAATATCTTTCAAGTTTCCAGTCAATCCCATCTTTTTCAGCAGATATGCAACTCGAAGTGCCGTTACAGAAGTGCCCCCCAGATCGTACAAAGTTGTGCTTGGGGCAATCTCCGCTGGGTGCAACCCGAGTGCTTCAGAAAAGGCCTCTCGAACCTTTCCTAACTTGTTTCTGTAAGTTTGCATGACAGTTAAAGGACTGCAATGCTTCAATATATTGAAGGATGATAGAATGTTTGCAGGTGAAGAGGCAGCCATGAGGCCCTTGATCACCTTCGGGATGAAGGACACGATGGCTGCCAACTGCGGCGCGGAAAGAGCACGCGCATTATACTCGATTCCACAGTGCAATCCTTCATCTTGCTCAGTAAACTCAAGCTGCAAAGTGAACTTGGCTCCCCGGGCTCGAATTCGCTGACTTGATATTTGAGCCTCAGGCAATCGGAGTGAATGTTCCAGGGCATCCGACTTCCAGTGGTAAATAACCACAACGTCAAAAAGAGGCCTTCGTTCCTTGGCCATTCTTAAGAGTTGTAGATATGGTAATTGGTTCTGCACACAATCGTAGATCTCTGACGCAATGTCATCGATCAGCCGAGCAGAGTCCGACATATTGTTCTTGTTGAACTTAATGTGCACAGGAAGCCGGTCGAGGAGAAGCCCCATCATGTTCGCCGTTCCAGGCTCGTCTCGATTCATATACGGTATACCGAAGACGATATCGTCCTTGCCGAATACTGCAGAGAGAGTGATTGCAGCCGCAGCAAGAGCCATACGCTGCGAAAAGCTGTAGTCATCTCCAGTCATGATAAAAAGGGACTCGTAGCAAGGTACATCTTGACCAAGAGTCCCAAGTCCATTTTCATCCAGTAGCGAAACCGCTTCCATTTCTCTGACGCGGCCCTGCCAAAACTTTCTCTTGGCAAGAGTCGCTGGTGTGGCGGGCTGCGCGCTGACCTTTGACAGCCACTGCGTCCATTCGACGTAGGACCCCTCAGGAGTGCCCCGTGCATTATGTCCATTGGTGGTGACGGGATTGACTGCCGACCTATATTTTTTGCTGACAGATTGAAGCAAAACGGCCATAGACGCCTTATCCGTTATGATATGGTGCGTGATCACCGAGAGTGTTGTCTTTGCTATTGGACTTCCATCATCTTGCTTCCAGATGATTGTTCGGATGAGTTGGTGGCGGGCGAGATCAAAGGGTTTGTTGATCAAAGCCTGTAGCTTGGTGGTATCTAGAGCGTTGCCAATGAAAACAAGCGGTGGGTCAATCTCGTCACTAATATAACGGTACAGAAGCCCTTTCTCAAGAACGTAGCGGGCTCGAAGAATGGGCTCTTCCCGCAGAACAGAGATGAACGCGTCTCTCAACATATGGACATTGATATTGCCCTCGATGACGAACTGAAATGCCGTATTGAAGAGTGACTTAGTGTTGGAAGTGGTCTGCCAAAGAAATAGCTCCTCTTCCAGGGGCGATGGTGTTTGGGCCGCGGTCAGGCTTGTCCAACCGTGTAGGCTAGACAAAAACGACTTGAAAGATAGCGTACCATCTTCTGATTCCTCGCAAACTGCAAATTGATCGATTGCCTGTGCAAGGTTTGACAGTATCGCTTCTCTGATGAGCAGTGGCACAGGAACGTGATGGCCCATGGATTCAGAGATTAACCGAGCTGCCTTTATGGCCAAGAGAGAGTTTCCACCGATGGCCAAGAAATCGGCATCTCGAGTGATTCTCCGCCTGTGAGTGTTGGTATGGGAGCTGAGGACTCGGCTCCAGATTTCCGCAATCCTCTTTTCTGTCGGCGTTGACGGATCGTCCCCTTCATCGTCGGTTCCTGCAGCCAAGGTATGTAGTGCTGTACGATCAATTTTGAGGTTGGAGGATTTTGGCAACGTCTTCAAGGCCACGATGCGCGCTGGACAAGCGTAGGACGGGAGTAGTTCCTTGACCTTTTGTCGGACTGTATCAATGTCCACGGTACTTGGTGTTACGAAAGCGAAAATGCGATTCCGGTCGGCAATAGCAGCGGCAGTCCGGATGTTCCTATCCGCAATCATGATCGCGCGCTCTACCTCTTCCAATTCGACGCGGAACCCTCGGACCTTGACCTGGCTGTCAACCCTTCCTACAAACACCACATTCATATCTTGGGTCCAGTAGCCTAGGTCGCCTGTTTTATACATGACCTTGCCAGCGGAGAAAGGGTTCGGGAGAAACGCCGTTCTTGTTTCCGACGGCGAATTCCAGTAGCCGTGAGTAACTTGCTCTCCAGAAATGAAGATTTCTCCTGTTACTCCAAGGGGAACTGGACATTGGTGATGGTCTAAAATATAGAGCTCCAGATTCGGAACGGGCTTGCCGATAGTAACTTGATGACCAGGTAGAAGCTCGGTTCCCGTTGAGATAGGCCCGCACTACCAAAGGTACCAAACAGTCAGTCAATGAATGATCGCATCAACTCATCGACCAGGGAATAACTCTCACCTCGCTCGGGCCGTAAAAGTTGAATAGGCGCTTGTGTGACCAGCCATCAGCAAGGCTCTGAGAGACAGCCTCTCCAGCAAGCCCAATAGTGTCGAGATTTGTGTACTCATTCGGAGATAATGCCACGAGAAGCGACGGAGTTGAGTAGATTGCATCTACTCGCTTGAGGTGGCCCAAAGGATCGCTGGGGTCCTTCAGCACCAAGGTGCCCCCGTAGAGAAGGGTTCCGAATATCTCGACTAGTACAACATCAAAGCCTAATTTGTAAAACAGGCAACTGTTGTCAGAGGATTTGATCATCATATTCTGATGTCTATTATACAATAGACGACAGGATAACTCACCCAGGGCATAGACTTGTCCCAGCCGGCGTCCAGGGCCAGAGAAGAGACGGTTGGGCTCGTGGTTGATGACCCCAAGCAGACTCTGATTGTGCAAAGGAACGCCTATTACGAACAATGTGAGCATCAGATGAACTCATGGTACTGAATATCGCTGGGACAGAACGCTTTACCCTTTGGAATACCGGTGCTTCCTGATGTGAAGACGAGATAAACGACGTCATTTGGTCTGGACAGGGTCTCTAGTGTATGTGCTAGGGGCTTGCAAGAGGCAATAATTTCTTCCGAGACAATAACACGGCTGTCTTGATTGTTCTGAAGCACTTGTACACAATCGCGAGTCGTCGCGATGAAAAAAGTCGCACCGCTTTGCTGTGTGATGACGTTGATCCGAGCTGTGGGAAGGCTAACATCAATGGGACAGCAAATGCAGCCTGCTTTGAGAACCGAAAGGATAGCCACAATCCAGTGGAGTGAACCATCTGTGAGAATACCAATGACATCTCCAGGGCTTGTGGCAGACCTCAGGTGATTGGCCAACTTGTTGGCAGCGTCGTCCAGCTGTCGGTAGGTCATTGAACCTTTGGTCGACTCCAAAGCTACCAAGTCCGGCCACTTGGCTGCGGCGGTCTCAAATGCATCTTTGACCGTATTGGATTCAGGAAGATTTCTGATTATCTCTTTTGGCTGTTGCAAAAGATTGGTTCGCTCTTCTCCGATGACCATTGCGTCCCGAACATGCTGCAATAGCGTGTTATTAGAATCGAGTAGCCCACTGAGGGCATGATCAAAATGATTCAGTAGACCGGCGATGCTCCACTCGGAATACTGCGAGTTATCGTATAGGATACGAGCTCGAAGGTTGGTGTCGCTGGCCTCCTCAAGCAGCAAGGTGATGCCAAATTCCATCATGTCCTGCCGTTCGATTGTCCATGGCTCGGGAAGCGTCTCGCAAGACTGTGGCAGTGGCGGGAGACCGTACTCTATGACTACGACTGTTTGGAAAGTGTTGGCAATATCTTCGGCTGGTAATTTCGTCATTCCGTTATCTGCACACCACTGGAACTCGAGCATTTGCAGGAGCTGACTCTGAACTGTCGAAAGCGCATCGGCCACAGATTGCCCTTCTCTAAACTCCAGGGGGAATGGGCATGTGTTGAGCAGCGGCCCAACGACTCGATCGGCTCCTAGCACATCGATATTCCTTCCAGAAAAGACGGCGCCAAATGCCACCTTGTCGGAAAAGCTATAGTTCGACAAGACCAAGCCCCAGGCTGTGTATATCGCCGTTGCTGGTGTAACACCTCGAAGGCGTGCTTTGATCTCAATCTCCTTTGGCCCATAGCCAAGGCTGACTTGTAGACTGCTAGACCAATCTGCCACCGCAGTATCCTTCCTTGGCTTTGGAAGTCTTAGTAGTGGCTGCGATAGGCCGTCTTCTAGGAGCTTCTCCCAGAACTCATTTCCCTGGGCATCTTGCTGCAGCCGAGATTGAGCAAGAGCAATATTCGTAAATTGCGGAGGCTCCGGAAGTTGTTTCCCATCCAGTGCTAAACAGAGCTCTTCTAACATAATACTGAGTGACCAGCCATCGATCAGGCTGTGATGCACAAGAGCCAAGAATGTGGAAGCCACGTCAGGAACTGTCACCAAGTGATATGCCGAGATGGGGGTGAACGTGTCTCCATGCTCCACATAGTTTATCTTGTCGCGCATTTCCCGAGAGCAGATCTGGAGCATGTTCTCTGCTTGGTCTTGGGTCGTCTCTTCATTGACCCAGCTGAGAGCGAGCGTTGGCTGCACTTGTTGCAACTGGTCCTTGAGATTGAAGACTGTGCGAAAGATTGAATGCCGCTCAATCACCCTCCGCCATGCCGATTGAAGTATGCCTCCACTGAATGCCTTGTCGTGATGAGGCAGCGAGAATTTCATCAGCATATAGCTCGTGGCAGGACGTCTCAATCCCGTCCGTATCATCTTCGTCTGTAGCGACGTCATAGGTGCTATGCTTGGAGCTACACCCTGCTCAAGGCTTTCCTCTTCTTCCACTGCATCACCAAGTGTTTCCAAGACATCTTGTATAGCAGAGAGACTTGGGAGGTCAAACAATGACCCGAGCCGAAGTTGAAATCCCATTGTACGAAGGAATGAGACGACTTTGATCCCGGCTAAAGAGTTTCCGCCCAATTCACTAAAGGAGCTGCTGTCCGGAATGTCTGAAGGTGGCAAGGAAATCGCAAAGGATATTGCGGCTTTCAAGACGTCCATCTTCGTATCGTGATCGGTTAATTTTGGCACTAGCCCGCCGCTGAGGACCTGCGAATCCTCGATATCGAGCAGTGCTTGCAAAGCCCGATTATCAATCTTGTCATTCGCATTCAGCGGTAGGGTTTCCACGGAGCGAATGACGTCCGGTATGATGAATGAGTCATAGTTGTTGATCAAGCTCTTGCGGAGAGCAATTCCATCAACGGTCTCGGGGGTCACGAAAGCCACGAGGCGGCCTCGATGCATGAAGGCCGTGGCTGAGATGACATTTGGGCTGCTGTTCAACATGGGGATGACTTGGCCGTCAAGGTTGACCAGGAAGCCGCGGTTCTTGACAACGCTGTCTTTGCGCCCGGCAAACTCCAGCCCGTGTTCTGTCATTCGTGCATAATCCCCGGTTCGATACATTCTTTCGCCCTCCCAGTAGACAAACCTTTCCGCGGTGAGGGCTTCATTCTCATAGTAGCCCCTTGCCAGGCCCGGCCCAGAGACACAAATCTCTCCATATCGAGACTCTACGTCTCCGTCCAGCAATCTGACGCAACTGTTTGACATTGGATATCCCAAAGTGATTGGCTTGTCTGGATACAGCCGTGCCACGAGGCAGGCAAATGTTGTCTCTGTGGGACCATAAACGTTGTACATGGGAGTATTCGGTAGGTGTTCTCCCCACTTGCGAACGAGTGAAGCAGGTGCTGCTTCGCCTCCGATCATGATGGCTCGCAGGTTCGAATAGCTCGATGGATCTTGAATCGTAGCCAGCACCGAGGGTGTGCATGCCATGACAGTGCAAAGAGTCGCCGTATGCAAGAAATCTGCAGGAGTGGCAATCTTCACCTCAGCGCCATTAGACAGTGCGGATACTATTACGGCCGTACAGGCGTCGAAGGCAGGAGAGAATATGAGGATGACAACATCCGCAGGAGTCGCATTGAGGTTGAATGGGGTCTTTTCTCCGCTTTGTTGCACGTAGTTGAAGACCGAGCTGTGTGGGATCATTACCCCCTTGGGGGTGGATGTCGTGCCTGAAGTGAATATTATGAACATGATATCACTGGGCTTGATCCATTTCCAGGGCCTATCGAGCTCGTTTTCCCAGCGATGTTCCATGGTCGGTTTGAAAGCTCGCCTGATTTCCTTGAGCGAGATCTCGTCATAGCCGTGGAACTTTTCCGCGCCTGTGTTCAGAATGATACGAGGGGATACTCGTTCCAGCGTCGAACGAATGCGGTCCCTGCTCCAGGATTCCACATCAATGGGAACGTACAAAGCCCCTGCTTTAATGACGCCGAGAAAGCAGATGACCATCTCGAGGCTTCTCTGCGCTAGAACAGGAACCTTGTCTCCTGATCTGACTTGTCTCTCGTGTAAGATCCAGGCGATATAAGTCGTGGCATTTTCCAGCTCAGCGTATGTCATGCTCTGGTCTCCAAAAGAGACGGCAATATGGTGAGGCTGTTTCTGGGCCCATTCTTCAATGAGATCGCATACTGTTGTGGGGCCTCTCCTGGTTTGAGCCATCTCTGGAAGCTGTCTCTTGATGTTGTCGCAAGTATGTGATGCGGTTCGATAGGGGTTAAGAAAGGAGTAAGGGGTGTTGTAGGCACGAGAAGGCGAGTAGCAGGCAATTCAGCTGCCCGGCGCAAGCGCTGTAGCTGTGATGGAAGAAAGGGTTGCCTTTCCAACATTAATCCGGCAGGTTTGATCTCTTGGTCGCTATATAGGCCGCGATGCTTTCGCTCCAATCAATATACTACCACAAACATCCGCATAATAGCGGATGGCGGGTAAGCTGACCGACTCTACTCTCCACGCACGTCGATCTGACAGCGCCAAAAGGCAGTCACGGCCCCGGTGAATGACGTCTGATGAGAAGGCTCACGATTGATTCATGACATGAAGTATGGTTGTAATTAGCCCTTGAACCTGCTCAGGTAACCAAGCTTTCCTGTAGACTTTGTCACGTTTAGGTGGTTTGCATGCTCACCTGAAAAGGTCTCTCGGTCTATACAACGTATTAGACCAGCAAGTATTTTTTTTTGCTTGGTCTGCTAATCTACGTCAGATATGCCTTGGATGGCACCTAAAGTGAAATGATGCCACGGTCATTTGAACAAGGGAACATTGACCGCCACCAAAGTTGATCACCAAAGCTTCACATTTACGTACATGATAAGTGGCCAATGTCTTTGCCGAACTTCCGGGAAAGGCCGTCATTTCCATTCGATCTATCCGATACTCGTCAATTTCTCACCAGTGGCACCTTGTATGAAGCAGAAAGCAGTTGTTTTCATTGAGCGGCCAATGCCTAAGAGAGAGAAGGCTGTATATCAGCACGAGGTCCTCACTGCCGATCCGGCCGACGACTCAAAGTCGTGTCCTGCAAGCCGTAACACGACGACATTAGCCTCTTGTGGGTGCTGACTTCCCGTCTCTGCAACTGGCGTCTTTCTAAAAGTACCTATTATTAAGTAGTCCCCACCCTAATGACTTAGGACCACCCTATAACACTACAGGCCTTAGGCCTATAATGCATTTATAGCCATTTATTTATTTTCCTTCTCTTTCTCTTTAACTAGTCTTTTATAAAAGAAAAGAGCTTATTATTATACCTTTATTAAGTTATAAGCCCTATACTTTTTTAAAAATTATAAAAAAATTATACCTAAACCTTTAAGTTAGTAATAAATAATGCTATTATTATTATACCTTTAACTTAATATAGGTTATACTTTTAATTTAATATAAATTACTTTTTTTTTAATTTAAAAGATTAACCTTTTTCTTTTTTATTTATAAAGACTTAAAGACTTTATTTTACCTATATATTAATAAAATAATTATTACTTAATCCTTTAAGCTAAAATAATCTTAAACTTATTATTAAAAATAAAAACTTTAATTATAATAACCTTAACTTAAATTTATAAATAATATAGCTTAAAATAATATAGTTAATATTTATAAAAAATAACACTTTTAAGGCTTTATAAGCTAACTTCTTTCTTTTAGTAATACTATTAAAAGGCCTTAATAATTAAAATACTTAAAAATAAACACTTAAAATTAATATATACTTAATAAGCCTTTAAGGCATTATTAAAGGGATAAATATTATAGCTAAAAAAGCTACTTAAGCTAAGAAAAATACTTAAAAAGAAAATAATATATTAATAATAAAATTTATTTTAAATAACCTATTAATAAAGATTTATATAAAGCTTAACTATAAAGGCTTTAATAATAATAACTTAATAATAAAAGAACTTCTTAATATAATAAAAACTATTATTTTAAAAGCCTTAATAAAAGAAGTCTTTATTATTATTTAAGAGTTTAATTATTTAAAATATAGTTAATTTAAGTTTTTAAAAGTATATATTAATATATTAATAAAAGCTTAAACTTATATTACTTATTAATATTTAAAGGTATTAAAGGCTTAGTTTATAACTATAGCACTTATAGGCCTTAAATATATTAATAAGACTTAGTATAAATATTAAACTATAAATCTTTATTAAAATAAAAAAGTTAAGAAAAATAAACTTATTAAGTTTCTTTACTTATAAGTAAATAAGAAAGTAAGAACTAAAAAGATATTTAGTATTTTTAAGTAGCCTGCCCTTTTTTTATTAAATAATAATAAATAGTAAAAATAAGGCAAGTTTAATAATAATAAAACTAAAAAGCTAGAATATAGCTATATTATTTTAATAAATAAAAAGCCTTATATATTTAATACTTATTAAAGACTTTATCTTAAGCTTTAATTAAAGAATTATTATTTTTAATTTTATTTAAACTTATATTAAGGATTTTATTTATAAAAATAAGAATTTAGTAATAAAGGAAAAAATAAACTTAAGCCTATAGTAAAAAAAAGACTATTTAAAAGCACCTTAAATATTATAAAAGCAGAATAATTATTTATTAATATAATAATTACCTTAAATATCCTTATTAAGCTTAATCTTTTTAAAAATAATAAAAATAATATTATTAAAATTATATAAAATAATACTTTAAACTATAACTTTACTTTAACTAAATATAATATTAATTAAAATAATATTATTATTAACTTAGGCTATAACTTATACTATTTTAATAACTTAAAGTAGTTTATTTTTATTTAAATACTAAATAAAGCTAATATAATAGCTATATTTAATAAAAGTATATTAAAGATTAAAGGGATAGGCATTATAATTATCCTGCTATTAAATAATAAAATAATTAGACTTAAAAATATTACCTATACTTTTTAAAGTGCTATTAATATAGTAAGCCTAAAAGTTCTTAAATAAAAAAATATTTAGTATAACTTTATAAAAGAATTACTTATATAATAAAAAAATAAAGTAATTATAATTATAAAGGTTTATTAAAAGCATAATATTATAGTTTTAAAAATAATAATATTATTAACTAGTAGATATTATAATTTTATAATACTTTTTATTAAACTATTTATTATAAATATAAAATATAGTCTTATATATAAAAGACTAGGCTATATTAGTAAGAAATAAGTTTTAAAAGCTTATTAATAATTAAAAATTTAAGTAAATAAAATAATAATTAAAAACTTTTATTATAAAGCTTACTATTTAGCTAAGTTTAAATTTATTATTAGTTATATACTATTAGCTAAACTTATAAAATTCTTTTAAATTATTTTTTAAAATATAATCTTTTATATACTTATTAAATATAAAGGTTTTAAGATTTTACTTTATAAAATTAATACCTTTACTTATTATTAATAGCTAATTTTAGCTACTAACTATAAGAATATTATAAAAAAACTATAAAATTAAAAAAACTAAGTAAAGGTTTTTAATAATAGCTATAAAGTTTAAGTTATAGTATTTAATAATATAAAAGAATTTATATTATAAGAAATATAAAACTAGTTTTATAAAAATAGATTTATTATTAAAACCTTTATAGCTTATACTTTTTAGTAAAATAATATAATTAAATAGGCTAGAAAAAGCTTTATAAACTTAAAATAAGTAATTTATATTAAAATTAAATTATTTAAGACCTTATAGCCTTTATATATAAAATTTACTATATATATTTATAACTTACTACTAACTTTATTTAATAAAAATAAAATCTTACTACTAAAAAAGATATTTAAAGCTATTTAAATAAAATATAAATATAATATTAAGTATATTAAGACTTAAGGTTATATAATATATATTAAGAAATATAAAAATTAATAAGTTAAAAGTATAAAAATATACTTTAAAGTAATTAAAGAATATTTTATTAATATAAAAGGCCTAAATAGCTATATTTATAAAGTTTATTTACTAAATAAAAATAAAGTTATTAAATTATAAAATATATAATTTTAAAAGTTAAGTAGTAAAATACTTTATAATTAAGAGGAACTAGAAATTAAGTATAAAGCTATATTTATTAACCTTAAAATTAAAAAAAGAGGCTAAATAGTAATTAGCTAAATAGCTAAACTATAGCAGGCTTTTAATATAATTACTATTTAAAACACTTTTAAGGCTAATAAAGTAATTAATAATAATACTAAAGCTAATAAATCTAAGTATTTTAAGGCTAATAATAATAAAGATATCTTTTAATAATAATTATTAGTAAATTATAAGAAAGATAAGTATTTTTAAATCTTAAAGCTTACTTTATAAAAAGATTTATAAAATAAGACCTCTTTAACTAACTAAGACTATTATAATCTTTATAATTAATATTTAATTAAACCTAAAGCTATTTACTAAAATATTATTATTATTATTATCCTTAACTTATAAAACCTTATAATTAATACTAAAAATATAACCTTAGCTATACTTAAATAAGCTAAATTAAATTAAATAAATAAAATATATATAGCTAATTAATAATAGTATTACTTTATAAAGGGTGTTACTTAAGTTAATTATAAAGCTTTATATAAAGGAAAAATAAAAAAAATTATATTAATAATTAAAATTATTAAATAATAAGAGTATAATAAATTTATAAAAAAATAACTAATTTTTATAATATTTATAACTCTTAAAGTTAAGTAATAACTTAATAAAGGTATAAAGGTTTTTAAAAATTAAAATAATATTAAAAAGAAGTATAACTATAAGATTAAATAATTTCTTATAATAAAAAAATAATATAATAATTTAATTAAAAGATAAACCTAAAGCCTAGTTATACTATTAAAGAATATTATAATTTTTTATAATAAATAAATATATAATTTAAAGCATTTTACTAATAGTAATTTTATAATAAAGGCATGCTTAGTTATTTAAGGAGATTAGCTTTAAGAGATAAACTATTTAATAAAAGAACTTTATATTATAATAGCCTATTTTATATTAGTTAAAGTGTTTTATTTAATTATAGTAATTAATAATTTTAAATAGTAGTAATTTAATACTATTACTGCATTCTTTAATACTAATATTAAAAAGGAAGTTTATATATAATAATTATAAGGCTTTAATAATAAATTTAAAAAAGTCTATTATTTAAAAAAAGCTCTTTATAGTTATTTAAAAGCTTTTTTATAGTAGTTTAAAAAAGCTATATAACTACTAGCTATAATTAAATTTAAACCTTTAGAATTTAAACTTTATATTTTTAAATATAAAAATAGTATTATTTTAATTTTATATATAAATAATATAATAATTATAGCCTTAAAAATATTAACTATTTATAATATAGTAATATAGCTAGAAAGTTTATTTAAAATTAAAAGGCTAAGAGATATAGTTATTTTTTTAAAACTAAAAGTTTATAAAAATTAAAAAAATAAAATAATTATACTTAGCTAAGGCACTTATATTAAGAAAGTTATTATTAAGTTTATTTTAATACTTTAAAATTTAACTAAAACCTTATAGCTACTTAAGAAGATAATTCCTTATAATTAAAAATAATAAGAAGTTATTATATTAATAAAAAAATAGCTAAAATAAATAAAAAGCTTAAACTTTATTTTAATAAGTATAAGGCCTAGTATTATATATACTATTTAAAAGCTTTATAAAGCTAATATTAATTTAATAAAATATTATAAGAAAATCTTAAAGCACTTATTTTAATACCTTTAAGGTATAACTAACCTAAATATTTAACTTAATAATAAATATAATATTAAAAACCTTAATTTAAGGGTTTATATTAATATAGTATTTACTAATAACTTAACTAAGAGATTTAATATAGCAGGCTATATTATATTAATTAAAAATAAACTAGTTTATTAAAAAAGTAAGAAATAGACTATTATTATAATAAGCTTAACTAAAGCTAAATTTATAAACCTTACCTTAATTAAAATATTAGCTATTTAAATTAAGAAAATCCTTAATAATTTAGGCATTAAAAACTAAAAGCTTATAATCTTATATATTAATTCCTAAAATATTAAAATTACTATTCTTAATTAATATAATATAATATAAATAAGGCATATAAATATTTATTTTAAATAAATTATTAATAAAGTAAAATAAAAAGACTTTAAAATATAGTAAATTAGTATATAAAAGATAATTATAAATAGTTTAATAAAGCTATTTATAAAAATTAAGTATACTAAATTTATAAAGCTTTTAAAGATAGTTAATACTATTTAATAATAAAGATTTATTTTAAAATAGTATATTTATTTAAATATTAAGAATAACTATAATAAGTATATTAACTTTATTACTTTAGTTATATTTTATTTCCTATTTTTTATTTTTTATTTCCTTTTCTTATATTAATAAGGATTTAAATTATAATAGGTTTATATTTAAAATAGTTTAAAAGTGCTAGATTTATAATAAGAAGTAATATAAGTCTCCTTATTCTTTATATTTTAAGATAAGTAGCTACTTTAACTAGGTTTATATTAAAAAGACCTTTATTATAAAAGGTATTTTATTTACTAATTAAAATAAATTTATCTTTTATACTTTTAATACTTTAAAATATAAGTATTTTATTAAACCCTAACTATTATATTAATAGTACTAATATATTTTTTATAAAAAAAGCACTTTATTTAATAAATAAAAAGCTGCTTAAGAACTTTAAAAGTAATAAGCTTTTATTATTATATTAATAACCTATTTTTATTTATTTTTATTTATTTTTATTTTAATAAACTATTTCTATTTTAATTAAAAAAGCCTTATACTTTAATAAGTAAAAGTAACTTTTAGACTTTAATAACTAAAAAACCTTAATTTAATTTACCTACTTTTATTAATACTATTTCTCCTTAATTAAAGGAATAGTAGCTATTTCCTAAATTTATTTTATATTCCTTATATATAGTAAAATAGCCTATATTTTATAATTAAAGAGATGCTATTAATTTCCTAGGATATTATAATAGTATTATAGTGTATTAGTTTTAAGGGGGATGTGTTAAGTAGTCCCTACCTTAATAACTTAGGACTACCTTATAATACTACAGGCCTTAGGCCTATAATATGTTTATAGCCGTTTATTTATTTTCCTTCTCTTTCTCTTTAGCTAGTCTTCTATAGAAGAAGAGAGCTTATCGTTACACCTTTGTCACCTATTATTAATGTCTTGGCCGTCAGGTCCACGGCTTCTGTACCTCGTGACTTTGTGTACGGGGAGCTTTACAACCCGAGAGTCGGAAAAAACATGCCTGTTTGCATCTTTGATGTAGCCGTGCCATTATGCCTTTTGCCTCTTAACGTCAAGTGGCTAAGGTTACCAGACAACTCGCATCTTCGGACTCCAAAATGCTGAGGTTGCCGCAAAGTCGCCGCCTCATTGTTGCTTGACCCTACCTAGGCGCCACGGCTTACGGTACCATGCGTCCCAATGCCGTGAGCTTAGTCGATAGTACCTTATTTTCCATTCCACCGGGTGGGCTCACCGGCGTCATCTCAAGCGCTGTTCATATGGCGATCTAATATTGCTGTGAAGGGTCAGCAGGCAACATATGCACGGCAGCGAAGCGCTCATTCGAACATAATGATTTTCAGCAAGGGTCCTCCGCCATGATCCACCTACAACAAGCGATCCAACGCTTGACACATCTTCCGTAGTATAGTGGTCAGTATGCAAGCTTGTCACGCTTGAGACCCGGGTTCAATTCCCGGCGGGAGAGAGACGAACATCGTCACCTTTTTTTTTTTGCCAAATTTCCATGTTTTTTGCTTCGGTTTTGACGAGGCTGCAGCTCCGCATAGACCGACATGTGCTGCATGTAAGTGATGCATCATGCAGGTTCATCTTCGCGACTGTGTCGACAACGATTGCCGAGAACGATCTACTAGGTAGTCTTACTGCCTGCATGGAGTCCATACGGTTGAAGCGCCTGTAAAGTCGGGTGCATCCTCATTTCAAGTGATGATACCTCAAGGTAGAAACAGTACCGTAGCATCTGTGAATCACGACATGACGAAGTCGATTGGTTGTCTTCTTCTCGATCAATCTGCACATGTGGTCAATAACGGCTGCTGCTGAACTCCATGCAGCCGATTGCGAGTCCATGGGTGCTGATGGCGACATGGAGTGCGGGTGATGATCCGGCTTAGCTAACAACTCCAATATCCTATCACAACGGACAAATTTCGCAGCTATCATGACGACATGCAGCAACATGCGTTCACCATAGCATTTAGCCGACGACGGAGAAGTGATTTGTCAAGTTAAGACATCTGCAGATGAGAGGAGAGAGGATAAATTGGTTTGCCCGCGCATATTGAATCAAGGTCCCAAGATACCCCTACCACGAGGCGTCTCCCACCAGCTCCTCTGACTGACCCGGTCTACGCCCAGTCCTTAACTTCGATTCAAAATGGCCGCCGCCGCTGTTCAAGCCCCGAGGCAGCCGGACATTTCATATGCTCCCAATTATGAAAACTATCTCAACCGCATCAAGCGGCGTCAAGAGACGGAAAAGTTGAACAAGTCCCTCCCGGATGGCTTTCCCGCCAAGCTTGAATCCGACCTTGTCTGGGACGGTAGAAACTTGGCAGATACGTACGACTGGAACTACGTTCTGACCGAGAGCGATATTGCTGAGGTTGACCAAGCTCTTCGGCATTTCAAGTGTAAGCCCTCTGCCTTTCTGGGCCACATATGCCTTGTAATCTCACATTAGTTGGTACCAGCTCTGAATTTGGGCTTGGGCTACGTCACCCCCGAGACATTTCCCTTGCCGAAACTTCACGATACTCTACGGGCAATCTCCAAAGAGGTCCACCTAGGCCACGGTTTCAAAGTCGTCAAGGGCGTACCGGTCGATAACTACAGTCGCGAGGAGAACGTGATAATCTACGCCGGCATCGCATCCCACGTCGCGCCCATCCGCGGCCGCCAAGATCACCAATACAACGGGAAGCCAGCTGATGTCGTTCTCGCGCACATCAAGGATCTTACCCAGGAGATTGATCCTCATAAGATTGGGGCGCCGGCGTACACAGCCGACAAGCAAGTCTTCCACACCGATGCCGGAGATGTGATAGCCCTGTTTGCCCTGGGCGAGCCTGAAGAGGGCGGCCAGAGCTTCTTGTCCAGCAGCTGGCACGTGTATAATGAGCTCGCAGCAACACGCCCCGATCTTATTCGAACGCTGTCTGAGCCTTGGGTCGTCGACGAGTGAGTATAGCTGGGACGGATCCAGGAGCTTCTGGTGAATAATGGCTAATGTTATTCTGCTCCAGATTTGGGAAGCGTGGCAGGACTCATACCGTACGGCCCCTTCTGTACTTCCAGCCCGCAACCGAAGAGACCCCTCAGCGTCTCATCATCCAATACGCGCGACGCACTTTTACAGGATACTGGGGCCTCCCACGATCAACAGACATTCCTCCTATCACTGAGGCTCAAGCTGAGGCGCTGGATGCCTTGCACTTCACGGCTGAGAAGTACCGCGCAGCCCTCGACTTCCACAAGGGCGACATACAGTTTGCCAATAACTTGAGCATCTTCCATGCCCGAGAGAAGTTCAGAGATTCCCCAGATAAGAGGTACTGCGCCTACACCGGCTTCTAATAAACTCTCTCGAATTGATTCCTGCTGACAGCTTTTCGATAATAGGCGTCATCTTATCCGTCTTTGGCTGCGAGACCCTGAGTACGCTTGGAAGACGCCCGAACCGCTTACTGACATCTGGGACAGGGTGTACAAAGATGTAAACCCCGAGAACTCCATATTCCCATTAGAGCCAGGTGTTCGTAGCGCCAGTGACGGAAAACCCGAGGAGAGAAAGTACGAGTAGACACTTGACTTGAAGTTATGGGTACTCTAGAAACATTCATACATTTTCTATATGCATCCAAAAAGCTACACTTCCATGTCCGATTGGGTGATGTATACCTAGTCAAGCAGTGTTACGGTTCGTTGCAAGAGTAGATGTATAGAATCTCAGCATAACAGTTTGGGTAGATGAGTCCATAGGAGCTATGCATCCTTGCTCGATCGCCAATCATATACAGATAGGCTCATGCCGTGCTGCATCAATCGCAATCAATTCCTTTTCGCCATCCACAGCATCCAGGCTGGGTTAAAAATTCTTGTCAAATCACAGTAGCATTGATAGCACATGCATCTTTGCCTGTCCCAACATGCATGAACCTATGGTCACAGTGAGTCGAGGCCTGCAACGACATCCTGGTATCGTATCACCTCAGAATCACGAATATGGCGACATGGCGAAAGTGTGGCCAATTCCGCTGACCTGGGGCCTCTTCAGATATGGCCTTGATCTTTTGCGGCAGCCCCATACGTGCTCTCCACAACGAAGAAGCCCAGCCCTGGGCAAAGCCACCAGCTTGGCGAGATTGCTAATGATTGAAAGATTGGCGTAATGTAGGACGCAGGACAGTAAATGTATAATCTGCGAGCTTGCTGCAGAATGGCAACAATTGCTACTCTCTTGACACATGCCCTTCGGACTCCGACGACTCTGGTGGGGGGAGGGTTAGCGAATTATGGCAATCAATTGCGTTATCATCGCCTTGTATCGTCGCGATCAAATAGTGTCATTGCCATCAGGAGAGACTCCGCACCGCCAAGGTTTCCATCAACAACTGACGGATGGCAAAGATCGTCCCTGTGTAGCAACCATGACAAACAAACCGGGGGGTTGTGCTGCTCAAAAGCGATGAGGGCCCCCTCTCGTGTCAATCAACCGATTTAAGCTTGACCACGGTGTATGGTCCTACCGATTCGCATAAACCAGGCCTATCGGCCAATCATCTGAAGCTAATTGCTGACCTTTCGATATTTCTTCGACATATTCTCACGACTAGAGATAAGTGTATCAGGACTCTATAGGGAATAATGCCTTCCTTCTGGAGGCGTCCTTTTCGCAGCGGCGAAGAGCCTCAGGCTGTCGACGCGGATGAGCGTGGATCAACGGAAAGCGGTCCCTCTGAGATTGTCGCTGGAGAAACTCACTATATTGCGGGCAAGGGTGCCAACAGCAAAGAGACGACATATCAAGATGCTTCTGGTGCTCCTGTGGAGGAGTCGTCCCCCTTGGGTTACGACGTTGGGCCCTTGACGATTCTCTTTCTCAATGTCAGTAAGATGATTGGAACAGGCATCTTCTCAACTCGTAAGCCGTTGCCTTCCACCAGTCTGTTATTGCATACGGGCCCTACTAAGTGAGAGCCGATAGCATCATCGATCCTCGCCGGCACCGGCAGCATTGGACTGAGCCTGATATGGTGGGCTCTTGGGTTCCTGACATCGATTACGGCGTTTGCGGTCTATCTCGAGTTTACAGCATACTTTCCCTCGCGATCTGGAGCAGAGGTGGTGTATCTCGAACAAGCATTTCCGCGTCCGCGCTGGCTCTTCTCGACGGCATTTGCGTTCCAATCCGTCATTCTATCCTTCAGCAGCGCCAATTCATACGGTGGGTTTCTGTCATACCGAGAATGGGGTAAACCGAGGCCAAACAATAACTAATGCCAAAGCTACCGACAGTATTGGCGCAGTACCTGTTTAAGATGACAGATCACAATCCTACCGATTGGCAGCTAAAGGGGGTTGCCATAGCAGGTTATACAGTTGCTCTTCTCGGTACGTTCCACTTTGCGCAGAGAAAGGCCCGTCTTATAGAAAGGCACATCAGACTCACACAGTTTCCAGTGGTTGTCCTACACAACAAGTTGGCGTACCATTTGGCCAACGGAATCGCCTTTGTCAAGATCGCTACCCTGATCTTCATCTCAATCACCGGGTTCGTAGTCCTCGGAGGACATACTCGAGTACAGGACCCTACGGCCAATTTCCATAACTCGTTTGAAGGAAAGGCCACCGCATACGGCATAACAAACGGTCTGTATAAGATCATATTTTCCTACGCAGGATACGAAAACGCGTTCAACGTCGTGAACGAAGTCAAGGTAAGTTTGAGAAGGAATCGCCCAAGTACGGAACGATCAGACCGTCTTACGCTTTACACAAGAACCCTGTCAAGCAGATCCGACGGCAAGGCTACATTGCCATTTGGTCTGTCAGCATTCTGTACATACTTACCGTTATCGCCTATTATGCCGCCAGTAAGTGAGACCATTACTTTGTCAAAAGTCCAACCCGACTAGTAACTGACCCTTTGCCCCATACAGTCCCCAAGGCGGACATTATCAGCGGCAAGCTTACCGTTGCCAACCTCTTCTTCATCAATGTGTTCGGCGATAGCAAACAGGTTAAGGCGCTCAACTTGCTCATCGCCATCAGTGCCTTTGGCAATCTGGTGGCAGTTATGATAGGTACCTCGCGGATTATCCGAGAATGTGGTCGGCAGGGCGTTCTTCCATGGACCAGGTTCTGGGTCTCGACCTACCCTTTCGGAACTGCTCTTGGGCCGTATCTGTTCAAATACGCCATCACTCTCATCATGATCCTCGCTCCGCCTGCTGGCGATGCTTTCAACTTCGGTACGTATGGAGCACGAGTTCAACCGTTGTCTCTTCATTAACATGGACACAGTCAGTGATCTTCGCATCTACCCTGGCTCCTTCTTCGACTTCCTGATGTGCGTGGGCCTCCTCATTGTGAGACACAAACGAAAGGCGCTCAACTTGCCACGGCCCGAGTTTAAAGCGTGGGATATAGTCATCTGGTTCAGCATCCTGAAAAATCTCTATCTCCTCATCATGCCTTGGTACCCCCCTGCAGGGGGCGCAACTGGTGGCGACGTAAGTTTCTGGTACGGCACGTACGTAGTCACATCAATCGGCATGTAAGTCTCACCAGCCTTATTCCTCATATGGGACAGAACACCGTTGAGTTACTGACTTGCTGCAGTATTCTGGCTTGCGTTGCATATTATTGGCTTTGGATCCACGGCATTCCTTACTTCCGGGGCTACAAGATACGAGAAGAAGTCGTCACGCTTGAAGACGGATCAAAAAGCCACCAGCTGGTCAAGGTGCCAAACGCTGAGGTTGAGGAGTGGGATAGGACGCATGACCATGCCGGCCGGCTGATCACGGAGGCTGCTGAACTGAGTGACAAGACAACCAGCAAGGTTCTTGTTGATGGAAAGGATGTTACGGTTCCCAGCACTAATTGAGTCGAGGTCCTCCAATAATGATAACGCATACTCGCGTCCGAGATTTACGGCAATCAATCTATTGGCTCCGCATACTCCTTACATACAGTGCTCCACTCCCATGGAGTGACTCGTTGATGCCCAAACACTCCCTAAGCATTCTACGAGTGCAGAGGATTGCGCACACCATCTTTGAGAGTTTGGGGGCTGCGTCTCTCTTCATCTCGATATCATGTGTCGTTCGGCATGTTCTGTGGTATTGCTTGATTGTAGAACGGCCGCTGCGATGGTACAGCCGCACCTGAGTTAAGTTATCGCAACAAAGTACATATGCAACACCGCTGTCTTCTGGTTTTGAGAAATTTTACCGCCCCTTCAGGCCCAGGTCTCCCTTGCTTTAAAGGGCCGAAGGCTTGGGGGAGATTACCAGGGTTGGCTCTCCTACCATTCTCATAGCTTACTATCCGCAAGAATCTATGGAGCTCAAAGTACTTGTCCCCTGCTTTCACTCCAGCCGCTGGACGATTGAGTTGCTGCTCCCAATGACGGATACAATACTGACTTTGAGTCGGTGCAACAGCAATGTCAAACTTGTCACTGCTTTAATGCACAAAGAGCATGTGTTGACTGATTTTCCTTGCTTGTGTGACTTACGCTCTCAAAGGCACAGGGCTATCGGGCATTGTGGCAGTGCCATAATGGGGTTGGGCACCTCAAAGAGCGCCAAGAAGAGTCGTCGTCAGCTCATGTATAGAGCAAGCAGACTCAAGTTTGCCCGCTGATACTAGGTAGCTAGAAAGCGCTTTGGCCATTGGCCATACCCTTGCCAAAAAGTCAATTCGTGCCTATTCCATAGCCTAGAGGCATCGTTCTTTGCTGCTAACCATTTCCTACCTGACTGGGTGAGCCAGCTTAGTCCTACAGCTTTGGTGTTTATACGAAGCATACAAGACTCAGTGGGCTGATAAGAGCTGCGTATCAGACTGAGAAGAAGTAGTACAGCTAGAAAGAATTAGACTGAGAAGAAGTGGTACAGCTAGAAAGAATTTGGCTGCGCCGGCTGATTGCTCCTATCATCAGGCTCTGGGCACCAAGAGATACCGAACCATATGGTGGAGCGGGGATGCACGCAGTACAATTAAGCTTAAACGAGGAAGCAGGCCAATCTCGGTCAGATCTGGAATACAACAGGGCGGCCTGATTCCCGCACAAATGACGATCCGGCCGCCCCTCCCTAGACAACCCCCAGTTATTTGGCACGTTTGGTATCTCAGCCGTTGCCATGCTACCAATAGATTGTAGGCCAAGACTCGATCATAGTGTGCCAAGACTACGGCACCCGTCGCTTGATAGCGGACTCGACTTTCCGTAATATCCTCGGGTCTCCATTGACATCTGCCGTTCTTGGGAGCTGAGGCTCGTACGGGACTTTCTCGCGTGCGCCGGGCCTTGGCGCCAATGCGGGCTGAACAAGCTGCAAACAAGGATGTTGCCATGATAGGCGCCTCAGCCTCTCGGCGTCGGGTACATGTACTAAAAGGAGAACTACCGAGCTCCGCAAACAACTACCAGATGTGCCTGAAGCAAGGATCAGGGTGGAAAGGGAGCAACAAACCAGCAAGCTCTCGAGCCAGAACAGACAATGACCGCTTGCCGAACCAAGGAGGCAACTTGATCACATCCTATCCTATCATGATGCGAATCCTCGAGCCGTGTAACATCGGGCTTCCAGTGCCCTTTTGGGTTGCTAAAAAAGCATGGCAATGATAGACCCCATCTGACACGATGTTCAGTGAAGCATGGGTATCGGTAGGGCGAATCCATCAGCTGTCACAACCCGATGGATTGGTTTCAGATTAGACGGGGTGGGAAAACTGTGTGAGAGTGTGTGACACAGGAAAGCCTCAGCGCGCCTAGTTTTAATGATCCCGGTTCAGGGTCTTGGCGTCAAAATCTTCGCAAACAAAGCAAAGGACATAATTATGTGTCTGATGAAGCAATTACGGCCTCAGCGAGCCCGGTTCATCACGCTTAAGAGGCTAAGTCCTGTAGCGAACAGAACGGTTTGGGCTTAGAGTATATCGGTAGTATAAGATTTGAGAGAACCTCGTCCCCGAGATCTCGGTACCCATGGATCCGTTCGGCAACTGGGTATAGTACTCCATTTGCTTCCCTTCATTTGGCAGTCAACTGCATGATGCATGGGTCTTCCCGGAGGCTTCGTCTTTACCCTGCCCATTCCCGATCCCGGCTGGCAGTGCTCGCCACACGGGAAGGCTACATCAAGTGACGAATATTCTTGCAAGGATTCCACCGCGCACGTCAAGGGGGCTGTATACTAATGACCTTGAAGTGATTCTCTAGCCCCCCCCCCCCTCAAAAGGCTTCAAGCAGCAGCAGTAAAGGTCTCCCTGATTCTCAAGGTGTAGTCTAGGAATGTTGGGGGCCTGAAAGTCCGCAGATCATGAGGTTTGGCTTGGCGCTGCCTCGTCAAAACAAGTTCTCGGGTGCTTGTTTGGCCTATGTACTTCGTTGTTTGCATGACAGTGTATATGTCTTTGCCGTCGCTTATCACGGAAATCCTGTGTGACGTTGGCTTGATACCCGCTAGGTCTGGGCAAAGATAGAGGTGCGTCAAGGACATGAGAGTGATGAGAGGACAGTTTCTCGAAAAGTAATGTGACTATGACGCTGATGATTGAGAGCAGAGAGTTTATAAATAAGTGAGGGGCGCCCAAACTACTGCCCTGAAACACGCATCAACATATCCATTGCAAAGGGGCAATAGAGCTCCATCACTTGATAGCACAGAGGTGCTCCAACGCTATCTACTCGACATATTATTACCAGTCAAGCCGATTTGCTCCTCTTGACAGCCTCATTTTGCATCTCGTTTTCCATCAGATAGTCTTACCAGTCTGGAAATAGACGCCATGGCTCAAGCGTTCATGAGAGACGATGAACTCTGCAGGAAGTACGCAAAATTTGCAGCTGATCTGGACCGGTGGCACTTCAAGATCATCTACTGGTTCATGTTCGTCCTCAACCTTGTCATTCTATTCATCGCGTCTTGGGCATATACAAGGTACGCTGCCTATCTTACTCGGATCCCAAACGCCCATTCTCATGAATACATGTACAGAAGCCAAGTTACAAACGAGCAATTCAGCCATGAGCCACGGAGGCGCGCCAGGATGCTGGTGAGATACATGTTGATGTGCCTTGCCTGTGTCCTCGTATCGGCAGCAGTGGTTGTCATGGAAGCCTTTTCTCTACTCGCTTTGCAATTCTGCGACGGCGAGAATTTAATCTCGCTCTATTGGTCTACTTGGACCATGATTCAGGTTGGATCACTGATAGCTATGATGGGAATCATCCTCGCCATGGCACATTCGTTGCGAAACAGGAGACATCCGTAAGACGATTGATCACAGGGAAAACTACTACCACTGGACAGGAAGAATGCTAATTTTGAGCTGATACAGGCCGTGGGCACTTGCATTAGGAACACCCGTCCTCGTCATTGCCGGCCTATTGCATCTCATTCACGACTGCACGAAGAAGCGAGTCAAGAAGATGGCGACCGCGTCCATCATGAAGAGCAATGCTCCCTCCATGAGCGAAGTGTAAGATGACATGGTTGCTCTACTCTCGGTACATGAAGCTGACACTCTTTGCCGTCAATAGAAATACCATTCAGGGGAATCTCGAAGACGAGCTCGACAACACGATCCTGGGCGAGTTCATCGGCTTCACAGTGGAAGGCGGCCCTATTGTCCGCTTCAACGACTCCATGCCGCTCAATCTCAACATGGACTACGGGTTCGAATTGCTTGGCTACTACGACGGCACTCGACCCGTCGTAGCGTACCAAAAGGGCGCCGTTCAGTTCCTGCCCACGGACAAGGACAAGACGCTGCCGCCGAAGGAGACTCGGTTGAAACGGGAGAGGTCGGCTGATAAGTTGCAAGAGCCTGGGAGGGATGAGATCAGCAGTGCATGATAACGCTCACAATGTTGGAGCTGTCTGCAGAGTGTCTATGCCTTATATGTGGCTACCTAGACATCGAGGCGATACTGAGGACTAATTCCGGTGATGAATGATGGGATAAATTACATGTAAGGGAGAAGATGGACGAGGATCTTCTACGTACCAAGCTTTGATGAGAGGCAGATCTACCTCTCGGTGCCTTGTCTAAGATACCTACCTTACCTACCATCATCTAGATGGTGAAGTGCATTTCAAGCATCACATGATTCCTGAGGTCACGGTACTTTATGCAACAAAGCTGCAAATTGAAGCTTTTCAGACTAGGTAGCTAATCGATAATCGGCCTTTTAGAGGGGGGTTACAATTGGAGGGGCAATTTCTTGGTGAGAAAAATGTCTAATGGCGGGGCAAGATCCGAGCGACTGTCCGCAAATCGGCGCTTTGCTCATCCGCCTCTCGCGCCGAGCAAGACGGCGGTTCGATCTTACAAATCAACGCAACTCCATCAGCTTCGGACGACAGGTAACCATCGACCAGCACTTGAACCATGCTGATGTGCCATCGACGCCCCGGATAAGCAGCAGACATTGCCATGGGCTTGGAAAAGGTCAAGCACGTTGTGCTGGTACGTCGGTCGTTGTTACACCGAAGGGAACGCTTTGGATGCATTTATTACTGACGCCATCTACAGGTGCTCTCCGGCAAGGGCGGCGTGGGCAAGTCCTCGGTGACAACGCAGCTGGCGCTCTCCCTGACGCTCGCCGGCCACTCCGTCGGAATCCTCGATGTCGACTTGACCGGCCCTTCCATCCCGCGCATGCTGTCCATCGAGGCCTCCAAGGTCACACAAGTTCCTGGAGGATGGGCGCCAGTTGTTGTCCACGAGGCGGAGCCGGAAAGCGGCCTGGGCAGCCTACATGCGATGAGCTTGGGGTTCCTGCTACCGAAGCGAGGCGACGCGGTGGTCTGGAGGGGGCCCAAGAAGACGGCCATGATCAGGCAGTTCCTCAAGGACGTGCTATGGGACGAAACCGACTATCTACTCATTGACACGCCTCCGGGCACGAGCGACGAGCACATATCGCTGGCCGAGACGCTGCAGAGGGATGCCTTGCCGGGCCAGGTTGCCGGCGCAGTGGTCGTGACGACGCCGCAGGCAGTGGCCACGGCAGACGTGCGCAAGGAGCTCAACTTTTGCGTCAAGACAGGCATCCGGGTGCTGGGCGTGGTGGAGAACATGAGCGGCTTCGTCTGCCCGCACTGCTCTGAGTGTACAGACATTTTCGGGTCCGGCGGCGGCAAGTCCATGGCCGACGAGTTCAAGGTGCCGTTCCTAGGCTCCGTGCCAATTGACGCGCAGTTCATTGCTCTCGTGGAGGAAGGCCAGCGACCGCATTATCCGGCTGGGACGGTGGTCAATGGGCAGGACATATCGTCGGTGCCAGAGAGCGAACAGAAGGTCGGCAAGGATGACGGGACGCTGGTGGACAAGTACAAAGACTGTTCGCTGTATCGCATATTCGTAGGCATCACCTCGCAGCTCCAGCAGAAGATCACCGAAGCAGATACAACATGATACCATACCACACGTGGATTACTTGCGTACACTTGTCCAACTATCTATGATCAACGTTAAGTGCGAATGTGTCTTGCATGAATTGGTTATGGGACAGCCCCCTTCCACTTCTTGAGACGGGACGTTTCGCCACCCATCTCTAATAACTTCGTTGGCTACGCTAACCAGTCAAGCCAGTTCTAGGATACTACATCTAAAGGTCTGGGATATGGTAATTCACACAATCTGAATAAGCCAACGATGCCTCCCGGAAGAGGCTTGGATAATATCTTGGCTCGCCTGCGCTTGCATGCATCATTGATCCTACCTTAGTACATAGGTACACTGGGTCTAACTTACGCAAGGTACCGGTCGGGTAGGAGGCAGTGCTACGTATGAGCTTACAATGACAACACTCCCTGAGCCACGCATCGTGACATCCCTTGCTTCTGAGAGGTGCCAGCTGATTCGCATGAATACCCTACAGACATTGATAGGAAGCGGTGACAGAGAGTCAGGGATTCCTTGATCCAATCACGACCAATAATTCTTTTCCCCAAGGGGCGAAGCAAACACCTTGGGTGTCAATGCTCCTGCAACCGTAGCAACAGGCCCTCCGTCATCCTCAAGCCACACAGGCGAAGGTTTCAAGGCAATTACTTGTTCCGGAAACCCCGCCATCCATTGGCGGCGTCTTGAGGTGAGCAGACGAGCAGCAGTATTACGTCTGGTGCCTGACCATCAAATGTGGGCACCCTGCAAAATATAGACTGACGGATCGGTGAGGCGGGTGTCAACAATCCAGTGATAGCTTCGAGATGCGCCTCCAGTGGACTTGTGAAGTCGTCTGGTTGTTGGTGGGCATCATCAGTACAGAAAGCAGTGGCTCTTCTCCAGCATACGACCGAGGTCCCCATCCCATCGTAATAGAGTTTATCGCAGTAATTGAGGTATTTGGCAAGAGAGAACTAGCTGTGACGACATGATTTAGGTACTACTCGACTTAATGGACGCGAAAAAATCACCTTATCAATTGACTTCAGGCTCTTTCCATTAAAACCCCCCTGCTCGTACCTTGGGGGGTGGAGCCGACGCTGTAGCGGCAGGTACTTCAGCTGCATGGGATGGCGGGCAAGTACTGGCCGGTACACCATCACCCAGGTCCCAATTGGGCTGCGTCCAGCATCACACAAACACAAACCTCAGCCAAAATAAAATCTCGGACTGCGCACCCGCTCAAGTGCTGCAAACTCTGTTTTCCACCCAAGTCTGGCTGATTCTGCCCTCGATCCCTTCTGTGCTGCATCCTCCCAGCATCCCTCAAATTCCTCTTCATTCTGCCCATCTTACCGTTTCTCTTCCAATAGCGAAAAGCGAGGTTTTCGTCTCTTCTGAGAGCTTCCCCGAGGGGACAAAAAAAAAATCCCCCACAGAGCGCAAAAGCTGCAATCGCATCGCCCTACTAGAGTACCTCGCGCAATCAAGCTTCCGCCTCACACGACCGTTATACACTTTGGACAAGCTTCATTAGCTCTTCTTCTATCCATTAGCTTTCTCAAGTTACTGGATATGAGTAGCTAGACGTGTGCCTGTCCTTATAAGACATCTCGCTCCGGTTCTTTCTTTGGCCTTCTATGCGATCGACTGATCTCCTGCGATTCCTCTTTTCGCGACCTTCCAAGTATGCCCTCGCCGGCTTGCCTGCTCTATCATCTCAAGACTTTGGAAAGCTGACAACTTGTCCCATCTTCAGGCCTCGATAGCACCCCTTCAAGCCATAAGCTCGCTACACATCGCAACCACAACCGCCTACCCAAAGTCAACAGCCTTCGGCAAGATTTCTTGCCCTCCATACCAGTTTCGACACCGAGTCCTAAGCATCGGGCACCACACGCCAGCGCAACATTTTGTCACAGAAGTGGTTCTTTTACCCCCTCTGTCCCCGGCCTCCATAACGTCCTCTCGAGACGTTAGCCCTTCTACACTCCCCGATTGCTGCTGGCTTCCGCCAGCGTCGCTGGACAGACCACATTCCTGTGGGCCTACTCTCTCGAACAGACGCCGCAAGGTCTGTTTGAGTGGCAGCTAGTGCTCCGCGGACTCATTGTCAGACGGGCATAGCAACAGCGAGCTCGTCAATCTTCACTCCTATCCGGCATTGGCTTTGACGTGCTGTTTCAACAGCGACGAGTCATCAAACATGGCCAACTTTTCGGTGCCCAACAACTACACTTTCTCTCCTTCGTCGGCCACTCCCCACTTGACAATCAACCACGATAATGCGGCCGAGCTGGACTCCACCTATGCCTTCGAAGGTATGCGACAGTGCCCTTGATTTGCTTCGAAGGATCGCTACTGACATGCATCCACCCAGGACCCGAGAAGCTCCTAGAGGTATGGTTCGCTCCGAGTGCTTCGGCGCTGCCTCAGGGCGCTCGACCCGCCGGCCTCAAGGCCGTGACCGCCGAGACTTGGGAGACTATGCTTGACATGGTCAACTGCAAAATCCTCTCGGTGCTCAAGACCGATGCTGTCGACGCCTACCTTCTCTCCGAGTCGAGCATGTTTGTCTTTCCCCACAAGCTCATTCTCAAGACTTGCGGCACCACGACGCTGCTCCTCGGACTGCAGCGCCTGCTCCACATTGCCGCCGAGTTTGCGGGCTTCCCCTTCAACAACGCCACGTCCGCAAAGGAGATCAAGGCTGTTGCTATTCCCTACCGAGTCTTCTATAGCCGCAAGAACTTCCTCTTCCCCGACAAGCAGCAGGGTCCCCACCGCAGCTGGAAGCAGGAAGTCAAGTACCTGGACGACATGGTGGATGGCGGCAGTGCCTACATGGTGGGAAAGATGAACGGCGACCACTGGTACCTGTACATCACGTCGCCCAACCGAATGTTCACTCCTCCCCTGACCCCCGACTCGGAGAAGAATGAGACGGCCCCGGCCAGCTTCTCGATGCCCGCCAACATGGAGCTTGGAGGACCTGGAAGCGACGAGACGCTCGAGATCTTGATGACGGATCTCGATCCGTTGAATGCCAAGCAGTTTTACCTGGCGCACGCGAGTGCGGTCGCGTGCGACAAGCTGTCTGCCGAAGGCAGCAAGGCCGGTAACACTGCTGACAACGTGAGCGAGGTCAACGTCTTCGCCGACGGCATCGAGTCCGACCTGCATGAGTCGGCTGAGAAGCCTGCTGAGATGGAGTCTCTGACCACTGAAGGCCACGCCCTCGGCACGGTCGTGTCGGAGCAGTGCGGCCTCGCCGACGTGTATCCGACTTCGGTCTATCCCGATGCACGCATCGACTCATACCTCTTCAGCCCCTGCGGCTTCTCTGCCAACGGCATCATCCCTCCGCCCCCAGCCACGCAGGAGGATGGCCAGCAGAGCGGCAACAACGCTGGACACTACTTCAGCGTCCACGTCACGCCCGAGACTGGCTTCTCGTTTGCTTCGTTTGAGACCAACGTTCCGGGCGGCCAAAGCGGACGAACCACGGCCGAGATCATTGAGCACGTCGTTGACATCTTCAAGCCTGGCCGCTTCAGCGTCACCCTCTTTGAGGCCAAGGGTCGCGGCGAGAACCCTTACGGCTCGACCAGCTCCCACAAGGGCCTTGCCACCCAGAGACTTGTCGATACCGTTCGCGGATACCGTCGCATCGATCGCATCGTCCATGACTTTGAAGACTACGACTTGGTGTTCCGCTTCTACGAGCGCGAGGGCTGGGTTGGTGACAAGAAGGCTCGCGTCGGCGAGGAGATTTGATGTAGCAGTGGAAGATTTTGCTAGGATCGTACGAATGTACTCGGTGGAGGATCGGGTAGTCTTGGATCAGACGAATTGGGTTCGTTCTGGACATTTCTCTTTTCAGGCTATATTCGCCTTCTATCTCTACGTTTGGTTGAACCTTTGACACGGTTGATATTGATAGTCTCATAGTTTTGCATAGTGTCTTGACTTGATGTTTCTTAATGAATGATGTTATCCTCGCATCCATTGCGTCTCGCGAGATTATAAACTCTCCATTTACGCTCATACAAAGAGGACTGATTGCATTCTACTCTTTTCGGTGAATGATGAGAAAGGTGGACCGGCGGTGCTGCTTATCGATAAGCCGAAGATAGCAAAGCCATAGTCTATTCTGGTGTCTCCACTTGACCAATTTTTTTTCCGCAAAGCTTCTGCGAAAAAAAAAAAAAGCATCACCAAAAACTTCAAGAAGTCCAAACCCACAACCACCCAACGGTCAATTGGTCTCGTCCCCGTCTTCTCCCAGCCTCACATATCACCACGATTATAAATCAAACAGCCCGCCATGCATTTGATGTACACCCTCGACGCCAACGGCAACCGCCTCTACACCCTGAAGAAGGTCGCCCACGGCCAGGTCACCAAGTCTGCGCACCCGGCGCGCTTCTCCCCCGATGACAAGTGGTCTCGTCAGCGCGTCACGCTGAAGCGTCGCTTTAACCTGCTCCTGACTCAGCAGAGTGAGTGCTCCTGGTGCCCACGGGTGGAATCAGTTTCGAGGGAAGCTTTGTGTCCATATGCTGACTGTGTTTGCGGTTATAGAGGAGGAGGCTATGTAAACTCTCGCGTCCGAATAGGCGAATCGTGAACGAAAGCGACTTCAAAAAAGAAGACCGATGAGCAAGAATCCAGCCTAGTCACTTCGGTGTATTTGCGATGTCGGGCGAAGAAAGAGGTCAAGGAGACTCCTGCTTGGATACCACCAACTCGAGCTCTCTGCTCCCATCGTTTGGAGTCAGTGACGGGATAGTGCCGTGAGGCAGTCTGCTTTTCTCACGGAAAAGGGAAGGAAGAAGACGACGAGAAAGGGGAATGAGGGGACTTACATGGGAGAACGTGCGACTGCTGTAGGCAAAGTCGAGACATTTGGAGTTGGAATCATTGTCAACTTGATTCAAGGAAGGGATATGGCGTTTTAGGCGATTGCATGTATTTGGGCACATTTGCGAATGAGCAGATGGAGAAAAGACAATACAGTTTTCTCATGAGATGATATTGAGCCATTTGGTGCACCCTTCACTGGTATTCTCCTTGCTACTGTGTGCGCAAATGCTTGGATTCATGCAATCATTATGGACCTCTCCTATTGTCGGGCAATTCCCTCTTATCGTCATCCAGACACCCTTACATCTTATCTCTTCCGCCTAGAGTTTACCGCTCGTCCCGCACCAACCTTGACTTTGCTACCACCACCAGACCTATGGCCTGTCAGAAGACCAGGCAGATAGTCATCATCCATCAAATCCTTCTTCCTCTGTCTCCGCTGCTCATCCAGCGCCTTGACGTGCTCCTTCTGGTCCTCTGCGAGGATCAAGTCTCTGCCCCAGCCATTCTTCCCACCAACATGCTTGGGCAATCTTCCATTCGCACTGCCATGAACCGGCTTAGGCACGCTAAACACATTGCCGCGGTTGTTCCACTGGAAGTTCTGCTTCAGGTGGATCTTGAAGTTTCCGTGCTGATCTGTCGAGCAGCTGGTCCTCGTGAGCGTGTTCTGGCCGCACTTGGGGCAGAACTGCTTGTCCATGTCCTTGGTGATGTTGAAGCAGCCATGGCAGCGCAGCACCCACGTCTTCAGATATGTGATGCGCGACAGCGAGGGCGCAACCAGATTCAGATTGATGCGCAGGGCGACGTTTTGCATGGCGTAATCGGATGTCAGGATGGCAGCCTGCAGGACTTTGGGAGTAGCGTTGGCGCTCGTGCCGGCCGCACCGGAGTCTTTGGCTTGCTGCTTCTTGAGGTTGGAGGGGGTGATCCAGCCCTCGTCGTCTGATTCTTCTGATGCCTCCTCGGGTTGCTGTACAGCTGGCGAGTCCTGGACGGCTTCTGTCGTCCCCGGCTCTGTTGTTTGCTTGTCGGCATTGGCAGCGGCCTCGAGATTCAATCTCTCCATGTCGTCGCTGAGGTTCGCCTCTGTTTGCGGCTCCGACTGCACATCTGCCTCCTCCTCTTTGGCACCTTCTGAAGCCTGCTCGGATTCAGCAGGCTTCTGAGTTTCATCACCCTGCACTGGTCCCTCTGTTGTCTCGTCCGTCGCGGGCTTCTCCTGCGGTGGCCTGCCGTTCAGGCCCTTCTGGCCCGGCGTATTCCTCAGCCTCCAGTCGCCTCCATTCCTCTCGCACTCGAGCTCATATCCCAGCGCGAGCACCTCCATGTCCGGCCTGCTGAGAACTCCATAGTCGCCCGTCTTCTTTGCAAAGTCGGCGATGAACTTCAAGCTCTCGGGTCTGGGCGACCGCAGAGTGACGAATGGCAGCAGCGTCGTTTCGACTCGGGCCCGGGTGGCGGCGTCGCGGATTTCGCTGATGATGTTGGGAAGCGTGTAGAGCTTCTCGGCCCTGGCAATGAGCACGCTCGCAGGAGGATCGTTCTTGATCAACGGGCCGGTATCGAGAACAAGGCTGTGGATCGGTTTGGTGGCCTCGACCGAGGTCGCTGATGACTCTGTGGCTGCCATGGCAGCGTCCGGAATGAATTGCTGGGCAAAAAGTTTGTCTGGGTCAATTATAGGTAAAGATTCTTCATCTGAGACCCGTCAACAGCTGTTGGTAGAGCCGGTAGAGAGCAGATCTCTCGTGCGTCCTCTGGTACTGTATCTGGAGGGGCAATATCGGATCGCTACACAAAATTTGGTCTGCTGATAAGATAAGCATTCCGTGGGTTTCTTGGGGGGGCATGCATGCAAGGCATGGAGCACGTGCAGCTGACATATAACGTAAGGCAGGATCTCCAGATCTTCAGAGGACGATGCTCAAGATCACGTCTTGTCTTTGCACTCGTGCATAAATTCCTTTGAACGACGCTGAGAATGAGTGTTGAAGCGAATGTCACGGCCTACCAAGCGATTAGGGTGTCACTATTTAGGTACCTTATGCTATGTCTTTGTACGCTGACTGTCAATCAGAAGAGCAATTTCTGCATCCTCGGTCGGCCTTACCCTATACAAGCTTGATGTCCGATAAAGGCTTCAATACGATGAGCAATCCTACCGCTTTATTGCTGCTGCTACTTTTACTGCTGATTCTCCTGCTACTGCTGCTGCTGCTGCTGCTGCTGCTGCTGCTGCTTCTGATAATGTTGCTGCTGCTACCATCATCATGATGCTGCTGCCGCTATTGCCTGCTACAGTCTTGTCTTACAAATGTATATGAATGTTCTTCTGGGGCCCTGTCGGAGTCATTGCCAGGGAATCAAGTGTGGCGCTTTTTGCCCGTGGAAGACTCATCATTCGAAAGCTCAAGCGTTTCTCTCTTTTTCGATGCTACCGGGATGTCGTTCAAGCCCAGCGTTGTGCAGCAACTGGCGAGTGTCATGGCAAGGTGTATTTGTTCCTTTGGGAGGCCCTCACAACGTTACGACGACAATATCACAAGACATGCTTATGTCGAGCAGCTCGAGTTTCTACAAGTGCAAGAAAGAGCCTCAATCATTCTTTGGTGATTATCGAGCTGCTATTTGCCCTACGCCTGTGGTTGATCCAAGAACCAATGAGTCCATGATGAGCTAGTGTGCTCTTTTTGGAGGTCATTTCGCACAACGGTGTGTCAACAACGCGTGATTGATTCCGAACATGAGCTCGAAGACCGTGCCGCCACTACCTAGAAAGCCTCATTTCTCGTCGCCGCACGCTCTGCGAAAAGAGGTCGACATCATAAAAGAACATAGTAGCACTCACGCAAGACTTGTCTGCCCAGGCTGTCCTGTTGTAATCTCGCGTGATGTTCGCATGAGGCCCCTCCCATGTTGATTTCCGAGTCCGGTGTATGGGTGCAGAACCTCGTATCGGACCATCGGTTATCTCCCCATCCATGCAACTGGCCAGACCTTGATGCAGATACCATCCAACTCAAATCTGCTTCTCATTTGGCAAGATGGAGCATGCCAGCTTCCTCAAATGCACCTATCAAATTCGTCTACAGGGTCAGCCAACTCTTGACGTGACAATATTACGTGGTGCTTCACACTCGTCAGGCAGCAACCAGCTCGGGCCATGTGGTAGGGCTCATTTGCGAACAAGCACCGGGGTAGGCTTGTGGTCTCTCCATGTTCGAGACCTTCACATTACTATTGTATCTCGCGTGTTTTTCTTCAATGACTTGTTGGCCCTGCTGATCATGTTGATCCTGTTGGCCCTTTTGACTCGTCAGTGCGTAAAGATTGAAGATAAGCTGCTGCATTGAGCAGGTATACAGCGCGATTGACAGCAGCTTGAGCAGGTAGCCGGGACTGCTAGTGGAATATGCCATGATGTGCCGAGCGATGAAGCGGAAAGACGCGGCTGCTTTGAATTTATCGATCGACAACCGCTGAGAGGAACTACACATTGCATACCCCAAATCTCGTCACTGTCACTTGCCGATCTACAATTACTCCAGACTCTACGGCAGCAATGCAACGCGAGTCCGTCTATTTAGCTCTCAAGATTCGATTTCAAGTACGTAAAACATCTCGAGGGGTTTCCGGGGCTCCAGACGGGGTTGCTTCACCCCGAGATTTCCATTGAATAAGAGATTGTCATGATGATGCCCGCTCTCCGCGCTTCCCCAGGCTCCGTAGTTGGACCCTTACGATTGGCCCAGTCACAGCAACGCGGCGCAAAGGTTCATTTCACGAATGTGGAGAGCGGATTCTCCTCATGAGTCCTGCCCCTGCGCCGTCTCTGAAGGATATGCGGTCTGCTGGTGCGTTCGTTTCATGTACGAGTAGTCTCGCGAGGTCCGGCCTTTATTATTAACGGCTTCGCTTTGTGGTTACATGTACTGTGTGGACTAGGCGCAGGATACATCACGGTCCGTTACTGCGTATTACCTTACCTGGTCTTGCTGGGCACAATGCTACGTGGCCGCCAAGTGAGATGGGATGCAGATGAATGACGGGGGCGACTCAGATGCTATTCAGCCATCTTGTAGGTAGTACTGTACGGTGACACCAGCTGAAAGGAAGAACCCGGACGAACATAACATGATGCGCCCGTTTCCCCCGCAGCGAGCACAGAGAGGTAGTAGTGACGAATGTGCTACGTGGGAATGTCTCGGACTTTGTGGACAGATACGAGAACAGATGTCAGCACATCAGGAGGCGAACTGGCGTGCCAGCAACGTGATGCCGCATCAGGATGCGGTATAGCTCCGTTCTGGGTATCTTTCGAGAAGGCGCATGGAAGTGATCGCCGGCATTAGTGCAAACTGGCTAGGCCGGATGCGGTTAACACACGGAGGGTTTACTGCAGGTGACTCGGAGCGGAAGGAAGAAGGAGGAAAACCGGCGAAGGAGACGATGGACAGGAAAAGTCAGCACGCCCCAGGGATGGATGCTGGTGGCTGGAGATGGCTCGGTCTGTACAGCGGCTCGGCCCCCGTAAGGTTCGCTAGGAGGCCCCCCAAGATATCCCTGTAGCCCAGCGCTAGAGGCACTAACCAGGCTGCTGGACAGGCTGGACCTGCTGGAAGGGGGCAGCGCTAGCCGGGGGCGCTTCCAGGCCTTGTTGCTCTTGGGGATGGTTCGAGGCGGAAGGCTGGGCAACGGCCTGTCTGCCAAGGGTGACGAGTGGCTGCAGGCTTGTCTGGACGGAGAGTTTTGTGCGCCGGTACGTCCGTTGTCTGCAGAATGGCCGGTCTTACGCAGGGACGCATCCGTACTTGTACTTGGCCGCGGTCCGGCAGTGAGTGCCGTAAGGTGGTGTGCAGATTTTTTTTTTTTAGCCACTCATCTTGATTGCATCGACTAGAAGGATCTGACGGCGTTCGGCAGTGTCACAGCTTTTCCGGCGTCCAAGAATTTGGTGAATTCCAGTTGCGATGCCGGCACGTTTGGCAAGGAAATCGGACGATTCCGTTCACAACGAGAGGAGCCATTCTGACACCAACCGTGGCCTGGATCCCAGCTTTGATCTCTGCGTGGCCACAAACTTACTCGTACGGGTACAATACGCATAGTAACGTCGCTTGGTCGCTTAGACGGGCTCCGTACCTGTCCGTGAACAGGCATTCTTGTGAGAATCTCCATTGGCCACCGCGCTGGGCAGCGAGGGATTATTCGAGCAAAACAGAGGCAAACCGGGTTGCCTGAACCATCTTGGCTGGAGTCTTGACACATGAAAACTGCCACTGAGTCGCAATAGGATCCATCGTGTGTTGCTTCAGCGAGTAGCATCGAGCAGAAGAGGCTGGCCTCAGTGGGTTTGGTGGAATCAGTGGGCCTGCAATGGGCCAGACAGTGGGCTTTGCAGTGGACACCTGGGTGGGCATCTGGTGGACAAGGGGAGTACAAGAGGACGCAAAGAGACAAGGGAGAGCCGTGGCCCTACAGTATCAATGCCCAGTGTGAGGACGTGGATTCCAACGCAATGACGTTTTGGGTCCGGGGCTAGAAGAAAAGAAGGGGAATTCTTGAGCCGCCCAGGATCCACTTGGGCGAAAGCCTTGCCCTGCATCCCGTCAAACGACACTCGAATCCATGACTGTGTGATATGATCACGGAACAGGCGGCAGCCCCGACGATGCGATGCAATGCAGGCTCAACCGCCGTGATTTGCCTCGAGACGGAACAAGCCAGGCCTCGAACTTGGTTTTTACGTACAAGAATGCGGAGACATGATGTCGGCGAGTGATTGTTTTGCGGGGGAGGAGATGAGCCTGATTCCGGGGTAACGAAGGGGCCCTCATCAGCTGAAGAAGGGGACAGGATCGGGGCAGGAGGCAACGAGACAATGGGGGGGAGACATGGAGCAACAAGAATAAGACGATGATACGGCTGCAGCGTTTCCCCTCTTCCCTGCGTCTCTGGGGAACGAGCTTCGAGCTGGCCAAAGTGGAGGAGCGGTTGAGGGTCTAGATGCCAGCGAGACTCGAACAAATAAACATTGGACACACAAGACCGCCGTTTCTCCCTTATCAGCGCCGATGGAGCGCCGAACCCGGAGCGTTGTTTTTCCTACCCTCATTCCGTTTTACTTTCTAGCACCAGGACCCCGGAGGCGTTCGCGGCGAAGATCTAAAGCAGATAGCCCAGGCTTGACGTCTACGCCCACTCCGTCCGTGGCGCATCTGCTCCGAGTGCGCGGCCACCCCGGCCACATTTTGACTTATCTATCTTTCCTCGTGTGGCCACGCAGATGCGGCGCCTGCAACCTTATTAGCCCTGACAAACTAGATGTATGTAATTCGTCGTATCGGAATGGGGGCGCCTTGTTAGACATCGTCCTGGATCTGCACGCACCACATCTGTCCGGTTGGGGGAGTAGGTATTAAACTCTCTTCTCTCCCCCCCCATCTCCGCATTCTTCGCCTCGTCTCCTCTTTCTCTCTATTCATCGTCTTTGGCGGGTTTATTTAAAAGAGTCTTTGCTCTCTTGCCGCTCCATTCCTCCCTCTTCCCGCCCTTCTCCCTTCTCTTCTCAGTGCTGTCATTGTCTCACAAAAACTCTTCTCACCACCATTCCCTACTCCTTTCGATAGTCGAGTACCGACATCACATCCTCCTCGGTACAGCCATCGGTATTCGCCATGTCGAATACCACCCTCAACTTCAACTCGGACTCCGAAAAGAGCCGCAATGATCTCAAGGAGGTCCCCAACCGCGACTTCAATGTCCTGACGGGCGAAACGGGCGCAGAGTTCCGCGAGGATGCCGAGCGCGCCATCATCGAGCAGGGCGAGCACAAATTTAACCGATTGGGATGGAAGCGCCTCACAATTGTCCTCATCGTCGAAGCCATTGCCCTCGGTAGCTTGTCTCTCCCGAGTGCCTTTGCCACCCTGGGCATGGTTGCCGGTACCATCTGCTCTGTCGGCCTGGGTCTGCTTGCCATCTACACCTCAGACCTCGTCGGCATGGTCAAACTGAAATTCCCCGAGGTTGCCCACTATGCTGATGCCGCCAGACTGGTTGCTGGCAAGTTTGGCTACGAGCTCGTCGGTTTCATGTTCGCTTTCCAGCTGGTTCTGCTCATCGGCTCCCACTGCTTGACGGGTGCCATCGCCCTCGGCCGGATCTCAGAAGACGCCATCTGCTCTGTGGCCTGGGCCGCCATCTCCGCTGTTGTGCTCTTCCTCCTTGCCCTTCCTCCCAGCTTCACCGAGCTGGCCATCTTCGGCTACATCGACTTTGCCTCCATCATCATTGCCATTGGCATCACCATGATTGCTACTGGTATCCAGGCTCACAACGCCGAGGGCGGATTGTCTGCGGTCCCCTGGTCGGCTTGGCCTAAGGAGAACCTGGGCTTCACCGAGGCCTTCATTGCCATTACCAACATTGTCTTCGCCTACAGCTTCTCCATCTGCCAGTTCTCCTTCATGGACGAGATGCACACCCCCAAGGACTACAAGAAGTCCATCTGGGCTCTGGGCCTTATCGAGATTGCGATCTACACCCTCACCGGTGCCATCATCTACGCCTTCGTCGGACCGGATGTCGAGTCGCCCGCTCTGCTGTCGGCCGGCCACCTCATCTCCAAGGTCGCCTTTGGTGTGGGCCTTCCCGTCATCTTCATCTCGGGATCCATCAACGGCACCGTCGTCGGACGCTTCATCTTTTCGCGAGTGTTCAAGGACTCCATCATCCGATACATCAACACCCCGAAGGCGTGGGCAATCTGGACTGCCATGATCGCTGGCCTCACCGTCATCGCCTGGGTCATCGCCGAAGCCATCCCCTTCTTCTCCGATCTCCTGGCCATCTCGTCATCGCTCTTCATCTCGGGCTTCACATACTACTTCCCCGCCATCTTCTGGTTCGTGCTGCTGCGCGAGGGAAGCATGTTTGACAGGAAGAACCTTGTTCACCTGATCCTGAGCAGCATTTCCATGATTGTCGGCCTTATCGTGCTGGTGGGCGGGACCTATGCCAGTATTGTCGACATTGTAAGTCTAATGCCCTTAATCTTTGCCATCCCTCGAGGACTTTGGTACTAATCCGCGGCCACAGAAAAACCAATACGAAAACGGAAGCGTCCGAGGACCCTTCAGCTGCGCATCGTCGTCATAGACGACTTGTACAATTTATGATGTATCATTGTACTTTTATTCCTTTTTTATACTCATGACGATATGTATTTTGTATTCATGCGTTGTTGGTCATTTGATATACCAACTCGACGAAAGCAGTAGAGAGATACCAATAGATGAAGCGTGGCGTTTCTACTACCAAACACAAATTTTCTTGGCTCTGGGTGACATAATCAATTGCTTAGATCCTTCTAACGGTCAAAGAAATTTTCTAGAACCAGATTTCGTGTGGCTTGATAGATCACCGATGATCTCCGGCCGCCTAGCAAGTCTTCTTCGAGCGAGCGACGTTATCATTTGGCGACGAGATGAGAAGGCTCAAGATCCTTGATACGATTTATCAATTGATTGTACGCCTTGGGCATTTTGCTCGACGACTGGTTGTCTCGACGAGGTGTCATGTTCATTGGGTTGGCAGGCTCCTGGCGTAGTCAAACTTTCTGCATCCTGAACTGGAACAAGTTTTCGCTCCGTCAGCGGCGCGATCCTTTCACTCCTTTCACTTGCCCTCTTCTCGCATTCCTGACAAGAGAAACTGTTAGGGGGAACAGTCGGCCGTTATCGAAAAGGCCGTCTGTGGTATGTATTTCTGGGGCTAGAATGAGAATGAGTGCAGAATTCTGTTCCCTCTGGGAGGGGATTCTCTCCTTGTGGGGTGATTAACTTTGGTTACACTTCATACTCTAATGATCAAGTTTTTACCATTTGCTCATGAACCTACATCGGATGTTTAATGAGAGATTGCATGCGTGCACAATGCCGATGAATTCCATTTTCACTTAGAAACGAGCATTATCTGGACATAATGAGGCCTTCAAAAATCGTTCAGTAATGGAGATACCAAAATAAAGTATACTTCGTATGTCTAAATGTCTATGTGACGTAAACTACATGTATACTCAGCATTCACGAAGGGGCCATGACTCTGTGTGGGGAGCTAGCGGTGAGGCAGCTCACGCCTCATAGCATCTAGGTCAGATAGCATTGAGAGAATTTGCATCAGTGACCTATGCCCAGAGCGGAAGCAAACTGACCTCTCCTTATCCCGGCCCCATATCTCAGTGCAAGTCTCCAGTGTCTCGAGTATCGTCTGCCTCGGTGGTATCGAAAACCCATCTGCCAGTGGCGCATCTGCCTGCAGCAGATGCAGGCCGGCCGTCAGTGCAGCAGCAAAGAAGTCCAGCTTGAAGAAGCGACCTAACAGATCCCGGTTATCGGGATTCCCCACGTGTTCGCACAGATCGCGGTGATGGACGAGGATTGCGAGGCTGCACTCGAGAGAAGCCCAGTATGAGACTGGATGCAATATGGGAGCGTCGGGACGTAGGGCGTGACAGCGATGAAGCACGAGCAGAATACGACGGAAGAAGATGTCAAGGACGGCTCGCAGAGATGGGTTCCTGCATCCGGGGTGCTCCAAGGTAGTCGCCATGAGGAGTTTAATGTCAGCGTTGTATCGAAGAATCTCGTCGTATGTAGGTTTCTCTGTGTCTGAGTTGACTCTGGCTATGAGGCTGCAGATGGTAGGAAATGAGTCGCTTAGAGACAACCAAGGACCGAATTTTGGCTCGATATGAGGTAAGAGGGCATCATGTGTCTCGGTCCTTCGGAGGATGTCGTCTGAAGAGAGGAGACTCGGCATACCTGTTATGGCCGCCGTCTGGATGCAGAAATAGACAATGGTGATCCATAGAATATGCCCGGTTTGCCATTCAGAAACAGTGACCGCATGACTATCCATGGGCTTTGAACTCGCAACTGGCGGTTTATGGAGTCCGATGCAAACTGCGAGCCGCACGATGATGCCGAGCAATGACCAGCTTGCATCAAAGGACCAGCATGTTCCGTTGGCAAGCTGCTTGGCAAGGACTATGAGGCAAAACGTCCGCATCACGGACATGCTCGGCCGCACCATGAAGGTTGTTCTGGCCAGGCAAGATTCGGCTGCCAGACAAAGCTCGATTGTCGATGGCGAGTCGCGTGTCACAGCAAAACATCCAAGTGCGAGAACCATGAGGTAGGTCGAAAGCCAGGAGACGTCAGTCTGCGCGGCATCTTCCCAGAAGTAGTTGATTTCTTTGAGGAAGCGAGGGGGGTCGAGGATGGGATGAACCGGCTGGTAGAGCGCGAGATAGGCCTCGACAAAAGCGTCACATTTGTCTCGGTGGCTGTAGATGAGGTTGCGGACCTCGTCGAGCGAGGACGCGTATTTGATAGCACCAGGGGAGTTGAATGGAAAGTTGCTGGGGAGAAGAATGTCGGTTGAGCAGTCTATATGAAGAATTCTGATGTCTTCGGCATGGACAAACGTCTGGCCGAGGTTGAGTGCCGAAACCTCGAGCTTGTCATCTCTAGTCAGCCGGTTTTCTCGAGTAAGTTATCCAAATTGTTCTTTCTTACCCGGGTTATGAGGGCTTTCCAGTGTGTCGTCCCTCGGCGCCGTGTGTGCCACGAGGTAAAGATATCCTTGGCATCCTCGTGAGATGTCACAAAGCCAATCATCGGCGAGGCATCACTGGTTGAAGAGCCGTTATCGACTCGATGAGTGTATGTGCACTGACGGGCCCAGCCGGATCGGCGGCATCGTGAACAAGGCAACTGTTTATCGCATCCGGCTTTGAGTCGATGGCATCGTGTGCACGACAGAAGAGCGCGCTGTCTCCTTCTAATGGCTTTGGCGCCTCGATGTTCGGTAGTAGTCGTGTCGGATGACGGCGCGCAGTTGCCGCTTGGGGATGATGGCTGTTCCGTACTTGATTCGGAGCGTATTGACGAGGTTTTGCTCGAGACATTGCTCGAGGCATTAGTGTCGGTGACGGGAGGATTCAGCACCGATGTTGCTGTCGCATGCGCCAAGTTGTTAGATCGAAGTGAACAGTCGACTCTGGCTCGGAGACATCGCTCGCACGACGGTTTGGTCTTGTCGCAGCGAATCTTCAACAAGCGGCATCGACTGCATGTGTTGATTTGCCTGATGCTGGGCATTTGGTCGTCCAGTCAAGTATTTTGGCCATACGAGTTCGAATGGAGAGGTTCAGATGTCCCCCGAGCTCCCAAGAAAAACGGTCGCCCGTGTCTAGCGACCCATCTTGCATATATATGGTACTCGCTAGAGCTCAAATGCTTACAAACGACGTGCTTTTTGGGACCAATAACTTATTGCAATTGATGAGAAGCAGCTTTACAATAAGTCAAGCCTAGGTACTGATGCAGAGTGCACGAAGGATCAAAGTCACCAACGACCAAGTGGAACTGCACCTCTCGGCCGATGATACACCCTGCTAAAGGCCGACGGGCGCTTCAGCTTTTGGTCAGACGTAAGTTACTGAATTCATGTCGTTATGTCCCCATTGCCAGATGAATGTATTTGTCAATTGTCAACTTTCCACTTGGGATTGGTTTTCGGATGAAATACAGAGGCTGCCCATTGTGGTCAAGGCTCCGGATGATCCTAGCTAAATGTTAGATCCAGAGTTGAACGCTTTTTGTGTGGCAAGTATCCTGGGACGCTCCGAGGGAGCCTCATGATGCTGTTACAGTGGCCTTTCCATCACAATCGACCATCAGTATCCGTTAGGCTGGAAAACGCGGGATTTCGTCAAGCTCTTTACTTGAGCTTAATGTCTTTTAATGTTTGTGTCATGAAACTCTGTCTTTAAGTTAAAACGCTTCCGTTTTAGAGTTCCGACACTGTTGGTGCACTCGCAACTCAACACTTATGGGCATGGCCAACTAGGTATCAAGATTATACCCCACCAACATGAAGCCTTCTCCCTTCTCTCCGCTTTCAACACCATAACGATGCCTCAGCAGTGCAAAACAGGCACTGCCACTAGCCTCGGCAAGATAGTTGTTTTGAATGGCTTTCCTGGTACAGGGAAATATACTATTATGAAACGGGCCAGAGATCTCTTACCCACCACCAGCATGACCTGTCTCCTGGACAACCACCTCCTGATCGACCCTGTCACAGCACTCATTCCCGATCGAAGTGAAGAACACCACGAGTTGCGCCGCAGAATCCGAGCGCCTATCTTTGAGCAGATACGAAAACAAGTACTGGAGGGCGCTACTATACTTATGACAGCGTGTCTTGCCGGCGACAACGGGAGAGATGCTGCCTTTCTTAGCGAGCACTTCGATATCGTGCGTGGGACCGACATACCTATCATCTGGGTGAATGCAGACTGTGACCCAACAATTCTGGAGCAGCGCCTGGAGAGTCCTGAACGCTGCCAGGGGAGTAGGGCGAAGCTGACGGACGTACGTGTGCTACGGGACCTGTTGCGTGAGCATCATCTCATTGAGCCGACCCAGAGCGCCGATAGATCCATAAGGCTGGTGGTCAAGCAATTGGATGTGAATGGACCGGTAGATCTTTCAGCCAGTCATCTAATAAGTATGATAGACTATTAAAGCATGTTGCCTGACTTATTTGGCAAACCTGCCTCGATCACCATATCCAATAAACATGACTTGTTCTCCCTACCCTGCCGGTGGTGTATTATTGAATTCAAAGCCTGGGATCATTGAGGGGTTACAGGAAAGCAATCATTTTCTTTCAGACCCGTGATATACTGGCATGATACTTCGTAGGATACAGTCCCCGTCAGACTTCATTGCTCCCCTGGGAGAATGATCTGAGCTCGGGTGACCAGATGACGATATGTCGTCCAATGCACACACTGATGCAAGAGACTGACTGTGTCTAGCAGTACTTCTACGGTTGATAGCGTCGATGAAGCAACGATGAATAGCATGGGAAATGAGAAATGCGGGGGTCCGCCCCATCTCGCTGGCTCGCTGTCTGGGGTATCGCCATGCCGAACTAACCTAGGTTAACGGGTGCCTTTTCGTATTACTGAACAAAGCTGTAGCCAAGGTAAGCGGCTATAAGGGCATATAGAACACCAGCGTATATAATTGGTCTACAAGCACACATCTTATACGCTCAAGACTATGGGACCAATGCTCGTGATTGTTGACATGTATGCAGCAATTCTAACCGCTTGCCTTGGTATAACGGATGCTTGTATAAGGGAGTAGTCGTCGACTTTACCAATTACCGCCGCCTGCGGTAGTCAATTTATCAGTGTTTATAAGATCCTCCCACATCTGCGTCCATGCATGCCACCCAACGACCCTGACAGACCTTACACCGATCTCAACATGTCTTCTACGACGACTTTTGCACGCCCCTCTCCAAAGATATCTATTGCCAAGCTATCCTTCCCGGCCCCTCGGGTGCTCCTGGTCAAGATCTCACGCCCAACAGCCCTTAACGCCATTGCCATTTCAGGCAGCTGGGAGCTCGCCTCGCTTTTCGAATGGTTCGACGAGGAGCCCTCGTTATGGGTCAGTATCGTGACGGGGGAAGGTCGTACCTTCTCGGCAGGTGCTGATCTGAAAGGTAAGTTTGGGATATCAGAAGGAGTTCAAAAGAGTCACTACCGCTGACAATGGCCACGTTCAAGCGTGGAATGACGAGATCGGGTCCGGCAGCTTTGGAGAAATGCCATCCTCGGGCTTCGCTGGCCTTTCGCGGCGTACCGGCAAGAAGCCCGTCATAGCTGCAGTTAACGGCATCGCATACGGAGGAGGCTTCGAGGCGGTGGTCAACTGCGACCTTGTCATTGCTAGTGCTACGGCAAAATTCTGCTTTCCAGAGGTGAAGCGCGGCGTGGCCCCCTTTGCGGGAGCAATGCCTCGTCTCATCCGCACGATAGGAAAGCAGCGCGCGATGGAATTGATGTTGACGGGCCGCGTGCTTCCAGCCCAGGAGGCCAAGGAATGGGCACTTGTCAATGTGGTCTGTCCCGAAGGACGAGATGTGGTCGAAGAAGCTCTGAAGTGGGCAAAGATGATTGCCGAAAACAGTCCCGATTCAGTCATTGTCACCAAGCAAGGAATCAACTGGGGCTGGGAGGGCGTTGGCGCTGATGAAGGGACTCGCATCAGTAATAGCCTATGGCATCATAAGCTGCTGGCTGGAGACAACATCAAAGAAGGGTTGCAGGCGTTCGTGGAGAAGAGAAATCCAAAGTGGACTGATAGCAAGCTGTGAGTGATTTGGAAGTTAATATGTCAGTATTTACAATACATGAAAGACGATGGCTGCTCATCCGATGAGTGGTGTGGGACAGAATGAAAATGGACAACTCGCATCTGACAACTCATCCACTGTTCAAGAGGACCGAGCAAAGATACTATAATCCAACGGCAACCTCTCGCCCATCCAAATGGCCCGTTGAGAGTGGTCGCGATATCCAGACTCAGCAGACGAGACGCCGTCCTCCGGGATCGTATTGGGGTGGATCAAAGCAGACAGGGGTCCCCGCCAGACGGCGAGCCAAGACACAAATGCTCCAAACTGCGCGGGAGTGAAGACGTTCACTTCAAACATGGCGACGGGATGGGGGCCGATTGGTCGATCCCAGAAGGTGTAGATTCTCAACTCCGGGACTGGATCGCAATCTCCAGTTAGTAGATTTAGCGGTAGAGTTCAACAAACAAAATGCTTGACCTACACTCTCTGCGGATGCGTTCCCAGAGCTCGCGCGCGTATTGAGCTTGCTCCTTGTTGTTCTGGAAATAGTATATGTGGATGTCGCTGTTCGGACAAGCCAAGTTAGTGCCATGCAATACGTAAATGCTCAAAAATTTGAAAAGACAGGATGACGGAAACTCACAAGCCGCCTCTTCGCCCGTTGTCAAGAGGATCGGTGAAGCGACTGTAAGCCTCGCTCAAGTGCTCGCGCTTCGGATTGACAAAGCTCTTCCCGTCTTCATTCCTTTCGTCTGACAACGGTGGCGCATTCTCAAAGCCGGCGAGAGGTGAAGGGTATGTGTAATTCAACGGGTTTGCCATCTTTGCTTGAGTGTAGGTAGAGCCGGAGTATGGGTGGATGGGAGTAGGTTGATGAGGCTGTAATTGGCGCGGATTGTAATACTGTGAGGAGATGGATGGCGTGCTTTCTTGTTGCTACAGAATGAACCTGGCAGGGTGCGCAGCGCTTCGGTGGCTTGTCGAGTTAGCGGGTATTGTCGGTGCTCATTGACCTTTCCTTATCGATGTCATGACCTCTATATATGCTATTGAGGAGTTGCCCTTGACAAGAGTAACTCCGGGTGAAGCCACAGAGGAAGAGAAACTGAGATTTGCATTTGTAAGTGCAATACCCGATGTCGTCTGGTCGGATTATGTTGGCTCGAAGCTGACGATTCGAATTTCAGGCCAATTTAGTAACCATTTCAAGCAGTGACGCAATTACAGCAGCAGACGCTCTGTTGTATGCGGAGACGGAGGGTTTAATTCCATTGTCTGGCACAAAACAAGCATTACAAGCAGCTTAATAACTGGAAGAAGGTAGAAGCTCAAGAGAGACGTGGCTTTGTAATACCAAGACAACCCTGTTCTTTATTCTTGGTGGACACAAATGTCAGAAGTCATCCCACTTGCGCGCCGGTAGTGTCATCGGTGAAAATGGATCACGGCGGTTAAGTAGTGGAGTGCTTCAAGTTTCTCAGTGACACGGCTCGACTGTGCTCATCCAATATGTACAGACCGTTCAGTTGTCATTGTCTGTTGGTAACCAAACAAATGCATCCTCACTCCCGTTGAGTGCCTCTGCAAGGATATCATCAAGCCACGAAACCCTGGTCGCCGATGAGGAAAACAACGTCAGCCCAGGGAAATCCCACTCAAAGACGAATTGTTCCGGAACAAACGAGTCCAGCTCCATTCGATTCTGTGTTGCCAATGTAGGCGTCCGTCGAGCAGTTGCAAAACTGTCGTCATTTGCCGTGCTCGCAAGTACTTCGTGGGCTTCCTGGGTGGCACAGCTGAACTTCCCGATCCCCACCTGTAGAAGCTGAAGATACTGTTTTCCAGTGCTGCTCCGGCTTCCGCTATGATTCCCTCCGCTGGCTTCACTTAGCTCGGCCAGGAGGATATTGCCGTGTTCTACAAGCTCTCGACTGCTGCGCCCCTTACTTTCCGGCAACAGAATGGAAAGTTTGAGCAGCAGTAAGTAGCAAAATGCGCACTTTGCCCAGACAAAGTCCATTGCGAAGCGCAGATTGCGTAAATAGAGCCTCGGCTCTCTGATCATGATATCCAGGTGCTCCTCCAAGGCATCTTTTGCCATGGCGACAACTGACTTTTGAGCGGGCGACATGAAGTCCACATTCTCGACACCAGACGCCCGCAGGACTCGGCAAAAGGCCATGTTCTCTGACCAACATTTTTGTGCGCGCAAGTTGACACCAAGCCATGGCGCTTGAGCGCTTTGCTTCTCGAAGATGTGCTCCCAATCATCATACCATAGAGCAATGTCGATCTTTGCCTCGCGAACGACGTCCATCATTGCGTCTTCATCGCTGAATCCCACGAGGCCAGACAACGAGTCATAGATCCTGCCACGGACAGCATTGAGCTCGACTTGGGAGAACAAGGACAGATCGAGCTCAGTTGCGGCCGGGCTCTTCAGTATAATGCGGCATCTCCGTAAATCCCCAACAAACTTGAAGGTCGCCAGGTCAGCAGCATCGACATGCAATATTTGCCCCAACACAAACAGATGGAGCCATGTCCTCACTCTTCGCATCAAGGTGATTGTATCTTGATCCAGACTTGCCGAGGATACTCCCCGTGCTGCCGGGGCCACAGACCGATTGACCATCTCATCGTAGGAACTTGCAAAGTCCAAATCGATAGCCATGCGCGTTGCAGCTGCGACAAGGAGAGACCTCTCTGATGCATAGCACGAGCGGACCAACAGTGCCTGAATAGTCTCGAGTGAGGCCATGGACGGACTGGCCAGGGCGCAAGTCAGCATCCTCTTGACATGGAAATCGAGCATATGCCATTGCTGGGTTTCAGACCCCGTCACAACGCGGCAGCCAACTGCACATATTGCCCCAAACAGGAGACTGCTTCTTGCGCGAATGCTTTCGAATGAGTCATAGCGAGGATCGAGCACCGGAACAAAGTGGTCACATCCTTGGAAGAAGATGGAGAAGTAGTGACGAGCTTGCTCGAGACTTAGCAGGCCAGCATCCAGGCAATCTGGTAATGTCACAGACCCAATCTCAAAGTGAGATCTGGTGTGTTTTCTGGCAAGTGTCGTATTGGTCGGTGATTGGGTGTGTGATGAACGTATGCAGAATGCTGAGGCGACTCTATCGGGGCTGACAAAAGTGGCCCGAGGTGAGTATGAGATTGGGGTGTCGCCAATGCCTGGCTGGCTGGTGTGCTGGAAGCCGGTCTCTGCTTGAGTGCTTTGTGCCAATGCATCCGCTCGAAGCCTATCTTTGAGCGCCGCAACCTGTTGCTCAAGCTCCTCTATCCGGCTGCATGAGTGAGGCGAGCGTGGTCAGTTGCGTGTGCGATCGACAAATTGGAATCGGTAACGCAAGAAGCATACATCTCATGAGCCTGTTTGGGAGGATCAATAAAAGTGCAGATCTTCTTCAGGTCGCTGCATCTGGATGTAACCGTTAATCTGGGATCGAGGCACAGCCGATTCAGCCCACATAGAAGACCTACCGTGAGCATGGTCTCTTACCATCGCATTTAGCCTGGGATTAGCTGTCAGTCAGAACTTTGAGCTCACGAACTATAGGCTTCGAGTTCAGCCTCTCACCTTGGAGCGGCGACATGCGGTGCAGGATTTCTGTCCACCAACACGATCAGCAACGGAGCATGCCGAGCTACCGAGGTCAACGTGACATGACAGCGGCCCCTGGGCTGCTCAGACGGCATATGCTTACCGGAATCCTCTTCTTGCGGATGCGTGGGGTACTCGATGATGTCTTCATGTCCATCTTAATCAAGACAATATGCCTGAGAGATGCGTCAAGATGGGGCGGATGGGGAGGAGAGAGGATCTCGTCCCGGTAACAGGAGAGGGTTACTGGAGCCGGGATGCTAAGTGCCTAGATATGGCGATGCAACATTGAGCATGTCATCGCGATAACTATATTGACGGCGCCGGAGCCGACACGATATGGCCCCGTCATCGGGCTTGGCCCAAGGAAGAGAGACAGAGGAAAGAGGCCGTGAGGAGGTCTAGATGGAGTAGGTGGGGGTCCGAGCTCGAGTCCGTCGTACAGATGACTACATGATGGTTAACAGACGGATGGCCGCCGCGTTTGTTGCTTTCCATGAGAATATAGCTCACTCCGTGATTGTAATTGTCGAGATCCTCTTTCGTGGACTCGGCCTCACTTGGTATAGACAGACGCCTTCACCAGAAAACAACCACCCACTTACCTTACTACTCCTACTGCTTCTTCACCTTGACCCCGGACTTTTGCAGTCTCGTATCGTATCCAGACCTTCAGGTGATGCTACCCCAACCCCTGGTCGGCCGATTGCTCTGCCAATCTAAGCTTATCAAGTGGTGGAAAATTGACCGGCATCCCGATACTATCTTACTCCGCACTTGCTAGTCTTTGTCGACCCCAGGAATCCACTGCGGAGCGGCAAATGATAGACAAACTGGATCGGCGAAAGAGACGGGATTGTAACTGGATGGTCGGTGCCACTGCCCATTATGTTGCTGCACTCTGGTTTCATATGCGGACGAAGCTATTGGTCATGTTTCTGAGAGTCATCAATCGCGGAAGACACAAGAAGTCAACGGCCAACGGTAGCTGTGCCCATGTGCCAGCTGAAGTGTTTACCGCTCAAGAGTCGAACACATTGTCGAGGCTGAACCCCCTGGTCTTAGCCAACCTGCTTCCCCGCTTCGCCAGGAACAAGGGACAAGCTCAAGACTTTCTCAAGTTCAGGTTTGGGTGCCGCCTCCCGCCTGATTCGCAGCTGCGGCCTGGTATAGACACTTTTTCCAATTCAGTCAGGTAACGTTGTATCACGCCCCAGATCTCTGTAGCTGGTGGAAATCGAACATCCATGTACAGTTAGGATAAGGCGAATAAGAGAGCATTCGTGCTACGTACTTGTACAAAGTACGAGACAATTATTTCGTAATAGCCAGCCATTCTTCCTTATGTAGAAAGAAGCACCCATTGATCGAGCCATTTAGTCATGTATGCAATGCAATTGACCTGATAGGGAAAGAGAAAAGGATATCGCCGGCTGGTTATAAAGAGGACCGAGGGCCCGAGTCGCGAATAAAGGACCTACGGACTCTGCGCAGAACGTGGGAAGACGGTTCAAGGGCAGAAGCAGGCGACGCCTTCGCAACTCCACCCAACGACATGCTTGCCAACGCCATCGCCGCCCTTCTTCTGGGCAGTGGCATTGCTTCAGCGGCTGGTCATGGCTCTCCATTGACTTCCAAGGCTGGCCATCGGGCTGTTATTCCAGATTGGGATCTCAAGTCTTCCTCCGACGTCAGCAAGGACCTTGGCGGACTGTCCAAACCTGGTGTCGATACTTCGTCATGGTATCATGCCGGCACATCGAGGTGCACGATCATGGGATGCCTCATCAACGCGGGAGTCTATAATGACGAGGAGCTCTGGTACTCTGACAACCTTAATCACGTCAACTGGGGCCAGTTTTCAGTCCCCTGGGTGTACCGTCATGAGTTTGCGCTGTCTCCTGCCAAGGGAAAGCATTTCCTGCTGCAAACCAACGGCATCACATCCAAAGCCGATCTGTTCTTCAACGGCAAGCAGATTGCCGACAAAGAATACCAATCCGGTGCCTATGCCGGTCGAACCTACGACATTACCAACCTTGCGGCCAAGAAAAACGCCCTGCTTGTCCAAGTTTATCCGACAGACTACCTCTACGACTTTGCCCTCGGATACGTCGACTGGAACCCCTATCCAAGTGATAACGGCTCCGGGATCTGGCGTGATATCACCATCAAGGAGACTGGATCGGTCTCCATGGGCCCAGTCAGTGTTCTTGTTGACATAGATGTTCCTGTCGAGAAGAACCCTGCCAGGGTCACTGTCCGGGCCGAAGCCCAAAACCTGGAGAGTCATGCCGTTGAGTTTAACGCTGCAGCCGTCATCTCGGGCAACTCTTGCAGCGGAGAGGCTCTAAAGCAGACAATCAAGCTTGCCCCTGGCGAGAAGAAGCTGGTCCAATTCACACAGACTATCAAGACGCCCAGCATCTGGTGGCCCAAGCAATGGGGTGACCAGCCCCTGTATACCGCCGAGGTAACTTTCTCTGTGAAGGGAGCTGTTTCAGACACAGCTCAGACCAAATTCGGTGTTCGAAAAGTCACTTCTTTCGTCAATCAGTTCAACGACACCCAGTATAGCGTCAACGGCCACCCCTTCCAAGTCATCGGCGGTGGCTACGGAGCTGACATGTTCCTTCGATGGGATAGCGAGCGATTCACTCGCATTGTCGAGTATATGCTTGATATGCACCAGAACACGATTCGCCTAGAGGGCAAGATGGAACACCCCGAGCTGTACGAGATTTGCGACGAATATGGCCTGATGGTGATGCCAGGCTGGGAATGCTGCGATAAGTGGGAGGCTTGGGCTTACAACGACGAACTCGCCATTTTCCCCCCACCCGTGTGGGATGCGAACGACTATGAGACCGCCAACTATAGCATGATTCACGAGGCCGCAATGATGCAGCCCCATCCTAGTGTGCTGACCTTTCTCGTTGGAAGCGATTTCTGGCCCAACGACGAGGCCGTTGTCCTCTATGCCAATGCCCTGAAGAATGCCGGCTGGCAGACGCCCATCATTGCTTCTGCTTCCAAGCGCGGCTTCCCAGCTCTCCTTGGCCCTGGAGGAATGAAGATGGACGGTCCGTATGACTGGGTGCCACCCAACTACTGGTACGACGTTGAGCCTTCCGAAGACCGCCTGGGAGCTGCCTTTGGCTTTGGCTCTGAGCTGGGAGCTGGTGTTGGTACCCCCGAGCTGAGCTCTCTCAGGAGGTTTCTCAACCAGAGCGACCTGGATGATCTGTGGAAGAATCCTAACAAGAATCTCTTTCACATGTCCACCAACGCTTCGTCGTTCTACAACCGCAAGATCTACAATCAAGGCCTCTGGAAGCGCTACGGTGCGCCGACTTCTCTGGATGACTATCTGCTGAAAGCCCAGATGATGGACTACGAAGCGACAAGAGCTCAGTACGAGGGTTTTGGCGCTCTGTGGACAGCCAGCCGCCCTGCAACCGGTGTCATCTACTGGATGCTCAATAACGCCTGGCCGAGTCTTCACTGGAACCAATTTGATTACTATCTTCACCCTGCCGGCTCTTACTTTGGCACCAAGGTCGGCTCCCGCATCGAGCACGTCGCGTACAACTACCAGAAGAAGGAGATTTGGGTCATCAACCACTCGCTCTACCAGACGGGCTCGCGGAACATCAAGGTCGAGCTCATTGACATGAACGGAAAGCAAATTGCAAAGAAGTTGGTTCAGGTCAGAACCAAGGCCAACTCGGGCTTCAAGGCCATGGATATCTCGAGTGACATCAACAAGCTATCCAGCGTTGCATTTTTGCGCCTTGTCCTCTCCGATGAAAAGGGCAGTGTGTTGAGCCGCAACGTCTACTGGGTTACCAAGACGATCGACGAGCTCAACTGGGACGAGTCGACATGGTATTACACCCCAGTCAGCAAGTTTGTGGATTACACTCCTCTCAACACCCTGGCTACTGCCCAGGTCTCTGTGACGACAAGCGGCGGCAAGCATCTGCCAGGAATTCCGGGATCGCAGACTCGCACAGTCACGCTTGAGAACAAGTCGTCGGTGCCGGCTGTTTTCATCCGCCTGACGCTGGTGGACAGCAAGGGTAACGATGTGAACCCTGTCTCTTGGTCTGACAATTATGTTACTTTGTGGCCGCATGAGAAGCTTCAGCTTGAGGTTGGTGGATGGGATGGAAGCGGTGACAAGATTCAGATCAGCGGCAAGAATATCAAGGCCACCACTGTTAAGCTGTAGCGGTCATGGATTCTCATCAGGAACTTCTCATATGAGTAAGAGTAGTTAATAACGAAGTAATGTTCATTTCATTTCTTTTGGTGCCATAATCATAAAGTGGTATACAATCTCCTCCTGAGAAGACTTTGCTGCATTACAACTCGCGCCACCCTGCGCCGCTCTTGTCTTATAACTCTTTGCCTCATAAGCATCGTACAAAAAATTATACAAGGTATCGGAACCCCTTTCTCATCCGCAGAGCCTCGTCGATGTCCTCCATCTCGGCATGCGCAGTCTTCTCCAGAACATCCGGCTTAGCCTCCCAGGCCACCTCGCCCGCCTCAAGCTTCTTGTTGAGGTTGGTCAGGATCATCTTGAACAAGAAGTTGCCGACAATGGTAACTCCAAACATGGCCAAGACAATGCCATAGCTCTTGCGGTAGCCGTTCTCGGACAGGTCCCAGACGTACGAACCAGCGACGTTTCCGAGCTGACTGAAAGCGTTGACCATGGCAATGGCGACGGCGCGCTTGGCGGGAGGACGGGGGAACGAAGAGCTGATCCAGCTGTAGAAGACGATGAATCCAGCGTAGGAACTGGCCTGCAGAAAGAGGGCGACGTAGCGGGCAGCGACGTTGAGGGTAGACATGGAGATGACGAAACCAATGATGCCCATGATGATGGGGACGGTGATGTGCCAGAACTGGATTGATCGGGTTAGTCTTATGGTAAAATCTTGTGCATGAGAGAATTTCGATGGCTCACCTTTTCTTGCGTTCGATCGGCGTTCCAGGATACGACGAGGGAGACGAGACAGGCAAAGACCCAAGGGGGAGAGCTCATCAAGAGCGTGGGGACGTAGGCAAAACCCAGGGTTCCAGTCAAAGTAGGCTATGAAGCAGCGGTGTTAGTTCCTTTTGCCAAGTTCAAACGAGATGCGATAGCTAGACTTACGAAGAAGGCATTGAACGAAAGACCAACGACGTACGCCGTAAGCGTAAACATCATCAGGTACACCTTGACGTCCTTGCCGCACATGATGAGGCCGTCAAAGACACCCTGCTCGGTGGAATCCGCATCAGCCTCGCCGACATCCTCCAGCATACGCAGCTGGGCAACCTGCTTCTCCTCCTCGGTGAAGCCGCGCGCATTCGTGGGCAGATCGGGCAGAATAAAGGCAGCCGACAGGGCAATGGCCATGGTGGCAGCACCCTCAATGAAGAACAGCCATCGCCACGCAGCGTGGCCCAGGACACCTTGCATGTTTGACAGGACGCCAGCCGCGACCAACGAGGAGAAGGCGTTGGAGATGAGGTTGCCGCAGAAGAGGAGGGCATTGCGGGTGGTCAATTCGCGGCGCGTGTACCACTTTGACAGAATAAGCAGAGCGCCAGGCAAAAAAGCTGCCTCGACGAAGCCCAGGAAGAAGCGGATCACAACCAGGCCCTTGAAGTCATTGGCAATGCCAGAAAGGGTCGAGATGAGACCCCAGACGATCATGGCGCAGGAGATGTAGAGTGAGGGGCGGGTGATGCGGTTGATGAACATGTTGGACGGGACCTGCATGAGAATGTATCCAACATACAAGATGCTGAGACATGTCGCATACTGGGTGTCGTCGAGGTTGAGATCTGCCTGCAGACCCTTGAGACGGGCGGCACCAATGTTGTTGCGATCCAGGTAGTTCATGATGTAGATGAGGATGAAGAGCGAGCAGCGCAGGTCGAGTTTCCGCTTGAGGCTCTTCTCGACCTCAGCTCGTCGCACAGGGTCCATGGCCGCGGCGGGATGAGACTTGACCACGTCGCTGGAGATGACATGCTCGAGGTTCTCGATGTTTTGCTTCTCGGCCTCGAGGGCCGGGTCATTGGCCCGGGCGATGTCGTCAGTCATTGTGGGATAGGGGGATGAGTAGTGTAGAGCGGAAGAACAATGACTGGAGCTTGACTATGGACACCTCCGAGTGACGATGGCGGGACGGACAAGCAGCACCAGAGTGCTCCAGTAGCACAGAGGGTAGGGCCTTCAATATATAACAGACGAATACGGACAACTGAGTCGCACTGAGAAAACCCGGACGTCACATGGTCGTGGCGAGCCAGGGGGGGTTATGATCCGAAGACAGCATCATGCAGAACTCCAGCTAGTCTGGAACTCGTACCGCTGAATGGGTGTGCGCTGATCCTTTCTTCAGCTTTACCCCATCCAACTGCTCCCCCAACTTTCCCCGGCGGTCATCACAAACTGGAGGCGAACAGAAGGGATGGGGGGTTTGGGGGGAATGAGGGATGGACATATGGGGATGTGGAGAAGGAAGATCCGTTTCTGAGCAGCCTAGACCAGCAGTGATCCAGCCGGAAGCGGAACGACCAACCGCAGCCCCTGCTTTGCCTTGCCTTCTCATGTTGTGACGACGCTGGAACGCATGGTGGTGGTGGAGTCTGCTCGATGCTCCTGAGTCAAACCTCGAGCTTGGCTAGCGAGAAGAATTTTTCTCAGCTTCTGACTCCTATGATCTCTTCTAAAGTGCAGCTATGAGATCTTGCTATGCTGATATGTTGTGTCTCTATTGCACCTGTTGAGTACCTGTGGCCGGCAGTTGGATCTAGTTCAGGTAGCCTAGAGTACCTCAAGTGGTCAAGGAAGAGAAAAATTCTCCTGGGGCGCACGGGAATAAAACGCCACCCATTTTTGGCTGCCCTTTCTCCTGCTTGGTGCAAGCCATCTTTGCTTGGCTACATGCAAGAGCCGCCGCCGATGTGGAGTCCTTTTCCTCTTGTTCTTCACCTTCTCTTGCTTCTAGACTGCTGATCCCCTGGTTTTCACGAGGCGTGTAGAACCTTGAGTGGGGGATGCAAAACCCGGAGAGTAGAAAAGGTTGGAGACTACGGAGTAGTTGCTGGCCCCGTCACACCGGCTTGGTAAGACGGCTTGTATCAACTCACCTGTTCAACGTTAATTCGGTCTGCTTTAGCCCTTGCGATTGTCATCATCGTACTAGTACTCAATTCTCCGTCCATCTTCCTCCATAGTGCTCTGCTGTGCGTGAACTATTTCACAAGGGACACTTACACAGCTGACGAAACTTTTATCACAATGCCCACTGAGTTTTCTGTCTTGCCCATACATAATACGATGTTTTGCCTGCCGTCGGTTCAGCAAACAGCGAGCTCCTCGGGTCATACTACTCGCGAACCACTCAAGGCACTCCCCCTGGTCTCGCAAGCTCTCGCTCGTTGGGCAAACCTCGCCAATTCCCCACGTATCGCCTTTTTAGACGCAAAATCCCTGGCCGGGACAGCAAACCATAACCGCGGCTGTGATTCCTAGCTTGGCCGGCAGGCCGGCACTGGCGTCATGGCAGTCATTTCGCCGATGGAATGCCGTGCAATGGAGCCCTTTGTCCACGTTTTCGAGAGCGAGTTTTTGGGCTCTCCGCATCTTTCTCCATTTAGGCTAATATGAGGGCTTGGGGTCTCCACTGAATTAGGTGAAGCATCACCAGATTCGTGGGCGCATTGTTTGGGGTACTGCGTCGGTAACTCTCGGGGGACTGCTTCAACCCTGGGCACCTGATCTGGATGTCCCAACCATTACTACATATATTCAACTAGAGCACGGAGCATAGAAAGGGGTCAGCTTCAGCAGGCCATGGCGCTGACTCGTACGATGAGAGAGGAAAATTCTGCTTCGTGGGGAGGCTCCCCGAGTTTACTAGTCCGGGTCCGACACTTCGCCGGATTCTCCGCATTATGTCAATCGTTCTACTAGGTACCCGAATACAGCATGCATCACGAAGCTGCGGCGGCTCTGGGCTAAACTACGAGTCTATGGTTCTTTCAGATACATCATGGAATAATCATTGTTCTTGTGTCTCAGCCTGGTGCGTGAGAGACGATAGCAGAATGTCTTGCCTCAAAGCACAACCTATAAAGACCCTGACAGCACCGCGTGTCTTTCATAACAAGCGCAGGCTACCAAATCCTAATATTAAACAACTTCCGGTTTTCTGGGACGGTGTACAGGCAGGTTTCTCCGTTGTGGAGAGCCAGGTAGCCGCCTAGGCCTCTACTCTAGCAGTTAAGCTCGAACCTCTTCCGTCCCTCCTCATCCGCACCCAGTACACCAACCTCTACGCCATCTTGTGCCGAAACAACCTTACGCGCATCACCGGGAGGAAGCACAATGACCAACTTTCCCCAAGGCGCCACATACCCCGACGTCTCGTCTCTGGAAAATTGAACCCTGATCTCCGTTCCTTCGACCGCGTAGACGATGCTGTACTTGGATATTCTATTCTTCGCGACAGCCGAGACGCCGTCATCTTCGTACCATATAGTCTCATAGCCCTTTGCAGAGTGAGAACCTTGTCGAGGAGGAAAGATTTCGACCGCTCTGTAGTCATCCAGGGGAAGATTTGCGACGTTCTCCTTTTCCCCAGGGGACAAGACTTGCACGTCTCTTCCAACTGGGATGGCCGTCCCCACCTTTGCCAGCACGGGAATACCTGCTCCATGCCACTCGGCGTCAATGGTCGCCCATTGTCCGGCTTCCAAGTACTGGTAGGGAGCTTTGAGGTTGAGATATCCCTCGTCGTCGTCAGAAGACCTGGGGAGGTAGACTCGTGCTTGAGTGACGCCGGGTTCATAGACGCCACCTACCAGGAGGGCATTGCCGAGCCAGTATTGCGTTTCGCCTTCGGTAATGGGCGCCTTCCAGACTTCTGGGTCTTGCTCATATCCCCAGCCGGTCCAGCGCTGTGGCGGGAGAGCAGATTGGTGGCTCTCCAGCATCAGGGAGTAGATGTAAGGGATTATGGCGTATCTACGCTTGATTGCCTTGCGAACCAAGTGCGTAATCTCAGGGTACATCCACGGCTCAATGACGTCTCCGATATTGTTCTCGTTGATCGTCTTGAAGCAGTTGATTGCGAAGCGCTGCGAATAGGCACCCAGCTGGACCCAACGAAGGAGCAGCTCAGGTGATGGCTGAGGACCCTCGAAGCCTCCGATGTCATGGCCATAGCACTGCAGCAGCGACATGCCCGCGTTGAGCGCAAGAGCATTGGCACCCTTCATGCTGGCCCAGCTGGTGGTGTTGTCGCCGCTCCAGGAGCTGCAGGCGTACCTCATCGTGCCGGCTGTTGCACTGCGCGTGAGGACAAATGGACGCTCATCAGGAGCAACGTCAACAAGTGCATCGTGAGAGGCTTTACCGTGGAGCTCCGTGTGAAGGCTCCGACCCCAGAGACCAATTTGGGGCCTGTTCTTGACGTCGTCTCTTATATGCAGAGAAGGCTGGTCCAGTGCGCAGATCCAGCCATCGTCGGTGACTGTGTATTCGTTGTTGTCGTTCCAGATGCAGTCAATGCCCTGCTCTCTAAGCTTTTTGACTCCATCGTACCACCATTGGAAGCCAGCGGCAGAGGTAAAGTCGATGTGGCCACCCTCAGCGCTCTCGCCTCCACCGGCACTCCATAGCCGTGCTACCGCTGTCTTCTTCGTGTGCGGATCAGTGAATAGCGCATTTGCGGCTTTCAGCTTCTCGTACTCTGGATGAGTGCCAATGAGATACGGCTTCACGTTGGCGATCAGCCTCATACCGAGCTTGTGATACTCCTTGACGAAGCCCTCTGGATCCGAAAACCGGTGGCGATTCCACGTGAAGACGTTGCGTGTCTTGGGTGGCTTCTCGGCCACAGTGTAGCCAGACGACATCTGGTAGGCCGAGCAGGGAATATCGTGCTCCTTCAATTTGTGCGCAAGCTCGAGCAATGCCTCTGAGGCTGGAGGATCGTCAAGCATCGAGTACTTCATGCCTCCTGAGAGGTACCCAAACGCCCATCTCGGGACAAGAAGAGGGTAGCCTGCAAGATCCGCATACGTCTTGACGATGTCCCTGAGAGTTTTCCCCACGATGATGTACTCTTCTAGTCCTCCGTAATCCTGCCGATACACTTTGTAACGACCCCACATACCGTCCATCTCAGCGCCGATAGAATACGAGCCTCTGGAGTGAGATGTCGTAAAGGTCGCCAGGCAGCCACTCGGCGTCGCATTGATGAGGAGCGGAATGTGTTTGTATAGAGGATCGGTACGATAAACGTCATATCCAAAGCTGTCTGTCGCCGAAAGCTCGAATCTTCTCCCAGCGAGGTTCATCGGCGCTGCCTTTTCACACAGGCCGACATATAGGGTATCCTTGTTGTAGCGCGAGTAATGAGCGATGCCCTCGCCGTCGACGACGTATGAGCGATGTGGCAGGTCTTCATGCAGAGGCCCATTTCGGCCACCATCAAGAAAGACTGAAAGAATAGGGGAGGACTCGGTCCAGTCGACTGTAGCGGTGACTGGGCCAATTTTGATCTCCTTTGTCGTACCAGTAGAAGAAACATGTATGCAGGCAGCCTCTGTCTGCTTTTCCGGGGGAGGAACGCTGGGATGAGGAGGCAAAGGATGAGATTTGGACGTGAAGGTCGTCCGAAACACGTTGGGGCGTAGAGCATCAAATGTGAACCGAAAGGGGAGTTGGGGATCTGCCGAGTCGAGCTGTAGTAGCTTCTCTGAGGATGAAGCCTCCAACCAAGAAGACAGGACACGCTCTTGCTGAGGCATCGTAATGAGGGGTTGTGTAACTTCAACCACTTTATAACGAGCGACACCTTGAGGAATAGAATGATGAGTGTGGTATTTGAGAGGCTTGGACAGAGGGTGTTGCCGAGTTATATATCTGTGTTTACACGTGTATGCTTGGAGCCATGACACTGGTCGTTCTTCACTAGGGTGGGGGATCAAGATGAGTGGATCAGGACAGAACGTGGGCTCTATAGACGCCTACTGGACTTCAAAGCTCTCGATCTATGGGAAGCAAAGCTTACACGAGACGTTCAAGTGTCTTCTGAATCACTGCAATCCCCTCCAAAGGTGTGACATTAGGCGGGCGAATCTCTACAATCTCCGCTGAGGGGCAAACCAGAACCGGAGAAAGACGAGTGAATCCCGAAGGAGAAAAACCAGCATGTCCGCTCAGCCTATTACACCTCGCGAATACTTCCCCGCATTCTGTCCCGAATTGCTTGCAAGCGATCTCGTCTTGCCCCATGGGGTTTTGGTGCTTTCAAGAGCCTATTAGTCGTGTGATAGATCGAAAGACAAGTAAGTGAGATGGTTGCCATATAAATATCGTATTGAACTGCCCACCTGTGTGGCCTTGAAGGCAAATGGTGGCTTCAGCAATACCATCGCCTGCCTTGACAAAGGTTACTCGCCCTTGATCAGTAAGAGTCGTCAAATCAACATGTCTACCCCAAAAGATCACCCCGACATCATCCATCTCGAAAGCCCACAAGCCCAGGACCCCCAAACCACGTCCCCCGAAATTACCCCCGCCCCCAAGCCCATCACCGACATCCCTCTCACAGGCAGAGATAAAGCAGCCCAGTTCCTCAAACAAGCCACCCAATCCCCCATCATCGTCACCCCCAGCGACAACGCCCGCGTACTACGCAAAATCGACATCCACCTCCTCCCCATCATCCTCTTCGTGTACTGCCTCCAGTCCCTCGATAAGACGACCCTCTCGTACGCATCCGTCTTTGGCCTCATCGAGGACACCCATCTAGAAGGCGAACAGTTCTCATGGCTTGGCTCCGTGGTGTACGTCGCGCAGCTGGTGTTTCAGCCGCTGGTGGCGTACGCCCTGGTGAAGCTGCCGGTAGGAAAGTTTTGTGCAACGATGGTGTTTTGCTGGGGGGCCGTGTTGTGCGGAATGACGGCGGCGAAAGGCTTTGGGGGGCTGATGGCTGCGAGGTTGTTGCTCGGAGCGTTTGAGGCTTCTGTTGGTGAGTTGACTTGATGAAGATGGTTGATGGAAATGATCGGGACTAAGAGCTCTGAATAGCCCCAACATTCGTTGCAGTTGTACAGATGTGGTATCGTAGAAAGGAGCAGACAACTCGCAATGCCTCGTGGTATGCGATGCTTGGAGTCGTCAACATGGTAAGAGGATCGCCGGATCCCGGTTGCGTACAACTGCTCACAACATTCACCACCACAGCTCGGAAGTCTTCTCACATATGGCTTGGGCCACATCAAATCCACCCTTCGACCCTATCAAATCATATTCCTCTTCTGTGGTTGCATCACAGTCGCCTTTTCCCTGGTCATGTAGTATGTTGAGCCGCCACCCTTTCCTCAATTCTCGAAGACACACCTCTTACATTTACGCAGTGTTTTTATGCCAGACTCCCCAATGGAGGCAAAGTTTCTCAAAGAAGACGAAAAAGTCATTGCTATTGAACGCCTGCGCATGAACCAAATGGGCATCGGCTCCGGCGTCTGGAAGTGGGAGCATGTCCGCGAAGCAATGCTTGATCCCAAGACGTGGCTCTGGTTCTGTCTCATGCTCACCATCTCGTAAGCTTCAAGTCTTTCCATCTTTCCACTGCCATGATCAACACTAATCCTTCATAAAATAGTATACCCAGTGGTGGCATATCAACTTTCGGCCCCCTCATCATCCAGTCTTTCGGCTTCGACTCCTTCACCACGATCCTCTTCAACATCCCCTTTGGCGCCGTCCAGATGATTGCAACCCTGGGGGGAGCCTGGGTTTCCGACAAGATACACATGAAATCCGCCGTTCTTCTATTCCTCTGCCTTCCCCCTATTGCAGGCTGCATCATCCTCCTCGTCACCGGCCGCGCTCCCTCCGATCGAGCCGTCCTCTTGGTCGGCTACTACATCATATCTGTGTACCCCGGGATATCTCCCTTAATCTACTCCTGGTCAGGCCAGAATACAGCTGGTGATACTAAGCGAAAAGTTACCACGGGAATGCTCTTTGTCGGAGCAAGTGTCGGCAACATCGTCGGCCCGCAGCTCTTCAAGCCCAGCGAGAAGCCTCGTTACGACCGCGGCCTGCGCTCGAACCTCGCGCTTTTCGTGGTGCTGGCCGTCTTGATTGTGGTGGGCATGCTCTGGATCAAGGTGCTAAACAGGAGACAGGCGGTGAGACGGCGGGCGCTCGGCAAGCCGGAGGTGATTCGCGATCTCAGCATGATGGATCGTAAGAAGGGCGGGAGGGAATATGACGATGAGGTGCTTAACATGGGAGATGAGAATGTCGGCAATAAGGCCTTTGAAGACGTTACGGATTTGCAAAATGAGGATTTCATCTATGTTTATTGACGGGTAATAGCGAGTGGGTATATATATATCGAGTATTGCTATTCGGGCTGTATAAAATTGCTATTCGGGCTGTAACTAACCTCTTTAAGCTTAGTGGGGGTCTGTGCGTTACTTCCTTTTAAAATACCTCTTATCTTTAAAAATCTATATAAAATTCTAAAAAAATACTATAAGAAAAATAAAACTAGTTTTAGATTATTTATATAGTTAAGTTTTATATTTTATATTTAAAAATAGAATTTCTTAATATATAATAGCTTAAAAAGCTAATCTAAGTTAAGTTTAGATTTTTTTCTACTAAGTACTATTTATATAAGTATGCACTTAAAAAAATAATAATATTTATATTATAAGCTATATATAAATATACAAAGTTACTTAATTTTATATAATATATAGCCTTAAAACTAGTTTTAAAATATAGTAATATTCTTTTATCTTTTTCTAGTTATATAAAAGCTATAAAAATTATAAAAAATTATATTTTATAAATATAGCTATTAAATAAGCTAAAACTATTATTTAAAATTATTATTTATTTTATTTTAGTAGTATCATTTAGGGTTTAAAAGGTAGTGTTTTAAGTGAAATTTAACAGGTACTTACACTACAGCCCGAATAGCAATTTTATACAGCCCGAATAGCAATTTTATACAGCCCGAATAGCAATACTCTATATATCTTGAGCCTTTCCCAGGTATAAGCCACAAATCTATAATATTGAAAGCAAAGAAAGCATAGAGAATGAGCAAACTCCAAGTGTAAACAAACAAACACAGCCTCATGAGGTTGGAAGGCTGGATTCTCTGCCTTTGCCGAGATCGCTGCCAGCCCACTCAACCATGGTTGTGCCTCGTCGGAAGTGAGACGCCAGATGCTGGACCCTCTCCTCCCAGCTATGCATCTGCAGCTGACAGAAGCCACATACGCTCTCGTACGTATCTTGTCGGTGCTCCAAGAGATGGAGGTTTGGCTTCCATCCATCCCACTTTCGGCAGCGGTGAAACTTGTGCAGGTGTTGCCATAAGTGGTCCTTTCGAGTGAAGGTCCGCTCCGATACAGGCCGCTCTGCACAAGACTGAAACTCGTGGGACTGCATATGCTCATCTGTGGGTGATGTCTGACCACAGAAGATGCACTCTGGCTCACTATGATTCACTCGCCACACAACGTGTGACTGGTCGTCTGGGAGAGGCACCTTGCATATCCACGAGTCGAGGCCAGGGAGATGGATGGACCTCTCGTGTCGTACCCAGTCGTATTTCTTCTTGAAGCTCTGACGGCAAAAAGTGCACTGAAACATGTGAGCCCTACCACGATCGGCTGCCGTTTTTGTAGCGGCCCTTGCTTGAGAAGGGCCAGCTATAAGATCGCCATCGCTGCCGTGGATGGAGCTGCGTGCCGATAGGGAGAAGATGCCTGCATCGTCGGACTGATACATGGAGAACGCAGACGACCCAGAGTTGGAGGACGCCTCGTAGAAACCTGACGGATGCTGGTTGAAGATGGCCGACTCGCTGCTGGCCGAAGATGGGGCACCGTCGGTGGCGTAGCTGCCGTCGAAGGAGTGAACGTAACCATTCCGGCCCCCTGCATGCATCTGGCTGGATAGGGCATTCTCGATGGCCGATGCCGAGACCGGTTCCTCGTTCGGGGGCGAGTGCCGCCATCGCTCCATCGGCGACATGCCGGCAAGAAATGTCTGGGGCATTGGAGACCCCTGCAGGAACACTTTGCTGCTGTTGTTGAAGTGAGACTGGGCGGTCAGGCGATGGCGGCGTCTGGCATTGGCGAACCAGTTGATCACCTGCGTCTTGGTCAAGCCACTCTGCTCGGATAGCATGCACTTCTCGTCTTCAGACGGATACGGGTGCTCCTGATGAGTGGCAAACCAGTTTCTCAGGACCCTCGTCTTTTTCACAGAGCGAGTGCTGTTTCGCTTGTACGAAGCTATCGACGATGATCTGGTCGGGGCTGGAGCAGCCTCTCGCTCAATGCGCCATCTGGTGGCTCCCTCAAGGGTGGTAGAGCCGTCAGTCTCCTCGCGAACACCATGCAGATGGCCGATGACCGGGAGGAGAGTCTCGTAAGCGGAAGCCTCTCTCTTGCCACGCTCAGCAAGACTGCAATCGCGATAGAGCGCTACACAGCTGGAGCAGGAGCTGACGGGGTTCGGGTTGGCCTCGGTGGTCTGGAGGATGAGGCACTGGAGTCTGAGTCGTTGACAGTAGTTGCAAGGCACTGGGGGCCGATGAGCACCATTCTTGATAAAGAACTCGTCGATGACGTTGAGGTTCCTCGCAATGTCTTGCGGCGACTGCTGCTGCTGCCCTTGCGGCTGTTGCAGCTCTGCATCCCAGAGATGCTCGGCATGACTCGCTGGGCCCGGACCAAACGGCAGCGGAGAGGTTCCGTCAAAGGAAGAGCCGGGGCCACTGGGCATCTCGGACCCGAGCTCATACTGAAACTCGGTGAACACGGAGTTCCCACCGGCCGGACTGGTATAAGGACTACCGGCATAAGGGTCCGAGGGGGAGAAGAACGAGGGACCAAGCTGGTCCATGCGAATAGAGGTCTGCAATTGACGAGGGTCTTGATCCGAGGATTGCTGCTGATACTGCTGCTGCTGTTGCTCGAACGGACCATTGAAAGCCGGCGGGTCCGATAGTCGGCCGAAGGAGTGAGAGTGTGTGAGAGAGTGAGACTGCAGTTGAGGATGAGACTGAGACTGAGGCTCTTGAGCCTGCATCAGGCGGTGCTGGCCGTCCATCAGCCTGCCGACATCGTCCACCAGGAACAGCCCGTCATCCATGGCAGTCCCGGTCCGGGTCTAGGGCCAGGGACCAGAGCAAAGAGTGGCTGGCGTAAGCGCTCGCCGTCTCACGACCACCTCGTCTCTGAAGCGAGCAGACCGCCGCCCTGTGTCTCAGCCGACGTCTGGCTACACCCGTGTAGCTCCAGACAATAGGCAGGCAGCTCCCTCGACCAGCAGCGACTGTCTCGTGTACAGGGCTTTTCGCACAGGCTAGCGGCTCCAACGCGGTCGGCAGTCTGCGCAATTCGCTGTGCGTGGATCGCCTCTCTTGCAGCGCTTCAGTGACACAGATTGGCCGGCTGCCGGAGCATCAAACGCCTGGATCGACCAACCACGGCGTGCAACTTCGGACTCGGGCCTCTGCAGCGGGTCTCCCGTCACGATCTCCGGCCGGGGTTCCTTCTGCCCTTGTCCCTCTTGAGTCACCTCAGCTGCCCAGTTGTCCGAGCACAGAATTGCGGTTGGCGGTTGGCGGAGAGCGGAGAAGGCGCACGCTTGGGGAGATGAAGATGCTAAGAGGTGACATGACCCATTTGCTTCGCTCGTAGCAGGAGGGCGTCGATTTTTCGGGGGTGCGGTATCTCTGGGATAGAATGAGTGGGGCCAGGCACGTGCGTCTCACTGGACGTCCGCTCTCTTAGGTATAGGTACATGTACCTATACTGCGCCCTCCATCTACAGGCACCTCAGGGCAGCTACAGGCGGCGGCTTCAGGGCCTGAGACTGAGATTTACAGTGGACGGGAGGGCGGCACACCTCCTCGAGCTGGGAGCCCAGGACACCTCAGCGGCACATATCGTGTACCTCTTGGTGCAGGTAAGAATCGCTCCAGCTCTCATACTACCAACACGGCAGCTTCAGGCATGGTGAGTGGCGAGGATGCTATTGATCAATTACCGACTGTTCATACGGACGGATGGAGTTCTGCTTCTGACCTGATGGAGAGTAGACACGCCTTCCTGTACGCAAACGCCTTCTCATACATGAAGAGGGGCTTCCAGCTTGTTGATACGCAGCAAATCACACCAACAGCGCCTTCTGATGACATTGTACCTACATGTAGGTAGTTTGCTCTCGTCAAGCACATTGAACTGGGCTTGAATGTGCTGGTATCAGGTACGCGCCACGGGACCAGTGAACCTGAAGTTCTAGGCTCGTTTCTGGCTGGAGCTATAGCGGGATAAGAGTTGAGTTAATACGGCGCCTTCTGCACATGTGGGAGGGGCAGCACGACGATGGCATCACCACGACCCATGGAAGGTCGAATGACAAAGCCCGGAGGCGAGAAAAAAAAAAAAAGAGAGAACGCTTCGTGATAGATTGAGCAGAACATGGAAAATCTAATCAAAACCGGTCAAAGCACAGAAGAAGCCGGCGCATCGGATAGATTCCGGTTGCCTGCCAAGCTGCTCCTTGCCCTTACCATGTTGGGCTTCTCTTGCAGACTTGTCGTCGCTAGCATTCATTCGATCAACGACCCACGACCATAGGCAAGCTGAGGATGGTCCTAGTTCATCCCGGCCATTAGCGATATTCAGAGATGAGTGAATGGAGCCGAATGCGCCTCACATCGCTACTCAGGTCAATCTTGACAAATGCCAGATAAAAGGGCAATCCAATTCCCTCACACTGTCTGTCCCCTTGCCCCTACTTCTCCCGTTCATTGCCGTGTACCCGTAACCTTCACCTCATCCCCTTTCCCCCCCAACCCTTGACCTCACATAATGAGCCGTCGCCCCGTCTACTTCAATCCCTTGGCCGAATCATGGACGGCGCCCTCACCGGATGACCCTCAGTTGGCATACCGCTTCCATTCACAATTACCGGCTTACTCTCCCACTCAATTGATCCCTCTCACGGACCTAGCCAAGGAGCTCGGCGTGCAATCCATCCACCTCAAGGACGAGACAAGTCGACTCGGACTCCCCTCCTTCAAGATCCTCGGCGCCTCATGGGGTACATTTCGGGCCATTGCCCAGCGACTTGATCTTCCTATAGACTCTTCCTTGGGCTCCGTCGAGCAGAAGTTGGCATCTTCAAATATCACACTCTACGCGGCCACTGACGGCAATCATGGCCGGGCCGTTGCCCGCATGGCCTCCATCCTGGGTGTCCCAGCCCAGATCCACGTCCCTACGACCATGCACCAAAGCACCATTGATCTGATAAAGTCAGAGGGTGCGCGCGTCGTCATCTCGGACGGCTTCTACGACGATGCTGTTGTTGACGCTCGAGTGGCAGCTGCTAAAGACGATACCGCCCTTGTTATCCAGGACTTTGCTTCGGGCGACTACGTTCAGATTCCGCAGGTGCGTGCATCGTGTTATGCATAGCCTTTTGTCAAGTATCCAACGCTGATAACCTCCAGTGGATCGTCGATGGCTACCTCACCATGATGCTGGAAATCGACGGCCAGCTTGGCTGTACTACCCCTGACCTCGTCGTTGTGCCGGTGGGAGTCGGGTCCTTTGCGCAAGCCGTCGTAACGCACTTCAAGAAGCCCGGAAAACAAACAAAAGTCCTGACCGTCGAACCTGATACATCCGCCAGTCTCTGGAAAAGCCTCAGAAGCGGCGAGTCCTCCTCCACGTCGGAAAAGTCCCCCAGCATAATGGCAGGGCTGGATTGCGGGACGCCTTCATCGATATCTTGGGCTGTTCTCCGACACGGAGTCGATGCCAGCCTCACAATATCTGACTATGAGGCGCACAAAGCTTGCGAATACCTAAAGTCTCAAGGTGTGTCTGCAGGGCCCTGTGGAGCCGCACCTATCGCTGCGCTCAGGAGATTAGAGCGAGCGGATAGAGAAAGGCTGGGTCTCACCAAGAACTCCGTCGTAGTAATCTTTTGCACAGAGGGTGCACGAGACTACGACGTTCCTCACAGCGTGGCGAGCGACGATCCCGTCGAAATAACGCAGACGTTGGTGAAGATCAACTCGGCCAATCCGTTCCTTGGATCGGTTCCCGGTCCTGGAGAAACTGCTATTGCTCGCTATATCACTGCTTGGATGGAGCACCGTGATATTGAGTCTCATTGGATTGAGCCAACGTCCGGACGACCTTCTGTGGTAGGCATCGTCCGCGGACTCGGCGGTGGCAAGAGCCTCATGCTCAACGGGCACATTGACACCGTGACCCTCATGGGATACGAAGGCAATCCCCTCAGCGGTGACATCCAAGACGGCAAGCTCTATGGCCGTGGAGCCGCTGACATGAAAGGCGGTGTAGCAGCTGCCATGGCTGCCCTAGCCAACGCGAAAAAGCACAGCCTCAGGGGAGATGTCATCTTCACAGGCGTGGCAGACGAGGAGTTTGAGAGCATCGGCACGCAGCAGGTACTGGAGGCAGGCTGGACAGCTGACGGCGCAATCGTCAGTGAGCCGACCAACATGGAGATTCTATACGCTCACAAGGGCTTTGTATGGTTTGATGTTGACATTCAGGGCCTTGCAGCGCACGGCTCGAGATACGACCTCGGTATTGATGCCATTAGCAAGGCAGGCTATTTCCTCGTTGAGTTGGATAAACATGCAAGCCATTTGACAGCGCAAAGCGGCGATGCTGTCCTTGGCCCAGGTAGCATTCACGCCTCCCTCATCAAGGGCGGCGAGGAAGTCTCATCATACCCTTCTCGTGTTCAGATCCAGCTCGAGCGGCGAACCGTGAACGGCGAGACACCGGAAACTGTACGGAAAGAGCTCGAAGAGATACTCGACGGCCTGACGAAAACAGTCCCCAACTTCACGTACAGTCTTCGCACCACTTTTCACCGGTCTCCCTTCAAGGCCGACCTTTCCCACCCTTTTGCGAAACTCGTCCACAAGCACGTGGGAAACACTCTTGGCAGGGAGCCTGCTGTCTTGGGCGCCCCCTACTGGACTGACTGCGCACTACTAGATGGTGCTGGGATTCCGGCATTGCTCTGGGGGCCCCAGGGTGAAGGCTTACATGGAAAGTTGGAATACGCAGATGTTGAGTCGATAAAGCAGGTCGCAGAGGCCTTGACTGCAATCGCTGTGGAGTTTTGTAGCTGACGTCTGCTAACAACAAAGACGGTCACAAGGGGGGGAGAAAACAACAACAAGAAGACATCACATTCCAGCACTGTTTACATATTGCTTTCTCTCTTATTACGGTGACAATGGATGTCGCCAACCTTAAACTATGTGTGAGTGACCGATTACATGTACTTCAACTTCATCCTCCGACACTCCACTTTCTCAGACATATTCTTCAGCCTCGGCGGTAATGGCCTCCGTCTTCTCCGCAGGAATCGGCGCCGTAAGACCCAGAGAGGCCGCAATAGCAAACAGCCTCTCCTTCTCCTTCAAAGCAGTCTCATCACCGAACACGCGATCCATGTCCTCCAAGCTGCGACCCTTGGTTTCCGGTACGCAGAAATATGTAAAGACCAATCCAATCAAGCAGAAGGCCGCAAAGAAGATGTATGTGCCCCATTTGAGAGTCTCAAGCATATCCGGGGTGACCAGTCCAATGATAAAGTTGCACATCCAGGTCGAGCTAGTGGTGATGGCCATGGCCTTGGATCTGCTACCCAGGTTGAAGATTTCCGAGGGGTAAACCCAGCCGATGGGGGCGAAGGAGTAGGAGAAGTTGATGTCGTAGATGTATATGAATGCGATTCCGACCCAGCCTGCCGCGGCATGTTGGCTAAGGGCAGAGCCATACTTCCCGACGATAGATCCGACAATGATGAGAGAGATGAAGGTTCCGGTAGCGCCGCACATGAGAAGGGGTCGTCTTCCGACGCGATCGATGAGGAAGAGGGCGGGCAAAGTGCTCAGAGTGTTGACAATTCCGTACACTCCGGTAGCCAAAAGCGATGTCGTGTTACCCGAAAGTCCCAGCTGTCCAAAAATGGTCGGCGCATAGTAGATCAACGCATTGCAACCCTGGAACTGCTGCAGAAACATGATGGCGCTTCCAATGAACACCCGCTTGAACGTAGGCCAGTTGGACAGCAAGCCGTAGTATTCAGCGAAGAAGAGGCTGACACCACTCTTTCCGGGGTAGTTTTCCCGCGTGTGAGACTCATCAAACATGACCTCCGCCTTGATAGCGAGGTACTCTTCTCGTAGGGAATCGGAATCCGGATGGACGCGGCGGAGGCGAGCCAGTGAGCGAAGGGCTGCATCCTCGTTCTTACGCATGAGGTGGAAACGCGGGGATTCGGGGTAGAAGATCATTCCAATGCCGAGAACAAGGGCAGGAACAATCTGCAGAGCGAACGGGATTCTCCATGCAGCTTGGCTTTGTCCAGTGCAGCCGTCGGGACCGACGTCGTTTTGGGGGTTAAAGGTCGGTTTCTCAGCAGTGCCGCCTGAGTAGGGAATGTCGGGGGCGCAACGGGTGCCGCCGATGTACTGGGTGCCGTATTCGAGCCAGTAGCTGACGAGGATGCCCAGAGTAATGCTCACTGTGAGAGAATTTGCGTTTAGCAGATTGAAAGATGGCGGGTGTGTTGGACGAGAGGGGGATTATGAGACTTACACTGCTGGAGGACCACAAGAGTTCCTCGAATGCCGGCCGTGGAGACCTCCGACATGTACATAGGCACGATCATGGTAAGCATACCAACTGCCAGACCTGCGACAGCTCGTCCTATGCAAAGTGTTACAAGGGCCCTCGAGATGGCAGCAGGGAGCTTTGAGACTTACCACCGAAGAGCATGCCAATGGTGCTCGCGCCAGCCTGCAGAGCAGAGCCGAGGAGAAACACCACAACAGCGGCCATCATCGATCCCTTTCTGCCGAATCGGTCCGCAATCGGTCCATTCAACAACGAACCCAACCAGGCTGTCAAAAGGAGCGTGGACACAAACCAGCCCTTGAAACTGCTGTCGAGGTAGATCCTCGGGAAGAGTGCACCAAAGTTCTCCATCCCGAGGACACCTGAGACCACGCCTTGGTCATAGCCGAAGAGGAAGCCACCGAGAGATGCAAACTATTGTCGTGTAAGCGAGATGTTTCTACATGGGTTGGATCAATGGAAAACATACAGCTGAAAGACCAAAGATGTATGGGTTCTCCCGAAGTTGACGGAACACGCCCTTCTTGGGCTGCACCGCAGCGCCGCCTGCTGGATTTGACGACATCTCGCAAAGTTGACCGTTGTATCGAGCTCCTAGAATCCACAATGCAACTTCACGATGGTGCCCAAAGCTCGGATCGCACAGGCAGCAGTGGATCGGCGGGCCTTTATATAACTTCTTCCCCCATGCCACCACGTCTTGTGTCTCGGTGACACGCAACCGGGTCTCATATTCCTGACCGCACATACTGCAGGGTGACAGTCGCCCTGATGACCACGATGTTCGCTCTCCGCATTTCCCCCCCAGTTAGTACGAGCACGAAAAGGGTTTCCACGTTCTATGTGGGGGAACATCGTCATGAGATCCAATGAGAGTTTTCTGTGCATGGGGTTACTGTTGGAGAAAGCGCCCTTTGCAAGGCGAGATCAGCGCACACAGCACCCATGTACCCCATAGCAAACGAACGGCGCGTGTGGGGGAATAACGCGGAGAGGCCAGCCGAGCGAACAAGAGCCGTTCGGAAGTTGTACGAGCCCAGATTTCTCCACATCGATGGGCACTGGCAGTGGGGATCCGGAGCAAGATTCTTGGAAATAGTTTCGCCGTGACATGACATGGAGGGACATGTTTTGGTGAGGGTCACTGTGATGCGGTCCGTGTTGGGGTGGTTGGTTTACAGCTGACGCGCGAGTCATGACTCTCACTTCTCCAACAAGGCTTTTCGGTGAAACCAAACTCGCGGATGAATCATGCAAGAAAATGATTGGCTTCCGTTGGAGCAGCCAGGAACAAATTTGCAATGCCGGTGGCGGACGAGGGGGGGAATTGCGGAGAAGAAGCAGCACAGCTTGGGGATTTCCCGGGTGTCGCTCGACAGCCTGTTACAGCCGTTTAGACGTCGGGTCGTGGTTATGATGCCCTATGACAACAACTGGAGTAGGTAATTGCGCAGGCTTTCGTGAGAATATGCGGAAGACTGAGAAAGAAATGGCTTCAAAGCAAAGTCAAGAGTAATCGCCCTATGACTATGAGATGTCACTGGACGATACATACCTTGAAGAACAAATGAGACATCCCTCTTAAGTAGTTTATGGTGGTAGGTACTCAGCGTGTTAATATTGGGAAGTAAAATTAAAGTCATAGGGCGAACAGATTGCGCAAACTGGGTACAGGCGTGCTGGTTATATTAGGGTGAAGATTTTGGACATCCTCCATTTCGATACTGCCATAACCTGCTCACATGGCACATCTTTTCCACCTCCCCAGAGTTCTCTTTGACACTCGCATACTTGCTTAGGCCATCTCTCCCTTGGCCTTCGAGCGTTGCCTCCTGTGCGCTCCGCCCGATGTGCATCAAATCAGGCGTGCAGTCGTCTGTTTCAGCACAAGACTTCATGTCCATGAAATCTCCCTCGACCGGCTCCCGGGTAAACCGTCCGGCCGAATCCAAGGGGAATATAGAGTCAAGGTAGTGCTGATTGAGCTGATGGCCTGCCCTTGGATTAACAAACACTTTGCCCATAAATCTGCTCTCGAGATGATTTTGGACCTTTTTCTTCGTAAAGGCCAGCACACCCCATCTGCTAGCGAAATCATAGGCATTGGCATAATGCTCGATGTGAGGAATTGCCCGCTGGTCTGCCGTTTCGCCTGCTGAACTTTGCTTCGCTGAAGATCCAGGTGATGCTATGCCGCGAGACGGGTTGCTGAAGTGATTCGCAAGGCAACCAAAAGTATACACCTCGAGAATCTGCAGAAGGTCTTGTGGAACCTCATCGAGCAGCCAATCCAGTATCATGCCACCTTCGATACCCCCCTGAGAGTGCAAGATAAGCACTACCTTTTTCACTCCTGGTTGATAGAGTGCTTTCTTAACCTTGACATAGCAGTCTCGAATGTCTGAGGTGGCGTAGAGCAATGCACGTTGGATAAGGCATTGTACAAGATCAAAGACAACGCCGTAACTGGGATCAGTTAGAAATGTTGCGACATGAAACTCCATTGCAGATGGTGAGGTTTATGAGACTACGGGAGAGGGGATACGAGGGCGTAACCAACGTCTTGTTATGTACTCCGACCACAGGCCGGTGAAAATTACGAGAGAGTCGATCAACGTTGCTTTGTAGCCAGTGTTTTCTGAATGAGAAAGGAAAGGATTAGCATATTCGGTCGTTTCAGGGGAACATACTTGATACGGATACTTACCCTACGCAGATTCCATTCAAAAAGATCCAAGCCTCATCATCATGAGACTCCCATTGTTGTGAGTATTCATCATCTGTCGACCTAAGGCCTTCTGCCGGAATGCCACGATTGAAATGGAAGCAGACAAGAGCGTTAAGAATGAGGACGATAGCAATATACAAGACATATATAGAAACAGGGTAGATTATCAGGAGTGGAAGTGATATGAGGAAAGATAGCTGCACTACAAAGAGAAAACAATGCAAGGCAATGTCAATCATATTTGCCCATGTTGGATAGAGCTCGTCTAATGGCCCGGACGGCCATGGATAAAGGGGCAGAAAAATGAACGGGATATACAGTATATTAGCAAAGAACAGCCGAACGTCAGAAGCAAATAATTGCCAAGGAGATCCTGTATACGTGAGCGGAAGCTCCGTCTCTTCACCTTCTTGCGAATGTAGAAAGCTGGGATAGTTCTTAGGCATTGTTTGATGACTCATTTTTTTTGTAACGTCTCAATTGAGTACAGTCAAGGCGATATTTCTCAAATATCTGGTACGCTGAGAGACGATGGGGACATGAGATCGGGATGGTGCTGTATGTATCTGTCCCCAGTCGGGCTCCCCCAAGTAATTCCCAACTACTTCAACCAACACCTTTATTGATGCAGCAGACAACCCAGGTTATTGCATGCTTCCGTTGTGCACCAATCAAAGTGTCTCTCCATAGGACATCAGCAATATGTCATTTTGACTTACTTTGCATGCCTCAGGACTCAGCTACATTTCATAGCCGTGCCGGCTGCATTCCATGACTGAGTTCTGAATGATAAGAGACTCGTCGTCTTGCTTTTGCGGCTGAATCAGCCAGGCTGAACAATGGTTGCTCGTGGCTTGCAACAGACTCAAACCTTCTGCCCAGCAATTTGCACAACAAGCACAAAATCACTCCCGGTACACTTAGCATGAGAACTTATCGAAACTTACTTTTCTCCCCTTGCTCGCCAATCTGATGACGGCTATCGTGACTTTGCAAAAGATCGAGATGCTGCAACAATCTCCAGCAGCCAAGCATTCTCAGCCCATGCGCCTGCATCCAGCCATCGTGTAACGACGACGCAACAAGGCTCGGCGCTGCTTTCTTTGAGATCGCTATAGCTTATGGCCAGCTTTCTGCCCTCCCTCAACTACTCGAGCATCTGGAGAATGTCAAAAGCTCCAGGGACTTGACCGCGAACATACATCAAGCTTGAGATTGCCTTCAGGATAGGAAATGGCTGCCCTAATACAGATATAAATAACCACCTTGTTCGCTCCTCTTTGTACTTCAATCTGGCCTGTGAATCTGAGCTGTTATAACGCCGTTACATACGACTACCGACGTTCCGTTATCCACAGTCCACTTCAAGACGGTTGGCATTCGGTAACACGTGATGCCAGGTTTAAAGAAACACGCCGATACAATTGACGGTGACAAGGCAGCTCCGGCTGCGAGAAATAATGGTCCTGATGATGGCTCCTTGGATCATCAAAGTGCCTCCTCGTCCCATGAACGGACCACTTCACACAAGGTAAATGGCCCATCAACAGAGAGGAAAGACAGGACACGCCAACGAGAGAGTCACCGACCGGCACATGACGATGGACAGGAAAGACAAACGCCACGTTCCTTTCCTCGAATATCACGACCTGTTGAGCTTATGCGAAACTCTTACGATGTTGTGGTAATTGGAACCGGTTATGGGGGAGGAGTTGCAGCCAGTCGTATGGCGAGAGGTAGACAAAGCGTCTGCGTCTTGGAGAGGGGAAAAGAAAGGTGGCCTGGCGAATACCCAGAAACATTGAACGATGCTGCCAAAGAGGTCCGTGTCAGTGGCGAATTCGCACCAGGAGACAGGAGAGGTATCCCAGGCCCGCTTGTAGACGGTGGCAACCCTGCCGGACTCTATCATTTCGTGGTCGGAGATGGGCAAAATGTGTTCATGGGTAATGGGCTGGGTGGTACAAGTCTGCTTAATGCAAACGTCTTTCTAGAGGCCACTCCTGCGGTTCTGGAGATGGACATCTGGCCAAAGGAGCTTAGAGGAGTGGAAGCATGGACCAGATGTAAGCCTCATGCTTTTCATAATTCTGAGGTCTCATGGGAGAATGCTTAGCTTCTTATCCAACTGTCTCCTCAATCTTCGGCAGCTTCAGAGTGTTTCATACTGACATAGGACAGATTACAACCGAGCCAGAGACGTTCTGGAACCAGCACAGTACCCAGCCTCTTATCCTAACCTTCTCAAGGCCGATCTACTCAAGAGAGAAGCGGAGCTTATGGGCGTCGGAGACAAGTTCTATCGCGTCAGCCAAACCACCAGGTTCCATGATGGACCGAATAGCTCTGGCGTCTTCATGCGAGCATCATCTCTGACAGGCATGGACGCTACCGGCATCAACGATGGAAGCAAATCTACCATCCTGGTGAATTACCTCAGTGATGCGTGGAACTGGGGGGCGGAGATCTTCTGCGAGTGCGAGGTGCGGTATGTCACAAAGGCCCCTGGACGTGAAGGGTATATCGTACACTTTGCGTGGAATTCAGACAACCGAGGACAATTCTCGGGTGCATACGACGACTTGATGTGGGTTCATGCGAAGAAATTGGTCTTTTTCGGTGCCGGTAGCATTGGAACAACGGAGATCCTTCTTCGTAGTAAGCAGCTGGGCCTCAACATGAGTGATGACCTTGGAACCGAGATGAGCGGAAACGGCGATATGTTGGGTTTTGCGTATGTATCGGCCAGTCTTTCCACCCTTCCATTTCTGAGAAAAAGACCCTTACTAACCTGAAAGCATGGAATAGATACAATACTGACTATGAGGCAAACTGCCTCGCTCACTCCCGTCCTACACCAGAACGGCCAGTTGGACCTTGTATCACGTCAGTGCTTGACTTGCGCGATCAGAAGAATCCTTTAGAGGGGTTCGTGATTGAGGACTGCGCAATTCCTCAGGCGCTGAGTCCGCTGATGATTCCGATCCTGGAGTATCTGCCAGATCAGATAAAGCCGTCTTATAACCTCGCCCAAGCTTGGGTCAAAGCAGCAGCAAGGTTGGGTAGCAAAGTTCTTGGGCCCTATGCCCCCAAAGGCAGTGTATCAAGAACAGGGGTATACCTCATCATGTCTCACGACAGTAAGTGAAGACTACCAGCAGTCAATGAATAACAGTGAGTAAGGGGTGACGCTCACATACCACCTTTGACAGGTAGCCAAGGCTCCCTCACGCTCAGAGAGGGCAAGCCTGTGCTGAGCTACTCCGGCGTCGGTCGCTCTCAGTCAGTGTCTCGTATTCACGCTTTCCTCGAAGCAATGACGGCCTCCGTAGGCGGCGACTTCATCGCCAATCCCGCCTGGACGCTATTAGGATCGCAGGAAATCACGGTCCATCCAATGTATGGTATCATATTCCAGCTCTCACAGTTTGTCTCTAACGGCCCATGTAGTGGTGGAGCTCGAATGAGTGCCGATGGCACAGGCAAAGCGGGTGTCGCGAACAGCGACGGGGAGATATTCAACGGACATGGAGACCGAGTGCACCCAGGCTTGGTCGTTTGTGACGGAGCCATCGTCCCCGCGGCTGTCGGCGTCAATCCATTTGCCACCATAACGGCCCTTGCTGAGAGGTCGGTCGAGATGGCTAGTCAGAAATACGGGATCGCTATCGACTGGGACACGAAAAATGGTATGTGACACGCAAGCCGGATGTCCAAATGCTGGGTCTAACGAGCGGCCAGGGCTACTAGATTTGTATGGGTCACCAGCATTCCCTTTGCCGACGGAGCCAGATATAGAAAAGCTGGCGAGCAGAATCACCAACGCCCGTGAAAATGGCCACTCTGGAGTCGGCTTCTCTGAAGTCATGTCGGGATTCATCCACGCTGGACAGGACGTGGGCGACTTTGAGGTTGCCACCAAAATTGCGCGTAGCCACTGTGAATCTGCAAGATTCTTTCTGAGTGTCAAATCTTGGGACACAAGCGAATGTGAGAAGTATCCCTTGAGAATGCCATCTTCTTTTCATGGATGCTAACCAGTTTCCATAGTGACTCAGAACAACTGCCATTCGGCCAATCTGACGGGTACTTTCTGCAGCAGTGCCTTTGGGGGAACCTTCATTGTTCATCGGGGTACTTTCCGGCTGTTTAATCAAGATGCCAGACATCCCGATACTGCAAACCTGACGTATGATTTTGACATGGTGTCTCCCAGTGGCAAAACGCTCCATTTCAATGGATACAAAGTTGTCAACTCAGCTGCATATCTCAACATTCCGGAGGTTTGGAGACAAACAACCACGCTGTACGTGACCATCACGAATAGCAAGGCCAAAGTGGTCGGACGTGGCACACTGCACATTCAGCCAGCAGACTTCTACAGGGAGCTCATGACATTCGGAACAACCGCGCCAACAGTATGGGGTGGGTTGACGTCGACCACGAAGTTCCTTTCGTTCTTCGTCAAACAGTTGGCTACACCGTTCTTCTCACGATTGGGCGCCCTTCAATGGCCAAGTGGTGTAGTGAATCATGCGGCTGGCGCTGCCACAGCATCCCAGGTCATATCACTAGAAGCGACAGACGGGGTCAAAACAACGATGCTAATGTGGAATCCCCTGCGAGAGAACGGGGAGGAGAACGCCTCCACGGCGCCGACAATTCTATTTATACCAGGAGCCGCAGTTGACCATACGATATTTGCGCTCCCAACCATTCGAAAGAATGCCGTCACCTACTTTCGCGAAGCCGGTTACAGAGTTTACTGTGTCACGCATAGGGTGGGCCGGACTCCCCTAGCCAGAGAAGACCACACACCATATGATGCAAGGCGAGACGTTCACGCAGCCCTGGCTCATATTCGCAAAGTCAGCCATTCACGTACCCAAGGAGGAGACAAGGTGTATGTCGTTGCACACTGCGTCGGTTCTCTCGCTCTTGCTTGTGGCCTTTTGGATGGAACTATTCCCGGCCACTGGATTCGCGGCATCACTTGCTCAATGGTCTTCATGCATCCTAAATTTGGCAAGATCAACAACCTCTTCTCTGCGTTCCCGGTGGACCTCTACAGCAGTCTCGTCGGCTCGTACTGGGACTGTTGTAGTAGTCCGAGCGACACATATACGCAGCAGCTTCTGAACCAAATGCTACGTTTCTATCCTGTTGGCAACCGTCATGAGATTTGCCGATCGGTCGTTTGCCATAGAAGCGAGTTGGTATTTGGGCGGTAAGTCATCAAATACATAGCCTTCTGTCCCGAATTTTTTCTCTATTCTAACGAGGAATTCTATACTAATTGCCTAATAAGACTTTGGACCCATAAGAACCTAAATGAAGCTACACATAGCCAGCTCGATCAATTTCTTGGGGGCACCTCGATGCAATCTCTCAAGTGGCTCACGAACTGCGGCCGTATCGAGAAAGTCACGACAAACAACCCCAATGCAAACCTGGTAAGAGCAGAGAACATGAGCCGCCTCAAAGAGATCCCCATACTGTTTCTGTCCGGCGCAGAGAATATGGTCTTCACCGCGGAAAACACGGATACCTCATACACTGCGCTATGCAATGCTCATGGGAGGCAATGGTACGAGAGAGAGCTCTTCCAAGGCAAAGGGCATCTTGATGCTTGGATGGGGGTTGGCGCATATCAAGATGTGTATCCCAGAGTGGAGCGACATGTCGAGAAGGTCTTCGAGGGGTTGAAGGTTTGAAACAAAAATGGAACCAAAAATGGAACGTACGATATGTTTTCCTACCGCATCAAGTTTGGTAAATCACCCCAGCACGCACGCAAGTGGTCATTTCACAGATTGGTTAAGCTCATTCAAAGGAACCCCCAATCTTGAACGACGTGTATGTAGTACAGTATGATCCGCTAAGGCGGCGTGTTTACACTAGGCGCACAAGCCCCTCGACTGCATGAAATGAACTACTGACTCTTGCTTCAAACCGGGTCAGCCAGCAGCTACCCAAACCGACTACTGACTATGCTTAACTATGGTAGACGCAAATAGTGTAGGTCGACAGCTGCTAAAGTAGTGAACTGTTGGCGGCGGGTTAAGCGACCTCCTGTCAGTTGAGGTGTAGCCTCAAAGGAGACCCCCTAGTCACTTCATATGCCGGAAATCACATGTTTGGCAGTATCACCATTTATATGGGGATATGAAAGCTTCAAGCGAGGTTTATTTAAGCACTATCACCCTTCCAACGTAAAATATCCACTGCCAGGTGCCGTACTGCACTCAGTAACGGAAGAGAGCTCAGAATCATCTGACTAGCTACAGGTTTGCTTGACGCTCAACTCTTGTGTACTACTACACTTCCTTGATTGTCTTTCATCCGCTCAACAAAAGATATCTACCGGGCTGAGTATATCTAGTAGCAGAGGAGGCTCCGGTGCACGTTACAGGCGAGGTTGGCCGGGGCATCATGGCAGTTGCTGTTAAAGGAGCCATCATCATTGTCCAGCCAGATTGGCCCGCCGCAGCCCTGCAGCACGTACTTGTGCCCGTTATCGAGCGGGTTGGCGAGATGGACGCCGCATGGGTTCTCGCCTTGATCGTTGATACGAGTCCAGCGGCAGGGGTCGGCACCATCAACCCACATCACTAATAGGTAGGAAAGAGGCCTCCGTCAGAACGTCTGCAGCCAGTTGGAAGATATATCATCAGGTTGAACACAACTTACCGTTAAATCCTGCGGCGGTCCCGACAGCAATTGTGGCCTCAACGCGCGTTGCGGACAAGGCCAGAGCCAAGATGGTGGGAATAAAGTCTCGTGAGAACAGCATATTGAAAGGCTAGGGACTTGTCGCTGGACTACTTTGATGGAGGGATTGTTATTGTTTCTTGGGCCACATGTTTGGAACAGACGGTCAAAACTAGCTCTTTATATAGCCCAGCAAATATTTTGCATCTTCGGTGGCGATTCGTATTCAGACACGAATGATGACGCATATTAGCTTGGCGTAAGCAGGTATCGGTTCTCAAGAACAATGAACTTCCTAATAAGGCAGACCATGGAAGCTATGGCTGGATGTCGAATAAGCATAACTGGGTAAAAAGCAACGGTCCGTTATTAGATCACGCCAGATGACAGCAGAGCATTGCGGGCGTTGTTCAGAATGTGGGGGGATGCTACGCGGCAGTTGTCGGTGCAGAAAGATTAGGTCCTTGGTGAAGCAATAGATGAATGGGAGAGTTGTGGTATACCGACCTCCCTCCTTGCTTCCCATCTGCCAAAGTAGCTGTCTTGCCATTCACATTCCCCTGCCATCTACGCTCATGTACTCATCGGGCCCTTCATCTAGCTCACCGGGAGAGCTCTTCGACATAGCCATTTAGGGTGCTCTTTAATCCAGATGCCTCTTGACACTCATGGCTCTCAAGTGGATTGTGCCGAGTTACCAACTGCCCGGATTTTGCTTGACAAGAAAGGTCCGGTTGATCACTAAAACGAACCAATTATGTCCTGGTGGTTGTTATAAGCGCATTAAGGCTGATGTATCATTCACCAATCATAAGCCCTTGTCATTGCTGACTTGCTTTGTCTGCCTCAAGCACTGGAGCATCATGTCAGAGCTATTCGCTCATAGAATAAGTTGACGTTGCGTCCATTGTTGAGTCCCGCATAACAAGCAAACCACAGGACACGCCAGCAGACCCCCTTTTCTACTTCATTAGCCACAACGCATGTCCAGCTTTTGATGGCGAATGCTTCATACAACACCCTCATTTGTGACTCACTCAAAAGTATGTAGGCTAGTACCCGCTGTCTTCATTGGTAAAAGAGTATGTGTAACTTACGACATCCAATGCCTACCATACCGCCCAATACTTGAGTCAAAGTAATTCTACTCATTGCGTTGTTCCAAGCTCAATGATGTCGTAGATTGCAAGCTTCTGCCGTATGCTTATCTCTCGCCTTTGTGGGCGTAACTAGAGCAGTACTTATATCAAGTAATCTGCGAAGAATCTGCTCCTGGTATACGCAGAGCAATTATATCAACGACGAATGGCCCGAGCTTTAGCACGTGGTCGTCCAGCTTATATCGTGCTCAGTAACAAATCCCCATGAGCACCTCTACCTATGGAGTTGTGCAATTCATAGGAAGCGATTATTTCTGGATATTCATCGTGATTCAGAGACGTATGACCTACCCTTCTCTAGCTGTGAGAGCCTCGTCATCAGTCAGTGAGGCTCCGAGCCATGATTCCCGTAGTAAATCCGTCATTCACTGTATTATGTATGTTGTCAAGCTGCATCTAAAATAAGAATACCATCGAAACAAGTTTTATAGATAGGCACGACAATCAATCCTGGAAAACTGAAAAATGAGTGACCTTTGTGGTGCGTATATCTGCTCCATCTCCCAATTCAGTGATATAATGACATGACACAAACTGTACCCTATTAGTACTACATGCTTCTTGATACAGCGTTGCTATACAATAAATAGCTTTGTATGAGTATAAGTAGCAGAGACGTGGGAGGCTGAGTTTTAGCTATTGCTATTGCCATGGAAAAATGCCCAATGCAAAACCAACAATTTTGCAGTCAAATGCTCCGTCTGACAGCACATAGTATATAAGATATTCAACAATGACAGATCACTTATTTTCTATTGTAATGCTTCAGTGCTCAAGTACATATATTTCGTGTTGTACTTCATTGCTATGGTCGCGTGCACTTGGTCTCATATTCTAGTTCGAACCTCATGTTGTTGCTCCCGATGAATTCTAGATCTGAGCAGGCGCTCCTCAGTATCTCCCTCATCGACGAACAGTGTGGCACGATCTCCACCAAGACCCAAAAGCGCTAAACTGTCCTGAATCTATTCATACTCAACAGTCACAGTGCTGCCAGAGACCGTTGTTGATGTGAGAATGTCTCCCCTTGAGTCCTCCAGGTCGATAATGACGGGAGAGTCGCCGCCCGCTGTCACAGTTGCTCCGTTCACGACAGCGGTGGCTCCGGTAAAGGTAACGGATCCAAAGTCTGCAAAGGGAACCAACGAGCTGCCAGAGGTAAAGTCCTCGACAATCCACTCAGCGCTCGTGCCGGGCAGGGGTGAGTTCTGTCGGGAGAAGGTGTGCGATACAGTCTTCCCACCGCTTGTCAGGGTAGTAACGCCGCTGTTAGTGCCAGTCTTGGTGGCAGTAACGGTGACAACCGATCCAGCCGTCACAGAGATGCCAGAGTACTCAACCAACGCGGCCGGAAGGTACTCATACCAAGCCTCGTACAAGTATTCGCCGTCTTCGACGCACCAAAGGACGCCAGTCTGGATGAGGTCGGCATCAGAGTAGCCGTCAATTCCAACCCAAGCAGCACCACAGTACTCCTCGCGAGAACTGCCACCAGCTGGGACGCTGGGCCTGGGGACCGTGAAGGTGCCGCTGACCTCGGTAACGCCCGAAGTCGTGATAGCGGCGCCTGCCCAGTTCGTAGACTCAACATCGGCCGTTCCATTGACGTTCTTAGATGAGCCGGCTTGGAACCTGTTGGAGCGGCGGGCAGCACTCCTGGCTCGGATAGCATCCATAGCCGCCTGCTTGCGTGCGGCAAGAGGGGATGCCAAAGCGGCACCAGCCAGCAGCAGGACGTTTGTGGCGAAAGCGAGGGTCTTCATCTTGATGGTTTCGGATGAAGATGTGCAGTTGAGATGGGTGGAAGTGAGACAGTTGACACGGGCAAAGCCTTTGGATGAAGATGTTGGTCGATCGTGGACTGTGGGGCGAACAGCTGTTGCTCCTGTATAGGTATGAGTTGAAGGAGGTTCCGAGAGGGTCTTTATATACTTACAATTCTATGGGTGTACACTGCTCCGGTTCGTCTTGTAATGGTTCTCATTGCTGAAAACAAGGGCTTGAAGATGCAATCGGAGGTGGTGATCGAAATAGGAATGTAGGATTTTCCTGGGAAGCGGGAGACACTTTTCGCATAAGCTTGAAGATATCTTAGCCATATCTACACGTCATTAGATGCCGGTCGAACCAGAAGGAAGGCACCATTGAGAAAAAGGAATAACTGTTGAGAGGGTTGAGCATGTCTTGCTCTGCGACCTGCCTATTGCGAAGAACATCTCCGAGAAGAAGACAGCCAATGGTGTCCTCAGTAGCTGAAGCTTTGCAGACGTCTAGGAATATCGGACTAGAGGCTGAATGAGCCTTGTGAGCTACGTAAACTACGTAAACTAACTTTGGTCTCACGTTGTTGAGCAAACTCAGCGCTTGCGTTTGTTGGCGTTTTCTCAATAGTCACCAGGTCTCGTAGCTGACATGTCACTTCTACCTGGTTCAAGAGATATGTAACATCTTCAACATGACCTGGTTGCGGGACGCTGCTCGATGTGTACACAGGTTACGGGGCTATCTACTTTCTATAAAGCTCTTACACGTACGGCTAAGTCATTCATCAAGCATTGGGATCGAGACATGCTCTTTCGCAATTTTCACGCAATTGGTAGCAAGCTCATCCACTACCGGAGCGCTGAGCTATGTATAAGCCTTTCTTTAACCCAGATCAGTTGCTTTGCATAAGGTACGTGGGTGAAGCGTAGGTAGCTTCCTGATTTGCTTTATTACTTACTGGAAGAGAGGGTCAACATCAACTCCGATTCGTCTCCCAAGGCATTGCTGCAGCCACTTGCTCGCGTAGTAGCGGCACCTTACCCGTATGGGCGCTTCATACCTATGATGATATATGACTGGATGATTTCATCTTCCCTCGACTAATAGAGCACCACTCAGCTTCACATATCTCGAGGTAGCTTCGTACGTGGGAATGTTTTATCAAGCTAACGCAACCAGAAAGCTTAGTAACGCCATCAATGCATAGTGGGGGTAATACCGGAAAAGGAGTATGTATGTAGGTCGTTGCAATGGGACGAAGATAACATGCGATACCACCCCATAATCAAGTTTGGCCTGGCCCATCTCCTTCAGCTTCCGTGATGCCAAGCACCCAGTAGAAGCCGTCTTCCATATTGAAAAGCTGCCTCCTTCCCATTGCACTCAAAGGCCGATCCGGCGCATATGATGGCCTGCATGGAGATTTGGCAATGAACGAATAACTTGGCAACCGGGAGGGTTGGATCTCTTATTCCCGTAGTTCTGACCCTTGACAATAGAAGGGACTTTTGATCACGAATGGTGTGTAGTTCTGGAGTCGGAGCTTTTCCTAAAGTCACTATTGCATATGATAGATCTATATCTCTTAGATATACTAGGTAGGTATGCAAAGCTAGAACGCCCCAGGCCCTACGTAGGTAGGCAAGGTATTCGCATCGTCTTTGACTGGATTTTGCTCCCCATGAACTTGGTAGACTATTTCCTCGTTTTGCCAGTTTCAACTTCAAGTTTTTTTCAAATTTCTTGGTTGACAGTGAAAGATTGTTTCTATCACTGCAAAGGGTTGAGGGATATCGAGCAGCCCTAATCCTCATGTACAGTATCATCGACCCCTGCGCTTGACTGCAGCTAAAGATCTTGCCGGCAGCTGGAGGACCCACCAACCGGCATGTGAGCCAGCTTTGGACACCTCCAACGGATCAGTCGGCACCGATATATCAAGTCCGGGATGGATCTGAGCTCTTCCCCGCGATGAGGTTGCACAGGGGTGGAATGAGCGGACGCCCGCTTGTGGCGAGCTTGGAGAAAAGTTCATGACTTTCCTTACTTCGAGGGAACTCGAAGTGAAAGTTTTACGCTCTATGAATTGAGTACCTGATATGATCGACGAGCTCGATAATATCGGATGTGTCGACAGCTGCAAGTAAGGGACTGAGGGAATAGAAATTGGTTCTGCTTGACTGACCCAACATTATCCCACCACTCCTCCTTACTGGAAAGCGGTTTGGGCGGGACATACTACGCTCTGGGTGTGGTAACACTCCAGTTAGCCGCCTGATGAATCCATGCCCTAGATGATGTGATTCATGCGACAGTGAACTTAGGACGTCTGAATGTCACCGGAGCCGAGTGATTTACATGATTTACAGCTTCATCCGCTGGCTCAATCAAGATCCGAGGCAAGTAGTTGTGCTTCCAAGAGATTAGGAGATATAGACGCTCCAATCATGACCTAAAATCGACATCAAGGTTAAAGGGTAGGTAAATCCTCGCTTGAGTGCGATCATCAAAACGTGCTTGTCGTAGGCTACCTCGTAGACGACTAGGCGCCCGTGCGCCTCTCGAAGGAACGCACTCTCCATGCCTTGGAAGTAAGTGGTACAAACTATCGGTAGCAGTGACCCAATACTATATATCTGTCTGGCAGTGAACACTTGAGACCATATGTATGTAGTGAAGTAGACCACCAGCGGATGCCGGCTGTTGTATGGGTATTTCCTTTGTTACTATTACTCTTCTTATCCGTCTGTATCCTCAATGGCTATTGTGAGCTTCGGGCACTTCCGACCTACCCCCGCATGGCAGAACACGCCACGCGGAAGATCACTCGAATGTGATCGAGGAGCATCAGGGCTGCCCTGGCGTTCTCCACTTAGGAGTGGAGGATCCATGATTGACATATTTTGCTCGGACAGTATTAGGGGCCGGACTGCAGAAGACACTTAACGGTTGAGGACGTTGCACAAGAGTAGCTACCTATGGCGTGAGGAAATGGGCAAAGACATTCTCACAAGCGTGAGTAATCCTTCTGAGAAGGATTGGAGAGGCGTTAGCTCATGAGATGGAATATTCTGAGTTACAATTGGATTAATGTGAGCTCACTAATGCAAATTGTCGGCGAAGTCGCCAAATTCTTCAACAGTTGCCGCCTCCACAAAGGATTCTCATGAATCTAGCACATCAATGTGGATGTATGATATTTTTATTAGAAGCACCAGAACAAATTTTTCAGTTGTAGATAGCTTGAAGGAATACTACACTGAGATATCAAATCTTGAGCCTGAAGTCCAATGGAGAGGTTCCCATAGGAGCACCAACTTCATGAGTACGACGCTGCCGGCCGATTGAGCAACTTGACGCTGGGAACACTCAAGTTGGCCTACTCATACGGTCCAGGAAATCGCGTCGTTGGTACGACCGTCACAGACTCAGGGCATGATATCAGTGTTTCCACAGTTCTCACCTTTGACGATTTTGGCCGCGAAGTAGAGAGAGCCGTAAGCCAACAGGGCCAGCTGCTCTACCGTCTGAGCCAGTCATATGAACACACCGGCATCGTCACTTCACGCCATCTCGAGGGTGGTGGTGAGGGCAAGACGGTAAGAGACGAGAGCTTTGAGTATGATGTCCACAGCCGGCTGACCAAGTTTACCTGCACGGCGGACGAGGCTCAGATGCCGACCGACGAAAAGGAGCACCCTATTCAACAGCAGCAATTCGACTTGGACGACTTGGACAATATCCGATCTGTCACCACCACTTTCAGTGACGGCAGCCAAGATCTGGCGACTTATGTCTACGACAATGAAGACGACGCATTCCAACTAACGCAAATAACCCACACACATCCCGACTTCCCCTCTCAAACCAACCTCGCCTACAATGCCAATGGCTGCCTGACGCGGGACGAGGAGGGCAAGACGCTCGACTATGAAAGCCACAGTCGCCTGAAGAGTGTCAGAGACGGCAGCGGACGAGTGATGAGCCAATACGATCACGATGCAGCCGGCCGCCTCGTCCGCCAATCGATCCCAGGTCAACCAGATACGCGCCTCTTCTATCGGGGAGACCAGCTCATTGGCATCGTGTCTGGCGGCGCCCAGACGAGCTTCTTGGCAGACCATCTAGGCTATTGGGGCCAGGTATCTCAAGCAGATAGCAACAGCAACGAGGCAGAAGCGCAGCTATGGGTAGCCGATGGCCACGGCTCAATCCTCAACAGGACTGGGCCTGATCAAAAGACCCTTCTACAGCAGTCATACAACTCCTACGGGCACCCCCCACTGCTCAGCACTGGCACCGCCATTGCCTTCAACGGCCAGTATCGCGACCCCGTCACGGGATGGTACCATCTCGGCAACGGCTACCGCACATACAACCCGGTGCTCCGGCGCTTCCACGTCCCGGACCCAGGCAGCCCCTTTTCTACCGGCGAGATCAACCCCTATGCCTACTGCGCTGGAGACCCCATCAACCGTATTGATCCTAGTGGGCGGTTCAGTTTCTTCAGCCTGCAGTTTGACTGGGGCGACCTTCTCAAATTCGTTGTCGGCTTTGTTGTCAGCATCCTCGTCGGCGTTCTAACTGTGGGTGCTGGCACAGCCATTGCGGTCGGCGTGGACATAGCCGCCGACGTTGCCACGGACATGGCCATAAGTCCATTGGCCGATCTCGCTGCAGGCCGCAAGCCGTCGTGGAAGTCAGTCGCAGTGGATGCGCTCAACGGACTGTTTGACGGCGTTCTGGGCGAGTTGGGAGGCAGTCTGCTCTCCGCGGGCTTCAAGGCCGCGACTAAGTTCAAGACGGCGATCGGACGCGCTGGATCGTACACGGTCAATGACGTTGTGGAACATTCCTTTGGCAAGACGTTAAAGGAGGTTGTTAAGGAAGTCTTTCCAACTGAAGTTGTCAGTAATGTCGTCGAGGGTCTATCTGAGATTGATCCCTTTCCGGAGACTTCCGGCGAGTCCCATGCAGGTCCGTCCCGCTCCCTTTCGTACGGTCAGCAACAGCGGCAAATCGAGGCATCCGGTATCCAAGTACCATCAAACATTTGCCGACAGGCATCTGTGGCCAGCGACCCGATCCGTCCGGCACTGCTAGATCGTGGGTTCTCTGTACATCCCGAATACCGGCGCGGCTCCGGGCCCCGTAGCCAGGGGGCCGTCAGGTCGTCTGTGGCTCAGATTCTGAATCGGCCGCTGCAATTTGCTTTTGGGCCCGCAGGCTCCTCGCAGGGGAAGTGACAGACCACGGGCAGCGGTGCGCTCGAGGCGCTCGAGAAGAAGCGACGCATGTATGATACGCTGCGGGACACGATTCGGCGACAGGCTGGAGGAGGCTCCGGAACGGGAGGCATGTGAATGGTCAATGTAGTCGCGTATCACTATTTAAGGGTGGTTATGTGGGCAATTGTGATGCTTCCTGGGGCCCGAGGGACGAAGTGAAAAGATGCTCTCGAGATCTAGCCCCCGTTTTGCAGCTATCAATCATCTACCTCTGCCATAGATCACGGCTACTCAGGTTGGATGACTCAATGCCTTCGGGTTCATGGCTATTAGTGCCCTTTTATGCCTGAGCATTGTTCTACCTACTTATAAGTGATACTCAAGTGATACGCGGTTTATATTGCTTGTGGCAGCTCTCGGGCCCTCCGTGGCGGCACACTTCATCTCAAACTGTTTGCCTCCTTTGCATAAACTGCCTCTTCCCAGACAGGCTGCCTATGGTAGATCTGATCCCTATAGGTATTGAGGGCTGTTGTTCAATCAAGCAGTACAAATTGCCAGACTGCGCATTCTGCATACTTTGTATCTTCAGCGGCTCCTCGACCGTTGGAGACCAATAACTAACGCCCCAGGCCACACTTGTTGCGTCACATGGTGATAGGAAGCAGGCCACGCCCTTGCCTGAAGAGAGAAGTAGTCCCCATTTCTTATCGACTAGACTTGGTATGCCATCAGGAAAGACGGCCAGGCCCCCTTTCTGCCTCACACCAACGTATTGCAGCGTGTCGTCAGGGCGGAGCCTTGCTCTAACCTTACTAGATGCTCCATCGGCAACGATGAGGAGATCACATTTGGTGGTTGTATTCCCTGCAGATAAGCCTTCACCAGAGAGGTGTACCAGCATCGTCCCGTTGGCAAGCCTCTCCGCGTCCACTCATGCCGTGTCCCATAGAATCTGGTCTGGCCCGACAGCATTAATTAAGACGCTTCGAAGACTTTTTCTGGCGATTCGTATCCCCCCAACGGGAAGGCTGGCAGCAGGCTTGAACTTGACACTCAATAGCTCAGTCCATTTATTGTTCCACACCGTGAGGGCCAATGGATTATCGAGCCCCTGAGTAGCGTGTTTGAGGACTTCGTCGAGTATTCCGAGATCGCGAGCTGCATAGAGGCCACCAGTTTCATCAGATCCGGCGAGAGATAAACTGTAGCCTTCTCGGCCAGCTGGTACAGCAGCGGAATCGCGTTCGTAAATGACAACGCTAGGAGGAATGAGACCAGTTGGCCATAGCTGTCGAAGTGCGAGGGCAAAGGAGAGACCCGAGATTCCTGCACCAGCAACCACGATCCGTTTGCCTGATAGAAAATGCGCGTCCATGTTTTCTTTCTTGCTGAATTGAGGTCTCCATTCATTATTGCTTCTCCTCTTATATGACTCTGTACACTGTTGCATTATATCAAATCGCATGAGCAATGTCGTCAGATTAGGACCGCAACTCGCTGTTTGGCAAGGCCGAGAGCCGAACAGGGATGAAACCGACACTGAGCTGCTGATGACTCGCTGGAGGGGGCATTTCCCCACAAGCATCGTCGCTGAAGGAGAAGTCCGAAGACCGAAATGATTCTTCGGCGGTGCGGTCGAAAACTGAGGCGGTAATGGAGGTTTGGTCACGTTTCACATACAAGACTGTATCTGATATGTCTGGGGAGCTGTCGAATCTGGGAGAAAGAATCATAGGGCTATGCAGATAAAGTCACTCAGTAACGTGAAAAACCAATCACATAAATGTTGAAAAAAAAAAAAAAAAAAACGCAGTTCGCCAATTGGTTATGAGTGAAGATTTGATTTATCCAGGGAAGTAAGTCATCCAGGGGCATCGGACATAGTATGAACAGACTGTCATGGTCCGAACCCCCGGCTTCCCATGAAATCCAATTCGTCGCCATGCATATCAGGAATTCTTGCAGTAACCTCGGAAAAGGCTAGAGTCTCGTTGTCAATGGTTTGCCACGCTGTAAATGGCATATCAAGGGGACACTGAGACGCCTCAGCTTCCTTGGAAACTCCGTGGCTCCTGTCAGACTCCGCACCCCTGCTTGCTGCTTCTCCAAGAGGCAAATGTGCAAAATGTGGTGTGTTTGTTGTGCCACAGAGTCGAGAACCTTCTCCTAATTGTTCTCCCTCATTGTCCATTGAGAGATGCATTGAATGTTCGAAACCTGTGTAGTCACTGAGAGCCGTTTCCCCGACGAGCTCACCACTTCTGTGTGCAGAGAACTGAGAAGCCGAAGGCCGTCGTTTCCTTTTGTGAGTGTTGTCCGTAGAACGAGGCTCCAGATTTCGGGATATGGCACCCAGAGACGGCTTGAAGCAATCGGTAATGTCCAGCCGGCTCATGGCCGCTGTCACTCCCGTTAGCAACGGGACTGACTTTGTCATCCTTAAATTCATCGGCCGCAAATGTCCCACAGGTTTGTCTAAGGGAAGCCGCCCAGGCAATGGAGGGCTCATCTGCGTGTGCCTCGATATTGGACTCCGTGCCATGAGAGGGATGCTAGAGGCAGGGCCGCCGAATAGGTCCCGGTATTGATAAAGATTGGGCAGCTTGATGATGCTCGAGAGGCCATTCTTATCAATGTCGAGACATGCTTGCTGTAGGAAGGCGCTTGTAATCAAGTGGATGCGGCTTATGGCTTCCATGACGTTGATGATGAGTTCTAGGTTGGACATGTCTTTGGAGTTGATTCCTGAGGAAGGGTCCTGTTTGGCGAGGTACACGTAGACGGTCGTCGCACAGTAGAGGGAGAAGGCGCACAGGGGGTTGCTCTATATTGTATGTCAGCCTCGTACTTCAATGTCGATACGGGGTCCCGTACAAACAAAGAGGAGCGGTGTGATGTCAGCTTAGCAATGCTGGCAATTTCCTCAGCAGCATTTTTGAGCAGACTGTGACACTCCTTTCTCAACGAATCATCGAGTTGGTGGGTTTCGATCTTCTCGAGAGCAACGTGGTGCAAGCATATCACGCATGCGTGAAAGTTCAGGTTGATATATGTAGCGAGAGGGTCTCGTATGTTGTCAGGAAGACGGAAGCTTTCCGGCATGAACAGGAACAGGGTGGACAATTGGTTATCTAAACGCCGGTGCCTCTGCCAGAAAGCACCATTGATGGCATCTTCAGGTCGGTCGGACGACTTGATGAGATGAACGTGTGACATGATGGACTTGAGCATCTCGTTGATAACGAGGAACCCAGTAAAGCCACTATATGGTGCGCCTTTCATAACCTCATACAAGAAAGGTGCAGTTTCTTCTTGGCCTGAGGCAAAGGCCGCTTCGCTAGCCGGAAGCCGAGTCATTATCTGTGTTTGTTTAGACCTGTCATGGTTCCAGGCTATGGGAGTGAGGAACTCACCTCTTCCGTCCTAATGATGCTATTCCAACCAGTCGCTATACTTCCCTGGGCATCGTTGGAAAAAGCGATCCAAAAGACTCGTCTGCGCTCCTCCAATTCGGTCCAGTCGATTGGGGGTCCCAGGCTCGGAGGGAGAAGGTCATCTGGCGCATCTATCCTGTCGAGAGCCAGCATTTGCACAAGTCTGGAGCCTCGAGCGGCGCTCATGGATGCTCTTGTGTAAAGCATAGCTCTGGCTTCATAGGCAGTGATGAGGACCCAGGTTTGGGCATGTGCTATTGTGATAAAATGCTCCCCGTCACCCTTTCTGCGCGTTAGCGATAGCTAGGCCACTCCTTTGATAGAGATTCCCACCTTCAATTCGTCAGTCTCGGCGTAATGTCTGGCTCTTTTATAAAAGACATCAGCGATTCGGTCGTATTTAGGATGCCACAAGGCGCCCATTGCCCAGATAGCATACTGCAAGCACATTGGTGGCTTGTTCAGCGAATTGCCGTAGAACGCTTTGTAATAGCGGCCAGGATGGACTGCCGGCATATAATGATATTGCGTAGAGAAGAAGGAGGTGTGCCTAGGTACTAATGGTGAGAAGCCTGTCGCTAGAGGTAGGTAAGATATAGCGCCATGAAGACTCACAGATCTTCTATCATTTCAGAAGGCGGCAGTGCCTCTGACATGCCGAGATCAATCAGCTGGCCACTCTCGAACGAATCGCCAGCATAATTATCAAGTCCTGCAGGTCGGAATAGCGGTTGCGTCCCCTCCGGAGCCTCATTGTCCCCAATCACTTCATGGCTAAATAGCTGATCCTCGCCAGCAAAGGTGCTGGGCAGACCGTTGAGGTTTTGAAAAGCGGCGTCGTCTTCCCACGCTATCCCGTTGCTCGGTTGGTCTTTGCTACTGACACAATCTTCGCTGTCCAGTCCGCCGACAAGGATGTCTTTGCTAGTAGTGTCAGGACGGCTTTGGCCAACCTCTTTGAGATATCCTTCAACCTGGGCTATTGGTATTTGTGAGTTACAGCGGTCCAACTGCTCCAGAAGACGCGTGCATCTGAGCAAGGGAAGCTCTCAAAACATACCTATGCGAGCCTCCAGCTCCTTGACATTGCTTTGCAGCAACTTCGGCTTGCGCCGAGCTTCCGGATAAATGCACTCGCTGTTGGCTTTGGCGCATCGCGTGCAAGCCGGTCTCTCATGGTCACATTTCAGCTTCCGGACTTTACAAGAGAGGCAAGAGAGTGGTTTCTTGGGCTTTGAACTGGGTTGTGGAGCATTCAGCTGTGCTTTATCGTCAGCTGCTGACATGGTGGCTCGAGGATTTCATCGCCTTTTGCACAGCGCCAGCACCTCGACCTGTGCTAAAGTATGCAGGTACTAGGTTAGTCCTGTCGAGATGTGAGGCCTTTGACCAGATACTGAAAGATTTGAAGCCAGCAGGAAGTTGTTGATCAGACACCCCTTGAAGATGCGATGCTTGAATTGTGGCCTGATAAGGCTCTCGAATCCAGATTGATGACTACTACAACGTGAGGTACTCTTAGCCTACCTACCTTAGGTAAACAAGGGTCACGTTCTCACTCAGGTGCTCGGCTTACGAGCAGCGCTTCCGACGCGGGTACGCGATCCCTTCAGAATTCCCCGGAGGCAATGACTCATACCACGGTTACCCTACATGTATGCAGCGAGCAATGCCTGCGCAACTTGCAGTAGTAAAGCATCAAAAAGTGTACACATGTATGTTTCATTTCAGACAATCCTTCTATACCTTATCTATAAGCGAGGGAATCGCTCAATTCTCACGAATCCATCCTACTGATCAGCGATATCAATCACGCCTACTCCGTCTTCAATCTTGATCTTCGTTCCAAACGGCTGAGAGTATGTGCAGAGCCGGCCGAGAATTTCGTTGGCCACCTTGAGGGCTGGCCGCGTGGGAGTTCCAATCAAAGAGCCAGGACGAGGCGTCCTCCCCAGATCAGCCGGGTATATGCGTACTTGCGACAGCTTTCCGTCAAGGTAATTCGCCGTAACCAGCAGAGCTTCCTTGTTCTCCGGCAAATCCAGCCACGCCCAGCGGCCCTCGTTGCTCTCGCCGTCCCCAATGATAGGACCCTCAAGCGGAGTAGGCGCGCGAAAGGCGGCATCGTCGCGCCAGGATCGGAACTGGGAGTTCTGGAAGACAAAGTTGGAGACGCCGTAGAAGATAGGCTTTCCCTTGTATATCTCCACGCCCTTGAGCGTGTGCACGCCGTGGGCGAAGAAGAAATCGGCGCCATTGTCGATGACTTGCCGCGCGAACTGGATCTGGAAGTCTGCCGGGTAGTGGTCGAACGAGTAGTGCTGGAACGAGAAGCGGTTCTGATGCCAGTGGATGGTGACGCTGAGGAAATCGGAAAACTGCTTGCCGGACCGGACCTCGCGGAGGATGTCACGGAGATCCTGAGGCTCCATCTCGTAGATATACTCACCTGGCTTCGAAGCCACTTTGAAGTGAACATCAAAGGCGTTCAGCGTCTCGGAACCGTCGTTGGGATCGACACCCGCGATAGCTTTAAGTTGCTTCATCTGCTCCGCCGTGACACTGTGGAAGACTTTCAGGCGGAGAGAGTTGTTCTTGTACGTAATTTTGCCCTTGGATCCGAAGTGGTGTTCGAGGCGCTTCTTGATGCCGGCTACTTCTTCATCCGCCTCGACGCTGGCATTGTGGACCCTGAATTGCCGTCCGAAGACGAGAACAGATCCTTTGGGGTCGGCTTTTGGCATGCCAAGCGGTCTGCTAACCTCGTCTCGGCGGGCGATGATGCTATCGCGAATCGCTCTCACTTGCTCGAGCTGTTCAGGGGTCACAAGCACGGGGTCTCCCATAGGTACGCCGACCAGTTGAGAGTAGTCTTGGGTTTCCGCATAGGCACCGATAAAGCCTACGATACCCTTTGGCGTCGTCTTGAAGCGGGCAAGCCTAGCCTCAACAGTGTTGTAATCCGTTCCGACGTAGTCGATTCCCACGCGGCGAAGTTGCTCGAGGTTTTGAATGAGTCCGGGGTCGCCGTTGTCGAACGTGTGGTTGTTCGCCTTTGTGACCATGTCGATGCCCATGTTTTTCCAGTCCTCCGCCACACTCTTGTCTGCCTCCATGTGCGAAGGAGGCCCACGATAGGTGAGGCGATCAACGACGGTGTTCTCGTTGTTGGCAAAGGTCATGTCGGCCTTTTGCATGACCTCAACAAGAGCTTGGATGTCCGGGTCATTTCGGTTCGAGAATGGCATCATCTGGATGAGATCACCCACTGCCGCAACACTGAAGGGCTGCTTGATACGCATCGCCAGCTCGCTCTCCTTGTCCCGGAAGCTCTCCGGCGGACGCATGGTGATGGAAATGGGCATTTTGAGACGTTTAGGTTCGTTTGAAAGCTGAGTGAAGATGCAGAAGACGTTGACGAATAGTGAGAATCAACACAATTGCTTCGTGAGGGCAACGTTCGCATTATATGTGATTTATCCCATTTCTCCTTCCACTCCTGCCTCCCAGATGCCAAAATCTCCAGGCAGACTTCGAAGCCGTTTGCCGAGACCGGCTCCGAATCCCACAGGAATAACGTCAAGCATCCTTGATATCTCATCCAGGACACTTCGAGACCGTGAAAATTTCCACAAAGAGAATAATCATCGACGGCGACCGGTCGCTAATGCCACGCGGAAGATGTTGACGAGTAGTTCGAGGCCACAGAAGACGCCTCTCCTGGACCATCTGCGGACATTTCCCGCTTTCCGGGGCTCAGGTGCCCACAAAAAGGAGGCAGAACACGGAGAATAGGACATCTGATATGCCTCGAATTCCGCGCTCGATCGGCAGCTGAGCCCCGGGCAATGCCGTAGTCGAGGAAAGATTCCTAGTTATGGTAACAAGGCGAAGGTCTAATGCAAGTGTCGCGATAATTTCCGCTTTCGGTAACTTGCCCAACCGACCGTCTCCGCCACGAGCTCTGAGGCGTTTCTGCAGTTGGTGACAGCATTCATTTGCCTTGACGCGACTTGCACTCAGGGCTATGCCGTTGAAGGGTTCGAAGAAGCTAAGGTATAAACACTGAGAAATGACAATGTTAGTTCAAATGTTCGAGGATAGGTATCTTCAACCTCATCGCCATCACTAGGGAATGGAGTCCTGATTCACTTCACTTAAAAGGGGATGAGCCCCCAAAGCAACCCAATGCTTGGCCAGAAGATGATAATGTGTAGCTTTGTCGAGATCGAGAGGCTTCTCAACCCACATATACCACTTTTAAGAAACAGGCGTCGCATTGGTAAGGCACACCTGTTTCTCCCTCGCGACAAGTCATCTTTATAGGCATCTCAGGCTCACTTGAATGTGTATCTCTGCACCAGCTATGGATATTCAAAGGTGCCGACAATGTCAGGCTATCAAGGTATTTTGGTCATAAACTCAGCTTGGCAAACTTGAGTTGCCGTTCCAGGCCACCATACTGTAGGTACCCAAGGCAGTGGCCAGGTATTAATAACACAGCGCGCTCCATCTGACTCATATCTTGATAAGCGCCATCGAAACAAAGATCAATGTGCGATCCTCGTTATATAAACATCTCGCACCTCTCTTCACTTGCTTCTAGTGGAAGCACTTTGTCGCCATGGCTGTGTCAACTACAAAGGCCCTCTGTGCCAATCTTCGGCTCGATGCTGAAAGGCCTTGCTTACTGTTTCGAGCCGTTTTGACGACACTTCAGGGAGTTCCAAACACTGCCAAGGCTCATACAATCGTGTAAATGGGCTCACCTCTACTACTAACTCTTGTTCTAAGCACCGTATACCGCCTTTGTGGAAGATACCCTCGTTGCCCTATACCATGGGGCTCGAATACTGCCACTGTTCATCTGACCAGTTGCAAAGGTAAGGCATACCCATGAATATAAAGTCATCTCTACTAATCGCTTTAACGGCAATACTCAGCTAGTATCGGAAAGTTTTGGTCGAGGTGCTATCTGAGCAGCCACATGTTACCTGAGTGGAAACAGTGATGCCGTCGTCCACATTCGAGAGCCTCCAGGACTCATCGTCATGAAAGGGGGGTTCGAAGAGGAACCGGATAACTCTATGCGCGTAGACTTTTAATGTCCGACGTGGAATTCTAAGCAAATCTTGACAAACGGTTCTGAGATGCAATGGGAGATTGTCTTGAACTTCTCATCTTTTCTGTACGAGAGTAGTCTTAGCATCCCAAGCCTGGCGTCTGCCAATCAAGCGATCCCTACCGACCGCTTTCTTCCGAGAAATGCAGGGGCACGGCAAAATCTATGCGTCTCTTCGCATGACCGGGCTATTTCTGTACAATATTCGTAAGCAGCCAGCCTTTATTAGTCAGAGCAGCAAGTCCACGTCTCTCCTGTGCTTCCACTTAAACATCACAAGATTCCAATGCTTCGAGCTCAAGACCTTACAGTTAAAGACCGTATAGGCAATTTCTGCTCAAGCTTGAAGGTCGGCCGTAAAGCTTCTCGCCATCTGATACAAGACACTGAAAAAAAGTATTCGGGTTCTTGCGGGGGAGTTTAGCCTCAACGCTACCCGCACGGCGGCGAGACGGTTCAGCAACCGGCCATGCAAGTTTCTGCCCATCTGCCAGACAGAGCCCGCAAAAAAAATACGGAGGCGGAGCAACTTGTTATTTTCGACAAGCATCCTGGGCAAGGACAGTCCCCGGAGGCGTCATCACTGTGGCTTCTCACTGAGCATTTTACCCCCCCACCGTGCTCACCAGGAGGTTTCACTCTGACAACATGCTCTCCAAATTATTGCTCGCTGTTGTCTCTTTGTCCTGTCTTTCCCTGACCTGTTTCTCAGTGCTTTCCGATGCCCTCCACTGACAGAGAGAACTCTCTCGCAATATGTGACTGACAAGCATTCTTGTCACCCGACATCTCGGCTAATTCCTCCTTTGCGAACTAGGACTATCGCAACTCTCTGGAACTCTTCTATCTGGAAACATCAAGTTCTCGAGAGTAACAAGGAAGAGGGACTGATCAGGCTCTGGCAGACTTATCTAGCAAACATCACTTAACGGCGACCTTGAATGGTTGAGTCACCATGGCAACGATTATCGTTCGAAGACAACCGCGCAGCAAGGGATGTGAGCAGTGCATTGCACGCCGTGTTAAGGTGAGGACAAACCAGTCTGTCTCCTGCTGTTCTCGCTTCTGCTTCCATGCAGCCTTGCAGGAGAACACAACTCTGACTAAACTGATGCAGTGCGACGAGAGGCCCGGGTGCTGTAAGAATTGTGCTCGTTTTGGTCTCCCCTGCTCAGGAGCAATTCGCGGTGCAGTCTTTCTCGACATGACGGAGAAGGTATCTTGCAGCTCAACGAAGCCAAAGAAGCAAAGGAGGAAAAAGAAAACAGTCGTCCCTCAAGAGAAGACGGGAGAGCCGACAGAGCAGACAGAGCAGCCCACTCCCCCAGATGATGCTTCAGAGCAAAAAGGCACTGTTGTGGAGCAGACAAGGTCTTTGGCAGTCCGTTCTGCCGTATTTCCGACCACTCCGGTTGACCCTACGTGTGACAATGGGGACGAAGCACCATGCGCGGATCTTCTTGAGATAGAAGAGAAAGGCGAGAGGAGCCATTGCGACCATTCGACTGTCCCAAACACTCGGCTCGTTTCCCACTTTGACGACGGAAGTTGCTTCGGCAGGAAGACCTTCAGTTACAACTCATCCATCCCTCCACATCTGGACGCGGCAGCGTACAACGAGTATTGTTTCGTCGGAAAGTTTGCTCAGCAGCTCCTCAGCTCTCGTCAAAGCTACTCCACCAACAGGCCCAAGTCATGGATCCTCGAGCTCCCCCATCTAGCGGCGACAAACGCGCTACCGTCGGCTCTTAGATACGCGATGCACGCGGCGGCACTCCTCTATCACGCCGTAATGAATCACGATGACAGGGCAAAAGTCGCCTCCTTGAAGTGGTATCTCGCTGGAATCCAGAGCTATCGAACCACGGTACTGGGATCGAAGCCGAAGAAAGATGTTGCGGCATCAGGACCAGCGGAGAAGACTTTGAGGTCGGAAGGGATGAGCGTCTTGGAAATTGCAGAGATTTGTGTCCCAATCATGTTCTCCTTCTACGAGGGCCTACAGGGCGCGAGTTCGGACGTAGAGTTTCTTCACCATGCGGCGGCCACAGAGATGCTGGAGCGACGCGGTCCAGAGAAATGTGTCAGTGGCCTCGCTCATGGCGTGATGCGCTCACTCAGAGTCCGAGAGGTGAGAAAACATACCATATGTCTATACATGAATGTGGTTATTCTGTTGGTTGACCAAGTGCATTCTAGGCTTTTTATTCCATCATGCACAATAGATCCGCCAACTTTTCCTCCCCTGAATGGCTCTCTATCCCCTTTCAGCAAAAACACAAGATTTGCTACGACAGACTCATCGACATCCTCCTCTCGTTTACCAAAGTGCTTCGCCTCCCGTTCCTGAACCAGAAGGGAGCAACACTCAGGCGTTCCGTAAACCGCGTCCACGACCTTTCTACAACCCGCAAAGCCGATATCGAGCAGAGAACAATGATTCTTTTGGCACAACTTCAGGACTGGTGGCTGCTTTTCAGACAAGAGCACTGCGAAATCATCACGTTGAGCCCCGAATGCTCGCTCAGCCCCGAAATTGCCCACATGACCGTCGCCTCTCCCACATCCGTCCTCACGAACCCGCTCTCCAGCTCGTGGATGGTCGCCAACAACGAAACCCTCACCGCGAGCATGCTCTCCCTATACAGCGCCACCCACATGATTCTTCACACAATCCTCCTCATCATCTCACTCTCCAAGGCCCCGTATTTCATGGGGCCTGATGGTCAGACAGAGGTCGATTCCCACCAAGCCTCGATCTCGGCATACGCGACAGGCGTCTTCAACGCCTCAATGCACCTAAATATGATCAACCCCTTCTGCGGCGACTCCGTCCGGACGAGCTTTTCCATGACGATTGTTTCTCAGTTTGCTTTGGAGGATACGCAGCGGGATGAAGCTCGGCGGATACTCGCTCAGTGGAAGGTTCGTGATCCACAGCCTTCCAGCTGCTCTGGGACTGCGAAATCAGATGCTCTTGTGCTCTGAATATCAAGAAGACAATGATCACATGCAATACTACTACAGTCACTTGGAATATCTTTTGCGGATACTGCTTGTTTCAACGATACGTATTGCTGTTCTATGTCTACCATATGACCCTACCGAATACGAATATAAGAAGGAGTAGTCCTATTTGAACAGTCAAGAATCTCTATTTGAACAGTAGTGGTCTGTGCCACCAGCTAGAGCAACCCCCCTTAGTACTTTCTACCACACCTGTACACCAAAATACAGTGTAGCATACTCCGTACTGGCAGTCGTTTTAGAGGGCGCTGAACATCACGACTACAGAATCAGCCCTGCTGCTGCTGTCTCTGCTGCTGCTGTCTCTGCTGCTGCTGTCTCTGCTGCTGCTGCCTCTGCTGCTGCCGCGCCTGTCGCCGCCGGCACGCTCCTTAATTCTGGGTTAATGACAACAATAATAATGAGTCTATTAGAGATCGCGACATTGACGTTCGTGGTGTTGTATGGGCTACGGGCATTTCCATCAGGGCACACTGTAAAGGGGTGTGTGGTCATGGAAGTGCTAGTGTAGGCGCAGCAAATTCAGTAGGTGCACAGACCATTACTGTTCAAATAGAGATTCTTGACTGTTCAAATAGGACTACTCATAAGAAGAGGCATCCGACTGTCTCACATTCTTCATTGATCAAAATCCCCTGCGTAAAGAACTTCGCCTGGCACATTCATGCGTGCCCATAAAGCTCGCATGTAATTTTCCAACCCTCTCTTCGTCTTGGTAGCCTGGACTGATAGCTCTGCATCCGCATTTTCAGTTTCCAGTTCAACTAACAGTAGCAACAATTAGCTTCCATAGTAGGGTTTAATGCTTGGCTTGTCTGATCGCATCTTACCCTGGATGTAGACAGCAGTCTTCTTTCCGCTGTACATGGCGTGCGGGATGTTGGTAGTATTGTCTGAGTTGGCATCTCCAATGGCGAATACGCCCGGGATGTTCGTGACCAAGCCTCGCGATGCATCGACAGCGAGCTTGCCTCCGTATAGAGCCACGCCAATCTCTTCCCCCAGAGTTGACTTTTGCGCCGTTTCAAAGTTGGTCAGGATAGCGGCCCGCAGCACCGGGTCGCCAGTTTCAAAGTTGAGCTGGAAGAGGTCGTGCTCGGGGACAGACGGTAAGCTAGGATCTTCATCACCAGTGGTTCCATTGGAAAGCCTCTCGATGGATGTAATGATGCGGTTGTCGATGTTTATGCTGTGCAGCTTCAGGTACTCCTCCCACTGCGGAAAGTCTTCCTCCGTGGCGGTGCGTTGATCAGGCGTGTCTGTGCCGTTGACAAACAGGATGATGTCCTGATTCAAGGTGATAATCTCGCGAACCGCACTGGGTCCCTTCTCCAGAGGCCCCAAGATGCCCAGCTGCTGGTCTGCATGCTCGTGGCCGTCACACCACGGACACCAGTATATGCCCTTGCCCCAATTCTCGCGGAGTCCCGGCGTGGAGGGAATCAAGTCACGGAGCCCTGTTGCGAGGATGATCTTCCGAGCGGTGAAGGTAAGATTATGCTCATCTGGATAGTCAGCGGAGACTGTGAAGAAAGAATGATCCGCCTGCGGTTGGATCTTGGTCACTGTGCCGTTTACTAAGCTGACAGTGCCATATTCTCGGATCTGGTTGCGTGCTTTCCAGCGAAAGTATGCCGGCGTGACTCCTATCCATCGTTGAGTAGCTGATCGCATATGGCTGAGCTCCCTGCTGGAGAGGACGACCTACCGTCAAACCCAATCACGTCGTGTAAATGCCGAGTGGGAGCATTTCGATACTCTCCCGAGTCAATCAACAAGACGTTCCGACGGACCCGGGCCAAACCACTTGCGGCACTGAGGCCTGCCGGGCCGCCTCCGACGATGATGACATCGTAGTCAGCTTCAACTGCCGGTCGGAGGGTATTGCCTCTGTAGGCAGCTTGACAAAGGCCACCAAGAGCCGGCAAGACAGCGAGGACAGTAAAGAGTCTCATTTGCAAATGAAGTAGAATGAATTAAACGCGATGGGTATTTTGAGATCATCTTGGATGGCATCCAGGGCGGAAACGGCAGCTTCTTATTCTCTCGTTAAACTTTGCCCTCTGCCAACCGCAAACGTCAAGTGGGAGGGAGGCAGTCATCCGTCAGATGTCACCACAATGTACCTGTGCTTTCGCAAGAAGTACGATCTTGAGAAATCGAACAGATACCGAATGATCAACTTTTGTTGTGCGCAGAGACAATGTAGCGTTATTGTGTGATTTTGTTCGCTGATGAGACAATGTCTCTATTAGTCGATTCAAGCCGCGAACCAGATGAGCAGCCTGGCAAATGATCTAGGGAATCAAGTAAAACAGAGCAAATACTACCCAAAAATACCACCGACTGACGCACGGCAAATCAACGTGGTTTAGCCGCAAATTCTACGACCATATCAGGTGCTGAAGAACATGTGCTTTCGTCTCCCTCCTGAGAATACAGGGCATGATTACAGCTTGGGTTTCGAATTGTCAATCGCCTTCAACGTCTCAGCTCGTTGCCGCCTCGACTATAATGCTACGCTGCCTACCAATATCCATCTCAGCAGAAATAGTCAATGCGTAAGATGCTGAGATCATCATCGTTCTAAGTGAATATTCCGCCATTCAACTGATGAGCATTGTCTCTACTTCCTCTTCTTGAGCTTGGGACGCAAAATTACACTTCATTCACATGCGAAAGACGTATGTGCTAGAACGGCAATTCGAAATAGGTACTTTATGCGGCGACAACAATAGGTAGCTTCTATATGCGCTTTAGGATCGCTAGTCAAGTCAAATATCTCATAGAGGTATTCATCGACTCATCTCAGATCTTCAAAAGAGTCGCATCTCTCCACTTCTCATCCGACGCCGCAAGCTCAGCCGCAGCCTGCTTCACCAAATCCACCGTCTCAGGGCCCAGCAGCAGCTTCAGCGGCGGATCGTCCACCTTGGAGATCTTGACAATTACATCCGCCACCTTCTTCGGGTCCGAGCGGAACTGGCTGTACTGCTCGCGGATCTTTTGAAAAGCCCCCACAGTCTGCTGGTACGGCTCGCTGATGACGAACCCGTCTTCTGAGAAGCCAGCCCAGTCCGTCTTCATGCCGCCGGGCTCCAGCACAGTCATCTTGATGCCGAACGGCGCCAGCTCCTTGGCCACGACGCCGGTGAAGCCTCCGACGGCCCATTTGGCAGCTTGATACGCCGACAGTCCAGGAGTCGCCAGTCTGCCGCCCACGGAAGAGACCTGCAGGATGCGGCCGGACTGCTGCTTCCGCATGATTGGTGTTACGGCCTTTGTCACGTATACGGTGCCGAGAAAGTTGGTATCGATCTGATCTCGATAGAGCTCGATGGACGTGTCTTCGAGCGCTCGAGGGATGGCGTAGCCAGCATTGTTGACGACGACGTCGATGCGGCCAAACTTGTCCAAGGCGGCCTTGACGGCGCTCTCCACCTGGTCGTTTTTGGAGACGTCGAGAGCCAGTGGAAGGATGCGATCCGGGCCATACTTTTCAAGGAGATGGTTGACTGTAGATGGACTGCGGGCAGTAGCGACGACGTTGTCGCCGTCTGCGAGGGCGGCTTCGACGATGGCGAGACCGAGGCCTTTGGAAGAGCCGGTGACGAACCAGATGCGAGCCATGGCTGTACTGAGGATTTTAGAATGCCTAAGATGTATATACGAGTCGGTAGGTTAAAGTATGTGTTTACCTAGAGATGTAAGTGCTGGTAGAGATGTTCAACACTCAACAGCATCGCCTCGACCCTTTATAAACCTCTTTGTCCATCCACATACATCGCCCATCTGGAGGCCAAGTCTCCTCCTACTCCGCCCATCCGCCTTAACTCCGTACTCGAGGCATCACCACTCCGGCTGCAACTATCCAATGGCCTCATTGTCCCGACTTTCCACGCTGCTCACGACAAACACTGGACCTCCAACTCGGCAAGCCTTGGACCGTTGAGGATCCGATTTGTTAACCCCGGAGCTCCCTATCAGGCTGCGGAAGAAAAACACCAGACTAGATCACACACTCTACCTAGGTAGGTAGGTATATTTATGGTGCCTACCTGGTTATTACTCCTACCTACTATTACTAGGTAATGATATCTATAAAAGAAACGGGTCTTTAGTTTCTGCTACTATCGCTATGTACTTCTATTCTACTGAAGTACGTTAACTAAATCCTAGTTGATTTGTCCATACCAGGTAGACTGAGGTATAGAAATTTAGCGTTGAAAGAGATCATGCCCGTGTTTTCTTTCCGCCGCATGTCTATGAAGCAAATCGCGGGGCGAGCGGGAAATAACCCGCTCCAGCGCGGCCGCTTCAGCGTTTAGACTCGGGGCGAGCTCAGCCCTCTCCCCAGTCAGTCCCTTGTTCTCAAAAGCACTTCTCAAACTTGTCGCCAATCTTCAACTTTCCATGTAATTCTCATCTTTCACTACAGCCATACGAGTATACAATTTGAACACAGTTCGGAGCCCGACCATCGACGAAAACGATTCCGCTCCATCGCCGCCGGGCCGCTTCCGTCAACCCAAAGCCGCCGCCGATGTTCCAAGTGCTGTGAGTGGACCGGGGACGCTCCGTGTGTATATGAAAGCAGACAAATCGGTCTGCGCTCCCGCTCCGGATCTCGTCTACGGTGCCCTGAGCGGCCGCTTGTACCACTCTCGGAGCTACCGGTTATCACCATCAACCATCATCTCGCATGTTTCCGTACTGATCGACCGGCATTCGCTTCTAGATTCGCCTCCTCCAATGTGAGCGGCATGAGCAACATGTCATCATCTCCGTCCAGCCAAAAAGCGGCGCGTGCTTGCGCAGCCTGCCAAAAGTACAAGCGGCGGTGCGACAAGACCTTGCCCAGCTGCTCTCTATGCACCAGGTACCATATGCCAACGCCCCCCCCCCCCCTTCGACTTCCCACACGGCTCGCAAGAATTCATTGCACACTCCATGTCTTGCTTAGCGTTCTCTTGGCTGCTGTGTCTCGCGTGAGGTCTTCAGAGCGGCCGCCTCGCCGTATCTCCCCCGATCCTAATTTCCCTTCTCGTCCAAGTCCACTCATCTCATTGGCCTAACATAAGGTACTCAACTTACAACCCATACCTAGGTTACGCAGACCATGCGACTATACCAATCGGCAGTCCGAGAACGAGCTCAAGACGCGGATCCAAGAGCTCGAGTCTCTCGTTGCCAACCACGTCGGCACCCTCTCCCCGCAGCCCCAGTCCACCTCGGCGTCCTCCACGCAGGGCACCGGCAGCCTGTCCTGCGGAATCTACCCGGCGGCCCTCCGCTTCCAGAAGCTCTTCCTGGATACGGACATCCAGACCCGCCCCGATGCTCCGCCACCGCCGTCAAGTGACATGATCCCGGGCCCGGTTCTGCTTCACCTTGGCGACCAGGCGCAGAGCGCCATCATCATGGCACAGTACTTCCAGACCGTCCACAAGTGGATGCCCATCATCAGCCGGGTCCGGTTATCCGCTCTTGCCGATGCAGAGCTGGGCGGCCGTATGAGGGCGGATTTCGCCTTGCTGCTCGTCGCCATGAAGCTTACCCAGCATGTTCCAGGGAACTCATCCAACGCGGTGCGAGACGGGCTATACGTCTCCGCCAAGGAGTTTGCGGCGTCTCTGGAGATTGCCGGCGTTTATACGCTGCTCAAGCTGCAGGCGAATCTGCTCATCGCGGTGTATGAGATGGGACATGGCATATTCCCTGCTGCATATATTTCGGCGGGATGCTGCGTGACACAGGCCATGGCGCTTGGGATTCATCATCGCGAAGCCCCTCAGATTCTGGAGCAGCCGCGGACTTGGATAGACTGGGAGGAGAGACAGCGTGTCTGGTGGTTCGTGGTGATTCTTGAGAGGTATTTCCCTCTGCTAACCGTTGTAATGAATTGGGAGGCTGACGTGAATAGATATATCAATTCCGTGGGCGACAGCAGACCCCTTCTATCTGCCGACCCCAAAACAACTTCTCATCTCCCTGTCGACGATGACGCCTGGGACTCTGGAGTAAGCCACCACTATTAGTCTTATCACACGACATACAGATGCTCATTACCATCCACAGCAAGCCATGTATCCTGAGCGTCTCATCCTGTCCTCATCCAAACACCTATCCGCAAGCCCATTCGCCCGCCTAGCGCAAGCCTCCCATCTCCAAGGCGAAGTCATCAAGCACTGCAACGACGACACGCAGAGCCTGACACACGTCCAAAACGACGTCGAGGTCCTCAGCCAGGTCATATGGTCATTCTTGGACGTCATCAGCAAAGACAGATCAAGCATGATGCATTTCTACAGCGCCGTCGGTGTCTGTCTAAGGTAAGTCTCCCATATTGTCAGGTAAAAGTCATCGTCTCGAGAGCTAAGAGCGATACTCAGCGCCCTGATGAAGCTATGCGACTACCACTCTTGCGACTCATTCGCCGTATACAACGACAGAGCCCTCGACGTAGCCGAAATGGCCATCGCTCGCGAAATCGCCCTCCGCTGCCAAGCCATCATGAAGGACTGCATCGCCAAGGCAATGACCTTTGTGGAAGTCCTCGGCGAAATGGTGCAGGACCACGAGTCCATTGAGAACCTCGCCAGCCTGTCGCCCTGGTTCTTGGATAGCATATACCAGTGCCTGGCGAATTTGGTCTATCTCACGGCCACGTCGGCCTCTGTTGTTGCGTCGGAGTATACTTCCCAGGTGTCGCTGTGTCTGGAGCTTTTGCGGAAGGCGAATCGGAGATGGAGTGTTGCGGGTGAGTATATCAGTGAGACGTCATGCAAGATGATCGGGATGCTAACTTTGAACAGGAGCATATCTCGAGGCTATCGAGTTGGTAGAACAGGAGCTCAAAGTCAGTCACTACTAGGGCTTTGTAGAGGTCATTGGAAAGGTCAGGTGGGCGTTTATCTGGACGAGTTTCTTTGGGGCCGCTACGCGGTCAGGCCCGTAAGTTCGCTGATATAGACCATTTGACGTCTGGTCCCATGCGCTGGTGTTGTTGCTCGGCTTGACCTCGAATTCATCTTGACTGTGTTTCTCCGCAGCTCAGTCCATCATTGGTCAACCAACCCTATACCTCTTCATCATCATCTTAAAGATCCTTGAGCGCATTGATACGGAATCAACAGCAGTGATTGACCATGGGCAAAGCAATGCTTGAAGTTGGCTTACCGTCATCACATCTCCAATCGACCACAAGTGCAGTCATGCCAAAGGGCAACTACCATGTCCGCGCAACTCATCACCCACATGATCCATACGCACCACCAGACAACAATCACACAAGAAGAGAAGGGAATGCCGCAATCGTCGTCTAGACCGCAACTCTTCCTGTCCCCGTTCCCCTCACGATCCCACAATCTCAGCATCAACGCAGCGAAGAGCTTTCAACACCCTGGTTCGAACAACAAGGCATCTCTGTCAACATGACGATACTAGATTGTCAACCTCATCCACTCCCGAGAAAGCATCTCCGTGACCTACATAAAAGCATCAAAGTTAACAAGTCGACATTCTCACAGGGTACAATATCTCCAATCCTAGCCCAGCGCAAAAAGCAACCTTGAAGACATATCCATCATCATCTCCATCGTCGATCGAGAGCTCGCTTCACAATCGTTAACAAAAACAAGCTTACAAACCTTGAACAATTCGAACTTGGGCATCAAAACCACAGACATGAAGTCATGACTTCTTATGCCCTTCAGACAAAACACGGAGTCCACCTGCCAGAAAGGACTCATTCCCGAGAAGCTCCATATCCTACCTGTACGTAGTACTATGCCAAAGTGTGGTAGGGTAGATATGTGATACCTTCTAAAGCTTTCGTCCTTATCAACCCACCCAATCTGCTTCGGTATTGACATCCACGGCCCTTCTCGGTGTGGGCCACAGCACCACAATTCCTGTGACAGGCCAGGGGTTCGACCAAGGCAACAAGTCCATAAAACTTCATGAGGATTGTCAGGAACAAGGAAACACTAGCAACGGCATAGGCTACGCTAAAACACCACAGAAAGATAGCATCTGAACCAGAACTCCATCGACATCGGGGTGGCGATATCCCGTTATATGAGCCTTTTTTCCCTCTTATTCCTCTTCCTTCACCTCTTCGTCCCCATAACTACCTCCATCTCGAGCCTAGCTCTTTAGTACTTACTAGGTAGGCATCGTCGTCCCGCCTTTCGCAGACAACTCAACATTTCCGCATGGCATCGCGGGAGGAAGCGAGTCACGGTAAATCCGGATTTCAGCATCGCCATGCCCATTCAGATCAGGAGCCGTATTTCCTATCATGCGTTGAAACATGCAGGCACGTGCAATCTCCTTTGCTAGAACCTTCAGTCGATGAAGACATACAATCGTCATCAGGAACCACAACTCCCAGGCAACCCACTTCTCACTTCCGGGGTCAGTCACTATCAGATTCGAATTCCGATGTCAAAAGCACAGGCGCTCATGAAGATTCATGCAACGGCCGGCAAGGCGGCTGAAGAAAAAAGAAAGAAAAAGAAAGAGAAAAAAAAGAGAGCATTGACCATTCTAAAAATAAGTCACGGCCGACAAGCATCTTTATTGGTCAATGGCAAGGCTGCCCAGATCAATTAAGCCGTCCGTCCGCAGCCTTTTTACCCGAAGAGTTTTGCCACGATCCTCTCCGTGTGCCGGGTCTTGACGGGGTGCCACTCTTCCACCGTTAGTACCGACCTGTCGGGAGGACCTGGCACTACTAGGTAGGCACAACAAGTGCGACAACCAGATGAGGAGAGTAAACAAATTTTCACGGTGAAGAACATGTCACTGGAGCTCCGTTGTTGGGGCCGTCGGCGCCGTCTCGAGTGAATGTTGAAACGGCCAGGCACAACTAAAAGCCAACCCAAACTCCATACTGCTAAACGCCCTTTGACAACAATGCTGTTACTCCGGGCACAGTAGAACATAACCCTGCCAAGCCTGCCTAGTTCTCTCTCATCCTCCTTGCAAGCTGCTTGACCATGCCTGTAACCCAAGATCGGATCTGCTTGGATGCCGCGCCTCTCGCTCGATCGATTGATTAAACGTTGTGTTCTGGCAAGGGCTGGACGTGCCGTCATCGACATAGGAGATTTTTCATCGCCACTGCCACCAGAGGTTACACCCAGGGAGGGGCTTGGCAGCATCATTTCAGCCGAATATGTCCATCGACGGGTAAAATCTTTCATCAGCACGACGCCCAATCATACCGGTTCAGCGGACCAAAAAAGGAAATCTTCGAGGCAGCGTTGGATATCTGAAACCGAATCAAAAGTGACGTGGAAAGCAAAAAATCAGGTCGCTGTATTATTAAGTACTTGAGGTATCTGTTTCTATGTCTATCGCGAGCTTCGGGACGTAAAGGGTGACCGTCTTGTCCACGGAAAAGGCTTCGGAGCCCAGGGCCAGGTATCCAAGGTAATCGCCAGATTTGGGCAGGTCGGCAGCGGTAGCAGTGAGCTTGAACAGACTGTTAATCAGGGGAGAAATGTCCCCGTTGAACTTCTCCACCGGCGTATCCGTGTACCAAGTCAAGACGTTTTGCTTCTGCTGGTTGACGCCGGCGTACAGATCGCTGCAGGCCATCCTTGTCAGCAGTCGATTCGCGAGGTTCCCAGATATCAGCCAAACAAGCTACTCACAATTTATTGCCATCAAGCGTCTGGGTGGAAACCGAACCCTGGGCGAAACCAATGGGCTGGGTGGCAGGGCCAATAGCCGCAAACCACACCATGAGTTCGTACTTGGCCTTGGAGGGATCTTGCGCCGCTTTCTTATCGCTGTCGATAAACATGTCGATGGCGACGTTGGTGTTGAGGTTATCGGCTGTGAGCTCCGCGAGAGTCGCACCCTCAGTAGTCTCGTTGCCAATGCCATAGGACCATTCGAGATCAACATCAACCTTGGAGATGGTGTTGATGGTCGCGGGGAAGACGTCGGTATCGACCTGGATGTTGGGGAAAGCATGGACGGGATTGTCTTCAGGCCCAGGCGGGTACTGCCATGAGATCATGAACTGAGGAGCGGTAGTATCCGTGGCGTATGTGCCGTTGTTAAACGTGGTAACCTTTGCCCGACCATTAGCAAGTGACCTTGAAGCGAAAATATCTTGAGATGGAGTTTACATACATTCAAGCAAAGACCTCCCGGATCGCCGGTGTTCCAATTCCACTGGTTAGGATTCACTGTGACGAGCATATGTCAGTATACCAAGATTGATGCTATTCCCCAAATTTGGAGACAGCAATCCGGTTGAGCGTCGGAAACGGTGAGCAGAGCTTCAGCGCCAATACATCATATTGCAGGTCGCAATGATAAGCTCGCAATGACCAGCATTGCACCAATATGAGGCTGCTCTGGAGCTCTTCCCACCGCGCGAAGCTTCACCACAGCACAAATCCCATCCATATCCAAGAAAGGCCTGGAGGCGGCAACATGGTGGGCGGCACGTACGGGTATATTGCTGGCCCTTGGTCTCGGGGGTGATGCCAATCGACTTTTGGCAGTATCTCGTCTTTGTGATGCCATTATGCGGCACCTTCGGTTTGGGCGTTGGGATCGGAGGCGGTTCGGGCGCAAACAGCGGCGGCTGTCCAGTTGCTGATCGATGGGACTGGAGGCCGAACAAGATGCCCAAGGTGACGGCGATGGGGATGGCCAGCAGCGCAGCGTTGACGAGGACGCGGATCGTCATCGCGGCTGTCCGGACTCGACGAGGCAACAAACGAACGAGAGAAGCAACAGAGAGCAAACAAAGGATGTAACGAGCGTCTTTGCCGCAGCAGCTGCGGAGGTTCAACGAGCGAGCGTCGTCGAGAGAGATCCGAACGGTTTTGTCAAGCCGCTGGACATTGGGATGGAGGGGTGAGAGAGAGCTGCTGAGAAAGAAAGTCAGCGATACGAGGAATCTCGTTCTCGTCCAAGCAAGGCTGCAGGCACGGCTCGGGATGGGCGACAGGTGAGGTACGAGGTACGGGGTACGAGGTACATGCGCGGGCCGGACGCAGGGCTTGTGCAAAGTACCGGGTGCCTGGCGCTGGCCAACGCTCGGTCGCGTACCGGTACTTGGGCAAGTTGGCACCGCTACCGTCTTTGGCTACAGCGGCGCTAGCGGACGCGGTGGGCGGGCTTTAGTGGTCTAGCGCACAGACCGGTTGCGCCTCAGCGGTTCCGCGAGGTGCTGCAGAGCTGGATCAGGGGTGTGGCCCTCGGGGCTCCAGGGCTGCTGACGAGCCGCAGCTCGATCGAATTCCATCCATGCTCCGAGATGCGGTCCTGGTCGGGCGCTGATCCAAGGCATTGGCAGTGGTGGTGATGCGATTCGAGTGGGCGCCACCTCAGACAAGCCTCGATTTAGCTTGATCGCCAATGTTTCGGGACTGGACAAATTACGGCCGAGGAGATGGAACTGGGCGATGAAGGGAAAGAAAAAAAGTCAAAAACTGGGACGGTGGATCACCTGTGACGACGGATGATGCACTCAGCGGCTGTGTGTGTCCAGCCAGGAGACGGACGAAGTGGACGAAGTACGGAGTATTACATGTACTGTCTGTACTTACCTTAGACGAGGCTGGGCGAAGAGGTGCCGATCTGGCAGTCGAGATGCCGTTGAGCAGGGCGGTTAACACATCGAATTTCCTCTATCGTCCATGTTGCCAGGTTCACCGACCCTGGTGGCTTGGTGTCACAGGCGGCATCGATCCAGCCATCATCACGTAGATAAGGCAGCAAGACGCATAGGGTGCTACGTGAGGATGCATGAGATGAACCACTCAGTGACCAGATCAAGAAGACGACCAGAGAACAAGGCTCGGTTCGCTCTCGATCCCGTCACAGGGAGAAGCCGATGTTGCCGGGCTGCCATTCATGACTGCAGTGACGCACAAGGACAGGCTCAGACAATCTCTGTCCTGACACCAGCCACTCGTGGTCAATCGCTATGATCGAGCTGGTCGATAGTCAGGAGGAGATTGAAGTGTGACGATGGAGACTTGCTTTCTTGAGAGGCGGTGCCAAGTACGGCAAGGTAGATGAGCATGCAAGCCACCTGCATGCTGAGATGAAGGTACGACCATCGGGATTGTCTCAAGGCTGTTGATCCTCTCTGCTTTTCTCCTTGTCTGTTCGTCTGTGCGTCAGTGGGAGCCGTCGTACAGGTACACGCCTCGCCCAGGAGCAGATGCATGCACAAGCACAAACGGCTCCTTGCACACGATTGCAGTTGATCCAATCGCTCCCCAATCGGCGCTTCTCTGGCCCTCTGCCATCTACTAGGTAGTTGCATGTTGCTGCTGGCCACATGATTGCAGCATACGAGTTTCCATAGGTACTGTCCATACGAGTATAGTACATGGAATCTTTCGGAGAGTCGCGGTGCTCTCATTAACAGGCCACTCCCTGAACTTCTGTCCATCGCTGGAATTCCATGATATTCCCTCGCTTCAGGTGTTCATGCTGCCTCCAGGCTTTGCAGTTCCTGCCGGTGTCAAGTGAATTAGTACGAGTACTCCACAACGGTGGTCCATCTGCGCTAAGCCAATCACAGCCTAATCTGGTTTCCTTATCCCGATTGTGGAGACGAAGGCTCGCCCCTCTATCTTTTCCATTCTGCAGTGTTTCGTTGCTTCGTTACAGGGCAGTTACTCGGCCTCTGGAAACAAGGAACATGAACCCACGACAGCAGAGCACAAAGCATCCCTTGAGGCTGTCAAGCAGCAGCGTCCCGACTCGAGTCTCACCACGGAGCCCGCGCGACGATCGCCGCTGCAGTCAAAGCCTGCGAGATAAGATGCAACATGGAAAAGTGGACGGCGGGAACAGGGAACGGTGCCTTGGCGACGTCCAACTTGTGTTCCTGAATGAGCGAGAGATTGAGAGAACCTGGCGTATGACCGACCTTTGGTATCAGTTCAGACGGCCAGTTTCACGCTCTGAGCCAATCACGCCCGTTCGAATTGGCTTATCTACATGATGTACATGCTGTACAGTACTGACACAGCACGCACCCCCTATTATTTACAGGTTCGTCAGCTCCGTCCGAGATGAAGCAGACCCAACAAGAGGCGTGTGGCTTGACAAGGACAGGCAGGAGACGTCGAATGAGCGCAGCGGCGCTGTTTCGTGCTTCAGCCTCCCGCGACGGGCTAGTGATTTTTTTTTTTTTTTTGCTCTCAAGCATAACGAACAAGGTAATTCTCGCAGCCTGCTCTGCGCCTGTTGCCGTCAGTCGATGTCTTGCTCCGCTTGGCACGCGCTGCTGCATGTCAAGCACATGTCAAGGCTGTCTGTCTGGGCAAGCGTCAATGCATTAGACATTCTGACAGCTTCGGCTGCCCGCGTGAACGAGGTGTCTAGGTAGATACACACAGCCCATACGAGTGGTGGAAAAGCTATTCATGATTACCTACTGACCTAGGTAAAAGACAGAGATCCAAAATTAGAAGCTCCTCCCTTTCCACGACTCAGCAACATCTCCCATCCAAACAAAGATCGAGACGAACAAAGTACCACTACTCAAGGCCCACGTCACGCCACTCCGGCCTCGTATTGGAGGAGCAGACGAAAAGGCAGGCAAGACGACGAGAAAACGGACCAGGGAAGCCAAAAAGGTGTGGCCTTGTGTCAACGTTGCTTGCGTTCCCTCTAGACTGCATCTGTCGCTTCGACCCCGTTAGCCTATGACGACGATTCCCTCTCCCCCTGCTCGCCTTATCCCGCCCAAGCCGCTCGCCAGAAAACACGAGAAAAATGGTGGGAACCCTGCATGGCGCAACGGTACCCTGTACAAGATACGATGCGAAGACGGGGGGGCACGCATGGCCGGGCTTGCGCTTGGAGAGCACGGCTGACACAAGTACTGAGTACCTGCATCAGCAGCCAGCTCCGCAGGCTAGCAAGCACCGCCTTCAACCTGAACTTCTAGTAGCAGTCCGGACAGTTTGACCGAGGGCGAGGACAGAGGACGATACCGTACGAAGTCATACGTGAGCACTTTGTTTCCATGTGTACACAGGCATCGTCCAACGCAGGACGAAGCAGCAGCTCACATATTCCCCCTGCAACAAGGCAGATGCAGTACGCTGTACGAGGTCCTTTCGAGGTGATAGGAAAGAGCAGACAGAGATTTTTCTTGATAATGGCGAGCAGGTAATACATGAGATGCCAGCTGGACTCAATTTGCTTATCAACTCAATTGCAGCAACTTGCTTCCAGGGAGCTGCTGACTTTGTGTGACCACTGACAGCCCACTGGCAGCCCACTACCACCCGTCGCTCCCGCTGCCAGTCCACACACAACATGAGGTTCCATGTTGTGATCAAATTGCCCGGCGGCTTCTGTCTCGTGTTGCCGTCTCAACGACCACTTGCTGTTCATGCTTTGCCCTGCCGATACGCTATGCTTGCGAGACCGTGATGTCAGCTGTCCCTGATCAACAAAGAAGACTGAAAACTTCGCAGCAGAAAACAAAAGAAGGCATCAGAAAGGAAACAAAGCAGGGCATCACCTCCCCTTCCCTTCGATATCCCTCGTCCCCTTACCCCCACCCACCTGTTGCCCGTCCCAGCCGCCTCTCTCGGCCCAAACGGCCGCATTCAAGGACGCAAATGCACGCATTGCAGTATTACCAAGTAACTCGTAAACACCGTAACAGAGACCGAGGCTCCAGGTCCCAGTTTGCAGGCACCGTGCCTTGGAAAAGAAGCGGACAGTATTACTCGTAGAAGCAAAACCCGCAAATACGGTAGGGCACCACCCGGTGGTTGTCCTCGCACCAGCGCTACACACATGTACTGAAGGTACCTCAGCAGGTGAGGCAGCTCCACGCACCCATGGCAGATCCGCAAGGTACCCGGTACAAACACCGGGCTGCCTGCCAGCCGTACCCGGTACATGCACCTGCGGCCTGGGGTGCGAACCTCAAGTACCTTACCTACCTTACTGCTGCCACACCTCCATCTCATCAGCTAATATTCATCTCCTTCCGTCTCAGCCTCTTCTTCTTCCACATCTCTCTCCTCTCTCGCTCTCCATTCAAACCTTCGCTATTCCCCGTCACCCCTCTTCCATCATCTGCGGCGAGTAACTTCGCTGCTCACATTCGTTTAGCACACATCATCTTTCCTCTTACCGGAAAAGAGCCCTTTCAGCCGTTCCCCTCCAGCGACACACCCGTGATACCACCAAGGATAGCTTTCTCTGCTGCCGCCTTCGTTTTCTACGGTGGGATCTAGCATCTGTGACGACGGCTTAGGCGTACGCCTCTTCCATCGATACTAGTAATACGGACTACGGCTTCCAGTACTGCTATTTGATCTTTGGCAAAACACAGAGAGGAACCCTTTCGTCACCCCGGGCTGACCGGCTTCTCCCTCGCTCAACCCTTGGCTACCCATCAGACCCTTTTTTGTCTCTCGCTTGTGGCCCAGCCACATAAAAACAGTCGTCCACCATGGTGAAAAGCCATCAGGAAGAATATGAGGAGATGGTCGAGATAGAAGACTTCCGACGCCATCAACCCACGGGCTCTGACGACTCCCATCCGCGATTGCTCTCCACCAACATAGACTCCAACCGCTCCAGCCAGGTCCATCCCGACGACTTCATGGCGCCGCAATGGCCGCCGTCGATTGTGGGATCAGGCAGTTCGCCTTCCCTGACCCTTAGGAGCGGCGCGACGACGCCTTACGACCAGCTGTCGTCGACCAAGCACCTGATATACACTGACTCGAGGTCATCGACTCCCATGGTATGGCATCCCCTTTCTGTCCTCCCTCCTCTTGTTGCTCCATCCCAGTTGTAGGCGATGGGTCAATGTTCTGTGCGAAATTCTTGACTCGACTCTTGCCGCGAAGTCGCTGCTGACGTCCTCTTCCTTACCTGTTTTTCTTTGAATCTGCAGAGCCCAAGTTTCCAAAGCCTGACCACTCTTTTGCCGCAGAACGGTCGTTCTCCGAGCAAAGAGCTCAGCAGCAGCGACAGTGAGGTTCATGAGAAAGTGACCATCCTGCGCAAACGCGACGACGCCGACATCTGGAAGGGCTGGAGGAGACATCTCTACCGCCTCACGCCCTTTCTCACCTTCGCCAACACTGCCGTGTACATGGTCTACCTGGGCCTTCGCATCGCCTGCGTAATTCTAGCTCAAAAGGCCACGGACACCACCTTTGCCGCCGCCTGGGTCTTCATTGCCGTCGAGCTGGCAGTCGCTATTCCCTCGCTTATGCACAACGGCTGGACTATGTGGTCGCTGAAGAGCAGGCATAGGCCCAAGATGAGGCTGGTTGGGAACGACGTGCCTACCGTCGACGTCTTTGTGACCTGCTGCGGCGAGGACGATGAAGTTGTCATGGATACCGTTCGCGGCGCCCTGGACCAAGATTACCCCGGTGACAAGTTCCGAGTTATTGTCTTGGACGACGCCAAGTCCCCCGGCCTTCAGCGCGACTGCGCTCTGCTCTCGCACACGTATCCCAACCTGTATTACATGGCGCGGACCAAGATTCCCGGACAGCCGCATCACTTCAAGGCCGGAAACCTCAACTATGGCTTGGAGCAGAGTCACCATTTACCTGGCGGCGCCGGTGAATACATGGCCGCCCTGGACGCTGACATGGTAGGTCTTTTTAAACCACGGGATTCAGGTCAGCTTAACGGCTAACAATTGTCGCAGATTCCTGAGCGGGATTGGCTTCGCGCTTTGCTTCCCCACGCTGTACAGGATCCCAAGATGGCTCTGGTTTGCCCGCCCCAGCTCTTCTACAACACCCCGCCTTCCGACCCTCTCGCCCAGTCCCTGGACTTCTTCGTTCACGTCATCGAGCCCATCAAGGACGCCATGGGTGTCGCCTGGTGCACTGGATCTGGCTACGTCGCCAGGCGAGAGGCTCTTGAGGAGATTGGCAACTTCCCCCTGGGTTCGCTGGCCGAAGATGTGGCGACCTCGACTCTGATGCTCGGCAAGGGTTGGAAGACGGCCTACGTTCACGAGCCCCTCCAGTTTGGAACCGTTCCCGAAGACTACGGCAGTCACTTGAAGCAGCGTACCCGATGGGCCATTGGTACCGTGGACACGTCGTTCAAGCTCAACTTCTGCCTGTGGGGTGAAAAGGTTCGTCAGATGACGTTTGCCCAGCGCTTCTCCGGGTTCCTCTACGCCTCGCTCAGTCTGTACACCATCCTGCTGTCCATCTCGCTCTTCGCCATCCCCGTCATCCTCATCATGGGCAAGCCGCTGGTCGCCTACGCCAACGACACGCAGCTCCGCTGGCTCATCCGCGCCTGCTTTGCCAACACCATCGTCAACCGCCTGTGCGAATTTGTGCTCTTCATCCCCGCCGGCTACCACACCGGCCAGCGCGGATCTCGATACCAGCTCTGGATGTCGCCTTACATTGCACTGTGCATCATCCGATCTTTCGTCTTGCCCAAGTGGCTTGGTGGACAGACGCAGGCCTTTAAGCCTACCGGTTCTTTATCGTCGGCCCTCAATGAGCGTGACCCCAAGCTCAAGAAGAACATGTTCCGTCGGTTGTGGGCCATCCTCTTCAACTACATGGCCGCCTTCCATTTCGCATTCGTCTACTTGACCCTCGTCGCCGCCACTCTCGTCTCGTACCGTTGCTTCTTCCAGGAGAGCCATCGCGTCAAAGATATTCTCATCTGCTTGGTGACGCACGCCTTCTGGCCGCCCCTGACCTTCATCTTCATCTGCAGCTCCATGTGGACGCCGATTGGCTACGCCATTGATCCTCCCCAGATGCCGGACCGAGAAGAGCTTCTTGTGCGCGATCCCCAGACCAAGGTCGCCCACCCGACGCCCCAAAGCAAAAAGGTTGCCTTTGGCGGCCAGGCTGCCTGGTTCGAATTCGAGTACACCTTCTCGACATTATATACCTGTCTCATATTTGTCGCATCTTTCCTTTTCTAAGTACATGACGGGGAGAAGAGTCTTGAGAGACACAATGCACATTCCACCGTGTATCGGCCGCCACGAGCGTCGAGTGCGGGGTTCTAATGTGTCCTGAAGATGTTGATGAGTTGCGGTGCGGTGTGTTACGACAAACGATTTGGGTTCTATGGGATTGTTATGTGTTTGTTTGTGGGTCATTAGATGTTGAGAAAGGCGCAATGGTTTATGGATGGACATAGAGGGGAGGCACGTGAATAGCTTTGACTGGACAGTCAGTACCAAGGTAATTCAGCGCACATACGCGACACCATCTACGATACCTACTGCTACTACCTATAGATTAATACGGCGCGACTCGCCATGTATGTAGCGAAGAATGAGCAACCTTGCTCATTACAAGCGATCAATATTGACCATAATGGCTTTGTCTCTTTTGTCCTGCGCGTCGTTTTGCGTGCAGCTCCTCAGCTGGTGATTATCGAGACTAAGAAAGCGAAGCCTCGAGTCTAAGACACGGAATGCTCGGATCATACACATGGCTTTGGTTAACCTTTTGGCTTGGCTACTCGGTCGCTTCCGTCTTGGACAGAAGCAGAAGTGTGACATCTTGCAGATTCTTGCTTACATTGACTGACTTCCGGATGTTGTGCAGCTACAGGCAGGGCAAACAAACACAGTTGACTTTGACAGAACCCTGCATTCTGGCATGACGGAAATGCCTTTCTCTCAAGGAACTACCAAACTGTGGTACTAGCTGATAGAACTCAGGGGTCGGGGATACGGAATGGAGCTGATGAGGCGGATGAGACTGTCATCACGAGGGAGGTATGCGGCCCGGCTGGGTCCAATTGTGTCAGATCTAGGGATTGACACAGCAAATTACTACTAGGCGTGAGAGGACTAGGGAATGCTGGCTCGATGACGATGCGTGCGCCTGGATTTCGATTCTTGCTTGTCAGTCTTATGTGGACTTGTTCTGGCGTTCGTGATGGTGGATTCGAGATTTTTCCGGCGAGGTGGAGCGGTGCTGGGGTTTTACGACGACTCCTTTACGGATGTCTACTACTATTTGTGTGAAGATGAGCTCTATGACAGATAGGTACGATATCTTTCGGTGAGGGATAGGTGGGTTCTAGGTGACGTGATACGATACGATGTCGTGGACGGTAGGAAATAGGGGCTTGTGTGGAAACGGAGGACGGGCGCACGAATGACTGGAAAATATCCTACCTAGATGAAGAGAGATATAGTGTACTTTCATCTTACCTTGGAAAACAACCTGTTTATCGAGTTCCAGGATGAGCTTGCTTTTTGACTTTCTTGGTTTTGGGACTATGGCGCAGAGCAGGTTTACCGTTTTCGGTGAGTGGACGTTGTGGCTTTCGTGAAGGTTGAAGCCAAATCGAACTATCCACGTATAGAAGCGTGGATCGTAAAAACAAAAACAGGAATGGGAGCCGTGTAAATTTGCCTGGCTTTCTAGAATAATTACTACCATTGAGAAATTTTCAAATGGGAAACGGAGGAGTTGCGATAAAATCGTCATAGGAGGCGGTTAATAGGGTAAGAGATAGGTTTGCACAAGTGGAATTCGCATGACACTGACCGAACATGAACTCTCTGTGCTGGTCTTCAATCATGTACCTTTACAGACTGCCTACCTGCAAGTCCAAACAATTCGCACACACTCGAATGCCTAATCGTAGCCTGCATTCGTACGAGGTACATGACTCTCTACATTAACATGCGCCCGGGCGGAGTTGCGATGCATCGCTTTTGCCCGTATAATCGGCCCAGATCCAAATATAGGCCCGTTTGTCAAGACAAGGGTTCAATGCAGTACTAACATGCATGTATACCTCTTGGGAGGACCCCCAAAAACAGAGCTCGGACGACGATACCCTTGGAATAAGCATGGCCTAGGCTCCCCGATTCACCGCTGTCTGACAGCGGCGTTGATATCGGATCTGAAGAAATGCGTCGCTCCGGGTGCTCGGCTTTGTGCGGGAGACATGACCTTCCAGATTGGTAACTGCTGCGCCTCTTGTTTACGAGCTCCTCGATAGTATTACTATGTCTCAAGTGAGAATATGGGAGGAACAAACCACGTTGGTCCAGCACGATGTTGGGACCCTTACGAAATAGTTCCGAAAGAGGGGGATTATGACAGGTTACAACGTGAAGCGAGTCTGCCGAATGAAGACGGCAGCTCCGGGATGGAGCGTAACAGGGAGCAGAGCCTGAGCATACCTGCCTACTACTAGGTAAGCTGCACCAACGAGGGACGAGATGGACTCTTTGCTTCTGCGTGCTTTGATGACTTGTTGATGCTTCATGGTTGGGTGAATGTGAGATTCGATGGCTTCAAGCTTCTTCGTGCGAATGACTGGCACTGTCCGTAGGGCAACATGTAAGCGGGCCCCCTCTTCTCGCGTCCGATGCTGTTTGTTGGTGATGCTACGTTGAATGCTTATTGCTGCTAGCAGTCGTGCTGCTCGGCTAGCCGTTCCTTTCGGCTCCATGCACATGCCATGCTCCGCTTTCCCCGCGTCTTTGTCTCTTTCGGCGCAAGCTCGTGCGGTGCTTGGCGTATGGGGGAGACTTTGGTGATGGAGATGGTGATGGGGTGCTACTATTCTGTTGTTGGGATGGGCTTGATGCAATAATAAGCAGCCCTCCGAAAAGGCACATCTGCAACCTGCAACCTTTCCTCGTATTGTATCTGGCGAGACGACAAGTATCTGTACAAAACCATTCTCAGTCTGAAAGCTCAAGGTAGCTATACATATGTACATTAGTTCTTCGCGAGGGATAGGAATGACATGACGTAGCATTGCGGGAGGAGCGTCCAAAAGGGCGTCTCGCCGTTGATGGCGCATGATCTGCTTGGAGATGGAACCTCGAGAAGTGCCGGCATCGTCTTTGGGTTCGTTTCTGCTAGTACTACCGCCGAAAACGAGGCACAAGTCTGCGAGGCTTGTCGCTTCTAGAATCTGGGGACTGGTAGAACAAAAATGCCACTATTCGTCAGCTGCTGTGTCCATGCAGCCCTTAATGTTGATGGTGGTGATACATGCCCTGCTGCACCCCGAAGGCTACTACTGCTGCTGCATCTGCCTTATAAGCTAGCTTCTCCCCGACTGCCTGTAAAAGGGTAACATCTCATTGTTCGCCATGTGATGATGATGCCCTGCCCTCTGCAGATCGTCAAAGACCCCGAGATCGAACCGCTTTTGAGCACTTGACTCGAGCACGTCGATGCCTTCCATGGAACCGCCGACTCCCGCTATTGGCCCCTCACTCTCCGCGCCCAGCCTCCCTGCTTTTTAGGCTCCCGAACGGCGTCTCAAGGGCCCCAGAGAAACCCCGCGAACAAGTTGCACAGGGAGACACGATGTCACCACCGTCCCTTCACATCTCGAGCCTCGTTGCCAATCAACGCCTTGCGGCTCAACCGGGCGGCCTGCGATCGTTGCGAGTTGTCACGGGGACGCGGCCTGCTGACGGAGAGGAACATCAAGATTCGATCGTGATTGACGCCAAGCGGAGGGCGACGAAGCGAGGGCGAGAAAGAGCCGAGAAAGGATCCAAAAGCGCGCCGGACCGCTGTCTCTTGATGTTGTATGTGTAAGTGGAGGGGCGGGAAAATAGATTGCAACAGCAGGAAGAGCAGCAGGAAGCGAGAAAGAAAGTCACAGGAGCGAAAGGAAAGTCGCAGCGGATGTGTATAACGCGAGGGAGAAGCGCAGAGGACCATAAATACGTACAAGGGATATGAGAGAGACGACGATGCATTCCGGATGGGACTGTAAGGACACACAGCCGATCCCCCTTGACTTCTTTTTGTTTATCATCATTTCTTATTTTTTTTCGTTCTGGTCATATCCGGACGGGAAAAAAGATCGATTAACCATGTTGAACAAGAAGTTGACTTTTGCTTTAGCAGTAGCACAGATACCGCTTGCCGGTGCTGCCACCTCAACGCGTGAGCCTCTTAGTTTGCTTGTCACTCATCTCACCCTGTTTACTCATTGCTTCACACAGTCCGGCCATGGGCATTCTCCCCCTTGCCGCTCGGCTCGGTCAAGCCCACCGGCTGGCTGCTCGGCGAGATGACGGCCATGGCAAACGGCGAGGCCGGCCACGAGCACGACTTTTACGTCTACGTCAACCAGTCCAGCTGGCTCAACACGCCGGGCAAGGGCGGCTCCGAGTACAGCTCGCTCAACGAGGCGCTGCCGTACTGGTTCAACGGGCTGGTGCCGCTGGCGTACCAGCTCGACGATGAGAGGCTCAAGGCGCAGATCCAGGAGGTTGCCGATACCGTCCTGGATTTCCAGGCCCCTGATGGATGGATTGGGCCCGAGGTGGGCGACTCGCGCAACTTTTGGGCTCGCACGCCGTTCTTTATGGGCTTGACGCAGTTGGTTGAGGCAGATAGCTCGTGGGAGGATCGAGTCGTTACGGCGCTGCGTCGGTTCATGACGCTGGCGAACAAGATGCTGCATAACAACAGCCAGGGACACGCAAACTGCGTCAGTTCCGTGGACTGCACTTGGGGGCAGGCAAGGGTGCACGATCTCATCATCACGATCCAGTGGCTGCTGGAAAAGTACCCGTCGGACCAGGATTCGCTGCTGTGGGACAATATGAACCTGTTCTACGCCCAGACGAACTACAAGTGGGCGGACTGGTATACGAAGGGGGTATTTCAGGAGGTTGCAAACCCGAGTGACTCGTCCATCATTCCGTATATCCACGGCGTCAACGTTGGTCAAGGTACGTTGTGCCTCGATAATTACATGCAGAGAAACGTGGAGTCTGAAGCTGACAACATGTAACAGGCCTGAAAGCATCATCTGTCATATACAGAATGACCGGAGACGAAGAGATGCTCGTCAAGAGCCAAAACGCCGTCGACTGGACCTTTCAGTACCACGGCTCGGCCTCTGGATCCGTCCTCGCCGACGAGTGGGAGCGCGACCTGTCCTCCTACATCGGCAGCGAGCTCTGCACCGCCGTTGAGACAAGCTACTCCCTGGCCTACATGTACCAAGTCCTCGGCAACAACTCGTACGCGGATCGAGCCGAGAGGACCATCTTCAACGCGTTCCCTGTGATGTTGACGGGCGACAAGTGGGCGCACCAGTACATGGATCAGCCCAACCAGCCGTTTGCCCTGAGCACTATCGCCCCCGACGGCAGCGTGCCGCAAGTCTTTACGACGGCAAACAGCGGCGTGGCCACGACATTTGGCATGGAGCCGCTGTATCCCTGCTGCACGGTGAACCATCCCCAGGGATATCCCAAGTTTGTCTCCAACAGCTGGGTCATGTACAACGGCGGCCTGGCTCACGCCCTGCTGAGTCCCTCGACGGTGTCGACCGTGGTGAATGGAGGCGCAGTCACGGTCGAGTGCGAGACAAACTATCCCTTCAGCAACGTGCTTCGCTATACGGTGACTGCGGACAGGCCGTTTACGCTGTATCTGCGCATGCCCGAGTGGTCAGACAGCAAGATGTCCACCTTGTCTCAGTCTGGCGCGTCCACGTCCCGCCTGACCCCCGACGCCGACCCGACAACGGGCATGACCAGCATCTCTGTGAACCCCGGCAAGACGACAATCACGTATGTTATCGTTGCGGGCGTGAGGACCGAGGACCGGCCCAACAATAGCGTCGCTGTGTTTTACGGCAACCTGCTCTACGCGCTGGACGTGGGCTTCTCGCAGACTTCGTCTCTTCCGCACGCGTACTACGACCCCAGAGGCCCTGGAATCTCCGGACTACCCTTTGCAGAGCTGCGGGATTACTATGTCAACAGCACGAAGCCATGGAACGTGGCCATTGATCCCTCGACCCTGCAATACCACGGCGTCAGCGACTCCGCGACTCTTCCCGATCCCATCTTTGAGCAGGGCGCGCCGCCGAATTACATGACTGTCGACGGCTGCGAGATTGACTGGCCGCTGTATCTTGGCGTGACGCCGGATGTGCCGCCGCTGCAGAGGACGTGCGTCGGGAGCAGGAAGTCGTACAGGCTTGTGCCGTATGGGGGGGCCAAGGTGCACATGTCAGATTTGCCAACGATTAAGTTTTAGAGAGTATAGAGTAGATGTTGCTGTTGGATGGCTTGGATGAGCGAGATGGGGTTGTTGGAGTTCTCGGCGCTGTATATACGATCGTTTGCCTTACCCTTCGCATTGTCCAACACTTTGCTCTCTAACCTTTATTGCTCGTATAGAGTCTAGTATCGATGGCTCTCACTATCACACTGAGTTGAACAAGTGAATAACGAAACCAGAATATGCTCTAAGCTTTCGACAGATCCTTGAGTTCAAGATGTGCATCTTCCGTATTGGTCCGTTACCTGGCCTATAAGTTCACTAAGGGACAAGCAATTTACGTTTTCTCTCTCGGCAAAAAAATCGTCCGCGAACGAAAAGCGAAGACGCATAATCCGATCACGGAAGTACTAAGGCTTACCACAACGATACATGTAGACCTGGACTTGGTCAGCGAGCCGTCACCTAGTCCACAGCCAATCACGACTCAGCTGGTCGATGCTGCTGATACACTCAAATAATAGAAACGAACAAAACTCGCACTTAGGAACACAGCCAACTGTCCTCATAGAATGGACGGCTAGCACACAGTTCTTCAGATTGTACTTTGACGTGTCAGCTCCGGGACACTAAACGTATCACGTCCGACAGTGGCAGCGCCCCCAGAGCCGCGGCAAGCTTTGGTGATGAACAACCTCGGGAGTCTTATGTGGCGGGATGACGAGAGACGTAGCGGAAGTAAGAGCCGAGTTGGCGGAAATAGTCACTTCCCTTGCGATACAGGTGAAATCTAATGTGTTACGGGTGTGTTGACGTAGAAGGTGAGTTGCTAATGCTATAATGAGTGTCATACTAAGGAAAGGTATAAATCCTGAGTGAGTCTATGCATTGTCAGCCCTTGCCTGATCGATGACCCAAACATCGTCACTTGGAGAACCAAAAACCATATCAGAGCTCGTCATAAAGTGCACGGCACAATGGTCATAGCGTGGCAGCCTCCTCTCAACTATCGCAATCGGCCTGTTGCTGTTTTCGGCGCCGGTGTCCTCGGGCGTAGAATAGGTCAGTATCAACGCCGTGTATGTGAGAGGCGGCGAGAATTAACAGTAAACTCAACAGCTTGCGTATGGGCATCGACAGGATACACAGTCAAGATCTGGGATCCCAGCAAACATCAACGTGAGGACGGTGTTGCCTACGTCGACGAGAATGTGGCCTTGTACGCCCAAAAGACTGGCAAGGCTTCTGGCAGAGTAATGGCTGTTGAAGACATGAAAGCCGCTGTCGCAGATGCTTGGATGGTCATAGAATGCGTCCCAGAGAAGCTCGAGCTAAAGATTGACGTCTTTGCCGAGCTGGACGCCCTTGCGCCTGCTGACTGCATTCTTGCAACAAACTCGTCTTCATACAAGTCTTCCGAGCTGATTAGCAAGATTTCTCGCACGAGAAAGTCTCAGGTCTTGAACACACATTATTTTAGGCCCCCTGACTGCATGTTGATCGAGGTCATGGCAAGTGGCTACACGACAGAGGCAGTCATCCCATTCCTGGTCGAACGGCTACAAGAAGCGGGATTGATGCCATATGTTGCGAGGAAAGAATCTACAGGCCTCATCATCAATCGTTTATGGGCTGCTATCAAACGAGAGACCTTGACCATCCTTGCCGAAGGAGTGTCTGTGCCTGAGGAAATCGATGCGTTGTGGAAGGAGATGTTTGCTAACAGTCGTCTGTCGCCTTGCTTGACTATGGACTGTAAGCGTCCCCCCAAGTCCCCAAACTATAGGAGAAAGGGATGGACAGTCTTAACTAACGAGCATCAGTGGTTGGCCTCGATACGGTGGCCTTCATCGAGGAGCATTACGTCGAAGAGCTTGGCTTGTCCCCGGAGAAAACGGTAGACTTCCTGAGGAAGAACTACTTGGACCAGGGCAAATTAGGCGCCAAATGTGCAAAAGGAGGCCTCTATCCTCCTTCTGCAACCCAATCGGCAGCCAAAAACGGTGTCTCGAGCGAGCCAAAACTTCTTGCCCTGGATGTTGGTCTATCCGCTGCAGAGCCAACGATGAACTCGGGCCAAATTCTGCAGTTCGGCCTGGACGGAAAGCCTCCCAAGGTTCTCGTTGATAAGCAGCCTTTGCCTGACGGCATCGATATCGACCATTCAAGCGGCCGTATGTTTTGGACCAACATGGGTTATCCTGGAAAGCCTGACGGGTCTGTTTGCTCCGCCAACCTCGATGGGACAAATGTTCGCACCCTTATCCCTCCTGGAACGATCAACACACCCAAGCAGCTGGTTGTGGAGAGCGGGAGCAAGAAGATCTACTTTTGTGATCGCGAGGGCCTTTCTGTATTCCGGTGCAACTTTGATGGCTCTGATCTAGAGCGCTTGATCCAGAACGGCAACTCAGAAAATGAGACAGACATGCGGGAGGCCACGAACTGGTGTGTTGGCATCGCCGTTTCTCCAAAACTGGGCAAGTTTTACTGGAGTCAAAAGGGGCCGTCAAAGGGCAACAAGGGACGCATATTCTGCGCCAATATCAAAATGCCCGCACATCAGTCGGTGCAATCGAGATCCGATGTCCACTGCCTCGCGGAGGGCCTCCCCGAACCAGTGGACCTCGAAATAAACGAGGAGACTTACACTCTGTATTGGACTGATCGCGGCGAAATTCCTTTTGGCAATTCTCTCAACAGGCTGCAGTTGGATAAGACTGGGCTAGTGGCAAAGACTGCCTCATCGGGCGGCCATGAGGTGTTGAGCAGGCATTTCAAGGAGGGCATTGGCTTGAAGCTGGACTCCAAGAATCACCATCTCTACGTGACCGATCTCGGTGGCCGCATCTACCAGTGCGGCCTGGATGGGAGGAACAAGACGGTCGTTTATGCGGACGACTATCGGGCATTTACTGGCATCACCGTCTTGTGAGTGTACCAGGTAGCATAGTGCATTCGGGGTAGAACAAAAGCACAGACGATCCGGGTTCCCTCTATTTACTTGATCCTCGAGATTGATCATCCTATAGTACCTAGTGGAAGCTCATAGTAAATCGTCGTATAGGCTTGGTACGTGCAGAAACCTCCAGGCATACATTGATGTCTGTCGCACAACGCTTAAACCCGGAGCTCGTTGTCAGCTCTACCATCACCAAGCAGTGGATTTGATGTCTGTCAAGCAGCCTTTCCAGCACCTACCACCTCCCACAAAGCGAGGTTTACCCTTCCTGCCAACCACTATGTACTACTAGAGTATGTCGCATTGTCGATCACCTGGGTCATTTGTATGTATGCCATCAGCTTACATGTATGAATCATGACGAGATCAGTCCATAGTGGGCCAAGCTCACTGAATGTATGGAAGAGACATCGATGCTCACATAGTTGGAAAATCGCTGCTCAATGTAGTCAGTCTCCAGATCCTGGAATATGGCTCAACGTTGTTTTATACTCATAACACAGGCAAACAAGCGAGCCTCATTGTCGTCCGTACCCATGCAAACCATTATGGCTCACAAATTCAGCTGTGATATGCAACGTCTTTCCGCCTTTTTGTGGCATTGCTTGTATGTCTCCTAGAAGTAGCTCTAAAAGCAGCAACTCCGAACTCGCTATCAAGCGGATATCTTCTTTAGTCATTACACATGTCTACCAACTGATGTGCTTTATGGTCCAGCGGCAGACGCGTACCACACTGTCTAGATACCAAACTCGAGCAGTAGAGGATGCAATCGCTCGAGATATCGCCATATATACCGCTTGTGCATCTTCCTCGTATCATGCCGCCTCGTCCGCGTCTAGTATATTTGTATAGTCTCGCAGCATGGCATTGTGCTCAAAGTCCTCAGCCTGCCTCTCAACAGTGGCATTGCTGGGATCCTCCTCGGCCATGTCCAAGTCTGCCATGAATGTGGCCCGGATCTCGCCGTACTTTTTGCGAAAGTCGTCCGGTCCAAGATCTTTCAGGATTGTCCGGGCTGTGGTACTGGTTATGCCCCCCTTTCGTAGAGCCATTGACAACAGGGCTCTGGAAATGGACGTGGTCACCCGCCAGGACCGGCTCAGACGTTCATAGCCGTACACGCATATCAAAAAGTAGAAGAACCAGTCATTGTCCTTGGGGCCGGTGAGGAGCTCGTTAGTAATGTAGATCAAGGCTGTATGCCACAGCACGGTGTACGTAGAGGAGGCGAAATGGAGTCTGAAATTGAGGACGAGGTCTTTCAGCTGCGCGACCGAAGCGGCATACACAATATCCGGGGAGCTGATGCTCCTAACCATCGTTCGAAGTCGAGCAACACCAAACTCCTGGATGCACGGCCTGAAGAGGCAGAGAACGGCAGTATGGAACCATATGCTAGAGAGACCCACGTGTTAAGCAACACCGGCCCAGAGCGGGAAGACGAACCATTGCGAGTCAAAGATGGGACAGGGACGGAGCAGAGGAAACTTACTGAAGAACTTGGACATAATGCGGGTTCTGGTTGGCTCGGAGGAGGCGTGACGGGAGAGTGTTGCTCCAAGCGAGCAGCTGGCGGAACTTATGCTCCGCGAAGGACAAGGTCCCTTGGCTATCCAGAGACGATTGGCTGTCGTCATACGCTAGACTGACCTCATACATGATGCTCCAGAACTGGCACAGGTAGGGAAATACGCCTCCCATGTACCGCGACTGAGGCTCGGGCTCGGGTCCTTCCCTGCGAGGAGACCCAGGGCTTGTGGCTGACGAGGCGGCCTCGATGTCCTCCTCCATGCCGGGTATGGGCAAGCTCGGGGGGCTCCGAGGGCCCAATATTCCCGGTTGGCGGTAGAAGAGCGACATGAGACTGCACACGTTGGAAAGGGACGAGTTCCGTGAGCACACGACGAACCCTTCTCGATGTCTACGCAAGAAACAAGGGGAAAAGAGGCACCCACCTGATCCAGTTGAATGATCCCCATGCGGCGTACATATACGCACTGGCTGCCTCTTTGGACAGCTTGTCGATGCTGGGCTTCGCACGACTGTGTTCGTCGACGCCAAAGAGGCCCAGCCTGGTGGCCATCTTGGTAGCCTGCGAAGTGTACGACAGCACAGCATGGTCTCTTCCTTGGCCGAGGTAGCCCAGGCCTAGGAAGAGGGCGGAGGCCAGGTTGAGAAGCGAGTCAGACTCTCGTTCCGTCCTCCATATCGTCTCGGCCTCGGCGCAGAAGTAGGCTGCGAGAGCATCGATGCCTGGGTCGACGGCGCTATACATTTGCTTTCAATCAAGTCAGCTGCGGTGGATTCGATACCAGACGGCACGGGCATTATTCACGCAGGCCCAATACAGCAGCGAGTTGACCAGCATTGGGGAGCAGTAGTCATGTTTGTGGTTGATCAGGTCCGATACGAACAGGTTGGGCTCGAAGAAGCCCAGCAGCGGATGATCCGTCTCCAGATACAGGGAGATGGCACGGGCGGCCGACTCGTTGTTGATCGGAGCATTGGTCCAGTGACTGATATCCAGCTGATGCAGCCGTTCATCGCAGAGCGGTGCCTGGGACTCGGTGGGATCGCGGTCCCAGAGCATCCGTCGAGAAGGAGAATAGGGAGACGAAGGCTTGCTTCCCATCGTAGTGAGCCGCCGAAAGTCATCCCTCGGCAAAGCCTGCGGTTGAAGCGGAGGCAGATATGGGTATGCAACTGGATTCTGTGATCCAAGCTGGAGGGCATGAAAGGAATTGTCCATTGTCGCCACGGCAATACGGAGCTCCGACGGCTGATGGATCGCAGATATCCCCCCTCGTAGCGTGGACAGAATCACTGCCGCGTCGGTCTCGCTCTTCAGATACCGCAGCATGCGAATCGCCTCTCGCTCCGGCAGGCTGTTGAGGAGACGCATCACCTCGACAAGGAGACCCTGCGCCTCCGGGGTCAGCTTGTAGTCGTCGCGGTATGTACACCGGACGGCAAGCTCCCGACATGTGGAACACGTTGGCCGCAGGCCATCGCACTATCATTGAGCATTAACGTCTAAACATTAGGATGAGAGCTCTCCATGCGTCAGGGACTGAGCTCCCAAGCAACCTTCAGGTGGAAGTTACCCGGATTTTCTTCCGACGACAAGCATTGCAGGCGACCGAAACGCCGGTGCGACGTCGCTTGAGCTGCTGCGAGCTCGACGAAGGCTCTGCCGGGCCTGATGGCTGTCCAGGGACAGACGGGAGGAGCGGTGGGTATCGCTTCTTCATCTCTGCTCAGACATGTGTCAGGACGGCAGCTTGGATACGACGCGATGACAGCATCTAGTTGGAGATACTCAGAGGTGGTGGATGTCCGGATCTTTCTGTCAACTCATATCGCCAGCTCAAGCACTCGCCTAAAAGCTGAGCTCCGCAGGCATGTGCCAAGTCAGTTCCCCCTCTTCCTTGAGCTTCTTGATACTAGCAGTTGCGTGGCGATTTCTGTCCGCGTTGCCGCGGTCCAAAAATACTGTGCAAAGGTCGTCGACTTCGCCATACTCTCCTTCAATAGTTCCGGACAAGGAGGGGCCGGCGACGGACATGTCTCCCAGCAGCCAATCAGGTGGCTTCCGGAGCAACATCCGGTGATGTCACGGGTACGTGATGTAGGGTTTAGTTAGACTTTAAGGACTTGCCTGTGGATGATCATCTGCAGCAAGCGGCAGTAAGGCGTGAAGTTTCTGCAAATTCTTACGGTACGGCCTCCTAGTCTTGCTACATTGGCTGGCCGCCCAGGTTGGAAGAGAGACTAAGGTGAGAAGGGTAAACAATCGACATGCCGTTGTTGTTTCACGCATGGAGAAATTTTGAAATTGGTTGCCTCAACCTGGAAGCTTTCATGGTGCGAACCTGGTGGCGATGTTGCTTGTGTGCGCCACCGAAATAGTCCAGGGCGAGGAACTGACAGCAACCGGGTCTGGGACTAGGAAGAAAATTGAGCAAAATGGGTATCAAAATCAACTTAGAACCTAAATCAGATCAGCAAGGAACATGATAGACAGGCTTGCGATTCCACCTCCTCATGCAAGGGAAAGTATGTATGTAGAGTTCTGTGCTTAAGGGTGGCGATCGCAGATTCACCATGAGCGGTCGAACCCATTACGCTCTCAACTGCCGCTCATGATTGGGCCCAAGGGGAAAGCCCGTTAGATCTAGCTATTCCATAGATATCTGTGGCTCCTTTGCCATCGTGGCCACAAACTACGTCTCAGCGTCGACGCCGTGGCCATAAAACCGTATCATCGTGAGCCGTCGCTATGCCATAGAGTTCCCTCACGCACACGCACACCTGGTACGTACATCGACAAACGGGTGTAGATCATGCCTGTAGGACAAGTTTAACGACGTTTTCCCCGCAAACCTAAAGTCCTGCATGTATTTGTCCGTTTCCTCCCGCCATGACTCGAGACAAGAGCATCAGCCGCGGCAGGGAAAGGGGAAGTGGGAAAGTCAAGATGTGGTTCTGTGAATGTCCCAGACTATTGCCGACGAACATCAACAGCAAACCTCTCGAATAAAATGACAGAGAGTAAGAGAATGGTGGCACAGAAACGTAGTGGAAATCTTACAAAGATGTTAGGGGGCATTGGTGTGCCACGCCGTAGCGTCAGGGTCTCATATATCTTAGTCTGTGGCAAGGGAGGCGGATTCGCGGGATGTATCAGAGGCTAGAACACGGGAATGAATGGATCACGGTGCCATTGGGCGAAGCTGGGCGACTTTAATGCCCGCCGAGACCACGATATCGCGGATTAAAGCTTCGGACGCTCTGCCCCTGTCACGGAGGTCCCTCCGGTTCGTGCCATTGGCTTGACAACCACGGCTGCAGTTGCTTGCTAGCTTTATATCTATTTCGCCGAAGGGCATATTTATTGCTGATAAGTGGACACTTTTCCGTCGGGGCATGTGAGAGATTAAAGTAGCACGCAGACTTCGCCATCATGTCACTGCCCAGCTTCGTCCTCACACCAGCCGGAAGCTCAGAAGCACAGCAACCAGCGTTAAAGGCGAGAAAGGTAGGTGGCCGCAGGTTCTGATCCTCATGTTTGTCCGCAATCCGCTTCTAATGGCAAAAGTTGACGCACGGCTGGGCTGTCCCGACCTCGATCGCGGCCGACGACCCTGAGCCCAGCCACGCCGAGGAGCAGTCGAGCACGATTCAGGACGCATTTCTCCCTCTACAAGCCGCCGAATTCCCCATGCTGCAGCAAAGCAACCCCGGTTCGTGCATAGAGCCTCGGATGATGGACATTGCTGCTACTGCTGAGGAATTTCTGTTCCCAGTCACGTCCCGGGGCGAAGCCGCTTCGTTAGATCCTTGGCTCAATGTACCAGACTGCCAATCCGAGCCCTCAATATTCCAACCTGTACCGACGCAGCAAGTTTTCGATGTTTTTCAGCCGCTATGGTCGTCCGGAGAAGTGGCTTTTGAGCCTCCCGACTTGGAGAATTTCAGTGCAGTGCCGTATCCTGAAGGGGCCCCGATTTCAGGAAGTCTAGAGACCCTGAAACAGAGCATAGGGCAGTTTCAACTGCCTTCCGACGCCATACCACCTGCGGAGGGTATTCCACAACTGACAATAGGCCCTCAGAACCAAGCAGAATCAAAGGCGAAGAATGGAATAGCTCGAGGACAGATTATCGACCAAGTGCTGGACACCCTGCGCCAGATGGATAACAACATCAGAGCTTCAAACCGACTACACATGGCCGATATAGCCAGCCTTGATTAAAGAGCCCCGAGTCTTGTTCTGTTCATGCGTTTGGGCGGTCTCTGTCGATGTTCAGCGTGTCAATGTCAGTGCATAGCGGGATGATTATGATACCACTGCGCCTAACGAGAGATATGGCATACTACCGCGACGATATTCACAATGTCTATATGCGGTCAGAATATCAATTTGACTCCTATTTCTCAAGAAATACTTACTTCAATCCCACTCTAGATTTGACGTTACCTCGGAATGTACCAACCTACTGTTTTGGTTCTCTTCTGAACACTTATGCGGCCCGGATCCTGGGAGAGGCGGACCTCAAGGCCGAGATCCCTCCCGTAGGACGATTGACCGTCTTTGCTATCTAGGTTGCACTCATCCTGCCCGTAGGTCCTTAGTGGCCGGGTTTGATCACGAAATTTCAGAAGGAGAAAAAAGGAGGAAAAAAACAACAAGTGCCCACCCTGCGATTCGAGCCTACACCCCTCACCACCAGGCCGCCAGCCGCGGATAAGCTCACCTCGATGGGTTGCAGCTGGCATTATAGAGGAGCTTCAGGTCATCGAATGCCAAAGTGGCCGCTGAGAGCGCCAACATCAGATCATGCCATCAACTGTGACGGACTGATTCGCATTATGTAGTTGGGAGACAGACGTGCATGGTCCAAGTCTCGTGCTAGAGCCTCGCGGGCTATTCCGCCACATCAGAAACACATGGTCAAGTGTGGCGAGAGGCGGCACTCTTGTTCTCACAGGCTGTTGTGACCACCGCTTCGGATAGTGCGAACAAAGGTAGCATCACTGTATGGTGCTATGCGCTAAATGGCTTTATAGGGTGTATGAAGGCGACAATACATACAAGGTCACTGCTGCAAACAAAGTGAGTAGGGCGGTCCTCGAGAAATGCTCGCCTTTCTTACCTCCGATGCTCAAGTTGTTAGCCAAGCTACCTGACGATAATCTGGCCTTTTACACGTCCATCTTCAAGCATCCTCACTTGATAGTGTAAGGCCAACCACAGCGATGTCCACTATATAACAGACGGCATTCCCAGATTAAGCAGATATAATGTAAGAGAGTCACTTTCTCCTCATCCACAGGCCGTCCAAGGCACCAGTCGTCATTCTGGAAATGAGGCAACAACGGCGTCTCAACTACTGTTATAACTGCCTGCCTGAATGCCCCGGTGTAAGTCTCTCGGTCAGCCTGGCCAAGCCCCGTTTCTCACCGCGTTCGAGGTCGATCAATCCAGGCCTCCAAGTGTGGCTGATGAGTTGAATGTCTGAATATGTGCCCTAGTAGATAAAACATAATCCCATCATCTTGTCCTTCCATTTTCCGATACCATGTCGCAGTTTCGTGATCGATAACCGGCGTCGTGCCTTGCGGTAAAGGCAGGCTTATTCCCGGTAGGCACATTGGTAGACTATGGGGGCTGTGTCAAAAGCCACAGCATCCACTCCTTCTAGCCGTCATATATGACCATCGCGTGGTTCGTCGATTTCAGGCTTCTCTGGCATAAGAAAAACACCAGGTGATTCGATCCTGCGAAATAGAGCTTTCTCACCGCTCGTTCACCTCGTCACCGAGCCCCCCCGAATTTGTTCCAATAGTCTAGGACAGCAGGTATAAGCCCCAATTTGACTGAATAGAAAACGGAACAGCTGGGTTTTGAGACTGTAAGCCCTGTTTTTCTCGACTCTCTCACATTACAAGCCAGGAGTAGCAAACAGCTGTGCCACGCTGCGCCGCGCTTGGACGTTCCTTTTAAGCTCTATCTACAACTCCATTGGCACGACAAAAAAGCCATGTTTCTCCATCAAAGGAAATCTGGACCGTATCACCTGCCCTTGCTTAAATGAAATGCTCATAGGAACCCCAATGTTGTGACTCAAATGAGAGAGGCCTCACCCACCTCTAATCAAGGCCCGTTCCAGATCATATCAGATAGATCGGTGACGTTGACTGCCTGTGAAACAGTCGGAATAGTAATTGTAAAAGCTCGAGTATAAAATTGACATTCACTCCCGGCGCCTAGGAACTTTCGACATTTTGTTTCAGACGTTGTACAACAACTGTTTCCAAAGAGCCCGTACAAAACATCATTTGCACTTTGTAGCCACGATGCCTGGACAGCCTCCTTCGAATAGAGACCCGAAGCAGGGAGCAGGCGGTCACTCTGCTAACAGGCAGACTCAAGGAGCACCGAGGTAGACTTCCAAGCCAAAGACTTAGTATGGTTCTAGGTTGCTGATGACAAGACACAGGTCCGGAAATGGCTCGTCCAGTTTTTCCATGAACCGGTGGCTGTCCACCCGCGAGAGACACGAGACGTGGGACTGGGAGCAGAAGGCGAAGAGGAGAACTGACAAGAACAACAAGCTATAAGCAAACGGAGTTTGACGAATAAACCAGAGAGAGACAACAAAGAACGGATGAAGGAAACCCCTCGAACAAGCGCGTTTGAGTTGCACGTCCAGGTATGAGATGTTCATCATCATGTCATCGTATCGTCGTCCATCAATCCAAGAGACAAGGCATCTATCTGACGATGAAGCTGACCAGCACAGAATGTAAACTACCCAACACGCCATCGATAACGTACACCATCTGGCAGCATTTTCCGCTGCAATAGATCATGCCCATTTTTACCCCCATCCATGGCTGGACCATGATCAGGCATTCTGCCTCTCAATGAGGCCTTCATATTCACGCCTCCGCCTTGAAATCAGCCCGCTGCAAGCCCTGCCAGTCCCAGGGCTTCGTGTCCGCCTCCTCCGGCGAAGGCATGCTCCCCCAGTACTCAACCCCCGGCACCTCATTCTCCGCGGACCACGACTCCTCCACGCCAAAGCATGCCTTGATAATCTGCTTCTTGATGGGCTTCTGCGACACCGTCTGCGGCATCTCCTCACCCGGCTCGAGGACCTTGACCAGCACGGGGAGCATCCACTTGGGCAGCGTCTCGTTCATGTCGGTCCGCAGGCGGGCGAGGTCGATCCTGTGCGCGCTGTTTCGGCCCTGCAGTTCCTCCTGGTCGCGAGTGAGGCGGACGACGGCGGCGCAGATTTGTTTTGCTTCGTGGTCGGGGACGCCGAGGACGCAGGCTTCGGTTACGTAGGGGAGAGCTGTAAGTGCGACCTCGACCTGGACGCTGGGTATGCGGTAGTGGCGGAACAAGATATCTGGAGATGCTAATCAGTACTAGGAATCAAGCAGCACGGTAACGGACGGAAGATAGTATAGAAAAGTAGAGAAAGGGGAGGAAGCGTACAGTCAGTGTTGGCGCGGCCTGAGAAGATGTATTCCCCGTCCCTGAGCTGGGCGAAATCCCCGGTCTTGAAATACCCCTCGTCGTCAAAGGCGGCCCTTGTCATTTCTTCATCGCCAATATAGCTTAGAGAGCCTTGTTAGCACCTTATCCTTTCCTCAATCGTCATACTCGACTTGAGAAATACTCACTGTGTCAGCATGAATGGGCTCTTGACGCAAATCTCGCCGTGATCGCCCGCCGTCAGCTTGACTTTGATGCCCGGAAATGCTACACCAATAGCATCCTGTCCATTCCATCATGTTAGCCCTCTCATACATGCTCCCAGCAGAGCAGCTTCAGAGCACATACCGAACGTTGTGTGCCATCAAGGATCTTGAATGTCGCCAGTCCTCCAACTTCCGTTGACCCATACACATTGTTAAACACCAATCCAGTCCTGCTCTTCCAAAACCTCAGCACCGAGGGCGACACCATGGCTCCAGCGCAGTGGATGATGCCAATGTTCTTGAACGCCTTGATGTACTCTTCCTGCTCATCCTCGCTCTGAACCTCCAGCCACTCCTTCATCTCGCGCAAGACTCCGGGCGTGAATCCCGTTCCTGTGATGCGGTTGTCACGAATCACTTTCCATATCTTCTCCACGCCGGCTCTCTCTCTCAGGATGTGCAGCTGCTTGCCCGTGAGCATGGGTTCGATGAGGCTGATTGCGCCGCCCAGCCAGTGCGGCGGACGGAAGCAGACAGTCTGACAGTTTGCAGGGGCATCCGGCTGGAAGACGATGCAGATCCGAGGCAAGACGGCGCCCTTGGGAGGTCCTGTTGTGCCAGATGTGAAGATGACCAGCCCGGGCCCTCGAGGATCCATCGTAAGCGTCTCGTCAATGGTGACATCAATCTCCTTTACGGGCTCGGCATCGCATGAGATGGGTATTGATACGATCGTCTTGGAGTCAGGCGAGCCGCTGGTGAGAGCGGCTATCCGCTCGGCTTTCTCGTAGCAATCTCGGCCGGCGAGGATGCATGAAGCGTTGGAGCTGTTGACAAAGTATCGGGCCTCTTCGGGGAGGATACCAGAGCCTAGAGTGCACGATTAGCTTGATATGGACGTTTGACAACCATGACGCTCTGGAAGGGAAAAAACAGGTACGCACCAAAAGGAATAGGTGCTCCTCCTAGTACTCGCACCGCAAAAAAGGCAACAATAAACTCATAGCCGCTCCTCGTCAGCACAGCGACGTACGGCGCCTCCTCCTTCAGGATGCCTCGCTCGGTAAACGCAGATGTGGGCAATTGCTGGCGCACGAGGTCGCGCATGCGCAGTATGTCGGCGATGAGCTCCTCCAGGCTCTTGTCGAAGCCAAAGTGGTCGTGGATAAAGGGCCGCTGGTTGGCGCACCGCTTTGCCGAGCGGAGGAACTGGACGAGGAGGAGGTCGTTGGGAAATCGTTCCCGCGTCGAGCCGACTGCCATTGCGGTGGACGGTGCTGGTAAAGTATGTACAATATCAGACGTGTATGTCGATACGTCGGTCTAGGTATGTGTATATACCTAGGCGAGGTGGTATTTGTATGTGCTGCGTGTTGATGTATGTGAGTGAGGGATGGTGGTTTGGTGATATCGCCAACCAGATGCAAGAAAGAGTGTGCCTGTGACATGATACAAGGCGCCGGACAGTGCCTCACTTTTATCATGCAACACATCTCCTCCGCATCGCAATCGAGAAACTCCGTCCGGTCTTCTTTTCATACATAATCTCCCCTCCTATCAGCCCCGATTCGCCCACACCAACACCAAACACCAGCGACAAACGTGAACAAAAGAGACCATTTGAGAAAATCTCCGAACAGCGAAAGGCAGAGCAAAGGAGAAGCAGGGTCATCGGACAACGGAGAGCGACCGAAGGGGTGTTTGTTTGCTTTGCGGCTTCACCTCCCCCCTTCATCCTTGCACCAATGCACATGCAATGCAACATCCCAGTAGGCATCTCGCGTGTTAAAGCTCGTTGCCGCTTGACTCGTCGACAGGGATTCGATGACTTGGGAAGCCGCCCGCAGCTCGGGTTTAGCGAATTGCTGTCGATTTGACCAGCGTGTGGGTTGTTGTGCAACCGTGGCAGCGATCCATTTGCACGGAATGTCTCAGTCCTAGGGGCGAATCTGTCTTCTCCGCAACCTGGATTGATGATCGTCGTCACTCGAGTCTCAATCTCCAACAGGACCAAATTCAGCTGTGATGGCTGCAAGCACAGACATCACTGGCCATAAAGATAGTACTGACAAGACCAACCATCCAACCCAACAGCGTGACTCCCTGTGAAGGAAACACGATCCCGAGCACTGCTCCTTATGCGCCCCCCTCTGAACCACTTACACGCTCACTGGCGGTGCCTCGGCTCCGTCTCACCCACGGAAATCGCTGCCCGTCCCCGCATCCCGTCCCCCCATGGAACCAAAGAAAAGCCAGAGGCAAGACATCCGAAGCCCCTGTTGCATGTCCGAAGCGTGCGGCCGAGCCCAGCTGAGCGCCTCGAACGTGCCAAAAGAAAAATGAACCCACATGCCGCCCATGTCTCGCATCGCACAGCATCTCTGCAGACCCGTGCGTGTCCTGGCCGTCGGCCGGTTGCACGAGAGATATGATATCACATCAGTTGTTTTGTTACCAATAAGAAGCGGCTGTACGACCCGATGTCCGTAACGTAACCCAAGACACAGAGCACGTTATTCTGTCTCTCGCCTCTGGCGCCTCGCATGTCTCTCTCCCTCTGCTAGACTAATACGCCCTCGTCAACCTCTGGCTCGTAACCCTGCGGAATCGCCAAGCGCCCAGGATCAACCGACGACCGCCATTCCGCCCGATCAAACGCCGCCTTGACCAGCTGGAGAAGCATCATGTCGCTTCCGCGAGACCCCAGGATGGAGCCGCTAAACGGCCGGTCCTCGTTTTGGTCGGTGACCCGTGAATAGTAGCGAGTCTGTGCGACTGGTATTGTTCAATCAGCGACATGAGGAGAGATAAAGGGGGGGGAGACAAAACAGCTCACAGGGAACGACAAGATGCGGCAGGCCCAAAAGAGGAGCGAGTGCTTCGGGACCCAGGCCTTCGATGGCGCTGGGTGGTCTGGCTCATTGTTAGCTGCATGCGCTGCATCCTGCAAGCAATATAAACAACAAAAGGGCCAGAGAGAGGGAAGAGAGGTAATCAACACACGGTGGCAGGTCATCGCGGTACTGCACTGTAGTCGGAGGGCCAAAGGGTACGACCACGATGGTTTCCGAGTCTCCCACTATCGGCATGATGCTCTCGTTGAACCATTGTCTGAAGACTTCGATCCGCCTGCGGTGATGTCCGTAGTCTTGCGCCGATTCACTCTCGCCGATGCCCCTGATAACCCCGTGCAGCAGCCGGACGTTAGCATCGTGTTTATCTGCAGGCCTAGGAATTCACCGCTGACCGAATCCTTGCATAACTAGCTTCAAGGATACAGCAGTCACAGCAGCCATGCCTCTGTGGGTTTCGAGGCTCTGCAGATGCTATCGGGGATTCCAAGTGATAAGCTTACCATCGAAACCGGGGCGTTGCCTCAATGTACGGCTGCCGACCATACTTCTCTTTATAGTCACTTCGGAAATCTGCATACTCGTGATAGAAGTCGTAGCAAAATGAGTTAAAGGGCGCCTGCATCATGAAATCAGCACGTCACAGACTCACAGTCAACACTTGGCAAAGAAGTCTTACACACCTCCTTCATATACTCTTGGAGGCTTTGCTTTGTATCGTCGGGCGGGTTGGCATCCCAAGTCTCCGATATGCGCACCCTCTCAGCCTTGATCCCGAGGAACCTTTCCAGCACAGCGACGAAGCTGTCGTCGAGAGACTGGTCGTCTTCAGAAGCAGGGGCATAGTCCAGTAGGTAGATGATGCGCTTCGGAAACGGCACGTCGATGCTGGACGTGTTGAGCGTTACATGGGCGAAACGGAGCAAGTCGTGTAAGTCGCGGCTCATCAAGCCAACCGCAGAGAGAGCCCTGCAGCCATGGGTTCAGTCAATGCGAGTCACTCGATGCGGGCTACATAAGATCCTTCGTTTCCGATGACCTACCTCGAGTCAACTGCCCACCCTAGCTGCGATGCTGCGCTGGCCGATACTCTGATGGAGTAAACACCATGCAGACGCCCTTGCTCACGAGCCCCCTCGAAGGCTAAACACATATCAGAATCAGCTTCTTCACACCAATATCCCATTCACCACCCTTCAAGGGCACTCACCGTCTGCTGCTACAGCATGTTCCATCCATGCATAGCCGCTCACACTCGCTCCAGCGCCAGCTGCACTTCCACCAGAGCCTTGATATCCGTCGCCTCTCGGATTCCACGGAGCCTCTACGTCCACCCATTCCCTGCCAGAGTCGAGCTGCGACGACTTTGTCTTTCCTACAATGATGGCGCCCATGTCGATGAGTCTCTGTGCAAACTCTGCCGTTTCCTGGTCCTCAGCCCCGTACAGCTGCGTCCAAGCTCGGCTTGACATGGTCGTCTGGACGCCTTTTAGCGATATGGCGTCCGTGATGGCAAGACGGACTCCAGATAGAGGCTTGCGAATGGATGGCGCAGGATGATAAAGTCGCGACGGCACGGCAATGGATTTGCGTGAGCCATCATCCGAGAGAGAAGAGAGTGCTTCAAATCTGCACTCTGCATCAGACATCTTTCCCGCAATTCTAGGAGGGAGGGGGAATCATGACTTACCCATCGTCAGAACCGTTGATGCTGTTAGGAATCACCCCAAAGGTAAAGGCATCCAGCACATCGTCATACAATCTCCACGCCTGATACAGGTTCGGCCCATGCAGAAAGTACGGGCCCGAAGGTAGATCTGCAAAAGCAGCAGCCTGAGCTTCATCTTCAGCGCCAGTTGACCGCAAGGTAAGCACCGATCTGCCGCGGGTGTCTAGATCACGGTTGACGACAATCGCTTGCTGGCCCTTTTCAGGCTTCTCTACCAGGATGCCGCCAAAGTCCGGCTGGAAGACATCGTCCACAGTGCTGAAGAGGTCGAGGATGCCCTCGAGATCGCTGTTGATTTCGCTGGTGGTGAGGAGAGTGACGGGAATAAGCGCGTCTGGATTGATGGTCTCTTCAATCGTGCCCTTGAAGAAGTCAATCGATAGCTTTGCCGTTGGTACAGGGAATCTTACCAGCTTCTGCGGATGCAGCAGATACTGGGTGCCTGCTATCACGACAGTGAAGAGATTCTTCATCTTGATGCCCGGCGTCGACGATGGCGGGTTGGGCCTCGAAAGGTGAGAATGGGCATAACCGGGGAGCTGCCTCTGCAGCAAATCCCGCGCCCAGCCCAGATATTTGCTCATCCTCCCCCCTTCAGAAAGTTACCAGAGACGATGTCAAATTCGCGATGATGGAGGTTGTGAGATGAAAACATTCGCGTCGAGATGAACAATGTGACACGGAGACACGTTACTAGCAAGGCCTCTTATGAGTCTATGAGGTATGTGTGTCTTACTGTGGGTGTCTTGATTGGCTGTCTGCGCTATAATAACCCCGTTTGTGCAGCAGCTTAGATGGACATTGAATGACAGGATATGTAAGACTCACGATGTAATTTCCGGAAAAAGCATCGTAGACATATTCTAATTGTGACGATCGGTTGTAGTTGATCTTGTGTCTGTTACTTTCGACATCTACTGGCAACAACTGTAACCTTCACCTACCTGTCGGGGGTCCTTCAATAAGCAAGCTCTCCCGTGTGCTTAACCACCAGCTTTCCCCCCTCCGCAATCTCCCTCTCCCTCCTCACCAGCTCCTCCACCGACCAGTTTGCACTCACATATCTCCCATTCAGAAACGCCGCCTCCTTCGTCGTCAGCCAAACCGCTGTTCCACCCGCCAGCTCCGGCGTGTCCTTGGAAAAGCGCACAAGCCACTCAGTCGTAATGTCCGTCAAGATCGTCCCCGGATGAAGACTGACAGCCCGGACATTGGGGTTTTCGACGGCAATGTATCCCGACAGATGCGTCAGTGCCAGCTTCGACAGGCTATAGCTGGCCTTGCCGGGAACCACGTTGAAGCCCAGGGCGGACGTTATGTTGATAATGGTGGCCTGCTTGGCTGTGCCCACCAGGTTCAGGAATCCCTGAGTCATGATGAGGGCGCCTTTGAGGTTGACCTCCTGGGGGGAAAAAGTCTCAGCGCGTGACGGTGCGTAAATGCAAGACGGTGATAATGACTTACTATGCCATTCCAAACATTGGCAATCGATGCAGTCCGCAAGGGCTTGCCCTCGTCCGTAGCGCCAGCATTGTTCACCAGGACATCTGCACTTCCAAAGTCACTCCGGATCTTTTCAAAAACCGCCTTGACCGACGCCTCATCTGTGACATCGCACGCGGCTGGCACAAATCGTGTCTTGGGAAACTCTTTTGACAGTTCTTCGGCTGTTTCCTGCAGCTGCTTGGAGCTACGGGCAATGAGGACAATTGCTTTTGCTCCCGCTGTTGCAAAGGATCGTACGAAGCCCTTGAAGACAAGAAACCGAAAGCTATCAGCACCAATCTTCAGTAGATGTGCAGCCACAGTTGAGTTGCGTACCTTTTTCCCGATCCCTTTGCTAGCACCCGTGACAATCACAACTTTGCCGTCCTGTGACAGGGCGGTGTTAGACGGATCGATGGCAGGATAGACATCCCGGTAGAGTTCCTTGGTGAAGGCCTGAGACTTGATCACGTAGTCATCTGGAAGGCCTTGAAGAGGGTCTGAGCCAATAGCCATTATTGTGAGTGAGGGTGGTATTATCCGTTTACGTCTTCTATAGCATTGAGGATTAGTTATATCTACACGGCCGAGTCTTGACGGATCATTGAGTGTTTCCTACCTTGACTAATTATTCTTCAAAGTGTGTCTAACTCTTGTATGGCTTTGAGAAACAATGCAACAGTTATCGAGAAGAACACGACGGCCTGCAGGTATACCATCACGCAAGGAGAACGAGAAACGACCCCAATATATAGACAACCACCATGCCAACCACGCGGAGGCTCAAGGACCGACGTTCCACCAAACACATCACATTATCCAAGACAATAATTACGCTTGACCAGATATAATATTGCATCTCGTTTGTCCTTCCGGCATATGGATCACAACCTTCCAAAATCTGACGTTGCAGTTGCATACAGACAATGTGGGCATGCCCAGGACTTGAAATCTCACCGCAAGAGCCCGCAATGTCCGCATAAAGCCGCAACAGCTTCTATTCTTGAAGCTTCTATTCTGGTCACACTCTGATCAATCTCGCTGGTTACTTATGATTGGCATCTCGAATTCCCGGATATAGTCGACCAGCAGCACCAAATTCCACGGGGCATTTACTGCAGCTCGCCCAGAACATGCCGATCTCATATCTCGGGCTTTCACTCGACTTTTCACGAATGCAACCATCGAGCCTCACGGGCTTCTTCGACATGTCGAGCACAAAGATACCGATATGTATCTCTGATATAAATTCTGAGAACTCTTGCGTCTTGCGGGCCAAGAAGATTGAACCATGTCATGTTCTGTTTCTCTCAAGGCTATTCAACACCACAGAAGGGGTGGCTAACGATGTTACTCACTGGCCATACAGCTTCACAAGCGCTTATCACACGTGTATGCCACGCATGGATGGTTCTGACTCACTACTGAATGAATGTCAAGGATATAACAATCAGTGAAGGGCGCATCGCTTCGCCCACGTGATACCTGCATCTGGTATTCTCTGCACTTCACTTTGACGAAACAATGCAGGCTATCAAACATTAAGTGAGTTGAGTTATTATATAGTCTATCACCATTTCTATCGTTCATCCTCCTCACTACACTGGGTCAATACAGAAAAAACAGACTCACTAACCGTCTAGCCATGCTCTCTCAACCCACAGCATCATATTAGTATCCCACGCCATCATAGCCTCGAATCTCACAATAAAGCCCCTTTGGCCTCATTAACAGCCCTTCAAAGAACCGACATCGTGTTCAGCGCAGGATCAGCCGCCGCGAATGCTTCCTCGGCGCTCGCCTTGGGAGGATAGATCACCCAGCCGTTGATCCACCCCTTGATCTCTTTTGCAGGCCCCCCGGACTTGAGCACTTTTCGATCCCATCCGTCACATACAACGGCGCCCCAGCTTCCCAGGTCCAGACACGTCCCATAGTACGGCTGCCTATACGGCTGCCCCTGGACGCCGAGTAGATCGGCCGCCGCGTTGTGTCCAGCAGATCGGCCCAAAGGCATCGCGTGCTGGCACGACATGAGCGTATGGTTGCCCTGATCGTCAGTCTCGGCACACGCCGCATCTCCGGTGGCGAAGACGTCGGGGGTTGACGGCACGCGAAGGTCAGAGTCGACAAGCAGTCTTCCCTGCCTGTCCTTGTCTCCCGGGATCTGCCTCGTCAGGGGCGTGGCCTCGACTCCAGCCGTCCAGACGACGGTCATGGCGTCGATTCGCTCCCCAGATGCCGTCGTCACGCCTCCCTTGTCGATGGAGGCCACGGCGTTTCCCAGCTTGGTCTCGACCTCAAGATCGGCCAGGGCCTTTGCAATGACTGGGCGAGGATTAGGTCCCAAATCAGGGCCAATGACGTCCGTCTTCTCGACGACAACGACCCTCACCTTCTCGCCCATTCCTAGTATGGCCCGTAAGCGTCGAGGGAGTTCCGCGGCCAACTCAATGCCCGTGAAGCCTCCACCACAGACAACGACGGTGTTTCTCGCGGAACTCGAGGGCAGTGACGCCAGACGCTTCAGATGGGCCTCAAGCTCCGCCGCTTCAGCAATAGTATCAATACTGAAAGCGTGCTCACGCAGACCTGGAATCTTGGGCTTCACAACTCGGCTGCCCGCCGCCAGCACCAGGCGGTCATACGAAAGAGTCATTCTCTCGCCAGTGGGATCGACCACCTCCACCTGCTTGTCGGCGGTACGAATCGCATCCACGATGCCTCGCACAAACTTGACTCCCGTGGCGGTCAAAAGTTCGCCCAACGGGACAGACATGCCAGCAGCGTTGGCCTCGTAGAGGCGAGGCCTAGTGACCAACTTGGGCTCAGGAGCAACCATGACGACGTCGATGCCACTTCCAACCCGATCCTTGTGCTGCTCAATGAGTCTTCTGGCGGCGAGGGCGCTGTAGAGGCCAGAGAAGCCAGAGCCAACGATGACTATGCGCTGGGCCATGGCGAGAAATTCCTTGTGATCGATGGTGATTAGGCTGCTGAAACAAAGATATGTAATAACGTTTGCTAGCGGTTTTGCTTGAGGTTTTGTATGCTGATAAGAGGCGCCAGTATCGCTTGCTTGCTTGTTCCTGTCGATGCAGCTGGTAATGCCGAGAAAAAGGAAACGATTTCAACATTCGATCTGGCCCCTTTTATAGACGAAGTCGTCGCTTCCAAACCCGCTCAACAAAACAAACAATCTACGCAGATCCATCAATATCAAACGCATCATACAACTACAATCTCCATTCTGGCGCTGCGCATCGAAAAGCCTTTGCCATGTTGAAGCTCTTCCGGAGTTCTCAAAAACGGATACCCGGGTGGCCATTTCGTGATGGAGCACGTCGATGGTTTGATTTCAGTTGGTCTGGAAGCTTATTAGTCAAGCGTCTCCATGACGAATGGTTTGCTAAAGCAGAGAAAAGACACATGGACTTTTACAGCATATGGGGAAAACAGGGAAGGGGGTTTGTGCAACTCTCTCGGTATGATCACAACTGTCCATGAAACTCGTTGGTTCGTGGAAATACAGACTCCACCAGTCCCAAGGCTAGGGATTGCCACCAAGGGAAAAGTCCAGGTCTGCGTCCAATTGGGGGTTTGACATGAACACAGAAACAGTGTTAGCCAGGGGAGTGAATTCGGTAAGACGGACGTTGCCGCGGGTGGGAGTGCCGTGGTTGGAAGAGGGGAGATATGGAGGGAGCAGAGGAGGAATAGAGTAGACTCTGTCTGTAGTGGGTGAGATGTAAGACAACAGAACAAAAAGGCAGGTATCCTGAGCAGGGGGGTCACGGGAAATTAGGTCTCTGAGGTTGCTTATAGATGCAGATACGAGATCGAGTCAATGGCTTGCAAGGGGACTGCGAGCCTGTTTCTTATTTAGCAACCGGATTCCACGCCTGTCGGTCCTCGCCCGATCCCCGAGGAGGCGAAGCCATCCTATCATGTGCTTTGCGGCCACCGACAGAGGTCACAACGCCAGGAGAGTCTATAAGCACTAGGCTCTGGTAGAGGGAAGAATGGAGGCTTTCAGACAAGCATGGAATCGATATTTTTTTTACTCTGTCCAAGTTTCCCGTTCATTCACTTCGGTTATTTTGCATACACGTCTTGTAATGGTGGTTATACAGTGTTAAGAGAGCCCCCAAGGGACTGCCCTACGGCTATTAATCCAAGCCATGAAAGATGATATACCCCATAACCCAAGGAACAAGAGCCAGTAGACCGGAAATGGAAAGAAATGATCAGAATCTTTTATAATTAACGCTGTCGATTATTTGTAAATTCCCTTCTCTCACTGCAGATAATCAAGGCAAATTAGCCAGCAATGCCCTTTACGAGGCAAAATAAATGCCGCCCAGATTTTTACATCTCCGGCATGGTCGCCGAGAGCCGTACAAGTGAGCCCGGGTAACCGATCTGTGGCGGATAGCCGGATCGGATACCCGCGGGGTCCAAGCCGGTATACAACGGGCTTGGCCCCAGAGCCTTGCAGTTGACCAGCTCGCCCAATTGACCCTCTTCCTGTGATGCCCCCCTGGGAGCTTTCTGGCAATCCAGCTCGACTATTGTTTTCCCGCTGTGCTGTTTCAGTCTCGCAAACAGTTGCCCGCAGCAAGGTCGTGGATTATAGGATATCCCCGCCGAGAGAGCATCGATCATCAAGGATCCAAGGGGGGGAGACGCAGCCTTTGCCTCACAGAGAACATACATTGAAACCCGCAGCAAACACAAGCGCATCAATAGTTCCAGTCCCCAATATACGCGGGAAACCCTTCACATCATCTAATCTCAAAGGCCACTCTCAACAAGGACCCCCCTTTCCATCCCCATGGATCCGGAACCAGACCTCGGCACCGCCAAGTCTGGCTCCCCCAAGCCCGCCTCAGGCACCCGCGTGTCGCTGGCCTGTCTGCCCTGTCGAACCCGCCATGTCCGCTGCGACGCAACCAAGCCGCGCTGCAACCGCTGCTGCGAGGAGGACAAGGAGTGCAGCTACGCAAAGTCGCGGCGCGGCGGCCTGGATCGAGCCGCGCTGGCCGCCCGCAGGAGTCAAGCTGCTGCTCAGGCGGCTGCAAAGAAGAGCAGCAACAGCAACAGCAACAGCAACAGTAACGCCCACAGCAGCAGCGGCAGCAGCAGCAGCAATGGCCAGCCCTCGCCCGCCGGGAGCAACGACGGGACCCGGCTGACCTCCGGCCTCTTCCCGGCGCATCACCCGGAGCCACCGCCGGCGACGGCCATCGACCCAAGCCTGTACACGCCCCCCGACGACGCCTGGTCATCCATCCTGCCGTCAGCGGACCTGCAGTCCGTGGACGTCACCGGCGACATCTTCATCGACGCCTACTACAGATGCTTCCACCGCTACCACCCCTGCGCGCCGCCTCGCCGGTTCCTGGAGCGCTACCTGCAGGACCAGATCCGGCAGGACGAGCTGCGGCCGTTCGTCTACGTGATGCGCTTCGTCGGCAGCATTTACCTGAGTAGCCACCAGCCGTCCCTACGACCACGGTGTCAAGAGCTAGAGGAGCTCGCCGCCTCCGTCATCGCCCGAGTGCCCCCGACAGCCATCAACTTCTTCATGGTGCCCTGCCACGCCATCTACTCGGCCTGCTTGTACTGGCGCGGGAACACAGCCAGCTCACGGCACCACATGAACACGGCCATCCAGCTCGCACTCGACTTTGGCATGCAGCGGCGCGAGTTTGCCGTCGACCACGGGGACGGGGATCCCGTACTGGAAGAATGCTGGCGGCGCACGTGGTGGCAGGTGTACATTATCGATGCGTACTACGCTGCCATCAAGCGGGATGCCGGCTTTGCTACGTTTCACGTTGACGCGACGACAGATCTTCCGTGTGAGGAAGACGAGTACGAGCGAGGGGTAAAGGCTTACACCCCCTTATGAAGTGTCAAATGCGTCCGTCCGATTGTTAACAGTGCTCCATAGGAAATTCCTCGCCCCAAGACACTAGAAGAGTTTGAATCGCGCGAGTTCAGCTCCGAAGACACAGTCTTCTCATCCTTTGCCTATCTGATAGGCGGCGTGCGCGGCATGGCATCGGCCATGGCCAGAGTTCTCGACTTGCCGGCCAGCAATGCGTCCGATTCAGGGGGGCCATCGCCCAAGGTGCTCGAGTCCGTCGATTCCATCACCGAGGGCTGGCTGCTGCTGCTGCCAGAGTCCAAACGCGACATCTTCTCTGCCGACGGCCAGGTCGACGAGCTGATATTCCAAGCCATGATGGCTCTTCATGCGTAAGCAAAACCCCCCCTTTGCTACGTTGATGCCTGCTCAACTCCCGGCTAACGCCACCATCCACAGCACAATTGTCGGCCTCCACCGGCCCTTCTCCAACTGCGCCTTTGACCCCCTAGAATGCATCTCCAGCTGCTCCTCCCCGCCAACCACCACGCTCTCCTCCCACTCCGACTCGGGCGCCGAGTTCCGCCTCATCCACACGGTGAAATGCATCCGCGCCGCCGAGGCCCAGATCGGCCTCCTCGCCCTGCCCACCAAGCCCTGCAGCCACACGCCGTTTGTCGTCTGCATGCTCACCACCGGCACGCTCTCCCTGCTCGCCGCCTGCCGGTACACCCTGCGCGGCCAGGAGCTCGCCGTCGCGCGCGACCAGATCCGCATGAGCATCGGCTGCCACAAGGCCATGGCCGCCGTCTGGCCCCAGGCCGGCAGCAACCTGCACGAGGTCCAAGCCATTGCGCGAGAGGTCCTGGGGCTACCGACTGGAGGCATTGGCGGCAGTACCAGCAGCAGCAGCAACAACAGCAGTAAGCAGCAGGTAAAGACGCCAATACTGGAGCACATTCTGCCGAGCCCGGGGCCGCCGTCTCTGTCGGGGCCCGACTCGAGCAGCGATTCTCTCAGCCCGTTTCCGCTGGATAACCTGCAGACGTACTGGAACATGAGCTCCATACAACCAGACATGTCTTTCCAATGGTGGTCAGGCGGCGAAAGCCACGTCTGAGCATTGAGGTGGACAATGTCAAAAGCAACAAACAATACCAAAACAGAAGAGAAAAAGCTGTGCTCTTTTCTGCATGGCATAACCAGTATCACGAAACAATCACCACGAGACTTACAAAGGCATTCCTACTTGTACAATAATAATGTATGACATAGAGGCTATGATGCAAAATTAGCTGGTACATTTATAACCTCGTCTCTAACTAAATAATAGATTCCACACTCGAACATGACGACACAATGGACTCTTTGATATCACTTCTATCCTCTAGTAGTAGTGACAAGAGATGCCTGCGTTGAAATTTGCAGTGCGCCCGAAATAGAAACAGGGTCGCTTCCCCACTTGCCGATCCCGCTCTGATTGATTTCCCGGGGCTTATCTCTTATCGATTGCCCGTCCCTCGAATAAATTTCCATCCACCAAAAAAAGATGCATATCGCGCCTCTCCAATCTCCCCAGCAAAGCCATACTCAACCCCCCCAGATTCGCACCATGGCCAAATCACAAAACAGACGTCAGTCCGCTTTTTCCAAACCTTCTCTCTTCTTCTCAACAAACTCCAGCTAACAATCTCATCCAGCGCCCTCAAAACGCTCCCGCGCCGCCCGCCGCGCAACATCCCCCTCCATCAACACCGACAAGTCCCTCAAAGAAGTCTCCCTCCCCGGCTCGACCTCCAAATCATCCACATCCGCCGTCCTCCCCTCCGTCCTCGCCGCACGACACTCCGCAGGCGTCACAAAAAAGTCCAAGCGCGGCCGCCAGCTCTCCGCGCGGGGCCGCCGGCGCCAGGAAAAGGGCCTCGAGATGGCCGAGGCCTTTGTCGAGCGCACGAGCAAGAAGCTCGAGAAGAGCATCGGCAAGGCCAAGGTCGTGCAGGCGCGGGCCAAGAAGTGGGACGACATCAACAAGGCTGCGGAGGAGAGCAGGAGTAATGCGTTTGAGGTGCTGAGAATGGCCACTGGGGAGGACGATGACGATAAGGAGGGAGAGACGAAGATGGAGGAGTGGGAGACGGAGGACGAGATGGATGGGGAGACTGTCGGTGCTGCAGCTACAGAGGTTGCTGCACCCGCTGCGCCGGTGCTGGATGAAGATGATGATGTGATTTTGTAATGAATCATGACTGGGACGATGGCCGTTTAGAGCATTTGGAGGATGATTTTGCTTTGTTTGATACCTGTTTCATGGGACTGGCGTTTTTTCTTTCTTTTGGCTTCTAGAAGAGAAGAGGGACAATGAATGGTATGCGCACGCCATATGGCTTCAAAAGAATCGAAATGAACACCTTGGTCAAGGTTCATGCTCATGTACAAGCATCTTGGTTCTCTATGTGTCATAGTACACTACTATACAGCCCGTATATACCCACCATCAGAGCACAGGATACTTCTATACTACACGGCATTATCCAAAGAATCCCCACCCCAAAGACTCTCATGACCGCCTGACCCCCTCCAAATACAGCCTCATCGTCCCCCCAACCTGCCCCTCCGCCTTCTTGACCTCTCTCGCCCCCACCCGCTCAATCTCCTCCTTGACCTTCTTCAGCACGTCCTTCGCCTCGTCCGCATCCACCGCCCTGCCCCCCTTCTTCTTCCCAACCAACAACTCAACCTTCATCCCCTTCTCGAGGAAGCCGCCCATCTGCCGCATCTTGGTCGCCAGATCGTGGCCCCCAATCGCCCACGTCAGCTCCATCTCCTTAGTCTTGGGCTTCGCCGCCGCGCCCACCTTCTTGCGCTCCTTGAGCGCCTTCTGCCGCTCGTACTCGTCCTTCTTGTTGACAATCTTGCACACGGCGAACCGCGCCGGCGTGCCCTCCTCCTCGTCGGCGGGCACGTACGGCGACACCATGCGCAGCGACTCCCCCGGCTCCAGCTTCGTCAGCACGTACCGCGTCGACAGCGGGCCCTCGGCGCTGCCGTTGTCAATCACCATGATCTGCGGGTCGGTGATTTCGTGGTCCCAAGGCGGCCGGTCGCGCCCGGACTTTTCAATGTCGCGCTGCGTCGTGAAGCGGCGGTCGTAGCCTCGGTCCTTGTCGTCCGGGTCTTCGGGGGGCGCTCCTTTGCTGCCCCCCTTGCTTCCGCCTTTGTAGGGCCGTAGATTGCTGGCGTAGAGCCTCGCTTGCCGCGTCGCAGGCCGGTACTGCAGAGCTGAGCGGGAGGACCATGTTGGCAAGCTCTGTCTGGAGGCTTGACAGCCGAGTCTGGAGAGGAAGGATCTCGTAGCGTCGCAGAGGCACCGAGGAGCCGCCATTGTTTGATGTGTATCGAGTGATGATGAGTGAATGAAGCTCGATACCAGTAGAGAGAGGGCAAAAGAAGCGGAGGGATGAGAGAGAGGACTGAATGCGGAGGAGTAGCTGTGCCAATTGACTGTGACGGTGGGGGAAGAAAGGTCGAGAATTAGAGGCTTGAGAGTTGAGGTATACTAGCGTCAAGTTCGCAAGCTCTGGTCCCCCCCAGAATATGGGGAGTTGTCAGCCAATCACAGCTGCGCACTGTTACTACCTTAGTAAGTGATGAAGCTTACCTTACCTTACATGTGCCATGAATTTCACAGACATCCTCATCGACTCTCAACATACAGCCGCAACTCCATCTACACAACCTTCAACACAGGACACGGACACACCTCTCATTTGCCGTCTCACTTATACCCTCTCGTTTCACTGGGTAAACCCTTATACAATCTCATACAATCTCACTTCACACAACACCATACCATATTCTCATCTCATCTCATCTCTGCTCTTCTCTTCTCTTTCCCTCTCTCTAATACCACAGCTCATCTCATCCCCATACACACCACACACACACTCACCTCTCCTTGTAACAGCCATGATATCCCACCTCCTCGGCCACCCCCTCCGCTTCACAATCTCCACCCTCAAAATAACCTGCCTCGCCCACCTCGCCCTCTCCCACGCCCTCCAGGTCTCCCCCGCCCAGGGCCCCTCCATGCTGCCCACCTTCACCGTCGACGGCGACTGGATCGCCGCCGACATGACATACCGCCTCGGCCGCGGCGTCAAGGTCGGCGACCTCGTCCTCTACAAGATCCCCATCTTCGCCACCCAAAACGGCGTCAAGCGCGTCATCGGCATGCCCGGCGACTACGTCTCCCTCGGCACTCCAGGCGAGCCGGGCGAGGAGCAGATGATCCAGGTATGCTCACACATACGCGCTGCAGTCTCTCAGGCTCTCTGTCTATTGCCCTTTGATTCCGTCTCGGCTGTGATTCGTGCTTCAGTTCTGGAAATGAAGAGACTGACAAAGGCTTGTAGGTTCCCGAGGGCCATTGCTGGATTGTTGGCGATAACCTCCCCGCCTCGCGAGACTCGAGGCAATTCGGCCCCTTGCCACTCGCCTTGATCCAGGGCAAGATCATAGGCAAGATACTGCCCTGGAAAGACCGCCAATGGGCAAAAGATGGTCTCGAAAAAGTAGACCCCTGAATCTGGGGATTGCAGTCACCCATTACACATCACATCTTTTCGTACCACCACGTATCCACGGCACATCAGCATGGCAAGAAACGCATAGCATCATTAAACTCAGTCACCAAAACATCTAGATAAGACAGGCGGCCTCAAGGGCGGACAACTGGGTGTCAAGCATGTAACATATCCTTGTCTAATTACATCTGCTTTTGCTCATACCCCAATCTCTCGAGTCCGCCTTCATCATCGTTGTCTCTACTGTCATTCCAAGAGGCATGCTGAACGAGTCGCAGTCATTGGCTGCGTAATATGATCTGTACAAAAGAAAAAGAAGAAAAAAAAGGAAACAGGAAAAGGAAAAAACAAAGCAATAATCGCAAAGGAAACAAAAGCCGGCATATGCATCTTTCGAACATGGTGCTTGTCCTACTCGTCCCGTAGCAAAGCAACCTCGCTTCGGCTCGCGCAAACAATAAGGGGGTCTCTCCTGGAATAGCATATCATCCGAAAATCTTCGCTGAGCGGGGAGGTAAAACAAAGTATCCGAACGAAAATCAAGGACCAAGGCCATAGAATCGAACAAAGGTCGGCGAGGGTAGTTGCCCATTTTCCCAACAAACTTGGACGCTCGCATGGGGAGGCAACGGCCCTCCTGGCTTGATCTGGAACAAAGCTTGAGACGCCTAAAACACCGTCGCCCTCGTCATGCCACGCTGCTCATCCTTGCAGCCTGGTCTGACGGTTTCAAAACACAGTTGCAAGTTGAAAAACCCAATCTTTCTCGCAGATGGAATAGGACCGAAAGGGAAAAGTGGCTGGCATTTAGCCCTCAATGTGTGCCTTGGAAACGCTGCTCTGGCCCAGGAGCTCGAGACATCGCTGAGCCAGGTTGATGACCTCGCCCTCGTCCTCCTCCTCGGCCTCGGGATCGGCAACCTGGCGGTTCGCAATGCGTCGAATGTTCTCGATGATGTCGTCGGCCTTGCCAATCTGGCTAATCAGAGTCTTGTCTTCGGATTCAAACAGCTGCAGAAGCGTCCACACAGCAATGTGCTGGAAGGTGGCGTCCCCAGACTGAAGGAAGCGGCAGAGGTAGCCGTGGATACCGCCGTTGGGCTCGTTCCAGTTCTGGACAAAGATGGAGTAGTCGCCGACTAGCAATGGTTGCGTTAGCGCGAACATTCAGATAATGACTGAGGAATTACTCACCTTTAGAGGACAGGTTGCCCAGAGCGGCAGCGCTGTTGCCCTGCACCTCAATGCTCTCCGAGTGGGTCAGGGGAATCAAGACGTCGCACACTCCGAGGTTCAACAGGTGGGACTTGAGGTCGTCGCTCAGGGCGAGCACGGCAATGGCAGCCGTCATCTCCGACTGGACGGTCACGGGGACATCCAGGACCAGCTGCTTGCACTTTTGCACGGCTCCAGCCTCCAACACCAAGGCCTTGTTGCGATCCGAACTAGCGGCCAGGTTTCGCAGCGTCGAGATGGCGTGGCACTGGATTTCTTCGTTGTCGGTAGAGCCCAGGAGGTCCACGAGGGGCTTGAGGAAGTTTGCCTCGATAATGGGAGACTCGTTCATGGGATGGATGGAGATGTTGCGAATGCAGGCGACGGCGGAGAGGATGAGAGGCAGGTATGACGACTGGAGGAGGCGAAGCAGAGGTTGCAGGCCGCCGGCGCGGACAATGTCCAGCTGGTATTTCTCGTCGGAAGCCAGGTTGCGGAGGGCCAAGGCGGCCTGGCACTGCACCTTGGGCGAGGACGAGTCCATCAGGTTCACGAGAGACTGGACAAGCTTGGGTTCTGAGGAGGCCAGTTTTCGCCTGTTGTTGGCATCGACGGCAATGTTACTCAGGGCGGTCGTACAATAGTATTGGACGTCGACATCTGGAGAGGACAGGAGCTGGACAAGGACGGGGATGGCGCCAGCGTTGACCAGCTGTTGCCGGTTCTCGTCTATCAAGGTCGCGGGTTAGCAGATGCATTTGCCTTCCATCTCACCTCCACTTGGACATGATGACATGACAGCACAAAGACAAAGATTGGGTCAACGCACCAGAATGTGTCATATTGAGAAGGGCGCCGGTCGCATTTCTCTGGACTCGCATGTCCTTGGACTTGGCCAGCCTGGTCAAGGGACCGAGAGCCCCTGACCGGGCAATCTTGGCCTTGTTCTCCTCATGCGTAGCCAGGTTGGTGATGCATCCCACGGCGTTGCACTGGACCTCGACGTTGGGCGAGAGCATCTGTCGGATCAGAGGCGTCAAGCCGCCGAGCTGGACGATGAGGACCTTGTTCTCGGCTGCAGAGTGGGCGCACGCAGCAGTTAGCAGCTGGTCATTTCTGATGGGGTAGCACCACCAGCTGGCAGAAGTGGTTGCTTACTGTTGACCGCAAGGTTGCCAAGTGCAGCACTGGCGGCCCGCTGGACCTCAATGTCAGGGCTCTGTAGCAGGAAGAGGATGGGTTCCAAAGTATCTCGGTCGACCTCGCGGACATCTATCACGCGTTTCTTCGCATTAGCAACAGCGTCACCGCCCTTGCGTGGCAGGCCCACGATCCCGGCCGCAGGGACCAGGTGCCCGACAGAGGCGTACCTCGTTCTGTGATTTCGGCAAACGTCAAGCTGGCGCTGCGTTGCAGGTCGATGTTGTCCGAGAAGACGAGCGTGCTGAGAGCTCGGAGGGGTTCGCCAGAGAAGAAGTCGGTCTCGCCGCGCTGCAGGCGTCAAGAGAAAAAGGTCAGCTTTGGGCCCACGAGCCAGAGGGAGACGAGGGACCAGGAGGGACGCCAGCCAAGTAGCATCGCATGTCTCCGGCCTCAGGGCAGACGCACGTTTTCGAGATACTGCAGCAGATCGGCCACCGCCTCTCGCTCGCTGTCGGCAAGAGCGGGCTCGTAGAGGCCATCACGGGCTCGCCCTAGAAACAGGAGTCAGAACCAGCCTCGGAAGGGGGCCAAAGAGGCCCGTAGAAACACACGACGGCGGATGTCAGGGCTCGCTCACCTCCGCAGCATGACGAGTGGCAGATACCCATGGCGGCGACAGCTGGGCGTGTGGTCGACTTTGGGGGGCGGGCGGAGATGCAGCGGCAGAAGAGGGATGAAGCTGGACAGAGGCTGGCGGTGCTTTGTTGATGCTTTTGCTGCGTGCTGCCGTGCTTATTATTTAGGCGGTGGTGATGGAGCTGCGACCGCTAAAGCCCGTCCGGCTAGCGCCACCTCTAATGGGCTCTGATGGGTACCTGGCCCTTGTACAGCAGCGCTGGCGCAGGCAGTTGGGGGTACGGCGCAGAGACCGCGGCTGCCGCTGGGCGTTGGTGGTGGCGCCAAGTACCAGCTGGGTCCCGGCGATGGGCCACGGCAACGGGAGCGTGACGAAAGGGCGGGTCGTGGAGCAACTGGGAGGTCCAAGTCCAGTGGCTGCTGGCGCGATCGAGGCCGCTAGAGCGAAGCAACTGCAAGCTGCTGTGGCCACTGAAGCGCGGAGTCGAGAGAGGTTGGGCAATGCAACCTTGAATGGGAGTCTGGACGGTGCTGGAGACCCCGTAAAAGAGAAGATCCCCGTAAAAAGAGGCGAATTGATAACAAAAGGACGGCTTGACCCGTTGATGCAGTAGATAATAGATGGGGCGTTAGAGTGGTCTGTCTGTCTGTTTGTGCTGAGATGGATGGAGACTATTCTGTCGAGTATGTGCTGTGCTATTCTGCTGCTGTACATTGGATGTGAGGTGACAGAGCCTCGGGATGAATGGATGGATGTTATTACAGTATCTACCTACCTAGAGAGCCTGCAGAGAGAAGCAGACACACGTGCAAGTACCTACTAAGCAACAGGCAAGGGCGGGCGTGGGAACATGAAGGGGGCCAGCAAAGAAAGGGATTCGCGGCCGGCGATGCGGTGACGATGCCTTTCCTTGTTCCAGATCGGATCGCTTCGACCGCCGCAGAGAGGAGAAAGAACATTCAACGGCAAGGGCTGGGCTGGGCTGGGCTGGGCTCCGGAGAAGGGTCTGGCTGACTGACTGGACAGCAACGCTCGACGTTGAACCTTGAACTGCAGCGTTAGGCCTTGCTGCTCGCAGGGGTGGCTGAAGTCGTCACAAGCACATGGGGCTCTTGTCCAGACGGTACTTGCGGCCGCTATGGAGAGCCCACGCTGGCGCTAGGTACCTCGACGACGGGACCCCCCATCAACCCATGCAAGTCGGCCTCTGCTTGGGCGACATTGGGGATAGTGAAACGGAGACACTAAGGCATTGCCTAGTCGTGGTCAAGGGCTCAGATAGACGGGCTCTGAGCAGAAAGAATGAGATATTACTGTATGCGGCCAGAGATGCTGGCAGAAGGACCTTTGAGCGGTTGATCCACCGCAGTACTGTACGATTATGCGCCTGACTGGCTTGAGGTGCGCATATCACGGTCAAGATTCAGACCTAGAAAGCAGCGATTCACCAGAACCGAGCTGATCCGAGAGGCGAGGTGGTGTCAGGTTGTCTGGCTCTTCGTTTTGAACGGTACGATCCCTGCCGTCAGGCATCCATCCATGGCTCATGCAACGCCTCTCTCTCGTCGCATGAAACATGCACCCATCCATTGTTGGATGTAGGTAGGTATGTATGTATGTACAAGATACGCTACATGGCCAGTCATGCACGACAGCCACTCCGTCTTGCTTCATGCCGCCTCTCCAAGTGTCTATTGGACCGTTTGCACTCCCAATCTTCCACGAACAGGTGTTTGGGGCTCTACGTGTTCACGCCAGCCCGGTGCTACATGAATTTTCAGAGGCTACGAGTGCATGGGGCTGACGCCAACAGCCGTCTCATTCGCAGTGGTCGGGACTGGCGAGCCTCGAAAGCGGCGGTCTATGCTGGTTTAGGCAGCGTCTTGATGAGCTTGTGTGCTTTGCTTGCGTGCGTGCTTCTGCTCGCGAGGGCTGGAGTGCGTGAGAGCGAGGGTGAGTTGAGTTGAGTGAGTGAGGGGGATCGGATCCGCAACCACGTATGTGATGTAGCGGAACCAGTCCTGCGAGACCAGCTGTCAGGGAGCCTATTGGTTGCCCGACTCGACATACGGTTTTCTCGTTATACCGGCGGCTACGACGATAATTGATGAGGAGCGTCGAGCAGCTGCGGCCAGTCGCAAATCGCTTCGAAAATTCTGCAGCAGCCCCGGCTAAGGCGTCAAAGGCTTGTTCATGTTCGTGGGCCGAAAGGCGGAGATGCGCAGAATGCAGCTTGGCGCTCGAATGTTCGCTGCATCTTGTGACCACGGGCAACGGCTCGAGTAATGTCGCGATGCCGCCAATTTCGCCGCGGAAGGACGGAGCATTGGACGTTGGAATAACAGAGTAGTTAATCGATTGGTCGACTTATATCGTCTGTCGTTGGAACAGAGGAGGTACATCTCAGAGGAAGATGTGCAACGCATGGTGTTAGAGCGGCGTTTCTATTTTGGTTTGACTCATTGATCGGCTACCCTGGACACACGGGGAAAAAATGGGCGGTGGGCGAGAAATCGCTACAAGTGTTACATACGAGTACAACCTTTGACTCGCACTCACGCACACATAACTTCGCCTCAAGCGAGCAATGGATGCATATAAAGAGCCCACACCGACGTAATCCGGCATGGATGCGACTCCGTACATACATGCACTTTATTAGCCAGAGCCCACAGTGGGAATTGAATACTAGTAGTAGCAGAAAAGCATCCATCCCACCGACTGATAGCCATTGATAATGCGACATGTGCCTCATGGATGGATAAGGATGCACCACCACCCTTTCTATCTTATCGTTCCCACGGGGTAATGATACTACTAAGCACCAGGTCTAGGTGTTCACGTCTGGAATTGACGAGTTGCGTGCGTCTCGGCATCAGTCAGCACATATGCAGCTGCACGAAACGGGGATTATCCTCACCCTGCCCCGTCCATGTATTAGTTGATCTGTTCGACGGGATACCCTGCAGAAACAGACGCCATTGAAAGCGCGGAAAAAGGACTTTGAGGGTTTCTGATACAGCTCGGCACGGTGACGTCAGCTCTCAACATGGCGGCTAATAAGAGGGAAATGACTCCCAGGCTGCAAGACACACACAGACAATCGAGATGTATGTAGAAGATACTTTTCAAAGTACTCTATGCCTTGCTTGCCTGGAGGCTGTCGGATATCAATTGCCATTCGCAGTGCACCAAATGCGCAGAAGTGACAGATAACATGGACTATAAGAAAGAGGGTGGTCCGTTTCCGGGGTTGCGGCTGACGAGAGAGACGCGAGTTTGCCACATGTGCATTCTGGTCTGCAATCTCCTGAGGCTGTCTTCGTTTGATGATACGAGTTGATCAAGACCTGCATGTGAGGACACTTGAATGTTGTACGAAATGGCCGGTGTCTTGTCTCCCAGCAACTCCGGAGGTTGAGACGACACCACGAGAGCAGGTGTGTGCATGTATAAGGTAGGTAGTAGATCAAAAACACTCGTCTTCTCGCATTTCATGGACTGGCATGGACAGAATGCCACACCCAAGACATGAAGACGGCCTTGATCAGCCTGTCTAAGCCCCAAGCGTGCGTGCACCAGACAGACAGACAGACAGTAGCGTACATGCATCACGATCACCGCCACCAGCTGCTCTTTCGCAGCATCAGGCAATCAATCAACCAGTCAGTCAATCAGTCAATCAATCAATGAACCAATCCATGTCGCATCCGCCCCCCTCCCCCATCCCGGTTGACTGGAGGAGGGTGAGGTCCGGTCCTGGAGCAGGATAGATAGAAAATAGCCGCAGCCGCCCGTATCTGTCCAACTGGTCCTGAGGACCAGAGCCGTCTAAAAAGGCGCGATAATGCACTCCAAGCGCAGCGATTTAATTTCAAAGCCCGTCGCGATCGGCCGCAGCAACTGCCTGATTCGTCGCATCGCTTTTCCGCTGCGTTCTTTTGCCGTCGCAAAAAGAAGAAAACACCAAAAGCCTCGCCATCTTGATCCCTGAGCAACTTCGTGTCGACCTCGTGGTACCAGACACCAGACACCAGACACCAGACATCACCTTGCATCAGATCCAATGCGCCTCCAGCTGTAACTGACGTCGCTCAGCAGCTGCAGTCGAGAGCCCGCTGACATCACATCCATACCTCCTGCACCAACTGGATCGCCGCCGGAATCAATGGACCACGGCGCTGCTGGACAGGCTGCTAGCGCTCAGCTACAGGGCGGCGCCCCCGCACTGGCCGCTGAGACGCCTGGAAACGGCAGAGCCAGCGAGAGAGACAGCGGGAGCGGTAGCGGTAGCGATATCGATAGCAGACGGGCAGCCGGACCTGGACCAGGCATCAACCGCCCCAGCAGCAGCGCATCGAGGGCGAGCGTCGACAGCGACAGCCTCAGTCTCGACACCGGCATCGCCCGCGACCGCAGCACGACACATACCGACACCTGGACAGAGACGCACCACATCGCCACCGCCAGCAATAGCAGCAGCATCCTCGCCACCACCACCACCGCCCGCCGCGACTCCCCCGACCCGGCGACCTCAATTGCACCGCCATCACCGCCCGTCGAGCCCGGCCCGGAGTCCAGATCTGCTGCGTCGCCTGACCTCGGCCTTGCATCAGCCGCATCCTCACCCGCGTCCGCATCGCCGTCGCCGTCGCCGGGATCCTCGCCCGACGTCCTGTCCGAGTCCGAGGCCACCCCCGGCTCTGCTGTGTCCGAACCGTTCACAACTCCAACGCCCGGCCTCAAGCCGCGTCCGCCGCCGATCTCGCCGCTGCCTCCCTTCGTGGCCCCCGCGTCGTATCTTTTCCACCACCACTTTGGCGTCATGGCCGATGCGCCGCCAGACCCCAAGCCGCTGAGTCCCCTGGACAAGGACCAGCGACAAGGCCTGGTACGTCTTGATCTTGCTGCTTCATACCGCCCTCCGTCTCCGGCTCTTCCTGCTGCCGTGTCTGCCTATGCTTCCATGCCTCTACCCAAGCCATCCGTTCCTCTCACTTCGCTCCCTGTAGCCTCTCTTCTCTGCCAATTTCAACACCTGCTGACTTGTCCTCGCCTGTGCGCAGAAAGCGATTCGCGAATTCCTCCGCAAGCGCACCAGCTACGATGTGCTACCGCTGTCATTCCGCCTCATCGTGCTTGATACGGATCTACTCATTAAGAAGAGTCTGAACATCCTCATCCAAAACTGTAAGCGAGCATCAACTGCAGACGACTGATATAATTTGCTGCCCCGCGCTTCCCCCCGCGTTTGGGAGGCGCCCATGTCAGGACCCTGCTTATTTGGGAGTGTGTCACGATGCTGACGAGCAACTCTACCGTAGCCATTGTGTCTGCCCCCCTGTGGGATTCGCACATCTCGCGCTTTGCGGGCATCCTGACGGCCACCGATTACATCAATGTCATCCAGTATCACTGCCAGTTCCCCGATGAGATGAGCAAGCTGGATCAATTCCGTCTAGCTAGTCTGCCAGGTAACCCTTCCCCTCCCGTTCTTCAGCCCCCCTGCTTCTCGTGTAACCACCATAGCGCGAGTTCCCAACATAGCGCGAGCAAGTCCGGGCTAACGCGGCATAGACATTGAAAAGGCCATTGGGGCAACACCCATCGAGACCGTCTCCGTCCATCCTTCGAAACCCCTGTACGAAGCCCTCCGACGTATGCTTAAGACCCGTGCGCGAAGAATCCCCTTGGTCGACCTCGACGAAGAGACTGGCAGAGAAACTGTCATCTCGGTCATTACCCAATACAGGATTCTCAAGTTCATTGCCGTCAACAATGAACACAACACAATCTTACTCAAGAAGACTGTTCGCGACCTTCAGCTGGGAACCTACACGGACTTGGCCGTTGCACGCATGGGCACCACCGTTCTAGAGGTTATCAACCTCATGGTCAGCCGGAACATCAGCTGCGTGCCCATTGTGGACTCGGAAAACAGGGTTCTCAATGCCTTTGAAGCCGTCGACATCATCCCGTGCATTAAGGGGGGAGCATATGACGAGCTCAACGGCAGCGTTGGTGAGGCGCTGTGCAAGCGACCCGAGGACAACCCCGGCATCTTTACGTGCAGCGAAGACGACAGGCTCGACTCCATCTTTGACACGATCCGCAAGAGCCGCGTCCACAGGCTGGTTGTCGTCGATGACGAGAACAAGCTCAAGGGGGTGATTTCGCTGTCCGACATCCTCAAGTACGTGCTGCTCCACGGCGAAGAGGACGATGCCGCGTAACTGACAAGCGGCTACGTGATGCCGTGTGATACGATATGAATAACGGGTGGCTGCACACGGAGGAACGGTTACGGGGGGCAAAGGAATGCATTTGGTGCGGCGTACTCATGGTTTTGGGATGGCGACGACGAGCTGCCAGGATTCTGGTATAAACTTACTCTAGTGCCATTTTGTTTTCTTCTCCATTCTTAATCAACTGATAGAGCTTGCATACGGTCGGTTTTCTTTTGGTCGCTCCGATTTTGTTGTTTAGGCCAAATTGGTCAAGATTCTGTTGAGGGGGCTGGCTTGGGGGAAAGTATGAGGCTATCAATATAGCGACCTTGTTCTATTGTTGGGCTTGGGCATATTTCTGCCTACCTAGGTACCTACCTACCCAGGTACCCAGGGCAGAAGTAGGTCAAGGTATTCTCTTGTTGAATAATAGCCTTTGGCTGCCTTTGCTGAACACCTCGCGCCACAGAGTTTGTGACCTTGACTCCCGGCTTCCTGTTGGGATGCTGTGTTTTAGGTATGTTGTCATGAGCAACTTGCTGGCCCTTTTGCAGGTACGAGCTACTGAACACAAGGGTTAGATAGGCAAGATTAGGAGGTGGGAAGATTAGTTGTGTTGGTCGAGAGCAGTTCATGGAATGCTTTTCTTGGACCAAGTGACGAGTGCTTCTCTCCTGGGGTTGATGAGAACAGTATCAAACCGCCTCAGATTCTCAACGCCAGCCTCAGAACCAACGCCTCATCTTTGTTGCCACTACTGCAGCAATAGGAAAGGCGAACAGCACTGGAAAAATGTCTTCAAACTGCATGGCCGCGACGCCACTGTTTTGACTTCACGTGTCCTTGGGCTTGCCCTGAACTCTGTAACAGGATCAGGACAAGCACGATATCAATGCGCCGGAGAGATGCCACTTGGGCCAGCAGGTCCGAGGACTACTTATACCGGGCCCTTCCTCCTCCTTTTCTGCCCTCTCTCCTTCTTTTCCCCATCAATTCTGTGTACAAGACAGCTAAACCGTCCTGTTCTGGAACTCGCGAGCCTCTCTGCCCAGGTTTCAAGAACGACGAAGACTGCATAGGTACACAGAAGCGAGTCAAGGTGCGTTCTGCTCTCTTGCTTTCTTCATCTCACACCACACGTCTCATATGCCATTTTGTCAACATTTACAGAAGCATCTTCAGCCCCTTTCTTCAGCTTCTTCTCCCGATCAGAGGGCATCTACCTTATATCACCTCCCCCTTCCCTTTCCCAGCAGCACCAGCTGACGAATTCGACCGCTATCAAGGCACCACCATCATCGCCCGCCATCCGCCTCAACGATGGAGTCGGTGCCCCGAGCCCGGAGCGTGGCCAGCAGCGTGTCCCTCGCGTGTCCGCACAGCGCCACGGTCCAGACGCTGCTCAGCAGCAACACCCACCCGCCCAGCAGCCGCACCTGGACCCCGAGCAGCGGCGGGTTTAAGTTCCCCGGCGATGCTGACGACGTCGAGGAGCGAGAGCTGTTCGTCAGCTACTACAACCGGCTGGCGGCAAAGGTATGGGGAGACCTGTTCAATGCTTCACATCAGAGCCTGGTCAGCTAACAAGGGGGACAGTACGGGATGAGGCCGCTTGTAGTTGAAGATGCCAACTCCAAGGCGGGCAAGCGGGTGAGTGACGCGTCTCCTCATGACACCAGACATTGCTGTTGCAATCATAACCTTGAATATTGCTGACACACTGTATGCAGAATGGCACGAGCCCCGAGAGACGCGGCTGGTTCTTCCGCATCTTTCGACCCTCGTCCGGCCAGCCGACACCAGGCAAGGTCACGCCTCCGGGCCGAGCAGCGCACAAGCGGAGTGTGTCTGACCTGGGGGCCTTTATGCGCTCCAAGCCCGAGGTGTCCAAGGCTCTTGACCTCGCAGACATAGTGCGGCTGAGTGGGAAGAGCTTGCTGCATCTCCCCCCTGAATACGCCCCCTGTGTCTTGAATCTGCCGACGTGTCTGCGGGCAACCGCCCACTACATCGCCCAGCACGCCGACACTCGAGGTCTTTTCCGTATCCCGGGCGCAGTCAAGGTCGTTAACGCCCTCTACGACTACTACTGCGGTGCCCGTGAGAATGCCTCTGAGGTCTCTGGAACTGTCCACCTCGCCACCCTTCCGACGCACATCCAGTACCAGGTGCAGGACGTCGCCTCCACCTTCAAGCGCTTCCTCTCGTGCTTGCCAGGGGGAATTCTGGGATCGCTGTCCTTGTTTGATGCCTTTCTTGCCATCCACTCGCAGCTCAAGGGCCAGCCGGAGTATCCAAGGACCAAGCAGACGAGGCTTCGCGCACGACTCATCGCGCTGGCCATTGGCTCGGTCCAGTCACAGTTCCGCCGCGAACTCATCATTACCGTCTTTGGCCTGCTGAGCATGATTGGCAGGATTGGTGAAGTGGCGCCGCGCGAAGACGACGAGGGCAGGCCGCTCCCCACCCACGACCTCATGGGATACAGCGCCCTTGGTATTGTTTTCGGGCCGCTCCTGGTGGGAGACTTGATCGACGGCTATACTGTCCAGGAGACTACACCCAACTCTGGCCCGTCTCTCGTCCCGATAACACCCAAGAAGCAGCGCTGCCGTGACCGACAGAAGGCAAAGGACTCCAAGGAGCCCAAGGACGTCAAAGACACCAAGGACCCCAAAGCTGCTCCCCACGATATTAACAAGGCCATGGTCGCAGTTGAGATTGCCGAGATGCTGATTGCCAACTGGCGAGATATCGTCCGCCAGATGTTCGCCGTGGGCGCCCACCTTGACCAAAACACTGCGTCGACGCAGGCTCCTCTTGCATCCATGGCTGTATCGCTGACGGCCAGCCTGCCCGTCGACTCAGATGCGGGTGCAGTGGATGAAGGCAGCCCGGGGCCAGGAGCTTCTCCAGTGTCGCTCAGGAGAGGCAAGACGCGCTTGTCAAGACAGGGAAGCGGCCGACAGCCATCCGTCACCCAACTGAGCCCAACCTTGGAGGAAGGCCATCAGGGAGAGGCTGATCGAGGACGTCGCTTCTTCCGCACCGCTGCCGCTACCATCGAGACTCAACAGCCACGTGCAGTCATGGGCAATCACCCGCCGGTCTCCAAGCCATTGAACTAGGATGTTAGTGGCGGAACCCCTGGAGCTCGACGGAGCAGCAGCGTGCCTGTGATGCGTTCCTGTAGCTGTCTGGATCTGCCTGCTGGGAATGGCGCCGCTGGCCTCAGTCAGAGCGGAACGATGAAGAGCATCCCGCCACGACTATCTTCTCGCCATGGTAGTCGCGGCGGTGCGTCGCTCACAAAGGTACCAGCCCCTGAGACTGAGGATGATGGAACAAAGGACTATATCAATCAGACACCCCCTCCAGGGAGCTTGGGCGTGAGAATGGGACAGGCTCACCGTACCATTAGATCCCCCTTATCGGACAAGGTGCAGGAGAAAAGAAGGGCGTTTGAGATTACTTCATCGACGGAAGCTGCCAATCCCTCCGGACCTGAAAAGGGCGACACTGAAGCACGAGTGCCGGATTTGATCTCGATTGAATCAAACAATAGCCAAGAGGCAGACAACAGCAAGCAGTCTCTGGACGGCAGAACTCCGACAAAACGGAGATCCGTCAAGGCCTTGGCTGCCATGTTTGAAGGGCATGACTCTCCGGGGGTGGCTCGAAAGCTTTGGGCGGATGACGATAACCTGGCTGAAGGGGCGGATGACGATAAACCGCCGCTATCGCGACGTCAAAGCGATTCGCAGAAGCACGTCCATCGTTTCGAGGCTGCCGAGGACGTGGAGCTGCAGGACATGGCAATTGACAAACGCAGACCGTCTGCCATCCCATGGTCTCCGGCCGGCAAATAGGATACCGCACAAGAGTTGTGTGGGAGCAGAGACGGCGTGTTCCGCGCCGATACACATGAGAAGGGCACACAGACAGAGACTGGTGAAGTAGAGCCAGCCTCGAGCCTTTCCGCTATAGGTCAAGACGGTCTGAACATGACTGAAGACGCATCAATCTTTATCAAACCCATTCTGGAGATTGAGCAGACAGTGCAGGAGCTGGAACAGCTGGTGGACGCCAAGTCGGCAGAGGTCGCGCAGCTCAAGTTGAGGGTCATGCTGCTAGAGGAGACAGACACAGATACGGCCGCTCTGCGCCAGCAGTTGAGTGTGGCTGTCAGGGAGGCTCAGCGGTGGAGGGAAAAGGCCGAAGCCGCCGAGAGCAAGGCGCGCATCTTTCAAAAGTTTACAAGCCGCATCAGGAGCATCCACAGCTCGCTCGCCGTGGGCGAAGGATCGCTGGTCAGTGGCGAGGCCAATGGGATGGTCTCTTTGGAGGGCAAGGATGCGGAGGGGGCGTTTCGCGCTCACCGAGTGCGGTTCTCTGGCCTGGGAGATGGCGCTGGGTCGTCGAGCATCACGAGCAACGAAGCCGGTCCCGTTGCTGGTGGAAGCACCGAGACTGAAGGAGAGATTGTCGCTGAGGAGGCGGATGACGACGGGAGAGAGTTGACATCTCCATCGACGACATCGCCATTCTCAAGCGAGCCAGGAGCTCTTTACCCCGTTGCGCCCGGCTTGCCTGCTTTGCAAAGCTTGGACGGAGTGGTGAGTCCCGCGGCAGAGGCAGGACAAGGCGCGATGGACTTTAGCTCTGCGGCCATGGCCATGTGGGTTGCCACGCAGGAGCTGCTCATGATGGAGGAGGACGAGGAGACGTCGAGCCCGACGCCGGGTATTTCTACGGTTTCGACAGAGGGTAGCTTTTCCGATTCTTTTGTGGCGGAGGATTGATGGCGACAGGATATGACGGCTTGGTGGATTGACTAGGTTTTCTGTTCAGCAATGAGTTTTATCAGAGAAGATCATCAAGTTGTAGCAGAACAGAGGCAAGGAACACTGTGTTTCTGGTAGCAGTAGTTTTAGGATACCTAGGTCAAGAAGATTATGATTTTCGTTTCAAAGGAACTAGACCATCTTGTTCACCACGGCCTTTGCACACAGCCTTGACCGATGCCGTGAACTTGTCAAGGTCCCTAAGCCAGTCGTGGACGCTCGTAATCTCCCTTTGCCAACTCCGGCCTCGCCGCGGCACCGTCGCTGTCCACTGATTCTACCAGGGAGCGTCGGCCCGCCGGGCAATCCTCCATCTGCCCGCCTGGTCCAGGTTCATGTTGACTTGCATCCTGCCTATGCCCTCCACGACGGCGCTGAGTGCCTGCGCCTCGGTTTCTTCTGCGGTTCGGGGGTATAACCTGTTGCCAATTCCGGTTCTGTGTCCACTTCGACTCCCACCTTCACTTCGACTTCCATTGACGCTGCCACTGATACTGCCACTGCCACCACGATCGTAGCGATAAGCATGATCGTGGATATGGCTTAATACTTGAGGTCGTGGAATGGGACTCATGGGCGCTGAATACTCGGATTCTCGTCTTGAGGAGGCGGCGCCCTGACGGAGAGTGGGCTGGGAGTCTGCCACTGATGAGATGGGGGATGCAGGACGGTGGCCACGAGGTTGTTGTTGGTCTTGTTGTTGTTGGGAGGGTGGTGGGGAGGGGAGGGGGGTTGCTGGTTGGGTGGAGGAGGAGGATATGTTTGTGAAGGGAAGGGGGGATGACTCATATGGAGATGATGTGTTGTGATGAGGGGGGATGAAGCGGGAGGGTTGGGCTGAGGGGATGGTTGGGAAGGGGTCTTGGATTGGGGAGAAGGATGATGGGGGCGGGGAGAGAAGTCTGTTGTTGTTGTGGCCGGAAGAGGAATTGGTCGGTTGCTGGGATGGTGGAGGAGACGAGTTGTGAGCGAGGCGGAACATGGCTTGTTCTTCGGCAGAAGGGGAGTTTGAGCGGGAGGAATAGTATGAGCCAGGCATGTTGACGACGAAGCCGCGGGGCATGGGGGCCGTGGACGGCATCGAGGAGGATGTGGATTGGGAGGATAATGGATCGAGGAGGAGGAGGGGGTGCTGGGGGGAGAGGTCGTAGGGGATGCGGTCGAGCCATTGCTGTTGGCGGTCGTGGTGCCAGTCTTGTGTGGTTTGGCTTGGACTCGGGCTGGGACTGGTCGGCGGGATGTTGTGTTTTTGAGGCTGAGGAGGGCGGTTGGTGATTTGAGGGCGGTGGTACTGCTGTAGTTGTTGTAGTTGTTGAGTATGCAAAGGCAGAGAAGACTCTGAGAAAGACGCAGAAGGCAAAGGCGAAGGCGAAGACGAAGATTCAACAATGGGAGATGGCGATTTCCGGACGGGTTCAGCTGCGGGCCAGACCATGGCAATGTGCGGTTGGTGCTGAGGCTCGTTGTGGTTGCTGTTGTAGCTGCTGTTGCCATGGGCTGGCGGAACCCGTCAGTTGTCGGAGACGAAGATTTCCTTGTGGCGGTGGGTGAGTTCTGCGACGGCGGAGCAGAGGGTCATGTCTGTGTTTGATTAGCTTCCTTTCTCCGGTCTCTTTGTCTCTTGTCTTCTCGTTTTAAGCTCGCAGAGGGAATCTTGTTATAAAAAAAGGGCTGATTTAGAGGAATAGCTGGGTAGACGTACCAACGCCGGAGCCGACATCGCGGGTACTCAGCGCCTTGATGGACAAGTCAGGATTGACCTTGCCAATAATCTGCGCCGCATTGCCATTCACAAGGTGAGCATCCTACATCAACCCCCCAGAACAAGTCAGTATGAAATCCCCAGGGATTTTATCATCTCGTGAAGGGGATGGGCTTGGGAGGGGGACATAGTTAGTACCCGGTTCAACAAGATGGTGACAATGCCGTCAGCGTCAATCGTCGCCTGATCGCCGCGCAGCTGCGTCACGGTGCCGACAATGGTGACGACGCGCCCGACGAAGCTGTCGAGGTACGACGCCGTGATGCGGGGGGCAGACATTTGCTCAGACATGGCTGCTTTTCTTCTCTTCTTCTTCTTCTGCTTCTTGCTTCTTCTTCTTGTTGCTTCTTTGTATGTATGTGCTGTAGGCAGTTTCCAATGCGAGCGTCGTCTGGATTCGTATCGCCCGAGATGAAGAAATGCGCAAGGTGTGTACACACAGTTGCCGTGAATAGTATGCAGATTGTCGAAATCGCCTTGATTCTTCGGAAGGGAAGAAAAAAATGGAAGGGTATCTGTGCTGGGATGCCCCTCAGTGCGCGTTACACGAGGGTTGTGTCAAGTCGCGGTTCAACGTGGAGTGGTATCGCGAGATCAGGTGACACGACATGCTCCGTCACGTGCTACGGCTTCTTGCGCTGATCCATCTCTGCAACTTGTCTTGGGCAGTCAAACCAGTTCTATGTGTGTAAGCTGTTGTGTTACTGTCTGGCACAGCATCTGGTTCATCTTGGTAGTAGTTCCATAGAGCAAGTGATGATCCCCAATCGCACCCCTCCATGCCTCTAGCAGTCCCTGTCCCGCGACCTTAAGCTCTAATTGTAAGCTCTCTAGCAATTCCAATCAGACATGTAATACGTGTGGCAAGTTGACTGCCACCACGGCCATCGCGGCCAATGGTCATCCGCCAGCCTCCTTTTTTCCTTCAGTGGCCTGGCTTATCCCACGGCCAAGGGTTCGTCACCGACGGCTTGGTTCTTTCAACATGGTGCTGCAGATCATGGCCCAGACAGGGGATGAGACAAGGCCGGCCATGGGCTTGTGACAGGCGCTGATGCGGGACGACGATGCTGATGATGATCTGGGTGGCCATCGAGGGCCCGTATTCTTCTTTCTCTCACTTACACAATGCCAGTTCAAATCATTTCCACTCAGATAGGTAGTAGTAGTAGTAGTATGGATCATTAGATGGCATGCACCCACGTAAATCTCAAACCCTTGACTGACACCTGTCTGCAAACCACTGGCTTGTCAAAAATCATCAGCTGCTGGCTACCTCAGCCCATGGCCCCCCAACTTACATTCATGCATCCTTGCTGGGATGGACACCTTGCCCGCAAGCTCCAAAGCTCCCATGCTTCACGACGGGCCACACCTCCCTCCATCTTCGTTGCCCGACGGCATCAAACTCCCGCACACCCTGCGTTCTCGTCGCAGCCACATGATTGGTGCCCTCCTTTGATAACGTTTAGGTAGCATTGGCGCCGACTGTGCGCCAGGCACTGAGCCGGAGGGACGGCATTGGCTTTCTCTCATCAACTCGCATTTTACCTGTTTTTTGTTTTCTCATGTCTCGCCCTTTGTCTGCTTCGCCATCCGGAACAGCTTGGCGAGCACGTAGCTTGTTTTCTCGCAGGAAAAAAAAAGAGAGAAAGAACCGGCTTGCTTGCCCCCAGCAATCCGAGAGAGAGCACGGGAATGTGGCATGCCCACGGACGGCAATAGGATGGTGTAGAACAACCTCCAAACGGACGGAGCGAAGTCGGCGTGGCTGTTGCTGCGGCTTGTGCTTGCACTATGGAAGAGCAGAGGAAAGCCTTGGGTCTTGGCTTACATGGCAAACATGCCTTACGGGATGTTCGTTGCGCTCCATCTCCTGTCATCGGCTCTATGGTCGGGTGAATCATTGAGTTTTAATGCAGATTGTTGTGGTTTTTTCAGAAATGGCAAAGTTTGGCGAATTGCCAAGGCGTCTCTGGCTATATATGATTGAAGCTCTGCAGATGGCTGATTGTCTAGAACGTGAGATTGAAGCTCGTTTATTTTATCAGCTCTTGCTTCGCCATCGGATTTCATGTGAAAGTAGGGCTACTAGGTAATCAATACGATCCAAAGCTGCATGGTGGTGGAGGGGCAGAAACGCCTGCATGCCTTGCAAGCTCGCTTCTATCGATCGACTTGTCATGGCGGCTTCTTGCCGTGCGGGCTAGAGCTGCAATGCGGTAGTCCGGAATTGGCTGATGGGAAAGTCGACTTTATCCATCGGAGGGGGAAAGGGAGCCAAAGTGGTATGATGGACTGACCGGCCCTCCATCGCGTTGTTCTGCTGCGTGCAAATCACCAGCTCCCGCCGGCCTGGTCAGCTAACCAGACGTCGTTACGCCCTTTTGCCATGATCTGCACCTCTGCCATCTGGTCGGCTTCGACCGGTCTTTGACTGGTTACCTGGTCCTGGGGACCAAACGGCCAGAAACCTTGTCTCCGGCCGTCGGTCGCCTGGCCGTGCTTGTGGGAAATTCGCCTCCCCCGTGGGTTGGCGACGCTGGGCTTGGACGGCTTGGCCTACCGAGAGACCGAGGGATGCGCCAGCGTCCCTCCGCAGCTGCGTGGCCGAGACACGACGATGCTAGCTGGCGCCATGCTGCAACGCTGCAGGTGTGCAGTGTGCGTGCACTAACACCGACGGCACTGGACTGGTCCATCGGCGCGAGGAAGCATGTTGCATCTTCTCCGTTTTCGTTTTCAGCTCAGCTCCAGCTCCAGGAACGCCCGCCAGGTTAGACTTTGCCGGAGCTGTCTAGCGGCCCAGAGAGGCGAAGGCGACTATGTATGTTTGTTAGCTAGCAGCTTACATGTATGTATGGCGGACAACGCTGCCCGGTTACTGCTCGTAAAAGCCAAAGCCTCTGTATAGTACTGTACATACATACCGTAGGTAGGTAGGCAGCTCTCTCTCTCCAGCCAAGTGGACGGCGCCAGATGACAAGACATCCCATGCTATTACTCGACTGGTCATGGTTAGAGTTTGCCTGCTGCCACAAGCACCCAAAAGCACCTCTTCTATCCCAAGCATCCGCTCGGATGGCCAGGGGAGCCATGCCTTGTGCGGCCAGCCGGACCCAGCCTTTGTGGTACGTGGACACGGCCAACGGCGGCCAATGAGGGCTGACGGGATGCATCAAACCAAGGCACAGGCATGGAGCGTGCGTGTCAAGCGTGTGCGCGGATGCAGCAGCGCTGTTGCAGAAACAGCACAAAGCAGCACAGCGGTGCGACTGTGGTTGTCGCTGTGATTTGGCGCCATGTTGTTGCCTGACGGACGAGCGGGGAACTGGATCTCATGCGGACGGGCGACAGGGGACTTCCATTTGCTCGTTGTTCGCTGTCTTATTATATCCGCCTGGCATGGACCTCTCTTGTGCGGTGTTGAAGCTGCAGTCTCTCGTCCTTTGTGTCTAGCTGGGCTCGTCGGCCTCGGGCTTCGTGTCCGATGCTTCGCTAGCACTCAAGTCAGTAATGGCTCTGGCGTCCATACGAGCAGCCAGTTGGGCCGCAATCTAACGGGAAGCGGGATGGGCGTCTGCGGGACGGCGACTGGAATGGATTCAGGCCTGTGAGACCTGGTGCAAGCTGCTGGAGGTCGAGAGACGGTCCGAGAAGAACCAGCTCAGCAAGTTCGAGATCCGGGTCGCTTGGGTGGCGGATATGCTTCTGTGGTTGTGTGGCTTGAGGCTTGAGAGAGAGAGGCTCAGCACAGCCCCTTTGGTCCAGCAGTAGCGGGAGTCTGGTATCGCGCCTGCAAACGGCACTGGACCTCCAGCTGCAGGGCAGCCATTGGCAGCGGGCTTGTAGTGGACTGCGTGCCCCGTAGGGCTCCATGGGGGGCCGCCTGGGGGGATTCTTGGGGGGGTTCTTGGGGGCTGCGGAGGGAGCCCATCTGCGCTGTAGGCTCACCGGCGAGACTCCACTTGGAGCTGGAGCTGTCGGAGCGGTTCGTCGGTTGCAGGTACAGCAACGGTAGACGTCGAGTGCAGCACAGGTCGCCTTTTGCGTGCGTGGCCTGGGCCGACTCGTGCCGAGTTGCACCGACATCAATGACTGCATCTGATCGGAAATTCGAGCTTCACGCCACCAAATTGCTCACAGTCAGGTTCCCAAAGACTCCCGTTCGGCACAGCTCCGAACTGCTGGTCGCGCAGCTACATGGAGAATACTCCAGAAGCTCCCACGGCGACCTGCGCGGTACCCCTGCCGCAGGTACTCACCGGACATCGAGGACCTGGCCGTGGATCGCAGGCCGGCATCGCGATCGCCCTAAGAGGGAACCCGCTTCCCACACCTCGACACTCATGTTCCAAGGTTCAAATGTTCCGTGCTTGCTGCTGTCGGGGATCGCCACAAGGCCGCGGCAGAGCATTTCCGGCATGTGTTCTTTGTGAGGACGGCAGTACCTCGTAGAAAGGCAGGTATGTACGAGTGAGTGAGTACCTTGCACAAACCATTGGACTGCCTAGGTACCTACCTTGGGTGCTCCAAGACAACAAACATGCAGTCAAACCTGGATCTGGGGGCAGTGTTGCGCAAAGATGGACGATGAAAGAGAGAGAGAGAAGAGAGACGCTGGGAGCACAAAGGGGTGAGGCAACAGCAACATGAAACGGGGAGCTTCATCATGCGGCCCTTTGGTAGCCCTGTCCAACTGATTGTTTGTCACAGAAGCTGACTGTGGCTCTTCTTACCTAGGTACCTTACTATCTGATGGTTCTCACCTGTGGATGCAGATTCATCAGTAGTACCTTGGTTTATCATGATCCGTGGTGGATCAACCAAGTAGGTAGCACTAGGTAGTAGTAGGTATGCACTGATCATCACCAAGCAAAACGAGCACATGTGATGCTGATAGCCTCAGCTCCAAAGCCACCAAGCACGATACCGTATCGTACACGCAGCGAGCACCACCACTCGTAGCTCAACTCAGCAGGCCCGACTATTCCTCTACCACCGGCTTAGACTTCCCACCCCAACAAACCAACGGCATGCCAAACAACAAGCACAACCACGCAATGCCAAAACCTGCTCGCTGGCTCGCTCGCTCATTGTGGCGTCCGGCTACCTTCAGTCACGCAAGCGTTTGCCCGCACCTCCGTTCCGTGCCAAAGGCTAATTGCTCGACAACAAAGCCGTAAGATGACCGCTAACCTGTTCGCCATACCTCCCATATGGTATGGCATGGCACGGAGCAGTGGAGTGTTAGCGGTGGTCGTCGTACTCGGACAAGTCCCCCGATCATGGGCCAATATCGAGCTGCTATAGGTAGGCACAAAACATGCTTTGGAGGCGCACCGGCACAATCGGTTGCGGGCATCTGCCTCGACTCTGGTTAGTGCTACTGCCTGCCTACCTATACCTATACCTGCTAGTGAGTGAGGTAGGTAGAGGTAAGTAGGTACTAGTAGTAGCCATCATGAGAGGAGAGTCGCCAGATCCAAGGTCCCTTGCCTTGCCGAACGGGCTCCAGCTTTTTACGGTTCCATTTCCCTGTTGCCTTGCTGCTTATATAGTAGCGCCCTTGTCGCTGCCGACCTGGATTGGCCCGCCTGCTGTTGCCCGTGTGCATTGTGCGTTATGCTGCATCGCCGGATGTGCGACTGAAGCCGAAGCAAAACAGCAGATCTTCGATCCATTTAGCTTCCGAGTCCTCCCCCTTGTTCTATTTCTTATTTCTTCTTCTCCTCTTCCTTTTTCTTTTCTTCTTCTTCGTTTCCTTCTCCTTCTTCTTCTTCTTCCTCTGCATCTCTTCAATAGTCCAATGCGTTCTCCCGCTTCCGAGCCGCTCTACTACAGCCTCGACAGCTGGTGCTATACCCTTCCGCGAACCTGAACTGAACTCGACGGCTTGATTGGATCGTGCCTCTCAGCTTTGCTTCTGTTTTACCCGTCCTCTCCTGCTTGCTACTGCTGCTGTACATAGCTAGTAGCAATCAGTACAATATCATCCAGTACCTCTACCTGCAGTGCCGCCACCCGCATGTGCATGTAGGCAGTAGGTACCTCGCCTTTACCTTATACCCTTCACGATCGAAGCAGCAGGAGCCCAAGCTTTTTTGTGCTTCTGGTGCAGCTGCAGGCGCTGGCCGTGAATCAAGCAGCAACCGGCTCCCGCCTTGCCTTGCCTCGCCTCTTATCACCGTCCGCCTGCCCCTCGCCTCTCTGCCGTCCTCGCACCTCTTGGACCTGCCCATCTCTCAGCCTCTCCAACTGCTGCTCCTCCTCCTCGGCTTGCAGCAATTCCCGGGACCGTCAAATCGACTACCGATACCTCTCTTTCTCCTCTACACCAGCTTGAGCAGCGGCATTTCCGTTCAGGTCCGGCAGCTCCTGAATTGATCGTCTCCCTCGCCCTTCCTTATCCGGATCGACGCTCTTCTTCCTCTCCTTCTGCTCGCTTATTCCTCTTCCTCTTTTGTTCCTTGTGCCTGGCAAACCAAGGCGATCGACCCTGTTCCAGCTCCACCCGCTTCACCCCGAGAAGCCACCAGCTTCAGCGCTTCCCCTCCCCAGACCCGGATCAGCCCCTCCTGATCCCTCCCCTGATCCCTGATCCTTGACCCTCGACTTCCGTGCAACGGCCCCGCAGCGGCTGGGAGAGCTCCAAATCTCCACGATCCCCTCCCCCAAGCTGCCCAGACGGCCAGACGCACTTCGGCGACTTGATGCCTTTCCCCGTTGTCCAGTCGCCCGTGTTCTTCCCGCTCGCCATCGACAAGAAGGAAGCGGCCATGAGCGACGATTTGTTTGGCGAATACGGGCTGGGCATCCACGATAACATCACGGGCTTTCCCTTTGACTTCTCCGTCGATGCGGGCCTCGACCCGATCGCTGTCGATCCCGGCCTGACGCTGTCGCCGTACGGAACCACCCCGCCAGACTCGCACTTTACAACGCCCCAGACGGTGCCGCTGCTGTCGCCCGGGAGCTCCATTGAGTATTTCGGCGACCACAGGAGCAGCATCGGCAGCATTGACAGCACCGTTGTCCCCCATGAGGTCAGCGCCAGGACCGTCGTCGGGAGCAGCAGCCACAACACCAAGAGGCCGGCCACTCAGCCCACCAAGACCAAGCCGGATACAGCATCAACAACAACGGCAATAACAACAACAACAGCCACCGGCACCGGCGAGACCACAGACGCTGCCGCCACAATCGCCAACAGTGTCAAACCAGGTACAGACACCACCACCAACACCACCACGATGATGACTAGGACAAGAAGGGCAGCAGCCCAGACGGCCGATGCAGCAGCCTCCGCCGAGCCTCCGCCCCGGGCCAAGCGGCAGAAGACGGCGGCTTCAGCCCAGACGACCAAGATCAAGCAGGAGCCCCAGCAGCAGCAGCCGCCGCTGCCGCCGCCGCCCAAGCGAAAGCTGGCACGCCGAGGGCCCGCGGCCAAGAGGGAGGACACGGCGCAGCGCACCAAGAACCTGGAGCGCAACCGCATCGCCGCGTCTAAGTGTCGGCAGAAGAAGAAGGAATGGGTCATGGAGCTCGAGGAGACCAAGTCGGGCATGGAGATGCGCCACACCAACCTGCGCCTCGAGTACCTGGCGCTGCTCGACGAGGTGACGCGCATCAAGAACCAGCTCATGGCGCACGCCGCCTGCAACGACCCCAACATCAATTTCTGGATAGAAAAGGAAGCTCTCCGCTATGTTGAGCGCTGCATGGACCCCCCCGCTGCCGCCGCCTCTGCTTCTACGTCTGCCGCTGCTGCGTCTACCTCCGCCTCTCTTCTCGACAGGCGTCCCTCGACGGCGCTTACGGGTGAGTTTCTCGCTGGCAGCTTGTTGTAATTGTGTACACGCCCTGTATACTTACCATGGCCTCAGAACCAGCAACTGCCGAGTCGTGCACTCTGCCTTCGCCGTCAGAATCGCAGCCTTCCAATCTGGAGTCGCCTGTGCCCAAGCACGAGGGCATCAATCTCGACTACATGCCCGAAGAGCTGCTATCGGGCGACGCTGTCTAGCAGTGAGCCTCCAGGAGATGCTTCTCAGTTTGAGAAGCTCAATGGCGGTAGTGCAACGAGATCCACGGGATTCTATACCAAGAGGAGAGTGATGGGATGTGGGTGCCATTGTGCGCCTTGCAGTGCACGCATTACTCACTTGCGCTGGGCAACTCCAAACGAACCGTCGCGTTGGACGTGCCGGTGAGGGACGTGGCGATGGTAACGCTACAACAATTGGAGTTGGAGCAAGGCGCTGTCAAGCAGCCTTTATGATTGAGCTCTAGACATTACCCAGCCCTGATATACGACTTGGCGATTTGAGTTCAAGTCAGTCTTTGCTTAACGGAGTGGCGGGACAAAAAAAGGGAAACTCCATAGGGATGGACACTATTCTTATTAACGAGGTCTTTTATCCACGCTGTACAAAGGGAATTCGGAGCAGTCGAAAATTGCTCCGAGGATTGTTACATACCTTACCCACCTAACCTTAGCTACCTTAATCCTGAACATACATACCTCTTATCTAGCCAGTTTATACCTCTGTACATCGTATCGTACATATTTCGAGCAGCCACAGAAATGCTCTGCTGTCTGCTGAATCCGGAATATCTATCACAATAAGGACCAATCGACGAACATGACCGGTTGATTGCATGTCAAGACGCGAATGTTGCCGGTTTGTTGCGAGCCAACCTTTGTGCATTGTCGTTGCTCCCGCATTTACTTTGACTATCCAGATTGTCTACCCGGCAGTCTTATATAGCAGTAACCGACTTGAAAACACCCATTTTTGTTTCCTTTTGTACACATGACGAGAAAATATCGTACATAATAATCATGACACTCCACCACCCCTCGTGTCTCCCCTCCCGTCTCCCCTCTCGTCTCCCCTTTACCTCCTCTTGGTCCACCCGCGAGCATTCGACAAGCCCTTGATGCGCTTGGTGTACTTCCACAGATGCCTGTACGCAGGACCCTGCCTCTTGGCCTCCCAGCCCTTTGGCTTGACGGGCGGCTTGAGGCTGTGCACGCGAGCAGGGCGGAACTCGACGTCGGCGCCGGGGATGCCGTGGCGGGCCATGACGGCGGCGGTGTTTTCGTCCCAGACGGAGCGGAACATGTTGAAGCCCACGGGGGTGAGCTGGAACTTGTCGCGGAAGGACTTGAGGGAGAAGCCGTCGCGGGCGGCGTAGAGCTGCTTGAGGGCGGCGACGTCGAGCTCGACGCCGGGCTTCTGCTGCAGGAGGAAGATGCCGAGGCGGTGGTAAGGGGCGCCCTTTTGGGACGTCGGAGGAAGCCAGGGGACGGCGAGCTGGTCGTCGGCCTTGATGCGGCTAAGCGGGAGGGAGGTGTCGTTTGGGCTGAGCGGGATGTTGGCGGCGAGGAAGTGGCAGCGCTTGGAGAAGGCGTCGTTTTCGGCGTCGGGGACGTCGGCGTCGAGGACGACGAGGGAGACGAGGCGCGAGCCGGCGTCGAAGACCTGGACGCGCAGCCGGGGCGGGTTCTCGCTGACGAGGGAGTTGACGACGGCGCCGGGGGCGATCTTTTGCTGGCGGAAGAAGAGCTGGACGTCGGCGAGGGGGTCCAGCTTGGGCAGGACGTCGGGGACAATGCTGAACTGCTTGATGCGCTGGGCGATGAGGCGGTAGTCGTAGGAGCGCCATTTGCGCTCTGCGTAGTGCCGGTAGATGGGCTTGTTCATGTCGCCTGAATATTATTATAAGTCCCGTCAGCATAACTGCAATTGAGTGGAATTTGGGAGAGAAGATATGGGTGAAGATTTTCATACCCAGCCCGTCCTCGAAGCGCTTCTTGACCAGCGGATCGTTAATGTCGGCCAAGATCTTGAGCTCCTCCACCGACCGCCGCAAGCTCGCCAGCTTCGTCTCCTTCATCTTCTCGCCGCCCTTGACCTGCGCCGCGTCCTTGGCCTCGAGCGCCGCAATCTTGTCCAGCTGCTCCCGGATCTTGGCCACCTTCTCCTGCCGGTCCGCCGCGAGGATGGCCCGGGCCTCCTGGAACGCCTGGTAGGGCAGCTGCTCAAAGGGGATGGAGGCCGTGGTGCGCAGGGCGACGCGCCGCCTGCGCGAGCCGACGGGCATCTTGCCCGCCTTGATCAGGGGGGCTTCAAACTCGGGGAGGACGCTGTTGGGGTCGAGGTCGAGCGGGCTCGGCTGCTGCGGTGCTGACGAGGATGATGATGATGTTGTTGTCTGCTGCTGCTGGACTTCGGCGGCGCGGGCGGCGCCCGAGGTGAAGGGCCGGATGGAGCATTGCTGGCGCAATTGCCGGGCCAATGGCCTGGCAACAGCCTGACACCGCGACATTGTGCTGTTTCTCTCGCAAATGTGCGCGGGTCTTGTTATGTGTGGTTGTCTCGTGATATCGAATTCGAGAGTTGTGGTGGTGGATTGCACAAAATGCTTCTTTGGAGTTGCTGCAAAACTAAGCCCCGCTAATTTTTTTTCGGCGGCCGGAGGCGGAAAACGCCGCTCTTTGGGCTTTTGCGATTTCCATCTTTTGCACTATCGACGAGGGCACTACTCTCTGTTTTCTTGTCGCTCTCAGTCGTACGATACGAGCGATTGGGACAGAGTTTGAGAGAGAAAAAGAGGGAGAGAATTGCTGCGAGTTGGGAGAATCGGCTGTCAAGATGGCGTCAAAAGGAATTGGGTGCCTCGGCGAGGCGATGGCTGCGCTGAGGATATCTGCGGCAAAGGTGTGTTGAACGCTCGAGAAAACAGCCCTAATTCGACTCTGTCGTTTGTTCGCATGCTGCGATGGGATGCTGATTCTTCAAATAGCCGGCGACGACATCCTTCAGCAGGCAATTCACACGATCAATGGCCACCGAAGCGCCGCTAAAGCAGGCCGCCAACTCACCCGTAACCGCACAATCCCTCATGCAGTCATGGAACCCAAGTCAGCAAACCCTCCCAACTCGCTCTTCCCCTTGCCCAAGACACGCTGTCTAACTCTCTCTCTCTCTCTCCATAGTCTCAACTGTCCCCGTCACCATCCACAGCTTCCCCTCCCTCGAGCCCCAGTCCCTCGAGCAGTGGTCCGTCCAGCACCTCTACCTCCCCCTCCGCCGCGACCTCCTCCACCTCGCCGTCGTCTACGAGGGCGACAACACCCGCCAGGGCACCGCCTCTTCCAAGACCCGCTACGACGTCCATGGCTCCCACCGCAAGATGCGCCCGCAAAAGGGCACCGGCAGGGCCCGTCTCGGCAGCAGGCAGAGCCCCCTCCTGCGCGGCGGTGGCAAGACATTTGGCCCTCACCCGCGCGACTTTGGCACCCGGCTCAACCGCAAGGTGTACGACAAGGCCTGGCGCACGGCGCTGAGCTACCGGTACAGGCGGGGCGAGCTCATCATCTGCGAAGACGGCATGGAGCTGGCCATGCCGCAGGACTTTGACCTCGTGGCGGACAAGTTCCTCAAGGACGGCCTGCGGGAGGCGTATCTGAAGAAGTACATGTCTGGCGTCCTGAGCACGCTGGGTCTTGGCAAGGAATACGGCCGCACGCTGTTTGTCACCGGGGACAGGAGGGATAGGCTGTACGAAGCCATGGAGCAGGTGCCGTGGGAGGGCCGGGCGCTCGATCTGGAGGATGTGGATGTCAAGGACCTGCTGGAGACGGGTAAGGTGGTCATGGAGAGGAGCGTGCTGCGGGAGATGATTGAGCAGCACCAGAGCGATCTGGTGAGCCGGATTGTCGTCAACGGGCTTCCCAAGGGAGGGCCTCCGCTGGGGGAGAAGGAGTTGTGAGCGATGATGGGATGATGTGTGCGATTAGATGTATATTAGCAAGAGGGACTCTATATATCCCACAATGCCGGGTAAAAAAAGGATCCGTATGAGCATGTGAGCTGCCTTGCTGCAGTTTCTGCCAATCCGTTGTTGACATTACGTCTCATCACCCCGAGCCAGCGTCTTAGCTGAATCTGTGTCGGTGAGACAAGCCCCAGAGCTCACTTGTAAACATTAGAAAAGGGGCCTCTCATGCAGAAATCAAATCCGATTCATTGCTTCATGTACCCGGTTGATGCTAGATTACAAGCCAAGTGCATTTTCAGCATCACCAAACGCCACCCTTGATCAGTTAACAGCGGTTCCTAGTGAAGTAGTCCAATACTCCCATTCTCTAAAAAAGCCACAAATATTCATCTCCTTTTATTCCCTGCTCGGGGACGTCATATTCTGGCCTAGATTGCGCGCGTGGGTATCGCAGAAAGTAGAGCTTTTATACAACATCTCATCGTCGAGGAGGGGGGTTGAACCCCGGAGGAGGAGGGCCGCCAGGAGGGAATCCAGGGGCGCCAGGAAAGCCTGGAGCACCCGGGAAGCCTGCAGGAGGAGGGAACTGGCCAGGGAAGCCAGGAGGAGCTGCGGGACGGTAGTTAGTTTTCATGCTTCTTGCCATGGCTCGGGAGATTGATGACTTACGAGCACCTCTTCCGCCAAAGCCAGGAGGTCCAGGCATACCGGGGGCACCAGGAGCGCCGGGGAAAGAAGGGAATCCCGGAGGGGGGACGCCTCCACCAACACCAGCAGCCGGGCCAGCCAGAGAAATGGGAGCCGCGGCGCCACGACCAGCCGGTCGGGCAACGCCAGGGCCAGCCTGCAGAGTCGAAGCGATGCCGCCCGTGGTGGTCTTGCCGAGGCGAGCGCTAGGGTCGGCGGGAGGAGGCGACTCGACAGTCAGGGAAATGATGTGAGCTCCGCGAGCAATCACCAGACCCAGGGTTCTCTTCTCCTCCTGCACGACTGTCTGGCCGGCCGAGCCGCCGGGAGCGGCCGACTTGTTCTTGCGCTTGACGCGGCGGAACTCCTCGGTGTCGGCCAGGACGAGGTTCATGTGGCGGTCGTAGGCGAGCATCTGACCGACGAGCTGGCGCGAGTCCTGCAGCGTCACGCGCATCCGGTAGTTGATCTGCGAAGGGTCCGTCAGTGTCTTCTGAGGCAAGGGCAGTCACTGCCATGGGGAGTCGAGAGGGCGTATGCGTACGTAACCGGCCTAGAAGATAAATCACGTCTCGTTAGTCTAACCATGTCAACGAAAGGCTTCTCACGAGATGGGGAGATTGGCGGGGAGGACAGGAAGAACTGACCATCTTGCCGAGCTTGTTGGACGACATCTTGGCAACGGGATGCTACGAGAGCAGCTCCTCCTTGTTTGCTCAAAAAATTGGGTTCTGGGTTGACAAGAGCTGGAGTTCCTCAGCCTCGTCGTCGCTGCTCTGGTGCCTCGTGGGGGGGAGCGTGAGAGTCTGCGAGTGATGATGATGGTGAGGCGCTGGGAAAAAAGAAGCTCCAGACTGATTTTGGAATCTCGAAGCCAGCCTGCAATTGGAGTGGAGCCTGGTGTTGCAGGTTTCGCGGTACTGGCGCTTGTCCAGTGGGAACAGCGAGACCCAAAGTAGAAGCTACCTCGCACGTGCTGCATCACATGACCGTTCTCGTTGCTTGTCCTTCTCCCTGTATTTAGATTCTTGAGATGCATCAACTCGGCTCTCCTTCTTTTCAATTGAGGCTAGCTATTGTCATTCCGTCAATACCTACTGAGCTTAATCATCTATCGAGTATATTGTTGACTCAGTATGTAGGATGTGGGTTCTTCAATGGCAACGATCGATCATTCTTCTAACCATCTGCAACCTCATGAAGCTGGCCTATTGAGCTGCTTGAACTCGTCTCATCCTCATCATCGGCAACGACATGCCTGTTGAAATGCCTCTGCTCTGGATATACCGCTGCTCAATCTCTTCCAAGCTGTGGCCCCTTGTCTCAACCATGCGCAAGGCAACAATAATCGTGGTGAAGAGGGACGAAAAGGCGAACAGATAGTAGGCACCGAACGTCGACTTGGAGATGAGCACCGGCGTGATGAGGGCTACCAGGTAATTCGAGAACTACATCAGTCAGCTTCGCGTGAGTGGAAGATGGTCAAGGCACCACGATACATACCCAATTGGCGCTCTGAGCGAGGCTCGACGCGCTGCTCCTCGTCTTCCTCGGCAGGCTCTCCATCAAAAAGGTGCGGAACCCAATGGCCCACGTCCCGTTGAACACAATGGCAAACAGGTAAATAGACACAATCACCACCCACTTGCCAGCTCCTCTATCGGCATGCACCTTGTCAGCCGCATACAGGGATCCCATCAACAGCATGAGTGCTGTGATTAGGACGCCGCCCAGCAGGCTCGATGTTCGTCTCCCCCATTTGTCTGCCAGAAAGGTGGCCGGGATGGTGACGCCCAATATTGCCAGTGCAGAGACGCCAGAGGCCAGGAAAGACGCCTGCTCGCCGCTCAGCCCTGCCTTTTGGAAGAGGATTGGCGCGTAGTAGAAGACGCCGTCGATCCCGGCCAGCTGCTGCATGCCCATGATGAAGCAGCCAAAGATGGTGCGGGCACGGAACGGGGCTGAAAAGGCCTCCTTGAATCCTACAAACGTCTGCTTGAAGCCTTGCCAAAGGGTTTCATCAGCAGCGTTCTGAGCCTGGCCCTGGACCACTGATTCCTCCAACAGCTTTTCACGCTCGACGTCGTCGAATCCAAGTCGAATGAGAACGTCACGCGCTTCGTCCACTCGACCTTTGGCCAATAGCCAGCGAGGAGAGGCCGGCACGAGCCAGTACGTTCCTGATAGCAGGAAGCCGAGCACAGCTGAGATGGCCAGTGGGATGCGCCAGCTGAGTGACGCTGATGGGCCGAGACGTGAAGTGCCGTAGCAGATGAAGAAGCCGGCCACAACACCCACCACGATGCTGAACTGCGGCAATGCCGTCATCGTGCCCCGGACTCTAGTCGGCGACATTTCCGAGACCTGCACCCATACATTGCTCACAAACAGGCCCTCGCCTATGCCCTGGATAAGCCGTCCGACGATGAACGCGGGGAGAGCGGAAGAAGACGCTTGGATGGCCGCGCCGACACCAAAGACAAAGGATCCTATTGAGAAGATGCGGACTTGGCCAAACCGGTGAGCAAGGATCCCGGCGATGAGCGCCGTAAAAGCACCAGATATGAGCACCGTCGATACAATGACTCCGTGGACGGTGGGCGAGAAGTCTCCAAATGTCTTGCGAAATGCCGGCATCGTTGTCACTGGGCCAATGTTGCCTGTATCCAGACTGGAGATAGAAGAGCATTGTCAGCTACGCTGCGACATAGAGCTGGAGACTCCGTGACGCACCCAAAGAGAATCGGCACACTGGATGCTGCCAGACTGGCCCAGATGTAAAATGGCGGTGCTTGTAGCCACTTCATTTTTTCGGATATGCTTGCCAGTCTTGATACGAGAATGCTGTAACTATCTGGCAAAGCTGATTGTCTGAATACGTCTTCAATAGCTTATATGCCCTGGGCAACAAGCCAGCATCTGGGTCTTCTTCACAGCGCGAAGAGTCACACCGAGAGCTAGCGATTACGGTTGGATCGAAGGGAGCTGGAACCAGCCATCGTCTTTCAACATCGGAGTTCTCGACTCCGACCCCAAGACAAATCATACCCAAAGCTCCGGAGTTTATGGATGTGGAGCTGCTCTGGTGCGTCCGATCTGAGGGCCGATCTGGCTTACACCGAGGCCAATGCGACCATATACGAGCATCCTCTAGAGAGATTGGGCTGCATCGTATCCAGTCGTTGTCACAAGACTTGCTCATAATGATTCTCATTGGATCTGGAACCGACCTCGCACCTTGGGAATTCGACTCCTGGGGAGCTCTGGACAGAGAGACCTTGTTCATCGTACGTATGCCGATTTGACCCCGCAGCTGATACCGAGTCCTCCGGCTTCCGCGTGGAGATAGCAACTGACTGTGCAATCAACCATACCTGATTGACAATACAATTAATGCGTCTTCTCAGCGTCTCAGATGGTCATGGAGCTGATCTTTCGTATCAAAGCAGTGAGTGCATTTGGGTAGGTAGTATTCCTTATGGTTGACATCACATGTGCTTCATCAGTGTAATTGATGTATTCTTGAGTGTTCCCAACGAATCAACAACACTTCAGTCCAATCTACAAACGAAAAAGACCAGCGCAACCATTTCCAATTGGTCTACATAACCATTCTAACAATCTGCTTTATAGCATCTCTCTTTGCACTGCAAAAAGGAATTCTTTACGTAGAGACGAAAGGCGGAAACGCAAAAAAGTTGGTGCCCCCGGCCAGGATCGAACTGGCGACCTTAACATATCTCCAAGACCAACGGGTTGGATCTATAAGAGTTAAGTGGTAACCACTCCACCACGGGGGCTTCGAGGGTGAAACTGTCGAATGAGAGTTTATAGAGCCATCGTCCAGAAAGCAAGTGCAATTTATTCCGCCGTCTCTGCTGGAAATTTGTCGTTGCGATTTGACCTAGGGCTGTTTTCCCCTTAGGTTAGGAAAAGACGGATTCTGGGAGGACGGAGTTTATATATGTGAGTTAGTGGCGAAAAAAATTTGCCGGGTAAAATTTGTAAATAGGGCGATAGTAGCGTTTCACGTTTGTCGGTGATGTTTTCGCGATTTGTCCCATTGTTTATTATCTAGGTAGGTTGACATTCAATGGACTCAATTGACGTGAAGTGGTGAAAACAAAGTACTATTAAGCAATTCAGTGCCGGCTGCTTTCGAGGAGAAACAGGCCTCAGCGTCCCGAGGCCATTTATACTGGCCCAAAAGCTACCAAGTTGTTTCTGTATACCTTACTCTCTTTACCGGGTAAGAAAGAGAACGAAGTTACTGGAGGCAATTCAGCTAGTGTGGCAGAGAATTGGGCAATGTCTTTTCTCACTTTTACAAGTACAGCGATGAAGATGCCGTTTACCTCGTCAATAGGATATTCGTATTGCACCTTGACTGACTCACAGTTTTGTATCGATTGCAAGACTATCCAAGTAATTTGTGGTCATTCTCCATAGCCTGCTTGAATAATGAATTATGCCACTTTCTCCCTCATCTCCATTATCAAGAAAGCCCCCCCTCGAGTTCCCGCATCATCCGCTCTTCGCTTGGTGCCCAGGTCATTTGCGGCAAGTTATCGACGTTCAATAATAGATCCTCGAAGGCACTTCGCACAGTCGTGGTGCCCGGCGTACTTGTGAAAAGCAGTTTGATGGCCGCGGGCATGGTTGTGTCTTGGGAAAGATGAATCAGCGTCGGAAAGACTTGCAGCAACTCCTCCTCGAATCCGTCCCGTTCATAAAGGACGGCATTGTCTATAATGATAAAGACTGACACCGTTGGAGGCAGTAGCCGGATGAGATAGCATAGCAGCTGTATCAATGCATCGAGACTGCCTTCTTGTAGCCCGGCAATGTTGATGCTGTTGGAAGAGAGAAACTGAGCGTCAAATGGGTGTTGCTTCAACAACTGATCAACCAGGCTTGAAAGCATGGCACGTGCACCAATGCAGCCTCTGGACTCTGCTGCTTCGGCATGTCGTCCACAGAACCATACAAGAGACACAAACTGATCCTTGGCTCTCAATGCCTGTGTTATGGTCATACAGAAGACAGATAGAGGCGAGAGGCCAGCAATGGTCTTTGGAAGACGATTATCCCAATGGATGAGGAGTCTCGAAGAAGTGGGCGAAATGACCCAGTTACGGAACAGCTGTGTGTTGACGATTTGCTCGGCTTGCAGTCGCTGCTTGGGAGGAAGCTGGCCCTTTCTGTCCGCAACAAAGGCGAGATCAACAAGATCAACGTCGAACTGGTTCAATAGCTGTCGTAGATCCTGTTGACTGATGTACCAATGTGCAGCTAATATCTGCGTCTGTGGCGGCTGGAATGGTGATATGGCTCTGAGAGGCGAATAGGCACGTAGTGTGTTGTTCTCGGCCCTGAGAAAGTGATTCTCGCGGTAGGCGACTTCGAGCTGTTGGCGAGCAGCTTCCAACAATTCTGTACACAAGCCATCAGTAGCTGCACTACATAGGTAGTCATCTTCTAGGACCGGCTTCCTTGAACCCAGGATTGAACGACTCACTCTCTTTCTCTTTGACGTGTTCAGTTAAAAGGAGGTTCATAGAGTTGAAACCCTCTCCCAGATTCTGCAATTTCCTGTCCATTGCTTCACTGAGTGTCTGAATGTTTCTGCATAGCTTCTGCGTCTCTTGAGAGTCTTGTAGAAGCATGTATCAGCTCCAAGCTTTCCATGGAGCCGGGTGTACCATTGATGAGGACTTACAGATATGGACTTCATAGATATGTGACTTCAAAGCTTCTTCCATAAGACTTTTGCTTTTCGTCTTGATTGTGTCCAGGCTTTCAAGCAGGCCCTTTTCGTATTCGTCACTTGTGAGAAGAGCCTTGGTCCCTCTTTTCACTATAATATGGGTTGCTTGATTAGCTTTTACCATTATCCATCATCCTGTCAAGAAACTCACATGAATTGCTGGTGAAGAACCCGATGGCCAACTCAATTCCTTTGAGCGCAGCAACAATGAGGTCCACCGACGCGTTTACAATGTTCTCATCGTCGGGAAAAGTTCCCAGGAATAGCTCGACATCCGAAAAGATGGCCATATTATCATCGAAACTTCCAAGAACCTTTTCACGTAGGTTTGCAGCAATCTTGACTGCCTGATGCGAGTCTCGTCAGTAATTATATCAAGCCCAGCATCTCCCGAAGACGCTTGTCGTTTGGTCCATCTTACACCTAGAAGAATCTGCAAAGCGCCCAGCACAGGCGTAGCCAAAGTGCCTTCAGGGATAACCTTCGAAACGATGCCAACCACACTCCCCACGGGCCCGGCCTTGTTCGCAGCTTTTCGCCGCATGTCACGTAGTTTGTTCATGGGCCCCTCTCTGTTTTCATATCTGTATTTTGCTTCCTCGAGGCTGCTAAAGATTGCATGCCAGTTCGTCTTGTTTCGGATACTATAAGGTGATTCGGATCGCCCTTTGGGCTCTGGTGTTGAATGCAGCTCCGACATAGCTCTAGGGAGGATACTCTCCCAGAATCTCATCGCCTTAATATCTGTAAACACTGGTCTTGATGCCATCGCAACTTGGTCATCCTCCTGGATCCTAGAAGGAACGTAGATTTCGGAAACCGGATCATAGCGCACTGAAGGATCCGCGAACAGTTGATGGTGCTCTGGAAGTCGATTGTCAATAAAGGCCACGCTGGGAGGGCGATGGCCGAGGTAGTTGCTGACGGGACTTGAGTCACTCATTGGCCGGACCGGGACTTCTGAAGAGAGTTGTCGTAAGCAAGATAGTTGTCCTCTCTTCGAGTTGATACAACGTTGACAACATTCAACTCCCTATCCTGCGTGTGGATAGGGTAAGCCTTGCGCTGATTTATCTACCCTGTCAGTCTAGTGCATGGCTAGGCAGGATCATGCAACTGCTTCCTGCGTCTGCATACTATAGCTGCTCTCCACCTATCTCGTTAGTATTGGTTTGAGGATGCGGAAATGCTGCAAGGATGCCGCGGTAGTCGGCGCAAGTCCAAAGCCGTGACATGGGAGTTGTCCCCTACGGAGTCCTTGCAAAGCACGTTATCATCACATTACCCCTCATCTGACAGTTTCTCTTCCAGCTGAACCCAGTAGTGGTGAGGCTCTTGGCTTACAGGATTCCACTCTGCAGACTCCAAGAGGGTGTAGAGCGCAAACAAACCGCGCACAACAAGGTATCGATTGGCGCGGAAACGCCGCGGATATCATTAGGCACCAACTGCACGCGATGACGGACCCTTGAGGAGTAGGATTTGGGTTTTCCGTTTCTATTATTGGGGTGATTCACTCCATGCGGCTCTAGCTGGCCTTGTTTGAAACTGGTTGAAGCCATAGTCTATCTGTTGTAACTCTTCTGCCGTGCACATCCTACTTCTATTTCATAGCGGTTACACGAGCTGAACTCCTCAAGGGAGACGGCACAAGACAACTATAATTTCCAGAGCATTGCTCTATGATTATTCAAACTTGAAGGACAACCAGAATGGCTTCAGTCGAAACCCAACTGGGGCCCCAAACTGTCGATACTGCATCGACCACTATGGCTCCAACTCCATTGAGCTCGAGTCGAGATGGAGAAAGTGCCGGTGGCAATGGCGGCAACATCGAGTCAACTACACAAGATAATGACAGATTTGCCGACGAAATCGAGAACCTCAAGAAGATGATCCAGCAACTGGAACGGAAACAAAAAGGCGCCGCACCAGTTGATGCTGAGCAGGAAGCAGAAGCAGCAAAGAGAAGAGCATATCGAGAGAACTACAAACGCATGGAAGACTGCCTCTATCAGCACCGGAAAGACTGGGAGCTCAACGACAGATCCGAGTGGTGGAACATGTGGTCCAACAACGATTATTTCCAGGACGGCAGAAACTACCGCTATTGGAACTTGACCTACTCGAATGAGTATGCACGACCAGATCCCTTTGACCCCGAACACAATTGCAACACTACAGCTGATGCCAAATCTGGCGCGCATGTGGAATTTGACCGCGAGATTGACTATGGCCACCGCCGTGAGCGGCTTCGGAAGAACTTTGAGTGGGACATGGACCGTCTCTACCTGGCTGAAGAGGCCGAAAAAAGGAGAAGAGAGAAAGAAAGGGAAGCGGAAGACGAAAAGCCCGAGCAGGAGGAGAATACTGAGGAAGTGCTTGATCCCGTCAAAACCTCACCGTCGAGCTTGACCATACCCAAGCAGAACCGGGTAAGGTGGCCCGCGTTCAAGGCTCTGCACTCTGTGGACGAGGAGAAAGCACACGTCCTCGATATTCTCATAGGCGAGCCTACTATTGATGAAGATATCAGGCAGTATCGGTGGTATGGGCACTCTGGCCAGCGGCGCCGCAAGGTCGAGAATCTTCGGGATCGCAAGGCGCAAGAGACAAATGAGGCAGGACTGGCACCGCTTCCAGAGAGGATTCGCATTCATTCATCAATTCTTCGCTACATACTCGCGGAGATCCTGGGATCTCTGGCGGACGGTTCCTTGGCCGACATGAATATCTCCTCTGTCGTCTTCATCCGGCCGTTCAAGGCCATCTTCTACTGTAGGGGGGCGTTGCACGATTGGTACACTGCACTCGAGAAGAAGTTGAAGTCTGAGTCCGAGGCAGAGAAGAATACTCTGGCTGTCACACAGGGGCCACAAACTGAAGCGAACCCTGACACCCATGCACCGGGTGATGATCCAGAACCGGCGGCACTGGCCGAAAAAGGCCCAGCAGTTGAGGGCCTATCCGAGGAGCAGTCTACAGACGTTCAGCCTGTGGAGGCCGCTCAAGACAACGTCAACGATGGTGTCAAAGCCGACGGTGAGAGGGAAGAAGAGGACGCCGAAGAAAGTGAAGGAGAGGAGGAAGAAGATAAGGAGAAGGGGAGTACCGACACCACAAAGTCTCCGACTGCACTGCTTCATCTACGATGCCTCCTAGACTTTATAGACTCTGACATCTCCAAGAGGCTGGAATATCTTCACGGGCCTCAATGCCGCAAGATCGTCTTCTCGGACCTCTGGTACCTATTCCGCCCGGGAATGGAGGTTATCGGAAGAGATGGCAAGCAGGCTTACAGAGTCATCAGCGTCAGCAGCGCAAACCACCGTGTCGCGTCGGCATGGGAGAGGTGGTACAGCAATCCCACCCGCAAATCGTCAGTCTTCAACATCACCTGCATCTATATCGATTTTGACGGGAAGAATATTGGGCCAGTCACCAAGGTGTTTGACTTCAAACGGTTCGAGGGCGAGAAAGAGGTGACTTTACTGGAAGTCTATCCGCTCCGCCTTCATCCTGTCAAGCAGTCTGACTTTGAAGACTCGGTGTGGGATGAAGTCAAGGCTCTCCCACCAGACCAACAGTATCGACAGAAGCTGATCCGCCGAGGAGCCATGTTCCTCCAAGTCGCCGCCGTCAAGCACATGTACTATGTCGGGCCGACTTTGGAAGCACGAGAGGATGTGGAAGGCCAAGTCGTCGTCGACTTTGAAACAGCCTTTTCTGTCGAAGACGAGACGCAGAAGGAATGGAAGCCAGTGTTGCAGACGCTCATCGGAAATACTTCCGGCCAAGATCAAGATGACGACGACGAAATGAGAACTTGCCGTGGGCTATGCTGTGCCAGCGACTATATATATAATGACTTCAACGTGGACGAGCAGCAGAAGACCGAGTACATCAACAGTCTGCTGCCAAGCGTGACTTCTTTGAACGAGCAGCCTTCGATCGCCATATTGCCACGGCCATTGAGTGACCTGCGAGCTGGCAATACGAACGCTGCTGTGGCTTCGGACGACGAATTGGTCATCATGTCTTACCGCGTGTTTGGCTTCGTCCTGCGCAACCGGAAATGGGGTGAGTAGCGAGGCTTCATGTCAACTTATGCTTTCTTTTGCTAACACAATTCGAAGCCAAACTGGATCTCACCTACATGACGGCCATACACGCACCTGATGTCGAAAACGTGCTGGCTGATGAACAAACGCGCAACACCACCGCCAATAAGAAGCAGAAGACGGCTTTTGATAGCCTGGTCATCAAAAAGGAACACAGGTCCATGATTGTGTCCCTTGTCGCCCAGCACTTCCGAGACAAGAAGTCGACAAGTGGACACCAGCAACAGTTTGACATTGTCAAGGGTAAAGGTATATATCTTCGTCATCACCTCTAGGCTCATGTATTTTGTGCTGACGATTGTATCCAATAGGCAAGGGACTCATTATGCTGCTTCACGGCGCACCTGGGGTGGTGAGTAGCACAGGACTTTCTCTTCACTTGTGGTTCATTTCGCTGATACAATGTTTTCCAGGGCAAAACATCTACCGCCGGTTCGTGCTATCGGAGACACCTTTCTTTGACTTGAGATTTGCCTACTAACGCTTGATGTTCTCTCCAAATAGAAGGAATAGCAGAACTCTTCAAGAAGCCGCTTTTTCAGATCACCTGCGGTACGTAGACGATTTTGCTATTACAACTGGGTCGATGGCTAACACTGGCTGGGACTATTCCCGCTATTTAGGAGACCTTGGAACCACGGCAGCAGAAGTCGAAAAGGCGTTGGAAGTGAACTTTGCATTGGCAAATCGATGGGATTGCGTCCTTCTTCTTGACGAAGCCGATGTATTTCTGGCCGAGAGAACCAAAGAGGACTTTAAGCGGAATGGACTGGTAGCAGGTGTGTCATCCTCACTTGAAAAGCATCTTCGCCATTTACATTGACTAAACGCATATCTACAGTGTTCCTGCGTGTCATGGAGTATTACGCCGGCATCCTCTTCCTCACAACGAACCGCGTTGGAGACTTTGACGAAGCCTTTACGTCCAGAATCCACGTCAGTCTCTACTACCCAGAGCTAGACGCCGGAAACACTCTCGAAGTCTTCGACAACAACCTGGCCATGATCGAAGACCGCTTCGCAAAAAAGAACAGAGTCATCAACATTGACGGATCTAGTATCCGCAGCTTTGCAACCAAGCACTACTACGAACACCCACAAGCACGCTGGAATGGCCGTCAAATCCGCAATGCCTGTCAAACGGCCTTGGCCCTCGCCGAATACGAAGCTCAGGGCAACAGTCACGAGGCTATTCTGAAGCCGGATGCTGTGATCAATCTGAACGAGACACACTTCCAAATCGTCAAGAATGCCTATCTTGAGTTTACACATTACATGAACACGCTCTACGGCACCGGGGCCGCTCAACGGGCCAAGGAGGGCAGGCTGCGAGCTGTCTGGATCGACGAGAACAACTGCGTTGTCGACAGCGCTGGAATGAGCCACAAAGGGCAAGACAAGAAGGCCGCTTTTCTCAAAGCAACACAAGGGCAGCAGCTACCACAACAGCAAGTATTCATGCCACATTCCCCTCCACAGCCGCAGCAGTATGTCCTCCAGCAAGCTCAGTATGGTCAGGGTTTTCACCCTCAGGGACAGCAGGATGTGCAACAGCAGCAATTGTTTCAACAGATGAGCATTCAGCAGCAACAGCAGCAATATCAACAGCAGAATATCGCTGCTCCGCAGCCTGTCTATCCTGGTTCCAACCAGATGCAGACACCCCAGAATCCTGGCACTCAAACTTGGCATAACCAAGGCGATAGTCCGGGTAGTGTTTCGTTGCAAGCATCTACAACAGGACAGAGTCCCTTGCAGGTCCCCCGTTCAATGCCGCCGCAACAGGCTTCAGGGGCTTACCCTTTGGCAGGGCAGCAGCAGCAGCCAAATGTGCACCAATTCGGTCAGAGTATGCAGGGCATGTACACGACGCCATCTTCTCAGTAATATGGTCAAATTTGGTTTCAGGAACAACAGTCTGCCATAAAATAAAGCAACAGTTAGAGCCGGAGTATACATACCCAAGTCAAGCTGAATGTAATCCCCCGTATGCGAGACCTAAGTGCTGTTTTCTAAGCGTTTTCAAATGCAAGGTAGCTTGATATAAACCTGGATTCGTGTGCGTTGGCGACAGGATTCAAACGCGAATTGATGCTCTTCATCGCCTATGACATGCTACATTCGCAGTTGGGGCAACGCCATGACTGACACAAGGGGCAGCTATCGTGTATTTGGAAACTGAACCAGCCACCGGCGCACTTACACTGAGGTCTGTGAGTCACCTGTAATGGCAGAAGGACAAAGAAACTTACACATCGCCAACGATTTGGCCGCTGTAACCCCAAATCTCTTGAGCTACTTCCACCAAATGCTTCCCGGCGGCGGTTGGCAACACGCCGCGGACGACGTGGACGACGTGGGGGCGAGGCCGACAACGCCCGCTTCCGTTCATTCTCTCTTTCGACCATGCGGATCTGCCTGGGCTCCCTGGCGAGGTCGTTCTCAGGATCAGCCATCTGAGTGTCGTCTTCGTCGTGTTCTTGAGCTGTTTGAGGCTGGCTTGCTTCTACCTCTCCTTCTCGAGTCGCTTCAAGTCGTGCGGTCCCTGAGGACATGGTATCAGAAGCGGTGCTCCCATCGTTTGTATGCAGCTGCTTGAACTTCTGCCTCGGAGTAACAGTCGCCAGCCTTTCTTCATCCTCATTACTTTCTTGGGGCATCGTAGGCCTTCGGTCCTGTTCGGCTAATGAATTGCGTCCCTGTTGGTCTTGTGCCGACAGGGCTCTAGACCTCAGTGTTCGGCGCAGCCCGCTGGATCTGTCGAGTGCCGAGCGTCTCCTAGGTTTCTCGCTCTCCAAAATCTCGGCTTCGCTTCCAGTCCGTTCTTGACTCCCTCCAGAGTTGTGTTCCCCTGAATCTGCACCGCGCTTTTTTCCCTCCAAGACTGTTTTGTGGGCTGCCGTGCCATCATCAGCCATGACTTTAGTCATCTCTTCCCGAATGCTTGGGCCCCATATCGTTTCAGCATGATGCATTCCCAGCGCAGTTCGAGCGAGTTTTTCCAGAGCCAGACTCTTGCCTGGCTCCGTCTGAAGATCTGCCTCCGGTCCCAGCGCCTCCTGCACATCTTGCAGCGTTTTTTTTACCTCGTAAACGAGCTCTAGTTGTTGCTGCGCTCGTAGTAAGGCTGGGTCGGAACGGGGGAGCTGACTGGCTTGGACAGACTTCAGACTCTCAAAAGTGTTGATAGCCTCCTCTAAGAGCCCAGCCTTGACGCAAATCTCTCCGACTTCGACGACGAAGGTTTTTGAGACAATTGAGAGAAAGCTGTGTCCCAGTGCATCACCCATCTCAAAGAAACGAACCATGTCGCCATTCAGCGCTTTGATTTGAGATTGTACGAGGGCCATATCTGCGGGGAACAAGTGAAGCATGCTTACTGGCCTCGTGAATATATTCTCCAGTTCTTGGCTCACACTCATCAGTCTCTCCAACATTTGCTCTCTAGTGACATCAAAATCTCCTGGTGATCGTTTCGTGATAATGTCTGAATTCTCAGCAGTGAAGGAAACCACTGATCCTGTCTCTGAGAACCCATTAAGGGATCTGTCAGAAGCCAGATGAGCTCCGGTAGACTGGCTTCTGAGATCTCCACCATCGGGGTCGTCGGTGGAGCGAGGCAACGTAAACATAGCAAAGCGCTCTAGATGAAGAGCTATATGGCTTTGTGACTCCTGTGTATTCTGTAAGTCTATTGAGCACACAGGGCAGCTTCGCTGGATGTCGGTCATGGTCGACTTCGCTAATGAGAGCGGGAGCATCTCGCCCTGACAGTGGCTCTGTATATGTCTTTCATACGCCTCTGGGGAGTTCAATGTGTCATCTGGGTGCACTGGACATTGAAACATGGTCTGGTGGGCCGACACCTCGTGTTGGATCCAGTCGTCGCGACTGTCGTACAGCTGGTCGGAAATTGGACAATGTTCGAAGGTGCAGACATAAGGCCTTAGGTCGCGTATCAGATGGGCTCTAAGAAAAAACATGGTCAGTCAGCAGTAAACAAAGGCAGTTGTCATAAGATTCTGACCAAGGTTCATACCTCCAGGCTTTTTCTGAGAGAATGGAAACAGGGCATATGGTAAAGCAATAGGGGCATTCGAAAAACTGCTCCGTCGCGGCTACTCGAGGCGGCAATGGAAAGCTGACAATGTCTTTGCTGGGTTCCCAGGCCGACGGAGCATACTCAGAGACGGCATAATCCAGAAAGTTGGCCTTTTCAAAGACTTCTTTCGCCTCGCCGCTCAGAGACGTCAACTGAGTAGCCGTGGCGACCGTTAAAGGTGCCTTGATCGAAGTATTCTGGTTGCCAGCTTCCATCTGGTGACCGCCGCTTGGAAGCTCATGCGTTGGAGCGTCGACGACAACAGATGAGTGTGCGCGGAGCTTGCCCTTGTGGCTTCTCCAGTAAGCAAATTGCTGCCGCCTGCGTCCATTTGCTTGAGCTATGCGGCGAACAAGATACGACTCAGTGCCGGTTTCTATCCTCAGCTTACTCAACTTTAACGTCGTTCTGACTGGTTCCCACACCTGATCCTGGGTATCAAGATCTCCGACTTCCGCTTCACCTTTGGCTGCTTGTGTTTCCTGCAAAGCTTTATCCTTCTCATACTGCAGGAAAAGGGAGCTAATATAATCGTAGTCAAGAGGCTCAAAGGCTTTGAACAGGTCTACTTTGGTCTCTTCGTCGATCCGCTGGAAGTTTCGGGCCTTTGAGGAGGGTATCCTAGTCGCTGGATCGCGGATCCAAACAGCCATCTTATATAGGCGATCGATAGGATCTTTGACGCTGTCAAGGAGAAGATCCATGTCGGACTCCGTATCGGAATCCGTGTCAAACTCTTCATCTTCTTGTTCTTCTTTTCCGTTGAGATAGTCAAGGACTGCAGAACAACCGTCAGAAGGGCATCTCAGTGGTAATTTGACCAAGCCCTTACCTTCGTCAAGAGATCTGGTTAGATCCATCACCATCTTGAGGATGGCCTCTCTCATGCTTTCTGAATCACGAATCCTGTAATCCAAGGAACGGTGACCCATTACGAAAAGGCCAAGGTTCACTGCCCAGAGCTCGAATCGATCAAACTGGGCAAGAAAAAGGCCTTTTGGCCAGGATTTTTAACTCGTTCGGAGCTGCTTTTTGGATCTCAAAGTGTTGGAGAAGTTTAAACCGCTGCATCGCTGCGAGACCTGCTTCTGTAAGGGGCTCCATGGCGAGATGTTGTGAGGAGTGGCATCTGTTGACTGAGATTTGATTTTCAGATCAACACCCGCTGTCGTACCTATAGTTCAAATAGCCGGATCCAGGTGTTATCTAGTTTGGGGGTCAGAGCTTGTGAGAACAAAGGAAGGTGAAAGGATGGACATCAGGCTCCGTGACAAAGAATGTATGAGGGCTCCTCGAGAGCCGCATGCGGGGAGAGCAAACAATCAATAGCCATATTGCATGCCGCACTACAGTACAGAGAAGGGGATGCCGAGAATTATCCTGTTACATGGGCTACAACTCAGCTTTTGAAGACAGTCAGTGCTGCCCAACTAAACGCAGGTGCCCCAATAGTATGTACCTTATGTATTCATTCAGTTACGCTTCACTTTCACGTGCTCTATTTTCAACTCTTACATGTTATCAATATCGTCTATTTGTCGTAGGTGCTGTTGATGCCATCGTGATTGCCTACGTACAGATGGTATCGCCAGATCGTAGATAATAATGCACCCCCAGTCTTGTCCTTGATCATTTTCCAGCTTCGTGAGCAGGCCGGTAACGTTGCTAGCGGAATCTATGTAGAAAGTGAGTCCTTCTGGGCTCCCGCCTCGACATGAACCCCTACCGACTGCGCTCCCTTCACCAGCCGCTGGTTGCATTGGTCGATGATTTCCTGCACCTTTTCTTTGCCTTCCGTGGTCTCTAGTTGATGCCATGCAGAACAAGGGTTGCAGAGATATACAGCCATTTCCTGTCTTCAATCACACAGTCTTGCCATCGCTCATCAATCTCGTATTGCGCTTCTCAATCATACTGGCGTCTTGCAAACAACAACCCAGTTTCCGGGCAAGACCGTTACTGGAGGCGATCCCGAAGTCAGCGTCAAGGAGTATATGTCGAGGAAGGGAATCGAGAACAGGCACATCATATTCCTCGACATCGGTTTTCAGACTCCATACAGACTCGATACACCTCGAAGATGAGACGGGAGGTGGGTGGCAGTACGCAGCTATCCGGGCAGAATGTTTGATCGGACTCCTGCCGATGGTACAAAGCTGGTATGTGCATCACCGGTGGATTCAGTCAAGCTATTTGGCTCACCGGATCACCGTGGGGGCGAGTTATTCAAAGCTACCAGATGAGGGGTATGGGATGTGTTTTACACAGATATTCTCGGAAGCTGCTCGAAGATATGATTGTCAAGACGAGTTACATGGCTTCTTTATATAGATTACTTTGCGAGCCTCGTAGACGAGCCATCAGATCAGGTCATCATGGTGCTCTCACTTCTACTCTACTTTAGCTACTACAGGCGTCTACATAAGACTACTATTCTGACAACTAAACATCATTTACAAGGGAGCTGGTGTCACCTAAGGTATCATGTTAACATGGCTCTTAAGCACCGGCTTTGCGCCTTATCGGGCAGCAAGGGTGTTACCACTCCAGGGAGGGGGGCCAAAATCAGGAGCGTACTCGTATTACAGCCTAACCAGAATATCCCCGCAGCAGCAGAGCCTCAACCTCTGATACCGCCATGTTTGCATGTTCTCATTCATCACCTACCTTTCCGGAGCTCAGTCATCAAATTTGCAGGCACGGCAACTCTAAATGTCAAACCTCGAAGCTTTCGGCATCGTCCTTCACGCAATCCCCATTCTCATCTCAGGCGCAGAGCTATGCCGTGATGCGTACGGCAAGGGCAAGCTCGCATTCCGCAAGCGAAAGTACGTCGAGAAGCTGGCGAGGTCTTTGCTGCTACACCAGCAAACTCTGCTGGAAACAGTTCGCCTTATCATCACGCGGAGTGGCCACAGCTACGACGAGACAACCTTCCTCAGCGGAGACTCTCTTGCGTATTTCAAGGATGACAAGATCCAGACCCAGGTGGAAGCCTTTCTTGGAGACGACAACTACAGAGCTTTGACCGGAAGAGTTCTAGACATCCAGGGTATCCTGGAAGAAGTGGCCAAGCACTTGGATGGCCTGATACCCTCTCACAAGGTACGTGATGGTACTTATCCTCGTGACGCATAGTCTAGGAAACAATGAATGACATTCTTCTCGATTGCTTCCGTAGGATGATCCGTCCGATCTTGTTGGAATCATAGAAGCAAACCAAACGGCAAAGAAACACAAGGCAGATATCATCCCTCGACTCAAAGTTGCCCTGAAGAGCGACGCGATAAAGGAAAGCATCAGCGAGCTGGACACAGCCACCAGCACGCTCCATACCTTTTCACAAACCGTGCTGATGAACCGCCATGGACCCGTCAGCTCACTGGTATCATCCAGCAACATGAGGCTTGCCAAGGCCTTCCGCAGGATTCAGAGTGCTTCAAAGAACCTATACACAGCTCTTTGCCGCTGCTGCACGGGTTCGTGTCACAACGAACACAACGTTCACGTCTTGCTTGAAGATCGAGTCGACGTGGCATCGGAGCTTCTTCGCTCTGCGAAACAGATGAGTGACGATGAAAAGACAATCTTGGCCTTTCAGCTCATTTTTGCCGCAAAATTCCTTGCTCCCATTCAGATCAGATGCCACGAGCTTTCCGTCAAATGCATGCAGGAAGACCCAAGCGACTTGAACCCTGGACAGGTCGAGTCGAAAGCTTCACGGGTGAGGATCCTGGAACGCGAATGCGCAAAAGCCAAGGACTCCAGCTCGCTACAATCAAACTTTGTCCCAATAGACAACCTCTGCTCCGCCATTGTAACGGCTCACGATGAGGCACAACACGTTGCCTTTATTCTACATGCGAGCAATAGAATGGGCTTCATCACCTCAAAGCAGAAGACAGTGATTCTTAAGAGCAATCACCAGACCATCTCCCTCAGGGACATCCTCTCGGAAACTTCCGGAGCATATGGCGCAAGGCTTCCCCTACAATCAGCCATGCTTCTAGCTTCGACACTCGGATCAAGCTTACTTCAATATGCTCAAACCCGGTGGTTTGGCCCAGCGTGGTCCAAAGACTCGATTTTCTTCCTATTAAACCCCGAGAATGGATCAGAACGATCTCTCGCTGACTTTAACCGACCTTTTGTATGCGCGAAGATCGAGGACGCGGAGGCCAATGGAGCGAATGCGGCTGACCCCAAGTCTACTCTTCTGGAGCTTGGCATCTTGCTGCTTGAGATATGGCACCAGACCACACTGGAGAACCGCTTTGCTGCGAATAAGGCACATCAATCTGCGTCTGATTACTTCGCAAGACTATCTCTTGCAGCGCAGTGGTTGGACGATGACTACAACACGCCGCTGCCGCTGTACGAACAAGCCGTGAGATACTGCGTCTATGGGGCGTCTACTAAACGCTGGACTCATTGGAATACAACCGAACTTTGGGGTGAGATTTGTAAGGAGGTCATTAAGCCTCTGTCAGACAACTGCAGACAATGGAAGGGGCGCACAGTGACATATTCAAGGTAGTGGGCATTCAAAAGGTTATCCATATATATATCTTAATCCGGTTGTTTCTTACTTACACGCGAACAATGGCGCCAATACAGAGCTCCCAAACCACGTCTTATCTTTTGTCCATCCCCTAACAATAAAATCTCTTCCCAAAGTCAAGACATCCAGCACCTTTGGTAAAGGATACGGCAAGGGAGCATTCCGATCCCGCCGGTAATACCAGCAGATAAGATGCACACCGACGTGAATGGCGGTGCTAAATGCCAGCTCTTCGCTCAGGGGACCGTAGCCCTCGATGAAGCCCTGCATGATGGGTATACTCGCAGCAACGTCCTTAAAGTGTTTGCGCTCGTAAAGGTCGGCGAGCATGCCACCGATATCCACGGCGCGGTGGCCAAATTGGACGTTTTCCCAGTCAATTATGGCGAGCTTATTTGGTTCTTGAGGTGCTGTTGTCTCATGACATGGACTATTTGGAAGTAGAACGCTGTTATTTCTGTCAGAACCTGTTGTTGAGGATAACATGGAATTGTGTAGGGGGCACTTTTAACTTACTTGCCAGCCCAGAAATCTCCATGTATTATTCCACGGATGTCATCGCATTCGGTGGGTTCTCTCTCAAACTCATACTTCATAGCACTCCTCACAGCTTCCAACGTCTCCCTATGGCCCTCTACAGTCTCGGGGTGGCGCTCCAGAATCTCAATGAAGCTGCCGTACGTAATAAGACACTTCAACCGACGCATGCCCTCGTTTGGCCCTATGCTTTTCCTAAGCTCAGCTTGGGCCGGCTCAGACGTCCAGTTGTGAAAGAAGCGCAGCCAAGAACCCAAAGCATAGCCGACTGATCGGCTACTAGATCCAGGTAGGATCTGTTCAATATTGGTAGACTGCAAGAGGCTAATGAGATCTATAGTATCAGGAAAGTCTTGGTGCACTTGAGTGTGTGTATCTCGGTCAAACATGTAGCATCGCGGAGCCATAACCATGGTAGGACCACTGGAAGTGATGATAGTATAAGAATGGCCATCCAGAGCATGGAGCATAGTCTCTTCGAAGACGCAGCGCGAGACATCCAGAGGAAAGTCCCGGTTCACGGCAGCAAAGCCAGTCGAGCGTTTGATGATGACAGTCTGCGCCGCTTTCGTATCAGCCTCTACTTTGAGCGGTCGAAGAAGGACTCCACGGTAGAGGAAGTTTGCTGTTCCGCCGCTCAGCTTGGTCAGGGCTGAACAAGCATAGGGCGTCTGCGCCAGCTGGTTGAGGATTTGCTGAGCCAACTCGTGCTCCTCGTCCTCAGTGAGTGGTGCCATGCTATTCGGGTGTTCAGATTCGTAAGAATTTATTGTATGATTGTAGTTGAGGTGTGATTACAGTGTGTGCGGCAATGATATGATCAAGCGAGGAAGCAGTCAAGGAGATGGATGGAGACGAAAATGCCCCTGGCATAGAATTACATCAGACGTTTATGCAAATCCTTCGGTGCAGTGTGAGTCATGGAAAAGTTGCGTGCTATAAGACGTGCCATTTCCCCACATTGATCAATCTCTGCCAGAACACCTCATGGACTAGGATACCATAGTCTGTAAGAGCAGAATATGAGAAGAGACATGTTCGTAGATCAATTTGAAGGGGTCACATATGAAAGCCCCAGTCAGGACTTCACATGATGTAGACACATGAGTGAAGATGTGGCTTACAGTACAGATCATGAGATAGGAGATCATTCCACTCCTCTTCCAGAGATATATCCCTTGATCACCTACTCCTCAACCGGCGCAACCGCAAACCCATGCCTCTGCACATGTACCCTCACCGTCCCTCCCCCCTCCGCCTCAACATCAACAACAGCCTCCTTCCCACCAACACTCACCAACCTTCCCACCTCCTTATGATTCACCCCCGTATCCGTCGGCCAGACCGTCACCAAGCACCCCTTGCTCAACCCCAACTGCTTCACCAACGCATCACTCTCATCCACCCTCCCCTCAGCCTCATGATACTCCGAACCAAGAATCGCCTCGGCAGCCTCATCCCCAGTCAACGTCTCAATCTCCCCCAACTCCCTCTCCGCCTCCTCAACAAACCCCCTAAACCTCTCCATCCAAGAAAACACCCTCGGAAAAATCTCCTTGGAGAACCACGCCTCCGGCATCGCCCCCGGCACCCTCTCCAACCACAGAAACGCCCACGCAATCTCAATGTCCCCCAAACTCGGCCCCTCCGTACCAAGAAGCCACTTCCTCCCATCACTCAACAGCGTCTTCTCCAAAAAGTCGAATCCGTCCTGTACCCTGCGAATCGCCTCCGGCCTCATCGCCTCCAAATTCTCCCGCGGCCAAAACGTGCTGCTGCCGATCAATTCGGCGCGGTCTTTGACAAAGGCCGGGTCGTTCAGACCCTTGTGGCTGTATAGCACGAGCTGCACCACTGTTCTCGAGAAGCCGGTGTCCATGACGTACACGTTGAGCAGATGCTGCAACGCCCTCTGTTCAGGAGTAGTAGCGGTTGATAGACGAACGTTGTCTCGTCCTGGGGGTAGGTTACTGAGCTTTGTGAGGATGTGTCGCGTATCGAGGTACACGTCTCTGCCTATGGTGAGAATGGGGATGCGTCTGTATTTCACGCCCAGACGGTGAATGTCTGGACGGGGCATGATGCGAGGCTGGATCTATACGGGAAATTAGCTATAATACTACTACATCTATAGGAGTTAAGGGGTATGTTGCTCACGCATTGCTGGTACTTGATTCCCTTTAAAGCAAGATACCACGACACTCTTCGGGAATACGGCGAGTTCTCATAGTGATACAGAACAATGGGTTTCTCGTTCAAAGCCATGTTGAAAGCAATGACAAACAGGTGGATTGACCGTCGTGCAAGACAGAGTCAACGGGTCTCATGAATGAGCTGCCAGTCTTCTTATATCCGTGGCTGAAGGATTCAGCCCTCTCTCGGACTTAAATCCCATGGGATTCATCTAGTTCGGAGGCGCCTCGGCGACCGGATGCGTATCATGCGTATAGCAGTGAGCACCGTAAGCGTATTGTGTGACCTCTCTCATTGCCCAGTATGACTCACGTCATACCATCCAGTCTATGTATATCCATCTATATCATCCCGTCCGGGTATCATTTTTCTATAATTCCACAAGACCAATAATCCCTTTAATCTCACAGAGCACCTCCCACCATCTTTACAATCCACATGGCGATCCGCACCTTGAGGCTCACCCTCCTCTCATTTCTCGTAAAGTCATCCATCGTAACCTTTGCCGCATGGTCCTGCAGCCAGTTTTGCTCCTCTCCCAACCTCGCCTTCAACGCTTCGTTCCGAGTCACAATCAGAGCTCCGGCCTCGAGATCAAGCGAATAGCTTCTCTTCGTATAGTTGGAGCTGCCAATGATGCTCATGCAGGGATTCGCGTCGCCGGGCATCGTGATCCATAGCCCTTTTGCGTGGTACGTCCACCCACCAGGCTGACCAGCCGTTCCAAACCGCCACTCTTTCAATGTAATATCTCCCTCACGACCACGCTGCTGCACGGCATAAAGAAAACGGCGCGCGAGAAGCACATAGGCATCGGGCAAAAGCCCCGAAACCCCCTTTGACTTGTAAAACCCATTCGCTTCCGGCGCCGCCGTAATGACAACGTTGTTGCTCGAAGCCGTCTCGAGGAGCAGCTTCGTCAATGACGGCGCGGGGTTAAAATACCCTGCGGTAAACGTCCACGACGACCCGGCATATTCCGGCCGGGACAGCCTCTCGAGAATGCGCGTCAGCACGGGAAGCTCCGTCGACGTGTCCGGGCGCAGGACCTGAGACATCTGGGTGAGCATGTATACGCGAGTGTCCTTGAGCTCGCTCCCCGGCTGCTTCTCCGGCGCGGCGATGAGGCCCTGGAGCGCAGATGTCGTTCTCTTGACAAAAGCCTGCGGCTTCTCGAGAGGCGATGGCGCAGAGTTTGTCGCCGGCCAAGAGAGTGTGTACCCAGCCGCATCCTCCTTTGAAGGCTCCACAAGGAAGCTAAACGAGGCGACACCATCGTAGATGCTCCGGAAGTAGTCCGTCACCTCCTTGGACGAGAAGAGGTGATAGCGATCCTGTCGATTCGTAAAGTAGTCCGACGACAAGTTGGCCCTTTTACACAGGACAGTCAGCATACAACTTCCCCCCATCGTCCTCTTCATCAATAGCAACATACCCAGACATGATAATCTCGTCATCCACCCCATACAGCTTCATATGCTGCAGCCCCCAACCCTCGTTGATCCTCTTGGGCACATACTGCTTCCGCAGCCCCGTCAGGTTCGGCGTATGATACATGCGAATCTCGACCCGATCGGCTCCAAACTCATCCACCAGCGGCGCAAGCAGCGAGGCGCACGAAGCCTCCGGCGATTCTCTCGTCCCCCGCAGCGCATCCGTCAAGATGCTCACCTTGAGCTCCGGGTTCTGCGCCAGCGCCTCCCGCAGCGTCTGGATGAGCTCCTTTTCCGACTTGCCAATGTACAGCGTCGACAGGAATATCCTCTTCTTGGCATGCCGTATCCGATCCTGCAAAGGTTTCATACCATCAGCCCAACCATTCACTCTCCCACAATATCGCACATCGTTCGTCTTCGCACCTTGAGCGTCTCGTAAAACTCGGCCGGCGTCCTCAGGATGCGAATCTGGTCGCCCCGGACATCGAAGCTCGGCGCCATGCGGTCCAGCTCGCTCACCATCGGCGCAAGCAGCCCCGGTGCCGCTCCGGCTCCCGCGCCGTGAGCCTGAGCCGCCGCGCCGTGAGGCGTCGCATAGCTTCGGAGCTGGTATCGCGGGGGCGAGATGCTGGGTTTCGTCCGCAGAACTCGGGTCCTGGCGGCGCAACGGGCGCAGCTGCGCACAATCATCCTGCGCCCTGGAACAGAAGAATTAAAACCCAAGAGAAATCGGAGTCAAATGTCCGCAATTGATGTCGGAAGGTGAAAGAAACGAAAATTGTAGCTTGCCGATAGCATCGCAAGTGGCTTGCCGGTAGCCTGACAATTCAGCCGACCTTTTGCCGCCCGCGAATCTTCAGCCAACCTCAACCATCATCACCAGCTTCATCCCAAACGACCGCCCATCCTACGATCCAAAGGCAGCAGAAAGCGCCCGCCCGCCCGCCGCAACCATGTCGACCCTCACGAGGACCCTGGGCAATCTGCGCAAGATTGGCGTCAAGGTCCGCCTCCTCCTCCCCACCGTCAACGTCTTCCTCAATCGCTGCCAAACAGCATTGCTAACCCTTCATTTTCCCTCAAACAGGAATACTTCCGCCAGATGCTGGTTCGTCCTCCAAGCTCCCCCCTTACGACGGCTCCCATCTAACACGCAGCGCTCTCTCGCGCTCCTCCTCACCAGTATATCGGTACGCCCCCTCCATCCTCCCTCTCTCCCATCTGCTCCCCCAAAACCTTCTCCTAACCCGAGAGCAACGCAGGCGACACCAAGCACGGCACCCTCGTCGGCCAGGACCGCGCCGGCAACAAGTTCTACGAAAACACCGAGGAGCTGCCCCTCCGCACCCGCTGGGTCGACTACGCAAAGCACGACTACGACGCCGCCCAGATCGAGCCCGGCTGGCACGCCTGGATCAGCTACGCCGTCGACAAGCCGCCCACCGAGGACCCCCTCATCGCCACCGGCACCAGGTTCTTTGAGCCCGCCCTGCCCAAGCCAAACTATACCATGACGAGGGGCGCTTTCAAGACGTACAACACGTGAGTCTGCTGTTACAAGATCTGGTCCCCTGCGCTTGATGAACAAAAGGGGTGCCTTTTTGGTATGATATCTGAAGTGACTCGGTGGTGCTGACACGCGAGGTGATAGAACGAAGCCCAAGCTCAATGCCTGGGAGCCAGTGGCCAAGGAGCGGGTATGAGTGGTTTTTCTTTCGAAATTTCTGCGGGAACAAATGGTGTACATATCGAGATCGCGCAACGAACGCAACCAAATCAAGCAATAGACACACAGACACCTGCAGTTCCATCGTGAGAAGCAGGACCATGCATCATTCAACGACAAGCGACGGTTGACTCTTTCATATATCAAGACAAGACTATCGCGCAGGCTCAAACCATCTAATCCCATCTATTGCGGTGCAACAAATGATCAAGCAAGCAGAAATCCTACGCCTTGCCATAATAGTGCCCGACAAAGAACCTCACATTACCCCCTACGACTGCAACTTTCCTTCTACTGCTGACTTGATTGCTATTGACGTTGTTAGGACATTGAGATCTCGAGTGGAGGTCTCTCAAGGGAAGGCATACCGTCACAAGAAACCTTTGCATCGCCAAACAACATCTTGGTATTTGGCATGTAAAACATTGGGTTCGGCACATCAGCTGTTCCTATTGTCAGTACCAGCTCATGGAACGCTCATCATTGGAGGCAATTGACTCACCATAACCACTCGCCAAGCTCCTCTTCATCACAACGACCTGCTTAGCTTTCCAGGCGTGCAAAACGGGCATTCCCTCAATCGAGCTGCCCTTTTCCATGGCAATTGGGTTGACCGTGTCATTGGCGCCAATGACCAGGACCAAATCAGTCTCGGGAAAGTCGTCGTTGATCTCGTCCATTTCCAGGACGATATCATACGGAACACTCGCTTCCGCGAGTAGCACATTACACTGTCCTGGCATGCGCCCGGCAACGGGGTGGATAGCAAAGCGGACGGTGATACCCTTGGAACGAAGCGATTGGACAATGCTCGACAGTGCGTACTGCGCCTTTGCAACCGCCATACCGTATCCAACAACTATGATGACGGACTCGGCATTGACCAGTTGGTCTGCAACGTCCTCTACAGACGTTTCAGTCACCTGGCCTTCCGGCTTGTACTCCAATGCCTTTGTCGGTGCCGACAGGCCTCCGAACAAGACATTCGTCAGGGACCGATTCATGGCGACGCACATGATGTACGAAAGAATGGAACCGGACACCCCTATCAAAGCCCCCACAGAGGTCAAGAGAGGGTTGTCCAGCATGAATCCTTCTGCCACCAAGGCAAAGCCGCTGTAGGCATTGAGCACGGTGATGACGACGGGCATGTCAGCGCCTCCAATTGCGGCGGTCGTTGTGTATCCCTTGATGAAGCTCAGCGCCGTGTTGGCTGCCAATGCTCCAGCAGCAATTGCGGGAGCACCGGGAGCCATGGTGAGAAAAGCCCCAAAGGTGGCAGCATTGGTCGCCAGCAATCCCGAGTTGATGAGGTGTCGTCCAGGCAGAATCTTTGGGCGAGAGCCCATGCGGCCGGCCAGCTTGAGGAATGCAACAATGGATCCGGTAAAGGTAACACCACCGATCAGAACGCCAAGGTAAGCAGTTACCATGTGCAGCGTAGACAGATCGGAAACGTCAGCCATGACACTGCCGATGCTGGTCAACACAGCAGCCAAGCCAACGACGGAGTGCAAGGCGGCGACAGTCTGGGGCAGATCAGTAGGCGTGATCCTTCTTCCGATGAGCATGCCTAGAACAAAGTTAGTCACTTTGTCACGATAGTTCCAGAGCTTGATATGATTCACCTGCAATGGCTCCGAAAGCAGCAAGTCCAGTAAACTGCGTCAACACTTCAGGAGAAAATCCCACGGCAGCCAGACTGGCCAACACACCGGAACCGACACCAAGAATGCCGAGCATGTTGCCCATCCGAGCAGTTGCTTGAGTAGCCAAACCCGAGAGAGATCCGATGCAGAGAACAGAGCTGATGAGGTAACCAGCCTGGACGAGGCCGGCCGCACCGGTCGACGCGGCGGCAATGAAGCCCCCGCCGAACAATGTAGCCGGAATAGCGTACAGCCAGGGGTACTCGGGAGGATCCGTGCTTCCTAATCCCACGTTAGATCTCGACATAGAACAAGGGGGAAGGGTAGCTCACGCTTGAACATGTCGAGCATTCGTTTGGTAATGACGAAACCACCGCCGACATTGACAAAGGCCAGCAACACGCTCAAGGCTCCCAGAGTCTGGGGAATCGTCTCGGGCAGATAGCCTCCACCCAGGATGAAGAGACCGCCAACGCCGACCATGCCAGAAATCGCATTCGTGACGCTCATTAAGGGGGAATGCAGCGCGGGTGCCACGCCCCAAACAACACGGTAACCGATTAGACTTGCCAGAGTGAACGTAAAGGCATTAGACATGAAGAGGGGTCCGGTAAACTTTCCAAGGGCCAACACTCCCGTCATGCCGGCAGTAACAGTGGCCACTTCTCGGGTCTTCTTCTGCCAAGGGGTGAGCTCTTTAGCTTCAACTACGACTGCGGCTGCGGGCTTGGCCGGTGCTGGAGGTGGCGCTGGACGGGGAGCGGGCGGCAAGATCTCTCCATTCTGCATCACAATGGCACCTCTGACAACCTCGTCAGACAGGTCAATTCCGAATTCCTTCTCTTTGGGGGCCATTGACAGCAGGAGCTTGGTGATGTTGTTCGAATAGAGAGTAGACGACTGGGTTGGGAGACGGGACGGGAGGTCGGTATATCCTACGGATGTGTTAGCATAGAAGTACATGTGGACAGGGGCTATCTAAAGGAATGTTGCAGCTCACCAATAACTTTAACATCGTTGTAGGTAACCATCTGGCCGGCTTTGGTAGCCTCACAGTTACCACCAGCCTCGGCAGCAAGATCTACAATGACGCTTCCGGGCTTCATGACGTTGAGCATGTCCAGTGTGATCAGCTTGGGGGCGGGTCGTCCAGGAATCAGGGCCGTGGTGATGATGATATCGACGTCCTTGGCTTGTTCCTTGAAGAGTTTCATTTCGGCTTCGATGAACTCCTTGCTCATCTCCTTTGCATAGCCTCCAGCGCCAGAGCCGTCCTCTTGCATGTCGACCTCGATGAACTCGGCACCCAGCGACTCGATTTGCTCTCTGACGGCCGGACGAGTATCGAAGCCACGGACAATAGCTCCCATGCGACGAGCAGTTGCAATTGCGCTAAGACCAGCTACACCGGCTCCAATAACGAGGACTTTGCACGGGGGGATCTTGCCGGCAGCCGTGACTTGACCAGTGAGGAATCTGCCAAAGACGTTGGATGCTTCCAAAACAGCCTTGTAACCAGCAATATTGGCCATGCTGCTGAGGGCATCGAAAACCTGAGCACGAGAGATACGGGGGACCATTTCCATAGCAAAGTATGTTGCCTTCCTGGCAGCAATCTTGTTGATGAGATCTTTGTTTTGGCCGGCTTGGAGGAAGGAAATGATTGTCTGATTCTCCTTGATGGAGCCAACCTCCGAGTCTGAGGGGCCGCGAACCTTGAGAACAATATCGGCAGCAGACCAGATGCCATTTGGGGAGTCGACAAGAGTGGCGCCAGCTTTCTCATACGCATCATCCAGGAAATCAGCCGAAGCCCCAGCTCCACGCTCAACCAGAACCTTGGAGAAACCCTTCTTCAATAGAAGGGCCACATTAGCCGGGGTCAATGCGACTCGGCGCTCTCCGGGGTACGTCTCTTTGGGTACGCCCACGGTGAGCTGGCTGTATGGCGTCGTGGGTGGCACAACAGCAGTTGCTTCCGTCGAATACGGCTTGGGCAGTAGGACGGAAGCCCGTGTGACCCGAGAGTCATAGCGAACCAGCGCCAGAGAGTTGGCAGCCGCAGCGACGAGTGCAGTCTGCCGTGGAACGCCGGCAGAGGCATGCCATTGACGGCGGCAGTTTAACAACGGCCTGACATCTAGGACGAGTCAGCGCGACATCCACGCCCAAAGAGCAGCTGTAATTCGCGCATAGAAGACAACGCACGCTTCTTACCATGAATTCGAAGGCGGGATCGCAGGAACTGCGACGAGGTGGCAGATGGCGACAAGTACAGCTCGGTGGCCAGGGGGCGAAGCACAGAGGACGCCATCACGAATCGACCCTCATCTGAGGCGATTTCCAGCCGTCATACGCGAGTTGTTTGTCTTGAGAAGCTGCTGCAAGAGCGAAGGATTAGCAAGCCATGGCAATATCACTCCCTGGGAGAGCCAAAATCTGACCAGATTGATGACGATGCGGTTCACACGCCGTGACAATGCGAACGGCAGCTGACGGAGCCCATGCGCGCCGCGACCAACAGCAACACAGAACAATGCGAAGCGATTGCGCAGAATCCGCAGCTGTCACGAAACAGTCGAGAGAGCGTTATAGAGAAGAAGAAAGAAAAGAACGCAAGAAACCAGAGCATCCGGCAGGAAATAAAAGGCCTGCGCGCATGAGGAGAAGTGGCCTCTTGGCTGGCAGACCGGGAAAAAAAGGTGCCAGAGTGCAGAAACCCCGCGCAGGCCGACTCCAAGTCGCACGACCGGTACGGTAGCAGCGGATAAACATCACCATCGATACTGAGCATAAACAACATGCACGGATCATCTCAGCCTCGATGTACTCGCGAGATACGGGCGTCGCAGGCAGCGTCTGCCCGGCCGGGGATGTACCTCGTTCGATCTCGAGGTCGACGGACCTTCTCTTTTCTGACGTTACCACTAACAAGCATGCCATCATGTGCGGGGTTCCAGGGGGGCAGAGGAGAATCCCCGAGCCTTGCAGGGGGGTTACAGGGGCCTGAGGGGGAACGATTGGGGGGGGCTTAGGGGAGTTGGGGTGGGCTGTCCGCCTGTCACGGCCACTAAATCCCCCACTGCGGGGGACCATCGGCGCTAAAAGCTGGGGAACCAGTTTGGGGGGTGAATGCGAACATTTGCGCGAGCGGATGGGATGCATGATGCAGACGAGGAGGCTGAGGGTGTTGTGAAGGGGTATTTTGAGTGGTTGAGAAGGTTGGGGGCTCCGGACGGCCGAGCGTACATACGAGCGGAATTCCTTCCAGGTGGAAGCTGGGACAAGAAGGTGGAATATAAGAGTATCCAAGTGAAGATGCGTACTATTACTTGTGTCGATAGAGGCATCAAAAGACCTATATGTCAATAGAGTCTGCAGTTTATTAACCGATGTCGATTGATGTAGATTATTAGGTAGGTAGTTGAAGTTGATAAGTGTGTAACATGTAACGCTTGCCTCAAGCACACGGAATCCACGCAATCTCGCCCACATTCACCAAGTCAGCCCAGATCTCACATACGAGTCGTATGGAATCGGTCTGTAACCGTCCAAACAAACACTTCAGCTCACAAACAGCATTTAACCAAATCCAAACATTACAAGCATTAGGCTGGATCGCTCCCTTCACCACAGCCGCATCTGGCAGTTGCCGGCGTGGCACGGAGTCTCGCAGCGGCCCCGGAAGTCGGGCCCGATGTTGAGACACTTGTCGCACCCGCAGACAAGGTCCAGGTTCGTGCCGACCTTTTGGTCCGGGTCGTCGCAGAGGCAGATGTACAGCGCCGACGAGATGTTGGTGGCCGGCACGTTCTTGTCACAGCTAGCATTGGGCGTGCTGCAATACGCCTCGGAAAGTTCCTTCTGCGACCACGGCTTTTCTGTAGGAGAAGAGAGGCATCAGTTTCTTTCATTCGGTGCTTCAGGAGGGGTGGATTAGCGGTATAGATGGCATGACATACTCATGCCCATCAGCACGGATGCGCAATAGGTGTAGCCGCATTCGCAAATGGCTCCATCCGGCACGGGCGGTGCTCTGGTAGGATCCGAGGGCGGATTGTCTCTGGAAGTCGAAGTCGAAGTCGAAGTAGTCGTAGGCTCATCGTGGGGAGGAACTTGGGAGGAAAGAGGCGGAGGCGGCATGTCGGGAGTAGGGAGCTGGGGTCTCGGATTGGCAGCGGCCAGCCCAATCAGAGCGAGGATGGTGAGAGTCGGTTTCATTGTGTATGTTTCAGGGGGGAGCTTCGAAAGTGACGGTAAATGGTATGATCCGGTGATGGGTGAGTCGAGGGCTGATGACCGCGTGGTAGATGATGAAGTCGGTTTGCGATTCAGCTTTTTATAGCCCAATTATACCAGATTTATGTATATGTCAAGCCGTCTTCATCTATAAGATGAGACGGAGATCTCTACGGGTAATACCAAGGCCTGGAGATCGGGGGAAGATTGAGTTGCTCCTCGAGGCAAAGTCATGACTGTAACGCCAGCTCGGCTCGCCTCTCTTCCCCTTTCTCCTTTCGTCTCATCACTTACCACAACAGGTCATGAATCAGACGCAAACATCAGTCATCACATAACAGACTTTTGTTTGACTATACCTATAAGTACCATTTTACGGGTGGTCGGCTGTAACTGGAGATTGGTGTGTCGTTTGATATCCATTTGATGCCTAAATGTCCTTCAGTCCGACGGATCATAGGCTGCGATCTGAATTGAGAGACATTGCACAGATCTTGCAATGTGAACAAGGCAAAAGGTGGGTTGTGACATAGATTATAAATAGCGACCTGGAATCCTACAGTCCACAGTCTCGCTAATCCATCAACCAGCACAGAAGAGGGTAGTTGCTTCATGCTCATCATCGCCAGCCATCAAGGTGTTCATACGACAACTTACCCTGCAACCCACAGTATCCCCTCCCAATTCAAACCGTACTTCACCATCTCACGCGCGACTGCACAGTGCTAATGCCCCGCCAAGCAGCCCAAACTACCCCTCCATCGGAATTCGGAACTTTTCCCGCCTCAAATCTCGAACCACCAACACCAAGAAAATCCCGATCCATCTTCAACCACTATTATTTGCCTCTCGCTCCAATACCCCCATCCGCCTCACACACACGCACAAACAGACACACAGACATACAGACACACAGACATACAGACACACAGACACAAAGACACACACAGCCATGGCCGAAGTAGAGCAAACACCAGCCCGCGCACAGGGCTCCCCTCCCACCATCAGGGTCGGCACGCGCAACTCGCCTCTGGCCCTGGCCCAGGCGGACATTGTCGTCGCCGCGCTGCAGGCCGTCCTGCCGACGCACTCGTTCCCCATCCACGGCATGACGACGACGGGCGACCGCGACCAGAGCACGGCGCTGTACAACTTTGGCGGCAAGGGCCTGTGGACGACGCAGCTCGAGGACCGGCTGGCGGCGGACGAGCTCGACATCATCGTCCACTCGCTAAAGGACATGCCCACGACGCTGCCGGACGGCCTGGTCCTCGGCTGCGTCACCAAGCGAGAGGACCCGCGCGACACGCTCGTGCTAAAGCGCTCCCTCGTCGAGCAGCACGGGTGGAAGACGCTCGCCGACCTGCCCGCGGGCAGCGTCATCGGCACCAGCAGCGTGCGCCGCATCGCCCAGCTGGCGAGGCGGTACCCGACGCTCAGGTTCAAGGACCACCGCGGAAACATCCAGACGCGCCTCAAGAAGCTCGAAGACGACCCGGAGCTGACGGGCATCATCCTCGCCGCGGCCGGCCTGCAGCGCATGGGGCTCGACGCCCACATCTCGCAGTTCCTCGAGTCGGACAATGGCGGCATCCTGCACGCCGTGGGGCAGGGCGCGCTGGGCATCGAGTGCCGCGCCGGCGACGACAAGGTGCTGGCCGCGCTGCGCATGATCGAGGACAAGGAGGCCGGGCTGGCGACCGCGGCGGAGAGGAGCCTGATGCGGGCGCTCGAGGGCGGGTGCAGCGTCCCCATTGGCGTCGAGACCAAGTGGGTTGAGCCGGGCCACCTGAGGCTGCGGGCGACGGTCGTGTCGGTGCAGGGCACAGAGGGCGTCGACGGCGAGGCGGTCGAGCCCATTGGCACGCTGGAGCAGGCCGAGCAGTTTGGGAAGCGCATGGCGGCCGATCTGGTCAGCCGGGGCGCAAACAAGATCCTGGACGACATCAACAAGAACAAGCCTGCACCACCGCCGCCGGCGAAATCAACGTGAAACGACAATGACAAACGGAATGACATGACCTGACATGACGCTACGCTGTACAACACGCAACGATCTCTGGGAAAGTTAAGGGGGGGGGGGGGGAGAGCCTGGGAAGAAGGGGAAAAAAAAAAAAAGGAGCAGCTGCATCATCATAGCTCTTTTGATATTTAAACGCCGCTGATAGACCGGCCTAGCAACCCGAAATGTATACCCTCATCTGATCTGATGTTAAAACGAAATATGAGACCGTCCACTGCGTGATGTGGTATGGTACGCCATGACGAGATGTGTCCGGCGGCCATAAGAGATCCATTTCGCACTCGTCCTCTGTGTCAGGTTGAACTGCTTCCACGCCATGCAAGGCGCCCCTCAACGAAGAAGGAAAATGTCCTGTCTTGTCGGTTTTCATGATCAATTCCAACCTCCTCCCCACATATCAAATCCATCGTTGAAACCATAAGACTTCGTCTAATCTTTTACCCGCTCACCGCGAATCCTCTCTTCTTCTCTCCCCCGTCATCACCTCCCAGGTCGTCCGCCGCCCGTCGCATACTTTGACCATTTGCCAAAATTGCCATGGAGATTTACTCAGCAATAAACTCCTTGTACGCAGCCGCATCCATCAAGTCATCAAACTGCTTCGCGCCCTCCTCATCAACCTCGACCTTGACGATCCAGCCGCCGCCCGCGCTGTCGTCCTCGGGCACCTGGTTGATCGTCGCCGGCTTCTCCTCCAGCAGCGCGTTGGTGTGCGTCACCTTGCACCGCACGGGCGCGTTGATGTCGCTCGCGCTCTTGACCGACTCGACGGCGCCGATGGAGTCGCCCTGCTCCGTCCACTCGCCGCTCGCGGGGGGCAGCTCCACGTAGACGACGTCGCCCAGCTGCTCGGCCGCGTACTCGGAGATGCCAATGACGCCCGTCTTGCGGTCCGCCGAGAGGTCGATCCATTCGTGGTCCTTGGTGTACTTGCGGGCGAGGCCTGTGAGGGGGGGAGCATTCGTTAGCTTTACTTCTCCAGATGTTCATGCTACATATGCAGCTGCGACTGTGACATGATTTGTTTGAAGCGAGCAGTAAGAGAGAGGTAGATAGACAGAGGGCAGCAGCATCAGAGAGTCAACATACTCATGCGAGAGCTAGAGAAGCTCCTCCAAGAGGCCATCCGCACCACCGGAGCAGCCCTCGGCGCAAAGCGCATAGCCACAGGCCGGACAGCGCGCAGCGAGCAAGCAATTGAGGCCATTTTGCGACTGGAATAGAATCTGTTCCTTCAACGAGTCGGAATAGCGCAAGGAGGGGCTGTAGAACAGAAGAAGCGGAGGGAGTGACAAAGAGGGAGAAGGAGAGAGAGAGAGGAGGGAAAAGGGAAAAACTTGTATGACGCCCGCCCGCCTTATCGGAACGGAACTGGAAGAATGGGAACCAGAATAAGGGCGCTAGAGCGTAAACCGGCGCTTTCCTCCAGGCCAATAAGCTGGGGAAGAAAAGCCGTGGGCAAATTTAGCAGTTGTGGGTGCTTAGTCACGGCATGGGTGATCTGCAGACAAAGGCAGCTGAGGATATCCGATACAAGGCGCCGGTCTCGAATCTATTCGTGATATTATACTGAGATGGTGTCTTTTTCGATTGATTGATTGGACAATTAGACAATCGAACTGAATGATCTGAATGCACTTGAAATCAGGGGGACGTTCACACATCTTTTGACGGCAGCGGGAGGATCTGTCGTTATCTTGGGTCATCTTCCGGTCCGAGCCATCGGAGTGAAATGGCTGTTGAAGTGGGTTTTGCTCTAGCTTACGTGGAGAATGGCATGACACGACAAGCCAGGGATACAGAAGGATTCTCTCTACAAGTGCATGAAGAAAGAAGAAAGAGAATGAAAGAAGAAGCTGCTGCTGCTGTGTGTAATAAAGAGGAAGCAAAGATAAAGTAAGCAAAAGGCGAATTGAGCTGGATTTCAGGACCAAGATGGAATCAGGCTGACCGAAAGCAAAAAAGATCAAAAAAGAAAAAAACAAGCTTCTCCGGGGACGGAGTCGAACCGCCGACATTCTGATGAGATGTTATCCATTACAGTCAGACGCCATGAACCAACTAGACCACCCAGAGTGTTGTAAGCTGATTGGTTGAAAGGAATTATCTTCTATCTCCCTATCAACGTATCAAACAACGGTGACGATTGAGTCGATGGCAGAGGTTGGTTGAGCCTGAATTGCCTGCTGACGTCGAGCTCGATGCCGACAATGATGCTGATGCTGAGATAGAACGAATGCGAATATATCTGTGTTCCCATAATTTGGCCTGACGATGGATGACAAGTAAAAAAGGCAAACAAACAAAGACTGGTCAAAAAGAGATGCTAACAAAGGAGCAGCTCAGATCTTCATCATCTCTCACCAGCCCGTCACAGCGCAGTCCTCACCACCTTGCCCATATCACCAGCCTCAACCCGATCGACCCTCGCTCTGACCTTGCGCCAAATCGCCTCCGACACCTCCTCCACCGTCCTCCCGGCATCCACAACCACAATATCCTCCTCGTCCTGCCTCCAGGCCGCGCCCTCGATCCCGCCCAGCTGCTGCAGCAGGTCCTGCCCCTTGATGTCCTTGCCGCCCATGCTCAGCGCCCAGAACAGCTCCCGCACCGTCCGCTGCAGCTCCTCCTTCTCGTACTTCTCGCTGCCCCAGCCGCCCCGCGCGCGCGCCGCCTCCTCGTCCAGGTCCAGGAACAGGACCACGTCCGGCCGCGGCAGGCCCGTGTCCGGGGCGCGCGCCCACGTCAGCGGCAGGTGCGGGTTCTTCTTGGCGGCGGAGTAGACGATGCCCGAGTGGTAGAAGCGGTCCGACACGACGGTGATGCCGGCGTCGAGGTAGGCTCTGATTTGGTTGCTGGATGGATGTGTGCCTCGGTGAGTGAATGTCTCTCTCTCCCTTTCTCTCTCTCTCGGTGTGTATAGGCTAGGGGAGAATGGTGAGAGTGAGCAGACTTACGCGGCTTCCCAGCGGTTGGCACTGAAGAGGAGGTGAATGGCATGGTCGTTCAAGTCGACGTGGCTCTTGAGGTAGCCATCAATCATCTGCCCAATCGGCGTAGTTCTGTCTGTAAACAAGTCTCGTCAACATTACCCCCATTACCATGCCATTAAAAAAAATAAAAAAAAATTAAAGCGTTCATTGAGTATCCCGCCCAAACGTTCACTCATGAGCCACTGGTGACAAAGAAACTCAAAGAGAGAGTAAGGAGAACCCACCAGGAAAGCGCATCACCTTGACCGGCCTCCCCTCCTCCACAAACCGCTGCTCCAGCAGCTTCACCTGCGTCGTCTTGCCGCTCCGGTCCAGGCCCTCGAGCACGATGAAGGCGCCCCTCATCTTGGTCTCGGCGCCGTCGTCCGCAGCCGCAGCCGCAGCCGCAGCCGCAGCCGGCTGCGGAGACGAGGTGCCGGCGACTGCTGCGGCTGCGAGGTCGTGGATGGAGGACATGATGCGTCTTTATCTCCCTGGAGGCGGTGACGTAAGAGTGAGGGAAAATCAATTGATGGGAACAGTGTCAATTTGCAGCGATGACTGAAGAATGGATGATGAGAATCAACAGCGAGAAGGGAGGCTCGAGGTCTGAGGAGAGACGAGGAGACAGACGCAGCTTGTGATGCATGCATGAGCTTTCACCATGGCTCCTGCATGATAAGGTTGACCGCCCGCACTGTGAGCCCTGTGGCTGAAAGGGGCGTGGCTGCGACCAGCACAGTGCTCCAGTTACTGTCATACTGCGTCTCTGCTCCGGTTGGGCTCTCCTGGGTATCCCGAGTTGGGCTCAGGCACACAGACGACGATCATGAGTCGTGATCATCGAGCAGGAAAATAAGAAGAAAAAAACGGTGAGAGCATTCAAATAATACCATTAACTGTGCACGATACTCTGTACTTTGAAAAGGCTCTACACAACAAGGTACGGCCGCAGACCGGCGCATCAAGCAACAACTCCTGGTATACCCATTCCCTACATGTACCCAACCCGGAAACGCCGCCCCAGCCCCGGGAAAAGCAAATCTGATGCGCCCAGTCACGACTTTTTAAGAAGATAAGGAAATGAAGAAGGGGACGAAAACAGGCTAACGAGACAAGAAAAGACAGACAGGCCGGCCGAAACAAAGACAAACAAGAACCCAGACAAATCGCTCAACGCTCGCTCCTCATCCAACATTGAAGAAAAAGTACACTCAATCCCTCGTATACAGCCCGGTTGCCAAAGCAGCCCACCATTGGGCGCTGATTACGGGCTCCCCGGCGCGGATTCGGCTTCGTCTTTGGCACTGCTGCTTTCCCAGAGTTCAAAGCTCTCGCCTGTACCTTCAATGGGCTGCAGAACGGCTGCCTTGGACGAAGTCTCGTCGCTTCTGGAAATGAGGGCGTCAATGTCTTCATGGATCTCCAGCTCCTCCTCTTCCGGCTCTTGCTCTTCCGGCTCCTCGGGTATGCTTGAGACACTGACGAGGGGGGCAACAGGGGCCTCTGATTCTTCATCCTCGTGGACCAGAATCACCGATGTCTCGTCGCAACCCTCGGCGTAAAAGTCGGCCGCGTCCATCTCGCCCAGCGCAACTCGCTCCTTTTCAACAACCATCTCGTCGGCTTTGGCCTGGACAGTCCGTTGTGAGGAAGTCTGGGAGACGTCATCTGCGGGAGGAATGTTCTCCTTGTCGCGGCCCTCGACACCCTCTCGCTTTGCGCGCTGCTCCGTCTCCTCATCTGATGAGATGTCGAGTGTGCAGGTGCTGTGCTGAAGAAGATTGGTCATCTCCTGCTCAGCGGTGTCTTCGTGAATATCGAAGAACCAGCTGGCTTTGGATTCAGGCTCAAGCAGGCTGGAGATGACGGGCTTCTTGGTGGATGGCCGCGGGGTGTATCCCGCAATTGTGCCTTTCAGAGCTGCGTCGAGAGAAAAGGGCGCAGAGTCCATGTGGAAAGAGGGAGGGTCCAGGCGAGTGGCGCGCCGCCGTCCCGACAGGATTCCCGAGCGCTTGCCCCTAGTTGGCGAGCGGCCCGCGGGAGCTGGTGGGCAGGACTTGGGCGTGTTTTCGACACTGGCCTTGCCCAAGCTGGACTTGACGTTCAAGATGCGCCGCGGCGTGGTGGCGGCCTTGCTTGGGCTGGCGAGAGACCGCGCATTGGCGGCAGGAGTGCTGAGCTTGGGAGTGAGGAAGAAGTTGGACGGCTTGGTGAGACTGTCCTTGGCAGGGGTGGCTGCGCCGCCCTTGGAGCGTTTCGCAAAGAGCAGCGGATCGACATTCTCGCAGTTGTCAATCTCGAGAAACTCTGCTTTGCGCTTGGGAGAGACGGAGGCTGCGTCGAGTTAGCCCCGAGTCTTGTCTGGTGGACAATGCAAGTGACAAGATCATACCGTTTTGTCTGTTTTTGAGGCTGGTCAAGGATTGAAGACGGGCCCCGTCCAAGGGAGCAAAGGGCTGACGGGTGACGGCGGCCATGGTTGACGATGGTCGAAGAGTGAATGATGCGATTTGGATCGTCGATGTGATACGGATTCCAGAAATGCGACTGCGACAAGTAGCCGCGGTTCGCGTTGGTTGAGCACTTGGAGGGAAGGGAAAATGTCAAAAATTGGTGTGTGTGTGCTTGATATTGCGAGGCTGGCAGTTGGCAGTTGGTTCACCAAAGGACGAAGGGCAGCAAAGCGGTCAGAGACGTTCAATTTCGACAAGGGCGCAAATTCAGCGGCAAAAATCCTGGTTCTGTCTTTTTTTCTTCCTTTCCTGCTCCTGGGCCGGTTTGGCAGTTGTTGATGTTTTGAACCGCGACTCCAACACAAACGAACGTGGTGCGAGTATACGTGAGAGAGAGAACGAGAAAAAGGATGGCAACAAACAAGAGATGAGGAGGGGAGAGAGAGCGCGAGGCCCAAGTGGGACAGAGGGAGTACTAATAAACACCGAGGAGGCGCGATGCGAATCTGATGCGAAAAGGACGGGAAAAAAGGGCGGTACGAGTGTTGAGGCGTCCGTGCTGGTGCGTCTGGAGTACCGGATACCACGGGCGCTATCAAGGCAATACTTTGAGCTTCTGGTGGTGTGTCTTGGAAAATTCCTTAGTAAGGCCACAAGGAGGGGGCTAGCGTCGCGGCCAGTAATGGTGGCGTCGGTACTCCTTGAGGTCGTGGGTACAAGGCCGGCCGTGCGCAAATTGGCCAGCGGAAGTACCTCGTCGCGACGCGCCTCAAGTCGCCGTTTCGCTTACAAGCTCTAAATGGGCCGCCAAAATGGAATTCCGGACTTTGGGATGCTGGATGACGGGCTGGAGGTGGGGAGCCGATGGCTGAAGGGCTCCAGGGATGGCTGAGGGGGGGCAGTTCAGAGGAGTCGAGGACGAACTGGAGGGAGCTGCAGAAGGGGATTGGCAGCAGGGGAGCTGTGTAGGTAGGTAGAGGGGGGGAGAGGGAATGCTCTGATATGGTGAGGGCAGAAGCATGAGACATCCAGATGCCTCGCAGGAGGGCAGAGGGAGGTGGTCCGAGACAATAAAAGACAGCCGACGAGACACTTGTAGCTGCTGCATGTACCAGCTCTTTACGCGTCTCCCGAGGCACGACGCGATTGGACGGCTGTAAGCCAATGGACGCGTGGGGATGCGTGAGGCCATGGAGGCGCCGGTGATGCGTGACCAGGGCCGGCCAGGGGAGAGGCCTGTAAGCTGCAGGCTGCGCGGGAGACGCCTTGATGGGGTGCATGGCAGGGGGTGCGCCGGGGCGGACGCGAGGCGGACGCGACAGGTACAAGTGCGTGCATTAATTTTGACTCAGGGAGTTGAAGAATTTGACGATGCTGGAGGAGTGGTGAGTGAAGCAATGCTGGTGATATTGGGATGATGATGATGATGATGATGATATTGCATGCCGTAGGTAGGTAGGTATCAATTCTCCCTCTCTACCTATTCAAGTAGTGGAAGCGATACCTATCGATTAGATTTAATCAACCGAAGGGGCGAGCACATACCCAAGTACCTAGTTGCAGATTTCAACAGCCCTGGAGCAGATGGTGCAGCCATCTACGAGTTACAGGCAGCCCTCCCGCTAAGAGCCACCACGCTCAGCCACCTGGGCACTGTAAAGTTGAGCCCTAGATGACGTCGCGACCGCTGTAAGTCCACTGCACCTCAGCCCAGGCCAGCCCGACCAGGGCCCTCGGCTAGCCCCGATCCCACCCACTTTGATTGATTGCATCGCCAATTAACGCGTCCAGCCGCATCCTTCAACCTCTCCACCTTCACTCAGCCCGTCATTCAGCCATCATCTTAACATGCGGCTTCCACGCCAAATCCAATCTTCATCACCAAATGGACACCCCAGTCGCACCAGGCAGATGCATCTGCGCCCTCGTCGATGCCCATTGGCTGCATCGCGACTCGCTTCTCCCGTCCAGGTCCAAATCAATCTCTCGTCTGTCTCACCGGGACTATTGAATTGCCTTGGCGGCATTGCTGCAGCCCAGCTCGGAGCTCTGTCTCACCCAATGGCGACGGAAAGGAGGAGACGACTGCAATTCTGATCCTCGTTTCAGTTTCAGCTGCATCTCGTCGAATCGAATCGATCCCTCGACCCCCTCAATCCGACCACGCAGTTGTCTCGTCCCTCAACCATGTCTTGCCTGCATACTCTTTCCCCTCTCCTCTCCCCTTGGGTCTCAGACAGCGGCGACGGCCATGAGTGCGGGTCGACGAGATGTCAGACATCCGACAATTTACAGAGCATACCAAGCAGACAATAGGCACTCAGTTGCCCTTCTGCAGCGCCGGCTGCTGGTCCGTCAAGCCTCTCGGAACTGGCCATCTGGTCACCCTGAACACGTTGTACCAGCCTCGTCTCCAGTCGTGGATATCCTCTCCTTGGCCAGGCCGAAATGTGCTTCTAATCACTGGCGTCGGGTAAGTATTGCTTGGCTGCCCTGAGGCACAGCTCGGCCACATTGCGCGTATCGACACCGACGGATGGCAAAGTGGACGCCGGCAGCTGAAACGATCCAGAGCCAGGCCCTGATGCCGCCAATGTCGTCGGCCGACGTGGGGAGCTGTATCGGCCAGATCAAAGGCCGGTTTGTGCTCCTTGATCCAGTTCAGCGTCGTCTGCTGGGTCGGAATATTGGAGCCACGTACGGAGTACACGCGCTGCTATTGCCTGTGCCATGGGGAAACTACTTTCAAAGGTCTGCCCCGACGTCTTACCCGTGATTGCTGCCGCTGTGGCAGGAGATGCAGCCCCTAGTGATGGCATCATGTGAAAAGCCCTCTAGGACCATACCAGAGCCAAGTCGACGGCACCATATGCAACCTCGACTCCGAGTCGGCTCCGATGTAGGGAGCTGCTGAACTGCTCTATGCGATCCGACTTTTCAGATGCTGAAAGCCAGGCTCCCCTGCCTATCAGTACCGGGCTGACGGTGGCCCCGATGACATGATGCCACACTGCTGTCGAGGGACTGCCTCTTGTGGAGACCTCACAATTCACACATCCGTGTTCTCTGCTATGTTGTAGAGGATCGAGACGTCTGGCTGACCGTCATCATATATTTTTACTAAGTGATTCAGTTGCAAAGTTGTTTAACAGTCAATTGCACCTGAGGTAATATGGACTCAAGTCTTTGGCCTGTCCGGCCTCTACCTCGTCGTCCACTTCATCCAGGTGGTGTTGGATGTTGGTAGTAGATGGAAGACTGTAACCCAATTCCACCGCCATCGTGACGTTTCATTGACCTAATACGACATACCTACTATATACATCGTTGCTGTTATAATTAGAGCATATGCCGATCCACGGCATCCGATGCGATGCAGCTTATATCATCATCTACCGCTTCGTGCCAACCACCTATAAAAGGACAACGCTCCAGCGGCCCCCAAATCTCATCCATCCACAAACGCGCCTGGCCTTGCCAACGGGCCGCCCCTAGTCGCACATTCTTGTCCAATCGTCCATCTCTCCAAAAGCAAGGAAATAAATACTACATGACAAGACGCCGACACTAAAACCAGAAGAGCGCTTTATAAAGGCTGCCACACCAAAAGATACCTACGTGTCCTCGGGCGACGAAAGTAAAGAGGGTGTCTTGACAAGAGGCCAACTAATGACTTGTTGTGGTTGGTGTTTGGTTGGCGGTGGAGGTTCCATACCTGTATAGACAGCATGTCCCGATTTGGAAGGTTTGAATCCAAGACAGCTGCGGAGGATTGAGAGCTTGTCGGGGCATGCTACCTACAGGTACATTACCTACTTTGCGCCGATGAAGAATGACGAATCTGACAAAGACTAATTTGGTATCCTTTCGGAGATGATGTTTGTGTGCAATCGGCCAGGCGAGGTTGTCTTCTACCATAGGTTTGCTTTGATGTTCTTACATGTAAGTGAATGCTTGCAGTAGGGCCGGACTCTATGGGGAGTGTCATGTCAACCCGACTCATGCGAAGAGCATTGCATTACTACTCGTAGCGATGTTGTTCAAGGCGGCTAGAATAAGTACATGTAGTCGGATAATAAGAACCGGGATCCCGCCATATTGACAGCTTCCACCACGCTCGGCATATTTGGGTTGCGCAAGGCTAATATACCACCTGCCTACATAATTTGTTTCCATCTTGGGTCCAAGGTTCATTTGCTATTTTTCGTATCACCTATAGTCTCGATTCTACATCTCCCAGTCATGGCTTTGTGTCCGCATAGATGCACATCGTTGATGGGACTTTGAAAACTTGGTGATGCTGCCATGGGGATGCATATAAGTCAACGCCGTTGTGCTTACAAGGTACAGAGCATCGTGGCTAGGTGGGTATCAACCAAAACACCAGATTCACAACCACTACAATTCCAGCCTCCAAGAAATGAAATCCATATGCTATTATTTCCCGTATTGTTGCTTTACCTTGATTTCTCTCCTGATTTCCCGGTTTGAGCCCAATACATAATGACGGCTTGAGCCACAAGTCTCATTGCGGAACTACGCCAGAAACCTCATCTCACAACCCACCCAATCCTCACAACACCAAGCACTTGCTTTCTCCTACATCAACTACCTTATAACTCCCATCCCAGTGACAAGCAAGGCCCACCAATTTCATGCAGAAGCATGTTGATTAAGCTTAGCGGCAAGCCTAAACTCGTTACCGAGCAAGCAACGGCATTCGCTCCCGCACAGCAAACTCGCCAACTTCCTCATTGCGGCTAACGAATGTGCTTATATCTTACATTGCAACTAATCCTACAAGCATCAACCCATGCTGTGCGTCTTAGCGGGTTGTCTCTAGGCAACAGCATTCATCATGTTACTACCACCATCTCTTTAGCTTCTCCCAGTTCTCTTCAAACTCCAAGAGAGACAAAGACCAAGTATCGAAAACCTACGCCTACACAATGGCCAGCAAAGTCTCCTGGCACAACCAAATCCTCCCCCCAATCAACTCCTCCGCCTCAGAAATCCGCATCCTCCAAATCCTCCCCGGACCACCATCATCATCCCCCTTACAATGCACCTTCCGCGTAACAACCCTCGACAGCCAAGAAATATCCTACGACGCCCTCTCCTACGCTTGGGGAAACGACACTCCAGAATCCCATGAGAACATCTTCTTCGGAGACACCCCAATCGGTGTAACCCCCTCCCTGGCCAATGCTCTGCGCCGACTACGCCTCCCCAACGAGACGAGAAACATCTGGGCCGACGCCCTATGCATCAACCAGGCAGACGACATCGAAAAGTCCCTCCAAGTCTCCATGATGGGCCGCATCTACCGTCAATCCACCCAAGGCGCCATCTGGCTCGGGCCTCTCGGAGCCACATCCCCATCCAACGCCCAAGCAGCCCTCGACACGCTCTCCTGGATCGCCGGCGAGCAAGACCCTCCCCCCTGGCTCGCCCACGAAGCCAAACGAATCGCTGCCAGCTCAGCCCTCAAGGCCCTCCTCAACGTGTCCTGGTGGAGCCGCATCTGGACCGTCCAAGAAGCCATCCTGCCCCCCAAGGCAACCATATACTGGGGCCCTTGCTCCCTCCCATGGAGCACCCTCGACAAGGCCTCCGACAGCTTCTTCAACGGCTCCGCGCCCGCCATCCACGCCGAGTTCTGGGCCAACGGCTGCATCCTCAATCTCCAGGCCGCACTGCGCGGCCTCGGTGCCTCCCGCGGCGAGGGCCTCTTCCAGCTCCTCTGGCGCTGGCGATACCGCCGGGCCACGGACCCTCGCGACAAGGTCTACGGCCTGCTAGGCTTCCGCAGCGACATCTCTCTGCCGTCGGTGAAGATGTGCGATTATACCGTCGACGTGCGCACGCTCTATCAAAACGTCACCATCGACCTCATCAACATGAGCACCGATCTGCAGCCCCTGATCGGCCGCGGCGGCGAGGGCTCCGACATCCCCGGCCTCGCATCGTGGGCCGTCGACTGGAGCGGCGTCGATGATCCCGCCAGACGCAGCAGATGTAACTTCTGGGACCATCGTCACTGGTGGCACTCTGGCGGCTTCGAAGCGGACCGCGGCATGTATGGTGTCGGCGAGGGTCTCAGAGTCGAGGATAACGGCGCTGCTCTTCGCATTTGCGCCCTCAAGCTTGGCAATGTTGCTCTCGTTGACGAAAGTTCAACCGACGTGCCGGACGGGGACTCAGTCGCGTCCATCTTCCGCTCATCCGGTAACCGCTGGGGAAGGCTTCTGTCGCGATATCAAGCTGAGTTCCCAGAAAGCCTCTCCAACGGCGGCATGACGGCCTTTCTAGGCCTCATCACGGGGAATTTGAGGCCCGACGGATCGAACGACAAGGATGACTTCAAGACATGGGTGATGCAAATCGTTTGCCCGCAAGCCATCTTCATCACCGACAATGGATACGTTGGCCTTGGCCCACCAAACGTCAGGCCCGGCCAGGAACTCTGGATCGTTGGCGGATGCAGAGTGCCTGTTATTTTAATACCTTTACCAACGGCTGCTAAGCAAGAGTGTGAGGCGAGCTTCAGTTTTCATAGCGAATGCTTCGTCTATGGCGTCATGAAAGGAGAGGCTGTAGAAGGCAGACAGAATCAGGTGATCGATATCCTGCTGCGTTGAAAATGGGACACATGCTCTGCTGGCAATGAGGCAAGGCTGAATACAAGGATAGGGATGCGAGGAGAAGAGCACAAACAACGTGGCGGAGTTGAAGCAACTGATCGCTTCTCACCAAGCGATTATGGGCACCTTATGTGAGTTAACGAAAATTCATAGAGCTATAAGTATTGCTACTCAAACAAGTCAATAGCAGGATCATCGCCGGGCGTATCCGAGTGTGTCCGTAGGCAACCATCCACGTCTCTTCACTGTTCGAATCGGAAGAGATACGAAGCCTTGACCACCAGTCTCACTCAGTTCTTCTCAGTGCGTTTTGAGAATCAAGAAACGCCTTGGACCACCGTGTCAACGTGCGTAGGTGTATATGTGGACATTGGAAACAGACTCGCGTCAATCTCGAGGGTAACACTTGCGGACCAGGCTTGGAAGATGAGCAACGCCAACAACAAGGTGCTATAATGGCTACAACGCACCACGTGTGGCTTTTGAGACCATGTTTAGGATGCTGTTGCCCCCAGCTGGTGCGGCACAGACTTTGGGGGAGTCGTTGTCTCAACGTCTTCGTGGAGCCCGTGCTCTTTCCTTTTCGCCTTGGCCGGAGCTGTCAAGTCATCTTCCAGGCCGTGAACTCGTCGGTTGCTTCTGGGCGGCGGGGTAACATCTTCGTACGGGGATTGTGCTCTGGCGTTTGTGCCCCGTGCAGTCACTTCGTTGGCAGAGCCTTGAACTGCTCGGACCGCACGCGGGGCCAGCTTGGCCGCAGGATAGACCATTGGATCGTAACAGACGTATTGCTTGGCTTGCTCCTCTTTCGAGGCTCTCCGAAGGTTTTCGCGGAGGATAAGTTCTTGCTCGTTGCGCACCAGTGTCACAAGGGGGGCGCAGCAGCCGTCGGCGCAATCCTGCTTCTTCGTGCCGTTGATGCCAAAGTAGCTGCGGACAGCATATTGGAGCGAGCCGATCGTACATCCGAACACTATGCAGAGCGTTAGTTGCAGCTTCTTCTCGCGTGCTGTCCGACATACGGGGCAAACAAGCTCCAAATCCTGCCGCATCAGCTAAACAATAAGGGACGGCCCTGGAATCGTCTACATCTTGGTCGCAGATGGCCAGCTCCAAGCGAGTCCACGCTCGAGCATACAGGGCACAGAGCCCACAGGGCGCGTTGGACGCCAGCTCGGTGTACGGATTCACATCTCTGCCATACCGGCTCACCAGCCACTCGGATGCTTGCTCATCTGGCGGCTTGAAGTTGGGTGTGGCGTGGCAGAGCTGCAAACAGAGAGAGCAGCGCAGCGAGGTGAATTCCAAGTCCTCGTTTGTAGGGCAATAACTCATGGTGTCGTGATGCTGTCCGATCCATAGTCGAAAGACAGTCGATGATCGGTAATCAAATGGTGGTCCGAGGTTTGGAAGCGAAGGCAGTCGGCTAACGAATGCAAAGAGTGAATGTCGTAATGACGTTGATGCTCGGGCTCTTAAGCTGATGACGGGTTGGGCTTGTTGATGATGAAGAAAACCAAGAGAATAGTAGGTGAACAAACTGATCAAGGCAAGGAATCCTCACGCGCGTGAAGAGAGAAAGAGGGAGAGGGGGAAGATGACGAAGCGGCATGAAGGCCTGGAAGGAAGTCGCTCCCTTGGTGCCTACCTTACTATTGCAACCTCTCGAGCGCAGCTTCCCGTTATATAAAATGAAGCGCGTGTACTTGCAGTGTACTCGAGATACGCGAGGAAATTGCAAACAAGCTGCGTAGCTAGACAGTATGATGAACTTCTGATGCCCCAAACAGCAACTGCTTCTTCTTGCGAGCACTGATCACCAGTCGCCAAAGAAACAAAACGAAACCTCACCTCAATTCCTCGTTTTGACTCCAACAGGTGGCCCTTCTTCACACAAGTATAACGCAGCATCCCCGAGCACCGGACGATGCTTGTCGACTGCTGACAAGTTGGCCAGCATCGAAGCGAATTATGCCGGCGTCGATTCAGCGCCAAAGAATTAGACGGGCGCCTCGTCCGTATCGCGAGTTTTTTCGAACCATTCCGAAGGGTTTTGCCCTCAAATGTGAAGCCGGATCATTCAGGCGGCTGTGCAGCAGTTGCCGTGTCGTGGCGGTCCAGCCAATCCCAGCTCCTCCCAATCAGATCACAAGGCGGCATGGAAGGCAGACAGGCAATCGCTTTGAACGTGCATGCAGATATGCCGCCTCAGCTGAGCTTTTACGCCGTCAAGTCACTCAGCCGCATCGACTTCCATATTCTACCTTACCCTCTCCTCAAGCTCCTCAAGCTTCGCAAATACTGAGAGCAGCCTGCATCCCCGAGAAGGCATGTTGAATCCCATCCGCGACACCGGGATATCGGTTGCTTATGAGCCCGATAATGGCTCGCCTATCGTCGAGTGCGTCCCTGCGTGCCCGCTTCATGTCCCTGCTATGCTAGGCGGATACCAACTAATCGCGTGTGTACAGTATCGTGTTTGTCCATGGCCTACAGGGCCATCCATCCAAGACATGGACCTACCACCCCAAGGCAACCAATGCAGGAGGCAAGACAAAAAGAAAGAGCATCATACGCCGTCTTGCCAATCATTTGTTTCGAACGTCATTCAGCACGAAAAACTTCACTGCCACACCGTCTCTAGACAACAATACTCAGCTCAACCCTATATTCTGGCCTATCGACCTGATCTCCAAGGATTGCCCCGACTCGCGCATACTCATGTTTGGTTATGATAGCAAGATTACAAAGTACTTTGGAGGCGCGACAAATCAGAACGGTATTTTCTCGCATGGCAAGGATCTGCTGTTTGCCTTGTATAGAGAAAGACATTCTGACCGGCCGTTGGTGTTCGTTGCTCACAGCCTTGGAGGGATTATTGTCAAACAAGTAAGTCTATCATGAACTCCAGGCGCATATTCACATCGTACTCAACTTTCCCTCCAGATGCTCGCGGAGTCAGATTCGCTCTTGGAGACCCCATTCAGAGAGGTCGCCAAGTTCACTAGAGCAGTTATCTTCTTGGGCACACCACATCGGGGGAGCCAGGATGTCGCGGCTCTCGGGGAAGTAATGCGATCTGTCGTCAGCGCTCTAGGCATGGAGACATCAGCTGTGAACCTTCATGCTCTTGGTCTGAAGACCTCGGACTTGGAGAGGGCGCAAGAGGATTTCTCCAAGGTATGGCAGAAGTACAACTTTCGGGTCAAGACCTTTCAAGAAGGGCTCAGCTTTGCAAAATTCGGGAAGAAGGTGGTCCCAGATTACTCCTCACTGATTGGAGACCATCGCGAGTATGCGGAGACGCTACAAGCCAATCATTTGGAAATGTGTCGGTACTCGGGAAGAGATGACCCAAACTACCATAAAGTAGCTGGTGAGCTTCATATGATATACCGCTCTATTGAGAGATGCAACAGGATCGAAACACCTCCAAGCCGCCGGATGCAACAACCTTCGAGGCTCCTGAGTGACAGCTCTTCAAATGAACCAGTCTTTGCAGCCGGCTCCAACCAAGTCAGCGATGCCTGCCTCGAGTCTCTGTGGTTCCCAGCCATCAACAACCGGGTCCAGAACATTGAGAGCCCGGCCCATCGGACCTGTTCATGGTTATTCGCACACCTGGAGTATGAAGAGTGGTTCAACAGCAGAAGTAGGCACAGAAGCCACGGCCTTCTCTGGCTGAAAGGAAAGCCAGGTGCGGGCAAGTCCACTCTGATGAAGGAGGCATTTGGCCGCTCCATTGCGATGCAAGCCACATCCAGTTACAGCACGGCCGCCCACTTCTTCTGTGCCAAAGGGGTTGAGCTTGAACACACGAGCATTGGCCTTTTCCGCTCCCTGCTCTGCCAGCTTCTGCCTGGAGACAGGCCATCTCTCCAACGTTTCCACCAATACTGCAACAAGGCCAAGCTCCCATTCAAGAGCCATGGACAAACGGCAATGACTATTGCTTGGGAAGAGGCAGAATTGCGGCAATTGTTGAAGTCAGTTCTACTCAATCAGGCAAAGAGGACTATTATCTTCATTGATGCTCTCGATGAGTGTGATGAGGATAGTATACGTCCACTTGCGTACTTTTGGAGGTCAATCACCAAAGCTGCCCATGATCTAGGCCATGATCTCAATGTTTGCCTTTCCAGCAGACATTTCCCCACCATCTCGCTGAGTGATTGTGTGGAAATAGTAGTTGAACAGCACAACGGCGATGACATTGCAAGTTACGTGGATCAAAAGTTTCAGATATGTATGTCTGCACAGAGGTCGCACTGGGAGTTCTTGAAGCGAAAGATTCTGGAAAAGGCTGCTGGAGTCTTCCTTTGGGCCGTTTTAGTGGTGGAAGATGTGCTAAAGAATTGGGACAATGGTAGCTCGCTGCCAGCCCTGATTCAGCGCCTGAGAGATGTGCCAGAAGCATTGGAGAGCCTCTTCCGGAAGTTGTTTTCCGACCTGGAACCAAGCACAAGACAGTTGACGGCCCGGTTCTTTCAGTGGGCTGTTCTTGCGACGAAACCACTTCGCCTCCACGAATGGCACCATATAATGGCCTTCATTCGACAGCCTGCGTCAGCAGAGGTTTCATCCCGCCTTGCAAGCAGGCAACAAAGGCTTCATGCTTATGAGTCGAGGCCAGCAGCGTTTGGGTCACTCGGAGAATGGCGCCAGTCAGTCCATTTCACCGAGAGCGACGAACAGCTTGAGAAGCAAATCAGAAGTCTGTCAAGGGGCCTCGTGGAGATTAGTAAAGCCTGGACGAGTGTGCCACAAAAGGCGGAAACCGAAGTCATATCTATGTGTGCAGGAGCAGGATCGCTCGACTTGGAACATGGCGACTCCAGGGTCGTGCAGGTTATACACGAATCGGTGCGTGACTTCTTTCTGAGAGGCAATGGATTCTCTGCGCTTGATTCCAGCCTACAGAACCATCCGATCGGCAATGGCCATCTGGCAATAATGACCACCTGCCTGGATTACGTCCATATCTCCGAGCTAGATGCCCTCGTCAAAGCCCGAATTCTCGCGGCTGGTCGTCGAGTCAGAGAGAAACATTTGAAAAGGACGAGCTCCAGTGACGCACATTCCGGCCATTCAGCAGTCAGCAAACAGCCACGGCGGTCGGTGGAAGGAGATCAGAAAGCATTCATTTTCGACGCTTTAAGTGCTTCAAAACCTGCCGTGGGCATAGATATCGGCAGCTGGTTGGCACATGATGGTCTTGCTCCATTGGGATGGGCACACCAAGATGAGCTTCCTTGCGAGTCTGCCACGTCGTCGTCTGACGGAAGCCCTGCGCCGATGCTAGAAGACTATCCCGCGCTGCTTTCATATGCAACCTCTGAGATGTTTATACATGCTCGACTGGCCGAGGAGGATGGAGTTGACCAAACCTCGATGATCAAGCGGTTCGAAGGAACATGGAGCCGATGGCGTGCACTCAGAGAAGACATACCAAACGGGATCCCTATGCGCTCGTACGCTTTGCAGCTGGGCCTAATGTCATGGGAGGTGCCTCCTAGTGCTTTACAGCAGCAAGTGGAGGACGACGATAGCTCCTCTGACCGGTCCGAAAGTGTTGCGAGTTTCAGTTCGGCGAGCAGCCACGCAGCTGTTCGTATTCGGCGACGCAGCTCACGGCCCAAGCACCAGTATCGATGATAGCATGCTGGCTTTTTCGAGTGGTGACGAGGCGAAAGCATACTTGGCCATCACGAAGTGATGTTGGAGCACATCACGGCTCGCTACTTCAGAAGCATCCTATCTCGATAGTTGCGCGATGACAACAGGTTTAGTCGGAGCACGCCTATGCTAAGCCTAAGGAAACTGCCTAAATGGGTACATGAAAACGCGGGGATTGGACCGAGTGCCTCCACTGGGCGTCGTAACGTCTGTCGGGCGACGAGTCGAGACACAGAGTGGCGCGGGGGCTAATACAAAGCAGTTGGACAAAAGCCCCTGAGCAGAACGGTTGCAAGCCACGAGCTTTCTGGCGTGGTACTACGGTAGCATGGAATCAATAGTCTTACATGCACGCAGATGTGCTGGTCCCCTCCCCAAGGCTGGTCGCACGCTGTCCGGAACCTGGCTGCCAACAGTCAAAACGCGTATCGACCTGTCTGCATCGCCGTCATTTGCGCCAGTGGCGATCCTCATCGGCGGCAAGGGGTCGCCTCGTTTAAAGGGGCATGATGAAGAAGCCAGCCAAGAGAAGGATGATGCAAACTGCTGACTCGCCCGTCCCGACGGCTTGTATGTAGTGCCGCCAGTCAATCAGTCGACGACATGCTCTCAATCAGGCAACTCACTCTTCGACCTAACAGACCATTGAAGACGAACTGATGCCATCAAAACGCCATGCAGGCGCCTCGGCTGCTACCTGACTAAGGAGACCAGGCCAGGCCATTCGTACTCGTACTTGGAACCGGATGGCAGATGGCACGAAGGACGAGCCAATGGATGGACGACTGATACGCGTGGTGGCCAGGATTGACTTGGGGGGGGAAGGGGGGCCATCCCGGAACGGCCTCCACAAGGTTCCCAAGCCGCACAACGTCTGGGTGGCCATGGGCAGGGACCGGCTCGCCTGCAGTCTGCATTGAATGGTGCTGATGCTGTCGAAAGGCTTGTGGGAGGATGCAAGCGTGGGAGTAGTAATAGCATCAAAATGCAGTTCCTGGTCAAGGGCTAGGGAGGGGGGACGATGCGCGTACCGATATTGCGTCTACCGATGCCGGTGCAGGTATATCGACTGGTCAAGCGCATCGCGATGCGGCAGTACGCTGCTGTTGATTTTCGTACTCGTCAAGGGGGGCTTTTTCCCGCGTATGGAGACACGAGGCTGAGTACAGAGAGATTGAGGCAAGCAAGACAGACGAGACTGGCGAGACAGACAAGACGGACAAGGGCGCAGAGAAAGAGAAAGAGAGAGAGGGGGGGAGAGGGAGCGAGCGAGAGCAGAAGAGACAGACAGGGCAGAGACTGAGCGACGATGGTCTTATCTTCGTCACCTCAGTGTCATCGATGATAAGCGAGCGGTGCAGCAGCTCCGTCCAGAGCGCAACACTCGTATGTCGCCAGAGCCCAGTCGAGCCAGCCCAGCCAAATCAACTCATGCTCTCCATGCGCGGCGGTCCTTTCATCTGGGTCCCATCACTTCAAGACGCGGGACATGAAGAGCCCACGTTTTGCGCAGCAGCTGGGGCATCGTCGAACCCGGAGCTTCTTTGTTCCCCTGCATCGGCTGCATGCACTAAAGCGATGCCACAGGGGCCTTAGCGCGCTGCCGTTAGTGGCCTTTGGTGGCTCGGGCAGCGCTAGCCGGGCTGGTCTAGGCTCTGGAGTGGCCCGAGCGGCAAGAGGGCAATCTCGCTCCCCTGGGCCTGGCAGCAGGGGATCCGACATGGACAGCAAGAGGGCAAGAAATAGTGGTGATACGACTAGGTAGTGGTCCTGGCATGGGCTCGCACGAGGAACATGGGCCGTCCAAGACGTCTGTGGCATCAGGTACCCGCGAGATGAGCAGATGCTACCTGGGCCGCGCAAGGCCGTTTGCTCTTGTCTGGAGAGCTAGAAGAGTGTCCGGGAGTGCCCCTCAAGTACCCGCTAGAGCATGTCGAGGTACCCACTAGCGCCAAGCTCGAGCGCAAACGCCTGCAGCTTCAGGTGCTTTTAGCCTTGAACCGCTGCCAGGTGCTGGTCCAAGTACAGCGGCAGGTACAGCAGCAGGTACAGCAGCAGGTACGAGTGCAGATACAAACGGGGTACCGGCGCTCGCCTCCCTCCTTCCCAATATCAGGCTACCGGCTGCTCTCGTCCTCGACTCCCGTCTCCCCATATTCTCGGTTCAACAGCCAGCGCTTCTCCTCTTCTCTCACGACGACAGCCCGATCGATAGACGCAGTTGGACTGGCTCGAGTCGCTTGTGTCAAGATCAAACTTCCGTCAAGGCGTCCCAGAAGATCGAAGCTCGCCAATGTCCACCATCTAGACGGCACCTCACTTCATCCCTCGTGGCTGCTCAGCACCACAGCTTCCCTTCCTCCTCCCCCTCCTCTGTCCTGCTCCGCTTCTCTCTCCTCTCTCAACCTCGACGCTTGAAGCTTCTACCTACTCTTCTCATTCTCTCCTTCACTCTCTTGCGTACCGGACTTGCCACAAACAGTCCGAGACATTCGAACTCGTCGTCGCCACTCGCAGACGGTGCCTTGGTGTCAGGCAAACTCTCCCGGGCTGTGCAGGGTCCATTGTGCCATTTTCCAATTCTCGTGCAACACAGGTATGGATCTCAATTCTACTATTCGCTGCTGCTCTGGGCCTGCATGTGCCATCCGGGTCCGTGCCAGGTGCTTTGTGCACTTTCACTTTTTGCCTACCTTGCCTACCTACTTACCTACATTGCTCTATTTTCCCTCTCTCTTCCGCACTCGCTTTTCCCTTTGGAAGCTCTCCCTTGCATATGTTCAAGATGCTGATCTCCATCCGGTAGGAGAAATTGTTTCCTCGAGGCTCTGTTTTGCTGCCTTTTTTCAATAGCTGCCTGCCATTCTTTCCGCACTTCAAGTGACGGGATCTCAACTTTGGCCACTTTCCCACACTCGTCACTTTCGCCTTGACCTCCCACATTCCTCGCTATGGCGGCTGCTCCTGAGAAGAGGCAGTCTACTGCCAGCGTTCGCCTCACTCGAGAGGTGACCATCGAGATTTCCGTGCCTGACAAGGCTCTCACCCCAACTGTGGGCGTCTATGCCGTTCCGACCAACGCCACGTCGGTAACCAGCATCACATCGAACCCGCACTCAGACAAGACGACGACCAATCCCTTTGACGCCGACATTGAGGCTCTCAACTCGCACAGCTCCCTCGACAAGCCCATGCGGAAAAGCGTCACACTGGATGCAAAGAAGGATTGCCAGGTCTGGCCCGGCAAGGACCATTGGGAGCGACAGGCCAAGCAGGCCAAGATGCAGCGCAACAACTGCGCCTGCATGGCCAAACTGAGCCCTCGCAACAAGATCATTGTTAAGGTCCTCATCATCGTGCTGGTCGTGGGCGTCGCCGTCAGCGTTGGCTTTGGCATCAGCAAGCCTCTCGGCGCACCCCTCTGGGGCAAGAAGTCGGACGACTAAAGGCAAACACCGCTCTCTCGAAGATGAAGATGCTCCCTATGACGAAACGTCGCACGACCCTTTGATTCACAGGCCATCCATTGGGGCCTAACCTTTGACCATACGCAATTACAACCTTTCTCTGCGAGGTTTCCCTTTCCCTTCATCATCGGGCGCACATTGTGCTACCCTTGGTGTTCTGATGCCGGATGCCGTGCCGGCAACCTTTTCGTCTTTGATTGAGGATTTGTTGGGGACGTGCGAGATACCCCCGCTATCACGGACGTTGTCCCTGTTTCTTGTTCCATTTCTTTTTTACTCTTTTTTGAGATGCTCACTTTAATTGCGTATGGCCCTTTGGAAGCAAATGAAGGAAACTTCATGTTACAGCCGGGCGTTAACGGAGTTGCGTGGATTTTGGCCCCATGTTTGGCGCTCATATACGGTAGAAATACGACTGGATGGACTTGTGCTTTGTCTAGAGCGCGAAGTTGTTTGCTTCTTGTCAGTTACCTACATAACGGATACATAAAAGCACCATGTCATTCACAAAAGAGTCGTCGTTTGTTAACACCGCGCGAAGCGTCCTGCACATGGCTTCTTTTACTCTCGTCCCCTCTATCTCCTGGGTTTTTTTGCCTGCTTTTGGCTATGGTGTCTGTGACTGGTCTGATTTTCGGTGCTGCTGCTGAAAGAGGGCAATTGGTGTAACATTGCGCTACAACCCCCGTCAGGGGTTGCGAACTTTGGACTTGGTTGACCAGGATGCTTCTTGCCTGATGTTTGCCAATGCGAGAAAGAAAGAGTTTTTCGCTTCCCTTCTTTTTTTCTCTTAATGCGGATCAAAATACTAGCACGATGGTGTGCTGAAATTGACGACGCTGCTCTAGAATGCAGCTGATGGTGGTTTGCATGTTGATGCGCAGCATCGACGCATGCAGAAAAGACAGTGGATGATGTGGAATGGGGGCTCTTGGTGCTGCATGCGATCAAGCCGCTGCCAATTGGCCACGCGGGTGCCGTTTGATGGCGTCGCGCGGGTCGTAACGAGTCGCGCGACGGATCAAGTTAGATGCCCAGATGTCATTGATGCAGGGCAGATCGAGTAAAGATGGATGGATTGACGTTTTGCATTCGGGGACGTTGGACGATGAGTAACACGAAGCGACATGTGAAGAAAGTCAAGTGAGGTTCCGGTAGGGCAGTCGAATACACGTATTTGCAGTTACCTAGGTAGGTAGGTAGTTAGCAACCTACATGCAGAGCTTCTAATAATAATAACCTTGACGATAGTAGTACCGAATCTTGTGTGGGAGACATAGAAAGGAGGGAAGGCAAAATATGGAGATTGAAAGGCGATACACGTATTTGCACGCAAGGCACGGTTAGTACCTGTGATCGCGGGATAACTCGAGTGGCCAATGAGAGGGTCAGGAGGCTGCTGGAGTGGGGCTACTGGTTGAGGGTGCTTGGTGGAGTGAAATAGTAGGTAGTTGTTGACGATTGCTGCTTTGATCATTCTTCTCTATGATTGGAAGGAATTCCATGACTTTTTGCTTTGGAATTTACGTTTATTGATTGATATGAAAGTACTCCTATACTGTTATAGTATGGATAATTCTATTAGAAAAAGTATCTAGTGCTGGTTTACTAAACTCATAGCCTTCTAGGTAGCTATAAAAGTTAAAAGTAATAGTATATCTAGCTGACACAGATAAAGCATACTACTATGCAGTCGCAAGACTACTATGATGTATGAGAAAGGCATCAAATAGATTCATTAGTAGGCCAAGCGTTTGCCGGACAAAATGAGTATGCACTTATACAAGGGTGATGGCCTCTGTTGTTGCCTAGTACATATGTCATTTAATATGGAGTTACGTCAAAAACTCTGTATCAGGGAGATTGAAAACCCATTGACCCGCCAACCGGCTATCTTACAGTCTCTTTCCTTTACTTTGGATCTCTCATTCACACAAGCCTCCGAGCCATGTCACCTGAGTCCTTGTGTTAGAGCAGTCCCAGCCTACAGACACCACCACGCCTGGTTCACCACATCGGCATAACCATGTTCAAAATTTTCTCTACAGAGGTTCATCCTTGTCCTTGATAATGTACCAAGATTCTATGTGTTTCATTATTGATTTCACTATATCAGTAGCAAGCCTATGTTGTATTGCTGCTGTATGGCACCACATACAAGGTCCCTGCCACCCGCCAATAGACTTGGAAAGAAAAAGGCAGGAACAACTTGCCAGCTGGCTGCCAGCTGCACAGGCAACCACCCTCAGCTGGCAGCACCTCGTGGCCATGCTTAGTCAAGAAGAAGTTGAAAGATGAAGCAGGAAGAATGGGAAAGAAGGACTGATGACGCCTTTTCCTCTCTTCTCCACCTCGTCCGCGTTCTGTTCCCTTCTCCTCCCACATCTTTCATGGTCCTTGAAGCCAACACCAACACTCCAGCCCTTCACTTTCCATCATCACACAAAAAAGAAACACACTCTTTTACCCCCCATCATCTCATCATTATATTGAACACCTCTCTAGAAAAGAGAATCAAAAACCAGCAGCTCGTCATGGAGGAAGAAAAGGAAGTCTCCCCCGTCTGGTTCGCCATCGCCGTCACCATGGCCGTCTTCTTTCTCTTCAACGTCCTCATGGCCATCATCTGGGTCCTCCTCCCCGACGACCTCTGCTTCCCTCCCTTTTCTGCCCACCAAGCCGCCCTCCGCGCCGCTCGTTACCACAACCGTCCCCAGGCATACGCGTACACCGCGCAGAGCTACTACAGTCTTCGATCCGTCTACGTCGACGGCTCGCGCTCTCGCCAGGTCACCGTGTTCAACGGCTATGTCGAGACGGATGAGGACTTTGATGCCTGGGCGTACTGGGCCACCGACTCTGAGGAGACGCTTGGAAACTCTGCCTTTGGTCGCCTTCAGTCCCAGTCTCAGTCTCTCCGATCCGGTCAGACGCAGGGCCAGTTCCAGTACTACCGCCAGCACGACCTTCACAGTAACGCAGGCACAGCCGTCACCGGCTCTGCTGCTTCTTCTACCCGCGGACTCGGCTACCATCGCAACGAGCGTGCTCAGCTGCCCTCTCCAGCCAGTACCCTCACCGGTGCGCGAGGCCACGCGGCGAGGCTCGCCCTCGGCATAAGGCCCGAGTACAATCCCGAGCCGCGCATGGAGGCATCTCCTGACGGAGCTCCTCCTCGCTACTCGCAGCTCCCGAGGGAGGTCCACTGCAGCCTGCACCCACGCGTGTATCCGTACCCGCAGACGCCGCCTCCCGTGCGCACTTGGGGTCATGGAAGCGCCGCAACGATTCGTCCGGTGGTTGAGAATCATCGTCGTGAGACTGGTGCTTCGCAGGACAAGGTCTACGTCAAGCCAAAGGCTGAGTCCATTGGAGAGAGCGACTCTGATTAAGGCGTTACTTGAGCAAGGTGTCGGTGAGTCTTGATTCTCGTACAGTGAGGATAGGTGCCCCTGAACGTGGAATGGCGACATATATATACGGACGAAAGTTGTCATCATGAAGGAGCTTCATGGAACCACCTTTCAACAAAAGCACACACACAAAAAAAAGGACCATCTCCACCATCAGAAACATCTCAACTCTTTGACTGCGATAATTGCAACATAATCGACCAGCTCTTTGGCTGCTTTTTTTCAAAGAACATGGGAGGTGGATTTGCATTCTCAATCATTTCCTGGCTCACTTGACGGATAAAACACAACTCCGTCTGAGCAATTTGATCATGTACGGGATATATGCAAACACACCCACACACTGGGAAACGGGGAAATTACGGAAATGGGAACAAGGGAACAACAACTGGGCACTGAGCATTGGTGAAGAAAAAAGGGCGGTTACCGGGTTCATTATTCTTGCTTAATAGCCTGCTTGCGGGCAGAGAAGTAGGTAGTCAACTTGGTATTTCAAGCTCAATAATCATCAGGCCACGTGAAGAAAATAAGGTATGGACAGTGAAAGAACGAATGGGAGAGAGTTAAAGGTAAAGGATGAGTATACCATACCAAATGCCATATATACCTATATATAAGGTACGTCTCAACTAACGAATCACATCTGATCGTCTCAACAGCAGATCCATCCCACAAAGTCAACATGGCAAGGAGCATATGAATCGTGGACCATTGATTAAGTAACGATAAATCATCAGACTTGGCCCAGCCATGTCCCTTTCACCTCCATTTTTGAAACCCCTTGAGAACCTTTCTTCATGGCCCAGAATTTGCTCCGCCCCTCAAAAGCGCATACCTTTGGAAAAGCAGAAGTATAAAATATGAGAGTGCTTGGAAAAAAAAAAAAAAAAAAAACGACCTTTGGATGAAAAAAAGTACAGGTACCATTTCTGTTTCTCCTTGTTACCTACTTTACTTGTAAGCATTCTTTGCCAATCCAAACCAGAGAGCCGGGCGATTCTACGGCTACGGCCTCAGGGTGTAGCGCAGCTCTCATGGCGTCCCTCTTCTGCCGCCAGTCCCAGACCCCAAAGGGCTCGCCTCTCCGCCTTGGTGAATAATCAGCGCGACGGCCTTAGCAAAAGTGCATCATGGGCAAAGACGACAAAGACGGCGGCCTGCAGGGGGTCCTCCTAGTATACGAATCATTGTTCAATCGCCTCTATGAGCAGCAATAGCCGTTCGCGTTCCGCAAGAGCAATGATATACCGCCATCAGTTTCAGCTGAGATGCAGGTTTTCTTCTGACGCCGCCGCTCGAGTTACGTCTCGCGGCACTCGCGCATTAAAATGTATATCGTAAAGAAAATGGCGTGGCGAGAAAAAGAATAAGCATAAATCTAGTCAAGCCTTGAATGGGGAGCAAGCGCTGCTAGAGACTTCACACAGACTGATATAGTAATAACGGCTCGCCGACGTTTTCGATCTCGGGAATGGTGCACTTGAGGTCAAATGCTTTGGACAGGACAATTTTGAAAATCTGGCTGGATTAGCCTCTCTCATACAATGCTCGGGGATGGAAAGACGACAGACGTACCTTTTGCACGTTGATGCTATGGCTTGTACTTGAGAAAATCAGAGACGCCCGCATAGCCTTGGCAAACCGTCTTGCCTATAAAGTCGCATGTCAGTCAGCAGAGCATCCCTAGACAAGGCAATTAAAGGCCTTCTCAAGCACGCGTACCTGGCTGGAAATCTCCTCCTGGTCCTGGATCGGAAAGTTGACAAAGTGGTCGTACTTGGTGCCGACCAGGACGGGAATGGCCGTCTTGTTGAAACCTCGCCCCTGCCGGTACCACTCCTTGATGCTGTTGAGCGTGCTCTTGCGCGTCAGGTCAAACATGAACAAGATGGCGACTGCGTCGTTGCAGACGAGCGGGAGCATGTTGACAAACTCGCGCTGGCCGCCCAGGTCCCAGATGGAAAATGTGATTTCCGTGTTGCGAATGCTAATTGTCTTCTCCATGAAATTGACGCCCAGCGTCTGGATGTAGTCCTCGTCCCAGCTGCCCTCGACGTACTTGACCATGAGCGACGTCTTGCCAATCTGGGCATCGCCGACCATGCCGACCTTGATGACGACGTGGCTCCGGCCGTTTGCTTGTTCGCTCGAACTCGGCCGGTACTCATTGTAGGGCGGAGGGGCCGGGTTGGACAGGCCGCTAGCCGGTCTCGAGAGCGACGACACCGGGGGAGTGTGTCGGCTGGGCGAGTCCTCCTCCTGCCTCAGGCTGCCGGCAATGCTATGGTCGAACGAGTGGCTCTGCTGGTGGTGGGCGCCATTGCTAGAGGCGGCTTCCGATGCGCCGTCGAAGCCGGCAAGGGTGTCGTCGGGGCCTATGCTGGTGTCGGCGTCGTGCTGGGGCATGAAGTCTTGCTGCTGGGAAAAGTCCATCTCCGGCGTCTCGACGGCGGTGGCGTCGTGGAACCTGGCTGAGCGATTCGCGGTGTTGGTCGAGGAATCCAAGCTGGATCAAGGGAGAGAGACGAGGGAGAGAGAGGCGGCGGGGTGCTGGCGAATGACGAGCGGCTGGATATGAAGAAGAAGAAGAAGAAGAAGAAGAAGCGGATTGGATTAAAGAAGCAGGGCGGCTGTATGGATGGTTCGTCGGGTATGAATCTGATGCAGCTCGTGTGGAGGGTATCAGCGGTCGGTCGGGGTCGGAGTCGGAGTCGGTTGGTGCCAGCAAACAAACAAGCGGTTGGCTGCGCAGGATACCTTGGGTAGGTAAGGTAAGGTAGGTAAGTAGGTAGAGTAAGAGAAAGACCAAGAGGCGACAAAGGAGGGAACGAAGGTGAAGAAGGGAAGCGGCAGCTGGTGGAACAACAAAGGAAACAAGAGCCGGCCAAAGTCAAGGGCGAGAAAGTCAAACGGCGCAGATGGAAAGCTTCAGCAAGATTGGAGTCTGGAGGCTTGTGGGATTGATAATAGTCGGGCAATAGTAAAGGTAGCTGGAGCCGTAATAGCAGGTGGATGAGGGGTGGTGAGAGTCAGGTAACGAGCAGGGAAGACGGAGCGGGAGACTGAACGGGCCTAGCAGGGGTTTGTGAGGTTGGTGAGGTATGGATTCGTTCAGGCTGGGGACAGCGAGGCTCGGGCCGGAATTACACGCAGCCCGGCGTCCATCACGCCTGGAACTCCAGAGAACATTGACCTAAGCTTTGAGGCCCAACAGCAGCGGAGCGGGCGCGAGAGGGCCAGTGAGTGCGCTATACAGGCGGCTGCTGACCACTAACAGGCTGCTGATGCCCAGCGAGGCTAAGGGGGTGGTTTTGCAGGGCGATGCGTTGACGTGACGTGACGTGACGAGCTGAGATTTGATGGCCGATGAGGGCGAGCAGGGGTGCGAAGAGCGACGAGGTGGGGAGGAGGAGTAGGACGAGGACGAGAGATGACGATGTCAATTTTGAGGTGAATCTGGCTGTATGACCCTGGAGAGTTGAGGTTGATGTTTTGATCTGACAAGTCAGTATGATGAGAGCATCATCTAGAGCATCTCCATAGCGATAGACCGAGGGCAGTCGGTTCCAGCACTTGTTGACACGATTGACTTTGGGCTTACATGTAGTACCTACCGTACTTTGGTCACTACTAGCTAGACTTTGCCCGTGCATCGTCAGAGCAGGCAATTTCCAGGGCAATTCCAGCGCCAGGCACACCCTCGCTCCGGCCAATCACATGCGCCGGCCTACGCCCTCAACGGCATCAACAATCGAGCAATCGACACAGTGGCTGAACCATGTCCCCGCGTGTGCCTGAGCAGGCTGTGGAAGAAAAACGCCAGACTACATGTAGCTCACACACTCTAGGTACCTAGTAGGTATGTTTATGGTGCCTATTACTCCTACCTACTAATACAACTGATATCTATGAAAGAAACGGGTCTTTAATTTCTGCTACTATCGCTATGTACTTCTATCTTGACTAAAGTACGTTGAATAGGTAAATCCTAACTGAAGTATCCATACCATACCAGGTAGACTGAGGTATAGAAATCTAGCGTTAAAACGAGCACGATCATTCCCGTGTTTTCTATCCACCGCATGCTAAGCCACTGGGCCTTGGCTGGATGCAGCCAGTGCGGCAGTTTGCTGTCTCGGCCACTCCGTGCAAGATGCTACCCTGAGGTTACGAGTATTAGTACAGCAACACATCAAGACACAACAAGACAAATTGGAATCAGGTCTCTCCTAGAGTCAAGAGTATGTATGTCATCAATCCTCGCTTATCTGGTGTCCCATCATTGGCCATCTCCAACAGACGCAATCGATATGCAGCTTCAACTTGTGTCATCTCACGTGATGTCTACTCATCTGGTGGGCAATCGCTGCAAGTCAGTTCATTCCTCGGAGCATCGAACTGACTGCCAACCTACACCATCTCAAGCATCACGAACCCTGGAATCACTTTGCATGGCTTGAAGCAGATGTCATTTTTGTTCGTCCATTCATAACGTGCAAAGTCATTGTCAACTGTGATCATCATCCACGCTTCTCCATCAAACCAGCAGGCTCCTCCTCCACGCTCCCACTCCCACCCACGCCAGCATCCCCGTGCCCGACAAAATGCCCACCCAAGTCAGCATCGCAGTCCGAAACACGCTCTTTGCAAACTTCTCCATGGCCTCGCCATCATTGGCGTGAGGAAGCGGGCCATCGGGGACCGGCTTGTCCAGGAACTTGGCCAGCGGCTCCCAGCCCTGGCTCAGCTCCATGGTCAAGAGCTTCTCGGGGGGCACATGCTTGCGAACCCACTCGTTGTGGATGAGGATGGAGTCTGTCAATGATCAGCAGGCACTCTGCAAATCTCAGCTCAGGGGCATCACCAACCTCGGGTCAGTGTTGATCCAATACGGGTTGCTTCACTGTACGGAGGATCAGCAATCGTCCGATCAGCGTACAGGCATGCCGCTGAAAGCGCAGCTTCGACTTACTAGGATCCCAGCTGGTTCAACCACAGCGGCGCCCATCGCCATCCGGGACATGGCCACAGCAGCACCTTGAGCATCAGCATCGACTCGCCGACGCCGTCCTTAATCAGCGCCTGCATACTGCTAAACCAGCGGTCCGGATCGCGCGTCACCAGCACCACCTTGGCCTCTGGATACAGCTCGAGCAGCTCCGGGATGAAGGCATTGGCGGGAGCGTCGGTCACGGCAACAAAGCCCGCGGTGGCCTCGCGCAGGAGCTTCATGAGGACGGGCCTGTTGTCGCGGTTGGCGAAGATGTCGCACCAGAGCTTGACATAGGCTGTTCAACATGAGCGTGAGCACGAGCGCAAAGACATGTGATGCTGAAGGTGAGGATTGTCAAGGGCTGCACCAACCATCTTCGCGCCCAAACAGCTGCGTTCCGCCGTGCATGACCGGCCCCTCAAGCAGCTTCTCCAGCGCCAGTGCCATGGACACGGTGCCGGTGCGGGAGTAGCCGGCGCCGATGACCTGCACGGTCCGCGACCGATCGGTGGGTATCGAGGGGACTCCGCCCATCCTGACAGCTGCGGGAAACTGGTTGATCAAGGTGTCGAATGCTTTTTGTTGATCGCATCGAGAGCCGGATTGCTGCGACCAAGGGATGTCGCTGCACTTATACCACCGACAAGCGCATCAGCGGGCCGTCGGCGGCGTTTATCCTTGTGCTACACCAGCGACTCTATGCCCCCCCTTGGCCAACGCATCCTCCTTGCCGCTGCCGCTTCAACGCCAATATGTCTCACAAGGATGGGCTTGGCAGATGGCAATTTCCGTACTCGCTGGTCTCTATCTATGCTGTCCAAGTCCCTGCTCAACAGATCCGATCTCGTCTCCTTCGTGGAGTCGAAGCCCAATCCCTAGCTTCGGAAGTCGGCGATGCCACTTGCACGCACTCCATTTGCAGACACAGTCGCACTGATCCTGGATCCCGTATCCTGCAGATCTAACCGAGAGGGGAAACCAGCGGAATCCTGATTCTCTTCTGACTTTATATCGACGATTGTGCGACTTGGCATGCATGCGCTTGTTCCCGCTGGTTAATAGTTTATGTTGTTGCCAAATGGCAATCCTGGTTTCTAACCACCGGGTATGCGCCAGGTGGCCCAGCTCACACGTGAAAAGCAATTGGTGAGCAAGGCTAAATTCGGACATATGTACGGATGCTAATCCATCGCAGATATATACTGTGACGCTTTTCGTCTCCTTTCCCCCTTTGGTTTTTTCCCGCCTAGAACACAACCGTCTTGTGTCCGTTCAAAAAGACTCTCCCCTCGGCATACCAGCGGACTGCCGCCGCCAGCACTTGCGTCTCGACGGTGGATCCCTCCTCGGACAGCTTCTTGGGGTCCATGCTATGGTCGACTCGCGTGACTCGCTGCTCGATGATGGGACCCTCGTCGAGGTCGGCGGTGACGATGTGGGCGGTGGCGCCGATGATCTTGACTCCGCGGTCAAAGGCCTGGTGGTAGGGCTTTGCGCCGATGAAGCTAGGCAAGAAGCTGTGGTGGACTGCACGGATCTGGTCAGTATGTTGATGTGATGGAGGAAAGGGAAGAGCTCAGGGCTGCATCGACTCACTGTTGATGATTTTGCCGGACATGGCCTCGCACAGCTTAGGCGACAAGACTTGCATGTAGCGCGCCAACACCACCAGCTCAATGTTGTGCTGCTGGATCAGCTCCAGCACCTTGGCCTCCTGCTCCAGCTTGGTGTCCTTGGTGACGGGCAGGTGGTGGAACTCGATGCCGTAGCTCTTGGCCAGGGGCTCAAAGTCAGGGTGGTTGGAGACGATGATGGGCACCTCGATGAGCAGCTGGCCCGTCTTCATGCGGAACAGCAGGTCGTTGAGGCAGTGGCCGATCTTGGACACCATGATGAGGACGCGGGTGCGGCGCTTGAGCGGGCGGAAGGCATATGTCATGGCGTACTGGGCGGCGAGGGCCTGGAAGTCGGGCTCGAGGTGCTCGGTGGACGAGGGGTCGGCAGCGTCGGGGGCCGTGTCAAAGTGCACGCGCATGAAGAAGCTGTTGGTGACGGGATCGGAGAACTGCTGCAGGTCGAGGACGTTGTGGCTCTTGGAGGCGAAGATGCCGGTGACGGCGTGGACGATGCCGGGCTTGTCGGGGCAGCTGAGGGTGAGGATGTGGCCGGACATGGTGACGGTTTCGAGTTGAGCGGATCTTTTTGTCTGGAAGAGTCTCGAGTTGAGTCGAGGGGCAAGGCAATTGGGTCAAGAATCAACAGAGAGCTATCGGCAGCTTCAATTGGGTCGGAGGAGAGGAAAACAAGGGAAGCAGAGGAAAACGAAACGGAAACGCTAGACGCCACGCTGGTTATAAAGAACACGGCACAGGAGAGAAAAAAAAGAGTCATCCGGATTTCGCTCGGCGAGTTTGGCGGCTTCTGACTCTTGTTCTCTTGGCTGCGGCCCAGCTTGAGCTTCTAGAACTTGGGGACGCCGCTGCTCCACTCCGGGCTGCTTAGCCCTCCCGACCGGGCCTTTGGATCTAGGTATAGATTTGCATCACATAAGCTGGTGGTGATGGTATTGTTGATATCACATAATATTGAGAACATGTCTATGATCAGCCTGTATGCGATTTGTATGTTGTTTCTTACGGGCATTCATGGAGCGATTCATGACTCAAATCAGAGGACAGGTATTATCATGGTAGTAGTATTCCGTGGGGACAAGGAGACGGGGCCGAGATCGGGAGAGTGGGGGTTGAATTGCTTAGTCGTACCTACTTAGTAGTACTAGCATGAAGCATTTACATGTGAGAGCCCTTGACCGCCTAGTACTATCATGATTTGAAGTTTATGATAGCAATGAGGATATAGGATGGTTTGGCCAGATGAAAACACTGTGGATAGACTTTAACTGCCCAAGTGAGATTATCATCTAGTGAAATGCTTCTCTAAACATATGGCGGCAAGTACATGTATAGGTAGGTAGAAACTGTGGTTAAATTAACTAAATCGTCCTTCGTGCTACTCACTGACTGTCTTGCATTTTACAACCCATACGGTAGTCATTAACACACGATGCATCGCTCCCTCAACTTGTCGTATATATATATATCATTACATTTGTTCATTGATTAAGAATTAGAAAAAAGAAAGGTCATAATCTGCGGGTATACTGACTTATTAGATATTAAAAGGAAATCCCAAGCCCTCATAACCATCATTAAACTGTCCATTCCCACAGAAACCACGCCCCAATCAACCTTGGACAACCAAAGCAAACCGTCGCATCAACCGCATCCTCTTCAAGGCCAATCACCATCCTCTCCCCTCACCAGTGATATTACGGCAGACCTTAGACCATCTGCTCAGGATAATGCTGTCCCCCAGCAGCAGCAGCCCTCCCCGGCACCGCCGGTCCACCCCCGTTATGATACCCAGCACCACCATTGTTATGGTAACCATTTCCATACCCAGTCTCGTACTTTGTTCCATTCACGCCATGCATGCCATTGTTGACACCACCAGCACCTCCTCCGTATCCCGCACCGCCACCGGCAAAGCTCTCCGTGCCCCAACCGACCCTCCTCGTAAACGTGGCATCAAACAAGTCCCCATTGCCGACCGTGTACGGAAACGCAACGCCCCTGTTGAGCGGGATGTGGTTGAAGCGCCAGTCCCAGATGGACGCGTACAGCATCCTGTAAGCCGAGAAAGCCATCACCGTACCGATGACGGCGCCGGCAAACACGTCGTACCAGTTGTGGAACTCGTCAATCGTCAGCGCGCCGCCAATGAGCGTCGCGCCCAGGACGGGCGCGTACACGGCGATGAGCTTCCACATGGCCGGGTGGTAGTTGGCGAAGACCTTGAGCTTGGCGTTGAGATACAGCGAGAGGTAGACGAATCCCGCAAACGCGGCCGTCGTGTGGCCGCTGGGGAAAGATTCGAGGCTGTCGTCAATCTCATCCGGGTCGCCCGTGCAAATGTCCCGCGTAAAGTACAGCTGCTTGTACCCGACCCTATCGAGGCCGGACGTCGTGACGCGGCTCAGGTCAGGCTTGCACACGTCCAAGAAATGCGGGCGCAGACCGCCAATGAGCCACTTGAGAAAGACTTGGAAGACGGCGGCGCAGATGAGCGCGTAGAGAAGGCCGATGATGCCGTTGTTGACGTCCCAGAAGGAGCGGACGCGGATCTGCATGAGCAGGATGACGACGATGGGGATGACGGCGGCGAGGAAGGCGGCGAGCCAGATGGGGATGATTTCCTTGCGCAGCGGGTAGCCGAACTCGGGCCAGACGATTTCGCCGTCGGAGAAGGTGACGGGGAAGGATCGCGTGGGAGCGGGCTTTGCTTCGTAGACCTGTTTATTAGAGTCAGTATTGGCTGTGAAGGATAGGTTGTTTTTAAAAAGGGGGGGGGAATAGAGAGAAGAGAGAGAGACTTACGCCGAGGCCGATGGCGCCCATGGCCACCATGGTCAGGATATCCAGCCAAGTCACCTTGAGCCACTGTCCAAACCGAGGCCGCGTAGCCATGCTGTATGTAGCGGGTTGGGCACCGCCGCCGCCGCCGTGACCTCCAAAGCCCCATCGTCTCTTTGTTGTCGGCGCCGTCGTGGGCTCGCCTGCCGCGGCAGGTCTCGCCGGAGCGCGAGCTCTGTGTCCAAAGAGAGGCATGGCTGCCGTTCTATGTATGGACTCTGATGGTGTTTGTCGTTCTTGTTGTTGTTGTTAATGGTGTAAGAAGCTGGAGCTGAGCTGGGCTGCAAGTGCCGTCGTCGACAGATGAAAGTCGATAGGGGGGATGGCCCGTGATGGAGGCCCAACGTTCTCCCTAGGACGAGCAGTAGAACAACTTCAGCTCTGGACAAGCAGTCTTGTTGGCAAACAGATTTCTCCTCCGACACCTCGCAGTCCTTGACCGATCATAATATACCCAAATCCGAGCTTCAACCCTTTCCCTTCCAACAAAAACCAGATCGTGTCCCCCCCCTGACGTCAACACCATCCATCCAAACAAAACCCATCGAAACCCAACCAAAGCCAACCCTTCGTCATCGCCACACAAACACTGCTGTAACCCTGAAAAAAACATGCCAAACACGGTCCATCCCCCTCACGATAATACTACTAGTAGGCCGTCCTGGGATCGAGACCCCTGCAGGCTCCCGCAAATGAAAACCAGGCCAAAGCCGTGAATAGCGTCATACAAGCATAAATTCGTGCATCAAGCTTGGCAGTAACGTTGTTTGAGCACGGCATCTCACTTCCGAGTGTGGGCCTCGCATGAAGCCCAATCACAACGTCATCGCGTGTCATGGCCATCGAGATCCCGCCAATCAATCCACTATTCGGGCTGCTTTCACCGAGCTGGTGCCTTTGTTGGCCGTCTCACCGGATCTGACCGAGAATTTCATGCCAAACACCAAGTGCGGCACCCAGTTGCTATTCACAAGATTAACAGCAACGCTTAAAATCGCCATATAACTAAGGAGGTGGCTGCAGCAGTAGCAGAGGCAGTAGCAGAGGCAGTAGCAGCATACCGGCAATACCGGCAGCAGCAATAGCAGCAATAGCAGTAGCAGCAGCAGCAGTACCAGCAGCTTTGCTCACCGTATGGACGCCTTTAGCGGGCATCAAGCTTGTAAGGTAGTACTACTACTGGTAGTAGACTAGCTTCCTTATTCTCTCCTCCACAATCTCTCCCAAAACATCAACTCTCACAATCCCTGCAAAAGCATCGCTCTCATCCCACAAAATGGATTCGCCCTAGACCAACCCACTGCAGGCTCTGGCTTTTATGGCGGATCATCCAGCGCGAGCAGCCTCCGAAGACTTGTCTGAAGCGTTGTCTTCAGTTCTTTTAGAACCTGAAAAATTTGAATCTTCTCGCCAGGACGCCCTCAAATTGCTTAAGGGATACCAGCCTGTTTTCCTAGCAGATAACACAGCTATATTACTAGAACTTTCTCTTGCTAAGTTACTAAAAGAGGGCCAGACAGCTTTAATAAGTAATATTCTTATTTATAAATAAGAGCTATATTTACTGCAGAACTACCTTATTAATGCTATCTTAAAGCTAAGTATATAAGGGCATTAATTTAAAGTCCTTACTGCTGCTACTGCTGCTACTGCTGCTACTGCTGCTACTGCTGCTACTGCTGCTACTGCTGCTACTGCTGCTACTGCTGCTACTGCTGCTACTGCTGCTACTGCTACTACTGCTACTACTGCTACTGCGGCCACCTCCTTAGTTATATAGCGATTTTAAGCGTTACTGTTAATCTCGCGCTATAATAAGGTGGTCGGCCGCAATAAGGTCGGCTGCGATAGTTGAATATAGAAGCCGTGACTTTGTGTGGTGTTATTGTGTGAAGACAAGCCTGCCATTAGCTTATACTGTAAGCAAGTGTGCAGTAATGGACCTGACGGTGACAAGAACGTTCCGTTATATCAAAAATTGAGGCATCAATCCGCCGACTTCTCCATGAAACACTTGCACACATGGCAGGTAATAACACGCCGCCTTTCTGGGAAATCCCCCCCAGCTTCAGTTGGGGCGCCTCACCAGAGTCTGACCGAGAAAGATGATCCGTTGCTTCAACACCACGCCTAGCGCCAAGTTGCTGTTTGTCCACGATAATCGTCATATTCATTCTTGTCATGCTCTCGTCATGTGTTCATTCTGATAAATCATCAAAAGCCAATCTCATGCCTGAAACCCGCTCAGCCGAATAGTGTCCAGATGCCGAAATCCAAATAGTAATACCGTATTTTCCAAATAGGCCGTTTCTTCATACATATCCAATCCTCCTCCTCCTCCTCCTCCTCCTCCTCCTCTCATATGTAAAACATGGTGTCCCTGAGCCTCTCGTGAACCTGCACATCCTGCTTCAACGGCCCCCCAGCACCGCCGCCGCCCTCCGTGTCTCCCACCAGCGACGGCGCTGCCGAGTTGGTCGGCGTCTCAAACAAGTGGCTGAGGTAGCACCGGCCTCGCTCGCACATAATGTCGGCGTAGTAGGCCGGCGTGCAGTAGCTGACGGCCTTGGTCGCTCGGCCAAACGTGTAGCACATGCTCTGTGTGATGTCTTGAAACTCATCCGCAATGTTCTTGCCCGGCGTCTTGGCGTATCGGGGGCGGAAAATCTCGTCCAGCACAACAATGTAGTGCGCCGGCCGAGCGGTGCCCTGCAGTGCCGTGTGCGCCTGGAGGAAGAAGTCCCAGGTGCGGGCTTCCGTGACGCCTCGGTCGACCACGGTGCCAGGCTTGGTGTTGCCCGAGTTGTCGGCATCGTTCACTGCCGTCGGATAGAAGCGAGTGTGGTGACGCTTGCCGACAATGGCAATGGTCATGCGTGGCAGGCCCTTCTGTTGGTCCGAGGCTGGGTACACCTCCTTGCAGGCGGCGCGCAGCAGCGGCAGCTCTTCGTCCAGCACTTTCTGGTACTGCCCTTCAGAGACTCCGTCGCGATAGACGATGATGTTCTCGGGGAAAGCCGCGTGCTTGCCCTTTGAGCGCCACAGATGTAGACGCGATTTCAACATGTCCTGCAGATCCGCAACCATCTCGTGGCGGCCCCTGGGCTGGAGACTCAGGATTCCGGGCCATTGCCCGAGTTTCTGGTCGATGCTCGCGACCATGCCAGCAATGCTGAGGGCCAGTGGGGACGAGCCAGGGGAAGGATGCGTGACATCGATACCGACAATCATGGTCTTGTTCTCAGAGACGAACCCCAAGTGCGCAGATTCAACAATCTGGTTGTTGCCGCCGAGCTTGAGGTTGACCTTGAGGGCGAGATTACGCAGGTACTGGTCCTGCCCCTTGGGGTTCGCAATCTTGGTGCCGACGCTGCAGACGGTATGGACGCCGTACTTGACGTCGGCCAGAGACTTTATGCGGTTGTATAATGTGATGGGAGTCGCAGGCAGAATGACAAGCAGCATCTGTAGCGTCGCTGCAGCGTTCTTGATCAGATTCTCGAGCTCAGGATCGCCGTCGTTTCTCAGCTGCAGCCGCCTAAAGGGTCGAAGGGGGGCGCTCGCAGCGATGCCAGTGTCGGCCAACACGGTATGAAAGGCCCGCATGGTCTCGTCCAGGCTTTCGGAGCTGAACCTGTAGGCGTTTGGATGTTCAGCCGTCTCAATGTACACGCAGGACCACTTCTGCAGGTTTCCCGTGTTGCTGAACTTGAGGCTCGGGGCACCCCTTGGGATCATGTTCCAGCTGCCGCCAAACGTTGCGACCTGTCGGTTCTGGCCGTAGCTGACCTTTGGGCTTGTAATAACGCGCCCCAGCACGGTCACGAGATTTTGGGAGATTTCAATTCCAAATTGAGGCTGAGGGATATCAACAAGCTGTTCTTCTTGACAGAGCAGAAAAGGGTGGAATGATCAAGTCTTACCAGCAAGGGATTTGTGCTAGCAGACAAGCCAGCAGTCTGCAGGCCCTGGTTGACGATGGACGTGGCATTCTCGAATGGCCTCCGAACGGCAAACCGAATCATTTGCTGGGTCTGGTTCGGATCCAGCTTGGACTTGGACGGCTGGCCAGGCAGCACATAGCAAACCTGGAGTGGCAGATAGGTGGGGTTCTCTCTATTGCCGACATTGACGACGGGCAGCCGAGTATCGTTGATGCGCATATTGTATGCTGCGAAAGTTAGATGGTCTGAGAGTGTTATGCGGCGCGGCCAATGAAGACTCACATCTAGCAAAAAAGTCATAGACAGAAATGTACTGTCCATTCTCTTGGCCCTTGGCGCCCTTTTTCTTCTTGCCGGAAGAAGGTCCAGGCTGGGCTTGGCCGCTGTAGGAACCCCCCTCGAGCCAGAACTCGACGTTCTTGGGCCCAGCCCCGAATGCGCTCACTCTCGGAGGGTGCGCAGAGTTGTGCCCATCGTTCGGGTTGGCCAAGGCCCAGATGGTCTTGATGCGCGGGATCTCCTTGCCATTCTTGTCGACCTTTGGCTTCAGATGGGTGGTCCTGATGCGGAGGCCCTTGATGAACGTCTGTAGCCTGTAGAGTCCTCTTCCGGAGCCTAGGCGAAGGATGAACTGTTCCAAAGGACCTTCTTGGAAGAAGGCACCGTGGCTGGGATTGACATTGACCAGGACACGAGCCGTAGCCGCACGGACACTGGCGAAGAAGCCGCGGATGGCGGTGAGGCAGCTCCCAAGGTCCCATGTATCAGAACTCTCGCTCAAAGAAAACATCTTGGACGACCCAATGGTGGCAAGGTTGTTGGTCGACTTTGCGTAGTGGTTGAGAAAGATGTTGAGGGCCTGAATCAGAGGCAGCTTGTCGTCGTATTGGGCAGACGGGTTCGTCGACGTGAGGTATCCAATCAACTCCGCAGTCGCCAAAGTATTCGTTAGCTGGAGCTTGACCTCGTACTGAGGGCCATTGGCTTGCGGCTCGTCTTCGCCCTCCTGTCGATACGCAATCTTGATGTTCTGGTCATCGAACTTGTGGCGGCTGATAAGCGTCGACTTGAAGTCGCTGACCATGTCGTGCTTGTACTCGGCCAGCTCCGGGGCATCCAGCAGCAAGCGTATAATCTGCGTGAGCTTCCTTCCAGCAGCCGCCGGGGTGACGGAGACGTCGTATCGGTACAGCACCAGCTTGGGCGAGGCTGTCAAGGCGACGTAGTTTGCCCACAGGACGACCTCGGCGCCCTTGGTGCCGTAGGCTGGTCTTCGAGGAAACGACTCCTTGAGGCCGAGAGTACTGAGGTCGATGCCCTTGGCAGCCTGGGCCAGCAGGGCATCTTCGGTCTGGGTAACGGTCCTATCCGGAGCCGGGACGCCGCCTGGGGGACTGTAGCAGTGTTGGTGAGTGTCTGGACTAGTTGCCAAGACGGTTCTTTGTTTCTGGTGATGGGAAGAGACGACGACACAAGGAAACGTGTTATGCTCACGAGAAGACCTGGACGGGCCCTCCTCGGCCACCCCTGGGGGCCCCTCTGCCTCGATCTCCCCCTCCTCCTCTATATCCTCCTCCTCCTCCTCGATCTCCTCCTCCTCCACCACCTCCTCCTCTATATCCCCCTCCTCCTGCTCCCCCTCCGCCTCGCTCCCCTCCACCTCGTCCTCCTCCCCTATATCCGCCCCCTCCTCCTCCTCCTCCTCCTCTCGACCCCCCTCGCTCCTGATATCCTCCTCCCCCGCCTCTCCCTCTGCCGCGAGACGACATCTGAACCGATGCCCTACAGAGCAAGACAAAGGCACTACTAGCTTCGGAAACAAGGTAGAAACTACTAGTAGTACTGCATAAGATAAGGGTAAGGGTACTTTTTTTTTTTCGAGCTCTGGTGGGGCGATTCCCTCAGTAGTCGCGGGGAACCGAGAAGTTAAAAGGTGGAGGATGGAGCGAAAGTGGAGGTGAACGACAAGATGCTGCTAGCATTGCTAGTAAGTAGTAAACAGGCGTGCGGGGCTATGGCACTCTGATGACTCAGCAGGCTCATCAGATGATGCTGTTATAACAACTTGGAAGTAACAGGTCGGGTACGTGATGCATGCTTTATAAAGCAACAGCTCATCAGAGTCTCAATAATACCTAGAGTGCCATAAACAAAGCAGGCATCAGTTCAAGCTCGTGGCACTTGTATCTTCTCTGGTATACCTAGTATTGTATACCTAGTATCATGACAAGTCTCAAAGAAAGCAAAGCAGCGTCTAGACGACATTCAATCATCTGTAATCAGTGACAAGGTCAACACTCTTCTCTTTCATAAACATCTTGAGATCCGCCCATCGTTCATCACTGCCCAAAAACGCCGATACCCATGCACATGAGCTCTAGCAACCAGCCGTCATTCCATAGCTTGCCCAACCCACCGGAGCTCCGCAAACAAAACATACAATAGAAATCAAATGCTCGACCCAAAAAAGGCCTCTTCTCAACCCCCCCCCCCTTTTACCTCCGTCCACGACCTCCTCCTCCAGGCATCCCCGGCATTCCGGGCATCCCAGGCATGCCAGGCATGCCGCCGCCCATGCCCATCTGCCGCATCATGGCCTGCATGTCCATCCCCCCGGGCATGCCGCCGCCGCCCAGCATCTTCATTAATGACCCCATGTCCGGCATGCCTCCAGCGCCGCCCGCACCGCCCATGCTCTGCAGTCGCTTCTGCATGGCGGCCATCTGCTGGGCCTTGTTTGCGCCCGACATGGCCTGCTGCGCCCTCTGCATGTTCTTCATGTTGCCGCCCATCTTCTTGGCCATGCCGGCCATCATCCGCTGCTGCGTCAGGAGGTCTTCCACCTCGCGCACCGATGTGCCGGATCCTCGAGCGATACGCGTCATCCGCGTCGGCTCGTCAATCAGCAGCTTGCCGTCAGAGTCCAGCTCCTTGTCCGTCATGGAGTCGCAGATGTAAATCATGCGCTTGAGCTTGGCGCCTCCCTCCTCGTCATCCATGCCCTGCATCAGACCGCTCATACCAGGAATCATGCCGGCCATTTTTGACAGGGGCCCCATCTTCATAATGTTGGAAAGCTGGTCTCGTAGATCTCGCACCGTAAAGATACCCTCCTGGAGATGCTTCATGGTGTCCTTCTGATTGAGGTTAAGGCTCTGCACGTGCTCAACCAGACCGGCCATATCGCCCATTCCCAGCAGCTTCTGGACGAACCGCTGGGGCTCGAACCGCTCCAGGTCCAGCATGTGCTCTCCCGTGCCAATGAACACAATGGGTGTGTGTGTAGCGGCGACGGCAGAGATGGCACCACCGCCATGCGCGTGGCCGTCCGTCTTGGTGATGATGATGGCTCCAAAGTCGGCGGCTTCCTTGAAAGCCTTGGCCTGCGCCTCGGCTTGCTGACCTATTGACGCGTCCAGCACCATGATGGTTTCGTCGGGGTTGACCGCCGCCTGGATATCAATCATTTCCTGGAAAAGCGCAGACTCCTGTCGGTGGCGACCCGAGGTATCAACAATGATGACGTCGAACTTTTCCTTCTTGAACTGCTCGACACCCGCCCGCGCGACCGCCGCAGGATCCGTCTCCGTAAGCGAGCCGTAGTATGGAATCTTGGCCTTTGTCGCATTCTGCTTCAGCTGGTCGAAAGCACCGGCACGGAACGTATCGGCGCAGACCAAGCACGCGCGCAGGCCCCTCGTCTGGTAGTGTCGCGCCAGCTTGGTACACGTCGTCGTCTTACCCGCACCCTGCAGGCCGACAAACATGATGACGTTGGACTTGCCCTTCTTGGGCTTGAAGGGCTCGGCATGGGGGTCGACCAGCTTGACGAGCTCGTCGAAGACGGCCTTTTGGATCAGGCGCTTCTTGTTGACGGCGGGGGGGAGTTCTTTGAAGTTGACGGTGCTTCGAATCGATTTCCGGAGCTGTCCTACAAGCCGTACGTTGACGTCGGCCTCGAGCAGAGCGGCGCAAATCTCCTTGAGCATGGAGTCGAAGGCCTGGGAATTGCAGTCAGGTCAGTTTGTGTTTGTCTCGTCGCATATTCGCCCCCAGGCATGGCGGGGCTGAAAGACGCCGTGAGTCTTGCCTACCTTTTCGTCGAGGTTCTGCTCGCGCGTGAGGTTGGAAACGGCCGCATTGATGCGGCGGCCGAGGTCTTGCAACACCATGATGGCGGTTGTGTCGGTGTCGCTGCTGACTGGAGCAGTTGCAGAGGTGCGTCAGGCGATGGATGAGGCGCTCGACTTCAAAATGCTGGCTGGCATTTCGGGGGTTGCTGAGAGTGGGGCGCCATTGGCTGTGCATTAACCTTTCTCCGGAGCCGAGCGCAGCATCATGAACTGCGCAACTGCTGTACCTTTAAATGTGACCTTTGTTCCCTCAAGAATTGAGGATAACTGAGGATAAGTACTCGAAAATGTAGTAGAAATAGTCAATGGTCTACTGACCTCAACGAGCAATGTATGTGGTGATTACTTATGCGACGACGAGCTGGAGACACTCTGTAACAATCGCGCAAGACACAGAACCAGTCAGTCATTTGGGCGCGTCCAAGTCAGCAGTAGGTATTCAGAACAACGTTCCCCACCCCCCAAAAAAAAGAAACCAGGTGTCTAAAGGAGATTGATCTAGTGCCTTCAACTTCAGGTATCAATAGAGTATCAATGACTAGTTATATCAATCAGGTAAGTTGGAAAGCTCAGGGCTAATCGTCCAATTCATCAACTGCATACTAAACACTAAACATTGAGTCTGTTCTCGCTACGGCCCGAAGCGTAATGCAGCACAGCAGATAACCTACCATCATCATGCAACATGAGTTGGCAATTCAATCCCAATGATCAGATAAAAGCGGTCAACTTCTCAGACACCTGAAAGAAGACCGACGACGGAAACGAGCAGATGCCATCCACGATGCAACCCTACCCACCCGTCTACAGTATAGATTATCGATCAGTTGGGTGGTATACTCGTACGTACTATCTGTGTAGTGCTGCTGACAGAGTCCGGATAATATCGCCAATGCTACACTAATTCTCATTAACAAAACAGACGAGGTCATAAACCCAGCGAATTGGCCCAGCATTTGAGACCGTGATGACCGCTGGAGACACATCTTCTCCTACTGAGAAGATCTACATTGGAATATTGCTATTCAATTCAGCTCAAGCGAAAACCCCAAGCAAAGGCTCAACCACACTCTCCATACCTAGGTAATTCACTACTAAGCAAAATTCACCCGTCGGCAATTTCGTCGACCCCCACGGCCCCAACATCAACCTTTACCAGAGCCTCCTCATCAGCGGCGCCCTCAAACACTAACACACAACACACCTCCAGAGAGTATTGTACGGCCAAGACAGTTGCAAGTCTCAACCCCGCATTCTACCCCAGATTTTTCTGTCCTCATCAGTGCATCACCGGGGCATAGATTTTCCTGGCCTAATGCACGCAGCTCGGGCATATTCCGGAACGTAAAGGCCAAGAAATCTCCTTTGCCTGGCGGCTAAATTCGTCTCGACACCCTCATGAGAATTGAAGGTGAGATGGGTGTGGGCCATGTGTGCCCCGTTGATTCTATGGTGTTACGAAGTCAATTGGGTATCAATCAAGAACTACCTCCATCGTGACTTGATGCCATCCATAACCCATCCTCACAATGCCAGTCCCTTGGCCCCCTTTGTCCATCTATACAGCGACAAAGCTCTGCGTCGTGAACGATGCTCGTCCCAATTCGTAGTTCCTGCACCTTGAACACTATAAAGCGTAGATCGCAAAACGGTACGAAAGTTTTTCTAGCTAAATGTCAACATCCTGCAGCATTTCTCACATAAAAGGGACGAGGGCTGCATACCTGGAATTCTGTGCTCAGCGTCACAACGCACACCTCGTGAGCTCGAATAATGGTCTCACACGCCTGCGCAACCGACTCGTTGGGACCAAGCTGCGGCATCCTGTCCGCGAAGAGCAAAAGAATGAAACTCCCCTGCAGCAGATAGATCCCGAAGAGATAGGACATGAAGGTCAGTTCCGGATCGATAGTCAAGATAGTCGAGACGGACTGCGACGCAGAAATGGCATGCGACGCGCATTCGTTGAACCTTTTGGACGTGATCCAATCGTCGCCGTCGTCCAGCATGGAGATGGCATCCCATTTTCCATGGAGCAGCACGTGCAGCACGTGCAAGATGTGCGTGCTATAGGCCTTTGCCAGCCGCATCTTGGAGGGATCGCCTGCGTTGTAAGGGGCTGCGGACGGGTGTGGATGGGAAATGGATGGCCTGGAAGGCATTCCGGCAACGATCCCTTTGGGCGTGTGAATAGGCAGGGGCATGGTGCCGTTGTCGTCGCCGTCTGGTGACAGCGCGGCGAGACTCATTTCGTAGGCCGAAAGCAGCCCCTGAACGACGGCCACGGAGTGTGAATCGTCGAGGCCTCCGAGTCTCGGGTGACGGCGCCGATGATGGACCTCTATAATGTCGCCTAGTATCGCCATGAGGGGTAAAAAGTACTCGAAAAATGCAGATCCAGAGGCAGTCGTGGGCGGTCCGATTCTTCGGGCGGGAATCTCACTGGGCGAAATCGTGTCGAGGTTCTCCCAGATGGCTTCGGGAAGAGGTGCTGAGGCCGGTCAGCAAAGGGTGGACAATGAACAGATTGGGGGCAGGTTTTGGTCCTTACAGTAGACTTCGCAGTACGAGTCAGGGATGGTAAGGGCAGAGTTGAAAGACAGGGCCAAGTGCCGGTCCAAGGCATAGAGAAGCCAAAAGACTCGCCGGCGCTCTTCTCGCAGCTCGAGATTGTACAAGCTACCATCCTGCTCTTTTCGACACGAGCAGAGAGGATTCGCGCAGGGCGTCACGGGTCCGGCGCATTGCTCGTCCTCTCGGTTGAGGCCCAGCGCAAAGGCAAGTCGCGTTGCCTTGGACCACCACTTGTAGCAGTCCGACTTGAAATCGGAGCCCGAGACGGCAATGGAGAGGAGGATGAAGGTGAGAACATCATCGATCTCGCCCGCTGGCTCGTTGTTGACTGTTGTCTTTGGCATTGTCGGCGCATTAGGAAGCCGAGGGTGAGGTGCTTCATTTTCTGCACGCAGACCACCTGGGATATGTCAATATGCGTCCCACATCGTCAATTTCCGTTAACAATGGCCTACCATGAATTCGTCGCCACCGGTCCGGGTCACGCTCGGATATCAGGGACGTTGCTAGGTCGTAGAGATCGTTGACAACCTTGGCCCTGGAGCCCGGGACATGCAGCATCATGACATCGGCAGTCTGTGCTACACACCAGAGTATGGTCGCCAGCAGCGCCGGGGTGGTGTATCTGGGGTTCGTCGGGTGCACAATGGACTTTTTACGAAAGACCCTAGTCAGGATATAGGGGGACGCAACACGAAACAGCGAGCTTCCCGGATCCGTCAGAAATATGTCGAGCAAGTCGCACGCAACAGAGGCGGGGATGATGTTGCGGATGTACGGCAAGATGGGCTCCAGAAACTTGTACCAGCAGTCCTCGTTTGGGGCTCTGTGGAAGAAATCCAACATCAGGCCCCCGACATCGTGGCTGGTCGTTGCCGCTGTGCTGAATGACTCTCTGTTCCGCTCGTGGCTGTGCGTCGACTTGCCGGACGCCCTGTGTTGGCGGTTCAGCTCGGCATGGGGCCTGGTGTTTATCGGTGACGGGTATCCAACGCTCTCATCGGACACGACGACTTCCGAGTCCCCAAACTGCCCCTCAAACACATTCACAGACAGGGGGTTGCTTATGGAAGCGCGCTGCGCAGAAGGCGGTTGGAGTCCAACTTGGCTGAGAGACGGGACGCTGAGCGGAGGGGCGGGTCGACTCTGGGGAAAGGGTGCGCTGATGGAATGCAGCACGTCTGGGCGAACGTCGGACATGGCGACCCGATCCCTCGGATCCAGGGGTGCACCTTCGGGACGAGCCGAGGTTGCATCCGTTGGGTCATCAAAGGGATGCTGTGCGACCGTGCTAGAGCTGATGCTGGGCGAGGTGGCTGACAGAGACGAGGGCGAGGCCTGCGAGATGGCATTGCCGTAGCCCATGGCGTGGCCGTTGCTGCTGCTGCCGTTGCTATTGCCATTGGCGTTGCGACTCAGGGGAGAGTCGTTGCGGATGCTTCCACGGCGAGTTGACAACGGCCAGGATTCCCTTCGGGCGCTGATGTTGCCGTTGTTGGCCGTAGCCGAGGCCGGTAGACGGCCTCTCTTCTTGACTTCACGGTTATAACGACAGGTGTATCCGTAGTCTTGATGGCAGAGGCAGCATGTTAGAGAAGGTACATGTATGATTGGTATGAGGTGAGACAATGAGAAGAGGGGGGTTGCCGCATTCCAGGAAGAAGGACAAATGGAAGAGACATGGTGCTTACCTTCGCACCGACGACAAGGACTGACGCGCACAAATGTCCCGGTTAGACACCATCACTGATATGCAGAAACCATGAACCGTCCCAACTCACCACTCGCCATCGCACCGCGTCCTTGAGGCGCTGCACTTGTCGCAAGCCCTCCGGGTCCGCTTCCTCGGCCGGGCGTGCTCCGTATCGGGCGTCTCGCTATGCTGCGCCAATGAGCCGACAAGAGGCTCGGGGCGATCCCGCTCTTGGCCGTCGGCTTCAGCTGCCATGATCCTTCTCGCGTGTTATCTCTGCCTTTGTCGCAGGGCTGAAATGCCGATATCCACAGTTTTGACTCGCTATCTGCCCATCAGGAGCAAAGGATGAAGAATGGGGCTGGCGAAATACCCGAATCACAAGGCAATGGAAGACAAAGAGACAGCAATATCCAGGGGTTGATTGAGGCTGAGGAGGAGACCCGACGGATTGGCGAGTAGTACTAGGCGGATACGGCTGGGGCTCGACCGGGACAGGAGACACAGCTGGTGGCCCTTTTTATGGCAGAAGCAGCTGGGGACAGGGCAAGAGGACGAAAACCCGAACTACCGGCCGCTGGCATCCCATTTAGTACTTTTGTGTCAGAGCCCTCCTTTTGCCTTGCCTGTCGAGGATGCGGGGAGAGGCCAGGGAAAAGAGAAAAGGTGCCATGGCATGAGGTTTGCAGCCTTTAGTTTAGCCATGAGCCCCTGTCTGGAATCGGGCAGACTCTGCCACTCTGGCTGTCAGTTCTGTTGCATGTACTCTTCAAACGCTGCCGGTAGATGCAGTATTACCTAGTGCATGTTTGGACATACGATACTGGACTAGAGCAGGGCCCGTCTGTTGCCCGTCATGCTGCTTGGACAAAAGAAGCAAAAAAGGCGCGATTCCCCAGGTTTTTGGTCGAAATGCTGGGGGTTTGTGGGTGGTGGAGAAATAGGGAAAGACTGGAGAATGGAGAGGGTGGAGAACTGGACCTGATGCGACGCTACCGGTTCCTTGATTCTCGACCAATCAGGCGCGGGCGGTGATTGCATTCCGTCGGCAGAATGGACCAACCAGAGCCTCTGTCGTGGCTTCGCAGGGCGGTGATGACGGGACCTTACTCGTTTGTAGGTACCTTGGGTAGCAGCAATGCGGAGAAGCCTTCGTACTCGAGACTATACTGTTGTCCATAGGTAATATTCATCGTGTACTCTTTAGTTCATTGCTGGAGAGATAGAGCTACGTACTACTACAAGAAACTGGCAGCACATGTGTTGCAGCTACTACTACTAATGCACATGCAAAGTGTCGGCACACGGGACATGGGCCCTGGCGGAGTCAGCCGTTGGCCTCGATGGCTACCCAACCATCAATGGCAAAGCACCGAGATGCCTGCTCGGGAAGCAGAAATTAGGCCGAGGTGCATCGTCGAATACGAGTGTGACCTTTGACTGTCGAGTCCAAGTGATGGTTACAGCCCAGTTCAGGTGACCAATTGCTTGTGGGAAGAAGTTGATTCCGACTCAGAATGAAGCTCGTCGAGAAGGTTAGATACTAGTACTAAGGTACCTAGGTATAATAGTGATCCAGGACCATATCAGACAAATGCTGTATCTTGTCGTGTCGAACGACCTCAGGGTTCTATACGAAGAATGCGACACAAACTCAACACTAAACAAACAACAAAAAGCCTGTCCCTAAGTATGATGCCAGAATAACGCCGCAACATATGCAAGCCCTCTCTCTTCTCTCTTTCTCTCTCTCTCTCTCTCTCTCTCCTCTCTCATTGACACCAGCATCCCCTCAAATCCAGGCTCCGTCCACGCGATACACGCTCCCACTCACAAACGTGCTCTCGGGCCCCAGCAGAAACGCAATCACATTCGCCGTCTCCTCCGCCGTGCCCTGCCGCTGGAACGCCGTCGGATCGTCAAACGGAGCGTCCTTTGGCCGGCCGGAAAAGTCCCAGTTCTTCTGCATCAGCGGGGTGTAGATGGCGCCGGGGGCCACGCTGTTGACGCGGATCTCGCGCTCGCCGTTTTCAAGGGCGGCGGCTCGGGTGAGGCCGACGATGCCGTGCTTGCTTGCGTCGTATGCGCCGTGCCTTGCAAAGCCTGGCCAGAACAGATTAGACAACACTCGGGCACATATCGATGGGGGAAAAACAAGACGGCAAAAATACCCTTGAGGCCGTGGATGGAAGAGACATTGACAATGGACCCGCGGTCGACGATATTCCTCAGCTCGGCCCGCATGCAGTACATTGTCCCGGTCAGGTTGACGCCAATAATCCTATCCCATTCATCGTCGTCGAGCTCTGAGACTGGGGACACGCCGTGAAACTTTCCAATGACTCCTGCTACGTTGGCAGCGCCGTCCAGCCGGCCATACTCTTTGATAATCGACTCGATCCAGGCGTCAACCTCCTTTCGCTTGGAGACATCCACCTTGGTGACCATATGCGGCACCCCAAAGGAGCTGAAATAGTCCTCGGCAGCCTTCATCGCTTCGTGATCCACGTCGGCGACGCAGACAGTCGCTCCCCGTCTTGACAGTACCTGAGCAGTCGCCCGGCCAATGCCGCTCGCGCCGCCCGTGATGGCAAACACCTTTCCGCTCAGAGGCAGTGGACCGCTGGGGACTTCGGGCGATGACAGCGGCGCCGCCACGACCTGGGGCGCTTTCTGGACCATTTGGGGTTTCTGGGAGGGTTTAGAGAAGCCGTTTCGAGAGCTCGAAGGCTGTGACGACGAGCGAGGGACAGACTTGGAGTGACCCATTGGATCCAGGGACGACGGAGAGGCCGGGCTTGGCGAAGGAGGATGGTCAAGAAGGGATGATGATGGGACTTGTGAGAATCACAGCTTGCCTGCGGCTGACGGCGATATATAAACGTCGAGATGAGACGGCTGAAGAGCTAAGATTCTCCGCTAAAGGAGCGTGAGATGGGTGGAAATCTCCGATCCATCTTGCAGACCCTTGGAAAGAAGCCGGTGACGGGTAATAGTCCGCAGCAAGTCATTGCATTTCACCGTGGATTTGCTATCTTGAGTCTCAAGCGAGACGTGTCTGGCTACGTCTGATTGGTATTGAGCAGCTTCCGACGGGGCGTCGATTGGGGGCTGGTAAATAGCCGACGGGTATAATGGGGCATGGCGATGTGTTATTGGCTGTTGCGGGCTGATAAGATGGAAGTTGTTCAAAAACAAAAGACGATGAATAAGGTGAAGGGACGAATGATCGTATAAGCAAAGGGAGATGGTTGTAGATGCCATTTGCTCGATTTGGCCAAGGTGAGTACTATGCTTGGCGCTGAAGCTCAGTTACATGAGGTACCTATGGTAGGATGAAGTCTTGGTTGCACTACAAGACAGGTGAGACAAGCAATGGAGGCGGCTATAGCTGACTTGGGGACTCGAAAAGCTATTCTATGATATGTGAACTTGATAAAGTTTCTTCGAGATTCTAAGAAGATTGAAAACCAAAGAATGAAGAAAAAGCAATCGAAAAGTTGGTAGAATACTCGACCCAGTTCCCAGCGATTCTGATACAAGGGCCGTGTAAGTGCAGCCCTGAGTGCTCGTACCCTACACAACCCGGAGGAGATCAAAACCAAAGAACAAGCACAACAGCAGAAATACGAGGATCAGAAGGGAAAAAAGAATAACACTGGGACTTTTTGATTGTGTCATTTACGCAATCAACTCAGTGCCAGAAAGACACCTAGGGCAGATGCTTGTCGACCTATCTTGGCAAGCGAAGAGCTCTCACGGTTTGCAAGGGCTGTTGAAGGTAAGTTGCTGAGTCTCCGAATGAGCGAATGAGCGATGAGCGCAGAGCCGACCATGTTGCCGGACTCATGCTTTTGTAAGTGAACAAGATGGTAGTGATGCTCGCGATTGAGCTTAGTTCTTCAAGTCGACTTTTCGAGCTGAGCTGAGCGGAATCATCATATCCGTGAGTGCGGTGAGATGCTGTTATTAAGCCTCTTGACGAGGCCTCGAGTTGTTACTCTCCACTCTAGCATTGTTCAATCACACTCTATAAGTTTGATCCGCTGAACACAAAGTTTCAATTGACTAGTATGTGACCCGTTCAATCTGATTTGGTGATATAGAATTCGAAGTGGATGGTTAGTCGGGCTTTACGATGGGCGCTGATGGCATGCTGTTGGTTGACCTTGGAGCTGAGCCATCTTGACAGCCAGTTCAGCTACGCTGTGGCAAACCAGACACGTATCGGATATTGATTGAATCGAGGGAAACTACAGATAAACAGTCTTTTGGCTGCTTACATACTTGAAAACTGCTGTTCTTGACTGCGATGCATTCTCTGTTAACGCCTGTTGAGTCTGGCAATGCCTCGCATGCACTTACACGTACCTATGGAAGCTACACTCCCAATGAAGCTGAATTATGTCAACAAATGAACTCAATCAACTCCATTTCTGATTTTATAGAAGCCTTTTCATAAGACTCTCGAGGAAAGACGTCAATATTTCCATAAACACTTCTCACAAGTAAACACGCACGCACATACACTCTTACACAGAGCAACCCAAACCGCTTACACCTACCTACATACAGTACACCAAGACGGACACAGAACAAACCCAAAACCAAAACAGCCAATTCCTATCCGCCACAATCACCCCTTGATCAAAAGCAATCCCCATTCATTCTCCTCAATCTTCAGTTGGCCGTCTTCCAATCTCAGTTCTCACCCTCGAAATGCGGGCCACCCCATCGCATCACACCCGCGTTTCCTCCCCCCCAGGTCGGACGTCATGCCCACATCATATCCGCCACCCGCCTGAAGTCATTGACACAGCACTCGTCAACCTCTAGTCAAGCTATTACATATAGGTACCATATAGCTATACAATAATAAAAAGAGCCCCAAGTATCCAACCTGCAACCTACTTGCCTCTAACCTCAATCCAACTCCTCTATTACTATCTCATTTCAATCCACCTATACAACTATCCAAAATGATGTCCGCCAGAGCCCTCCGCACCCTCCGCCCAACCCTCCTCGCATCCTCCTCCCGCCCCTTCACCACCACCGCCCGCGTCCGCGCCGGCTCCGGCTCCGCCTTCAACAGCGGCAAAGAGGACCTCGGCGGCCCGGGAGGCCAGCAGCCGATCCCGCCGAACCCGGGCGGTCCTGAAGCTCTCCGCCGCAACTGGTGCGTCTTTTTCCATCTCACAACCCTGCTCCCCAAACCCCAAGAATTCCCGCCCATTCTGGAGAGATGTGTGTGTGTTTTCTGATGAACTAGTTTGGCTAACATTAAGTGAAAAAAAAAAAAAAGGCTGGTCATTGGCGGCGCCGCATTGGCCGTGCTCGTTGGCTACAACTGGATCTACAAGAACCCCGACGAGGCGCGGCAGCAGCGCGACAAGACGCTCGGCGAGATGAGCGGCAGGAATAAGACGGAGATGGGCGGCTTTCGACATGACTGAGCGGGAGGAGTGTCTGCTCTGTCCGGGGCTGACCAAGTGAGGTTATCGGACAAAAAAGCATGATGTGTGATGATGGACTGAAATGGATTGCATGGGAACCAACTGACAGGAGGAAATTCATTCATTTGGATGTAAGATTATAATGGAGGAGGAGGCAACAAAGTGTACATTGGAAGTTCACGAACCAGTCGACGAATCAACGAAAAATAACATTTTATAATACGAAATATCCTTCAACACCTCGAACCTCTCTCCTCAACTCGGGTATCATCATACAGTACCTATTCTCGCATCCCTCACTCCCTCTTCTTGCCGCCCTCCTCCACCTCAGCCCTCACCACATCATCCTTGCCCTTCCCCGTCTTCCCCTTCTTCTTCTTCTGCTGCTGCAACAGATAATCACCCCCCTTCACCGCGCTATATAACCCCCTCAATCCCGCCAACGGCCAGAGATCCCAGACCCTCGCCCGCAACCTCGTCCGCCACGTCGCATTCCGCGCCCTCTCCTCGCCCTCCACGTCCACCTTGACCTTGTCGTACACGCTCGGCAGGTACTCGGCGCCGTACTTTTTCCTCAGCGCATCGTACGAGCTCCTGTCGTAGTGCGACCAGAACTCGTCCTCGGTGTAGTACGCATGCGCATACAGCCACTTCTTGCCTTTCAGTTCCTGCACCTTGCGCTCCAGCGCGCGATTCTTGTCAATCACCTCCCGCCGGCTCCCCTTGACGCCGCCCCAGACGCCGAAATTCATCAGGTCGGGCACGTCCGGCCTTGCAAACTCCGAGTGCAGCCCGTGTCCCGAGTCCGGGTCGTCGCGACGGACGCGCAGCGGACAGATCCACAGCGGGTAAATGTGCAGCTCCTTGTCCAGCCAGGCCTGGAACTCGACGACCTTGTCGTATGGGACGCCGACGTCCTGCACCATGTAGTAGTCTGCGAGGCCGCTCTTGTGGACGGCGCGGTACATCTCGCGGGCGTGCATGAAGGGGTCGAGGATGTATCTCGTGATCCGGTTGAAGGGCGTGAGAAAGTATCGGTAGGCATACACGGCCGTCCAGAAGCCGCCGCGGTCGTAGCGGAAGAGGTAGTCCTGCAGCGGCACAAAGTCCGTCACGGTCGCTGCCTTGTTGTCGTCTCCTCCTCCTCCCTTCTTTGCCGTCCTCTTGAGCTGCTTCACAACGTCCCTGGCTCGGGTGTAGAACCAGGGATCGCTCCGGCCCAGGAATCCCACCGGCTTCGTCCCCTGCGGCACCTCATCCACCAATCTTCCCGTGCACACAACCGTCGTGTCCATCGCAAACACAATCGCGTCCACATAGTCGTTCTCTTCCACGGCACACGCCGCCTGAATCTTGCTCAGCATGTCCTCCGCGCCCCTCGCAAGCTGATACTCGAGCCGCACGTACGCCTTGGCCTCCTTGAGCTGCACCTCCAGCAGCGTGACCACGCCCAGCGTCCCAAACGCCGAGGCCGCGCCCCAGAAGAGGTCCTGGCGCTCCGTCTTGGACGCGCGCGCCACCTCGCCGTCGGGCAGCACAATCTCGATCCAGTTGATGTTGGCGTCGAACGCGCCGTAGCGGAACGAGCTGCTCTCGCCCGACGTCCCGGAGAAGCCGCCGCCGACGGTGATGCCGGGCAGCTCCATCACGACGGGCGGGACGAGGCCGTGGCGCAGCGTCGAGCTGACGAGGAGGTCCATCGGCACGTTGGGCTCGACGACGGCCGTCTTGGAGGCGGCGTCGACGGAGAGGACATGGTTGAGCGGGCTGGTGTCGATGGTGTTGTCCGGGCTGCGGTGGGAGCGGCGCGTGCTGTTGGTGGCGCCGTGGTAGATGCGGAAGGGCTTTTGGAGGTGGTGGAAGTGCTTGACGCGGGAGGCGATGCCGGAGACGACTTTGTCGTGGGCTTCCATGGCGGTGGATGAGCTCTGTAGTGAGTGGTCTATGGCATTGGTGAGGAGAGAGTCTCTAGAAACAATAAACTGAAATCATATAAACGCGCTGTTGAACGAGTGTGAGCGTGAGTGAAGGATGTTGAACGGCCTGAGATGAGATGATTGGCGTCGTCTTGGAGATTACCTGCATGCTTGCTTGCCTGCTTACGTATTGTGTGTGACACAGCCACATGCATGGGTAGCAAGACCAACAGATGGCTCGTCAGGGATATCGCACACATTGAAGCCGAAATAGTTTACATGTTTTCAGTCGTATATAGGTAAAATTCAAGAGCTGGGCAAGAGCTGTAAGTCACCGAGTACGCAATGTTTGGGCATTCACAAACATACACCATCACGCACTACCTCGGCAAGTAAATGAGACTCATGATGTATATACTAAAGCGAATCCCTTGCGCCGTATTATTTTCGCAGAACAAACCCACCATTCTCAAGCACACACATGTACATTACACTCAATTCCGCTTGTCCCGCTTGTACTTGCCAACCTGCTTCGGCTGGCTGCCATACGCCCTCCTCCCCTGCACCTTGTCCCGTCCCATGCTCGCGCCCAGCGTAATGTCCACCCGCGGCGGCGTGGGGAAGCCAAAGCTCTTTGCAATCTTGGCCAGGTCCAGCTTCTGCACGTCGTAGACGGAGCGCAGGCTGTGGCTGGCGTAGGCGTGCAGATACGACTTGAAGGCCTCCTTGGCGCTCTGCTGCAGGTAGTAGTTCTTGCCGATGAGCTTCTCCAGCTGGGACTGCACGTTGATAATCTTCTTGCGCGGAAACTCGAACTCGACGACGGGCACGCGGGCGGCCTTGAGGTAGGACAGGAAGCCGACTTCGTTGGGCTGTTCCATGTGTTAAGAGGCGTTGGATGAAAGATAGGTGAGAGATGAACGTACCTGAAGGAAGAGCAGACTTCGTCCCTTGCCATTGGCACCTCGGGCAGTTCGGCCCACGCGGTGGATGTAGTCGCGGGTGTTGTCCGGAGGGTCAAACTGGACAATGAAGTCGACGGCGGGAATCTGTTCTGTGTCAGCGACAAAACGCAATTCATCAAGTGGACAGGGAAAGGAGAATATGCTCACATCCAAACCGCGAGCCGCCACATCGGTACAGATCAGGATGCCGTGCGGCGCATTGCTAAACTCGAAAAAGGTATTGGTCCGCTTCTGCTGCTTCTGCTTGCCGTGCAGGTCCAGCACCGGGCAGTCAATGTAGTTGAGCAGCTCGGCGTAGTACTTGACGCTGTTGCAGCTGCTGAAGAAGACAATCACCTTCTTCTTCTTGGCCTGCATTTTCCGCAGGAAGGAGAAGAGCAGGAGGAAGCGCTCGTCGCCCTCGCATAGGACGTAGCCCTGCTCCAGGCCGTCGACGGTGCTGTGCTGCTGCTCCTGGTCGACGTTGATGTATAGCGGGCCGGGTCGCAGGGAGATTCGGGCCAGATCCTCTGCGCGTCATATCAGCATACACGCCCTGTGATGATTTACTGGAGAGATCAGAAGGGATTACTCACCAACTTTGGTTGTTTGTGTCGCGGAAAACAGCATAGTCTGGCGGTCCTCGTTGGACAAGACCTTGACAATCTGCCGCATTTCATCCTCGAAACCAACTTCCAGAATACGGTCCGCCTCGTCGATGATCAGCGACTTGAGGTTCTTGAAAACAAACTGGGTATTCAACAGATGATCGAGCAATCGGCCGGGAGTCGCAATCAACAAATTGACACCCTTGGTCAACTTCTCAACCTCTGCCCTTCGGTTCGCTCCGCCAATGACAATGCCGTAGGTCTGTGAGTGGTACTTCATCAGCTCGCGCGCAACGCCAAAGATCTGGAGCGCGAGTTCTCGGGTCGGGGACACGACGATGACGCCGGTGCCGTTTCGCGGCTTGAATCGCAGGGAGCTGAGGATCTCGATCGCGGGGATCAAGAAGGCGAGCGTCTTTCCGGAACCCGTCTTGGCCGCACCGAGGACGTCCTTGCCGGCAAGGAGAGGGGGGATGGCCTGTAATGAAGCATGTCAGTTAATCGTGTGTGCCATTGAAGCGCGAGAATTGAGTAGGTGGACGAACACTGCGCTGAATGTTGGTCATCTTGGTAAAGCCCATCTCCTGGATCGCCTTCATCGTCTTCTCGGACAGCTTGAGGTCCTCAAACTTCTGCGAGTCTGCCATTGTCGATACTATGGGCGCAGACTGGGTGGGTATGACATCTCCATCGCCGTTTCTGGTTGCGGTCTGGTCCTCGAGGTCTGATCCGCCCTCTGACTGTCCATCCTCGTTGTCGTTGTCGTTGTCGTTGTCGTCGCTTCCCTCATCCTCGGCCTCGACTTCTGCGTCCTCTTCCGCCTCTACTTCATCCTCCTCTTCGGGCTCGACCTCTGCCGGGGGAGGATTCTTGAGCTTCTTTGACTTTTTGGTTCCGTCGGCAGCGGCATCGCCCTGCTTCCGCTTGCGCTTGTTGTTCAGTGTGGCGGCGTCCATGGCGAGTGATTGCGTTGATATTCGAGGAAGATGAGATGCGATGCGATGCTCTGCTCAGGCGGGTCGTGATGCAAATTTCAAGCAGCAGAAAGATTTCGCCAGCAATCGGGAACCGATAAGAAAAAAAAGTTGCTACTACCAGTAAAAAAAGTTGCTAGCCTGCGATTTGCGAAAAACAGGGTGGGGGTGCGCCACAGTTGCCGATGGGGCTGGTGGCACAAGCCACAATTGAGATACAAGTCCTTTGTACCTCTTACAGACGCTCATCACATTGAAGGTTGAATCAGTCTTCTTGTTCTCATTACTTATCGAACGGGTGCTCATGCTGAGGATTCAATCCCTTATCTTCACGAGTTCAAATAATCCAGCATCATTCATTTCAAAATGACGTCCATCACAACCTGCTCCTGCCCGTCAGATACGTCTGCCCCAGCTTGAGCATCTCAACCGCCTCCTCCACCATCTCAGCAACAATCTCTCCCGCAGGCTGTATCCTATCAATCGCACCCGCAACCTGCCCCATCAAGTGCGGCATGTCCACGTCTCTGCCCTCGTCCAAATCATGCTCCAACGGCACGATCCCTTTGTCGCACAGCGCCTTGATCTCGCCCGGCCGCTCGTGCCAGCTCCGGATATACTCATTCGTCCTCATCCGCAGCGGCCGCCCCGAAATCACCAGCGTCCGCTCCGTGCCCTCGAAGCCGCAGCTCACGACCGCCTGTTTGGCCTCCTCGCTGCATCCCGCCTCCACCGAGGCGACGAACCGCGTGCCCACCCAGACACCCACCGCGCCCTGCATCAGCGAGCTGGCCAGGCTGCGTCCGTTGCGAATCCCGCCCGCGGCCACGACGAGCGCCGTTGACCCCTTGAGCATCGGAGGCTTGTACCGCCTCGCCACGTCCACCACCGCCGGCACCAGCACTGAGTTGGCAATGTCGCCCGTGTGACCGCCCCCCTCGCCGCCCTGCGCGCACACAATGTCCACGCCCAGATCCAGCGCCTTGACTGCGTGCTTCGGATGTCCCACCATGTTCATCACCAGGATGCCCTTGTCGTGGAGTCTCTCGATGATGTGCTTTGGTGGCACACCCACCGCGCTGACAAACAGCTTCGCGCCGCTGTCGATGGTGATGTCAATCAGCTCGTCCAGCTTCCCGCCCGTGTAGTCGTGGTTCGTCTTGCGCGCGTTGCCGCCCACCTGCGGCAGCGCCAGGTCCACGCCAAACGGCAGGTCGGGGCTCCGCAGGTTCGCCTTCATCTCGGCGACAATGTCGCGCAGCTGGTCGGGCGTGTACTGAAAGCCGCCGATGACGCCCAGGCCGCCCGCGTTGGAGACGGCGGCAGCGAGGCGGCCCCCGGATGTGCGTGCCATGCCGGCGAGGAGGATGGGGTGCTGGATGCCGAGGAGGGTGGTGATGGGCGTGGTGATGGGGCCGGTTGGCGCCATGATGCAAGATTCTGTGAAGAGTTTGGAAGTGAATCTGTAGATTGATGATGCTTGCTATGATGGAATACTGCTGGTTTGGCGGGTCAAAGAGTCGTGAGGCATTGACTGAGTGTCCAGGTGGTGTGATCAATTGCTGTCACCAATTTCTGTGGCACCGGATCGGCTGCTGACAGAAGAAACACAAGGAGGAGCTGGCGATACTTGAGGAGACTGCTAGATGCGAATGAGCAGAGGTCGTATTATCAGTGAGAGCGGCCTGATGTGTCTTGTCCCTGGGACGGCTATCGCTGCGGCAGACGATCCCGCGGGGACCGGCAGGCATTTTGCGGGGAAGCGCCCCATCATACCGAGGTATCAACTGCCTGCATCCTGCGTTTGTCTTATATCGCTGCATTGAGCATGATTGGCATGCCTCTGAAGACTTCACCAAAATTGAAAGAATGGACTTTGTCTCGTTAGCCGAAAATGATATGTATATTCGTATCTCGTCATTCATCGTGTAGCCCGACGCTCCAAGCATCTGTCATGCTTCACGTCGTAGCCGCCCTTTCCCAGACGCCTTGAATCACATACTCCCAAGCCCGTCAGAACGGTGAACAATGTCGTCTAGATCCCGTCAGTAAGACAAATGCTGCTTGTGGTCAGATATGTCTTGACCACTCAGTAACTGCCCAAGAGCACGGTTATTATCCAAAATGCGGCAACCGCGCAGGCACAAAAACGCCTTGAGCAGCAGGCGGTCCCTCATCCTTGACCCGTGTCTCTGGGTCACTTCCGGACAATTCGGAATCGCGATGCTCTTCATCGTCACCGTCGCCTTTGTCTTCATCGTTGTCCAGGTGAATCTCGTGCGGCTCTTCAGGCTGATACTCTTCATCTGCCCCGTCTGGCGGCTTGGGCTCGGTCTCCGTCTGCAATCCTCGCTCCACCGCTAGTTGAGCTGCAGCTTCCTTCTTCTTTGCCAATTCTTCGTCTTCTTCGCGTCCCAGGCGCTCCTCTTCCAGTTCCAGGTCCCTCAATGATGGCAAGAGTTGGGCATCCTGTGAAGCGTCATGAGGCGCGGTGCCAAAAATCGCTAGTCCCAGCGAGTCGCCAGATGCAACCGATCCGAGCGTCGTCCTTGATACCGTTCTCGAAACGGTGTGCGCCGGTCGCTTGCCTTTGCTACTCGGCGTCGTCCCCCCTCTGCCGCTGCTTCTATCGTCTCTCCTAATCATGTCGTAGGTCACCTCGTCATCGAGTGCCACTGCGTCTTCCTCCCCTTCTCCATCGCTCGGAAACAAGTCTCCACGGGAGCGGTAAGAATCCGATGTCCCGCCCGATCCCGTGGTGCCGCTCCGCTTCCTCGACTGGGACGGCTGCAACAGCCCGTCATGGTCCGAGTCGTCCTCCGCTCCCAGCAGCGGTTGTGACTCGGTGTATTCATGCTTCCTGGCTCCAGGGTGCTCCTGCAGATCAGCCGCACTAGGTTTGTATCTCAAGGTGCCACCCATTTTCCACGGAAGCTTGCTCAGGAAGCCAATCGGCTGGGTGCTGGGGATAATGGTGGGATCCTGCTCGCTGTTTTTCCTCCTGGCGCCCCGCGTACCGTAGCTCATGCCTCTCTTGCGCCGCGGCTGCTCAACCGTCTCGGCCCTCCTCTGGCTGCCCGAGCCGGCCAAGAGACGATCCCAATCCTCGCCTCCCCAGTTGCCCAGCAGGCCGCCGCTCTCCTCTTCGCGGTCCCAGTCATCGTAAAAGTTGAAGCTGTATTCAGCCCTCTCGCGGGCGCGCTCCCGTTGCCGCCGAAGCCGCTCCTCGGGATCGCCCAGGCACACGGTGGTGCACTGCTCAATGGCTCCGCGTATCGACCCCAGACAAGGGTTGATGTAGTGGTGCTGGAAGGTCCAGATGCCGGCGGCGGCGTTCTCAGTGACCGTCTCTGCATCGTGGGTGATTTGGTTCCAGCGCTGCCGCAGACGCGGATCCTCGAGAAAGGCCATTGCTGGGGGGGTTCTGGTGGTGCTGGTGGTGCTGGTTGATGGCGTTTGCTAGTTGAAAGCGTGCCCGACTGGTGACGTCGCAGACATGGAATAACAAAAGCGCAGGATTGCGGAGGTCAAGCGGCCAGGCAGAGGCGGAACCAGCGTGCCATAACCGACGGGCAATTGCTCACAGCGCTTGCAGCGAGAGTATGGCCAGCTTCTCGACCCCGACAATCGTCGCAGATCGAGCGGTGCTCCAGACGGTGGGTGACGAATGCAAAACGATCATGAAGCTCTTGCTCGGCGATAATTGATGGATTTTAGGCTGGATGAAACGGCAGACCAACAGCTTCGAGAGGTGGCACGTGCAGACATGCCGGCTTATGTAAGGCCGTTAGGCTTTGGGGTAAAGTGGCTCTCCAACCCTTCACGATCGAGGCTGTCTCCACTTTGGTCCTGGTGCCGGGCTACTACTGCGCTTTTATTGCTGTCGTTTCAGCGATCTGGAGACCGAGTTTGACGCCACTCAACCGCTTGGAAGTTTCGATACGAGACATGCCATCAGAGTAGAAACGTCTAGAGCGGTGTTGACCGCTGAATGACATGCATACAATATGCTTGCGCTGCTGGTCTCGCCATCTGCATGTCTTGGGTTAGTCAGCTGGCCACCGCGCTTGATGGGAACGCGTCTATGTATGTATGTATGACGGTGATTTGAAAAGGGAGTTGGAGAACTTGCGCTTGAATGTGGTGTTGAGCCTCATGGGTTCACCAGGCCTCTCCTGTGATTTCGCAATTACTCAAATAAACACTGCCTTGCTTTCAGCTCCAAGTCCCCTTTTCAGATATCCCCTCCTCTAGTGACGTCTGGCGTCGGTTTCGGAACAGATCGTTGGAGCTCTGTCTGATACGACTGAAGGCTGGAGCTTCTCAGTTGTACAACTGAAAGGCTGAAACTGCTAATAATGATATCGCCTCTGGTATCATTAACTGTCTGCCTACACTGCGGCTAGTATGCGTGTGATCAACTGCGTGTCTGGCGTGCATCTACCCCATCCCAAGCAATTACCCTATGCGACTGTGAGCTTACTACTAGTACATGGAATAGCGATAGCCGGGCAGTGGGCGAAAGCGTTCCCATAATAATTCCAGGATGCGCTTGTTTACATCTTCAGGCGCATGGAAGACCACGGGATGGAGCACAAGCACAGAACAACAGCTTCCGAATCATGCCTGGGTAGGGAGCAATGGAAATAGACGTCTGTGGGAGGGGATCACCAACAATGTCATGTCCATGGTTGTCTCCGCTGTTGGCCGAGAGCTGTTGAAACAGGCAAATCTTCCGTGCATAGCATGCAGCCGAGGCTTTGATACACGGCGAATCCAGGGACCTCATGCCATTTCGAGATGTCCGTCATGAAATGCCATCATAATCAGAGTTGTTGGCTGAGAAGAAGCGATTAGTCATCATGTAATGGCACGGCGCAAGCAAGCAAGACAAGTTACATACCCAGATGTTGCATCTTGTGATTCTGACATGTTCCAAAGTTTCTTTGCTTCTTCTCTCTCCTTCCAAGTGGGACGTCTAGGATAGACAGGACGGCTGAAGCTCCAAGTAGGATGCATGGATGTGCCTGGAAATGGGGTCAAGGCTCTGAATCCGACAGATTCAGGGGACGCCGGTATCATCCAGGCCCCTCTTGACCACTGGACGGCGCCGTCTAGCGCATGTGGAACTGCGATTCAGGGCAGGGCAGGGCACAACTCGGCAGGTCAGCCAACGATACGCTCAAGCTAGTATCAAGCCAATGGCGTCCGACGATGTTGACAACCTAGGTACTCAACCTGAAAGAAACATTGTCGCTGTACTTGTACAAGTACAAAGCGGAGATTGTGATAGAAAGGCGAAGGATTCATGCTCACATTGCTCACAACACCGGATGAATCTGCGAGATGGATCCTGAAGTGTCATCGTGCACCAAGATTGCTGTGCGCGCTGTGAGAGGCCAGGCAAGCAGTCAACAGATGCCGCGTGAAGCCCCCAAGAGATTTGCCCGGTAGCGCCGTGTGGCGTCGCGAACCGTTGATGCTAATGCTGCTCGTGATCCTTCCGTGGCATGTGGCAGCGGCTTGCAATGCTCGATTGCATATTATCGGTAACACGATAATCTGTACGATTCAAGCCTGGACCTGTATCAGTACGCTGTAAGCTCATACTACTAGTAGCATGCATCGATGCCTCCTGTTTGAAGTCCCTTGCCGAAGGCGGGTTATCACAAGCTCTACCGACCTGAACTGGTGCCGTGCCGTGCCTTGCTGGGTATGCACGGCCATGCCGGTGAAGCAGAGGTTCCCCCTTCTTTGGAGAGCCCAGTAGTAGGTAATTGCAGGACTCGTGGGCGAAAAGGCGACTGACTGGTCCCTCCACTGCAATTTCGAGCGCCTGACTATGCGTACAACTAGGTTTCTCGAGGCCGATGGAGCTTCCCGAAGTGGCCTTCTGGCAGAGACCCAAAGCCAAGTTGGATGACTTGCCTCCTGCATTAGTGCGATACCTGGGGAGCCACCCGTGCCTCTGCCTTGGCCGGTGTAGCCAATTATCTCGACGGGTGGCGTGGTGCCCCTGTCCGAGTCTCAAGCTGCTTGGATGGCGACCCCTGGCTCGTCCCCTTTCTTGGGTGGATTTGCTGCTTGGATTGGTGGCCCCCCGCGAGACTTCGGCTCTTTTTTGGCGTCGAGTTCGCAGACGAGGGCGAGGACCAGTAGGAGACGGAGCAGGAGGACGAGGCGCCGAGAGCAGACGCGCCATGGATCTGACTGCAGTGCAGAGAGAGAGAGAGACAAGGCACAGACAGAGCAGTCATCCGCGCCGGCTAGGATTTGCATCATGGAGGTGATACATGCCTGACTGGTGCCTGCAGGCCCTGTCTCTCTGCATCTGCATTTGCATCTGCACCTGCACCTGCATCTGCATCTGCTGTGCTTCCAAGCGTCTCTCGAAGGGCAGATAAGCCCGGGCCAGTCGGTTGGTTGAGGCTTGGGTTGAGGGCGGACGAGTTCCGGCTCAGCAGCAGGAATGGACGCAAGTTCCTGTCCTTGAGGCGGGTCCCAAGGCGAAGGAACATTTCTGGAGCCGGCCGGAATAAAAGTTGAGGCGGGCGGGCGGGCAGCTTTCATCAGGTGGCCCAGGCACAGACTCGGAGGAAGACAGCGAGAGAGAGCTCGAGTAGCGGTACCTGTGCCTGGCCCTGTGACGGCGCCGGTCCGCGGGCAGGATTGGCGCAGCGGTTGGTAGCAGTACTGGCGCCGGTACTGGTACGGCCTGAGGATCCCCTGGAAGCCCCTGTAGGCGCCCCGTTACAGGCCCCTAGAGACCCCTAGAGGCCCCCAGAGGCCCCAAACGCCCTAGAAACGGTCGCGCTGCAGCCGGGCTGCCCCTCCCCCGTCGCCAACAGCCAGCAGCTGCAGCGCCAGGCCTGGACCGCGCAAGTACCGGTACCCGTACAGTACAGCCCTGGACCCAGGCGGTCGGGGGCGACTGGCGACGGGCGGTACTCGTGCGTCGCCAGCTGCAGCGCGCAGAGTACATGTAGCTGGCGTCCGCACTGGATCTTGATCCCCTTTCTCTCCCCCCTTTGGCCGCTTCCTGCTTGCTTGACCTGTGCCTGGTCCGCCCTCGCCTCTCCCGCGCTCCCTTCGTCTGTGTCTTCTGCCATCTTTTTCTCTCCTTCGCATCCAACTCAGACAGCCAGACAGACAAACAGACGCCGCGTCCTGCGAATCTTGTTACCGCATCCAGCCAGCTTCGGCTTCTCTCCCTCTCGGCTCCCTGCTGCAAACCGCGCCGCTTCTCCGCAGCAGAACCAGCCCCAGAGGCGCATAGCTAGTACGCATACGCATCCGCAGACGCATATTACAGCCAGCCGGCCAGCAGCAGAAAGTGTGTGTGTGTCTGTGTGTGTGATCTGCGCCCGCCCACCCACCGAAGATCTTGCAAAATCCAGTCGGGTGACCAGCATTGCATTCGCTGCTGTCGTCAGAGCAAAGTCATCGTTGCCAGAACCTGCATACAGCCAGGTTCAACAGCTCGTGGCGTCAATCCGCAGTCAACAAGATCGATTGTCAACAAAGCAGAAGCGATTGACGCAGACGCAAGACGCCTCCCGTCCGCCACAGCCAAACCGCGTTTCTTTTTTTGGAGGATCGGATTCTCTCCAAGCCATTCAGTCTGTTTTGGGCCCTCGCGTTTGGGGAATCGAGCTTCCATTCACTGCAGCCTGTTTTATTGATAATCCCGCGACTTGTTCTCCGCTGAAGAGGCGCAACCTGCATTCGACCGGCTAAGCAGAATCTTTTTTTTTTCTCTGTATACGCACAGGCCTGGTTGCTGCTGCTCGCTCTCTCTCTCGACTTCGGTTCGCACAAATCTGCCGCCGTCTGGACAAGCGGTAGATTGAATCGGCACTGTTGCTGAAAATTACGCGCCAAACTTACTTTCCCCCTATTTTCCCCCTTTCAACGCCGCCTCAATTCCTTGCGCCGTCGCAGCTCCGGTTGGGTGACAGCCCACAACACAAGACACAATGGCCAATGCGTGAGTCGAGTCCCTCTGTTCCCAGCGCGATGCGGCAATTGTACTGAATGGCGGGCTAATGGATCTTTGACCGACAGAATTGGAGATGCGTTTCGCACGTTCTGGCATACTATGACCAGCAATGACCGACGTATGTGCTGGATCCTGAGCTTGCAGCACGAGTCAAATCGACCCGCCAATGCTAACTGCGCCCTCTTGCAGACTCCTCCTACGACTCTCCCCAGCGAACCGGTCGCCATGTGCCGTTGCAGAATGGCCGTAACATCATGACGGGCGTCGCGACCGCCTCCGACTCTCGAGCCGACATCCATAGCCCGTACTTTGACGACTCTGCCGCGCCTTCCACGCAAGGCTCTCCTACCAACGGAAACCGAGTATACTCCCCAGGCCTTCGATCGCAAAATGTGAATAAGGATGGTTTTGAGGTCCAGTCGCCCGGTGACGTAGCCATGCAGTCATTCGAGAATGGCCTCCCCCCGCCTCCCCCTGTTGCACACTCCTGGAGGCGCATAGACGCGTGGGCCGAGGAGAACTACCCAGAGCTGTTTGACCAGCTGTGCGAGGGTGCCACGGTCAACGACCTGAACGACTTGGAGCATCAATTGGACTGCTCGCTGCCTCAGGATGTCCGCGAGTCTCTCATGATCCACGATGGTCAGGAGCGCGGTGGAATGCCGACGGGTATCATTTTCGGCTCGATGCTGATGGACTGCGAAGAGATCCCCCAGGAGTGGGAGACGTGGCGAAAGGTTAACGAGCAGTTTATGCTGGATGCCGCCAACAACAAGCCGCCGACCCCATCCAGCAGCGAGGCGTCGTCCTCCAAGCAGCGACCTTCGTCGTCTTCGTCGTCCAACGGCCCTGGTGAATGGAGACAGAATCTCCTGGCCAAGCAGACCTGCATTCCGCCCAACACCGTCCAGAAGGCATATGCTCACGCAGGCTGGATTCCACTTGTTCGCGACTGGGGTGGCAACAACCTGGCTGTCGATCTTGCTCCGGGACCCGCTGGCAAATACGGCCAGATCATCCTGTTCGGTCGCGACTACGACACCAAATATGTGGTTGCCCGCTCGTGGGCCGCATTCCTCGCCGTGGTTGCCGACGACCTCAACAGCGGCAAGTGGTTCGTGGATGAGGAGACTAACGAGCTCAAACTCCGAGAATTCAAGGACGCGCGAGTTGAGCCCTCTTACTTCAACATTCTCCGGTGGAGAATGGACCAGAAGCATGGTCGCCGGGCGGCGGCAGCCCGACGCCAGTCCCAGGGACCTTCGCAGACTGCCTCCAAGACCAACTCGCCTCTCGGCTCCAGATCAGCCTCGCCCTACGCGAACCCCGCAGACTCGACGGGCGACGTCCGCGGCCGCTCGATGCAGCGACTTCGCGATTCCGCTCCCCTTACTAGTCCCATGAGGAACGGTCTCGGCAAGCCCCAGGCGCCCCTTCTCAGCCGCGTAACAGAGGAGGCAACGATTGAGCTGACGGACGCGACCATTGATCCCAGCACCCTGGTTGACGTGGAGGATGACGAGTCCCCGCGAAACAGCGAGGAAGCCAAGCGTCCGACGGTGACCACCGTGGAGCGGACAGACTCAGACCTGTCCAAGGACAAGGGCAAGGAGGTCGAGGCTCCCAAAGTCAGCAGCAAAACCCCCGAGGTTGTGATTGATGATACCATGAAGGACATTGAGATTTAGACGGATCTTCGCATTACGAAGTCGGAGGCGGCCAAGATGAAGAGAGCTGCCGAGTTATATCACACACCACATGATGGCACGACTTGAAGTTTCCTGTAGACCCGTCGATGACAAGGGCGGTCTCCGTTTACGCGTCGATTTCTACGTTTTCACAAAAAGACACTTTGGGCGTTGGTGGCGTTATGGCGGCCGCTGGAGGCTCGTCATAAGCATTCTGCTTGTTTTCGTCTCTTCGTTCTCCCCCCTTTTTTCCTACGTTTTTGACTTTTTCTTTTTCTTCTCCTACACCCTATTTCTTGAAGATGTACAGCGCTTGGCGGAGCATTAGAGCGGCAGAGGGATTCAGCATACGATGTGAAGACGGACTGTTGCCTCTCTCCTTTGTGGTAACTGGTTGAGCAAGGACCGTGCGTGGCCCGAGGCCATGCAGTCTTGCTGCCGCTGGGCATGATGAGGGAGGCTTGTTGTGAATGAGCAACGCGTTTGTTATTGCAGTGTATCATATGAGAGCTTATTCTGCATTGGACTGTTACTGGTAATGAGAAGGATAACACGGGCTTGCCATGAGTAGAGTAGTCGAGGATGAATGGGAAGATTAATCTCCAATTGAACCTAAACTGAAGCCTTGTGGTGATGTTGAATGTCTTGGTGGCGTGAAAGTGGCTTGACGAGGGGACACCTTTGGAGTGTATGGGCCAATGAGCGGGTGGCGGTTCGGGATCAAAGGCTGCCGCTAGTTAGTTTGGTCATTGGCTTGCTATTTTATGTATTTGATGTTTGTCTGATGGCTTGTTGATGGCTTGTTTACAGGTTTGTTTGTGGTGGATCTACCTAGTCGAGGTTGAGTGGTAATGAGGGCTGAAGCAGAAGCAATATTGACATGGCGGCTGTCAACTGTCGTCAGGAATGACATATCCGGGAGTAGGCAACGGTTTCTGAGCAAAATATCCACAAGATGGCCGAAACTCTCTCTCCACAGGCAAGCTGATTCTCTCCTCAACCCTAAACATACTCAATCCACGGAACCAGTAACCGTGAAGCGACTCGACGTCCTGACGATCGACATCGCCGGAGAGGACGCGGAACATCAGAGAGATGACGATGTTCTGGCAGCGGTTGATGACGAGGCTGCGGATGCCAATGTGGAAGAGCTGGCAGGTTGAGCGTAGGGCGAGACAACCTGACACAAGGAGGGTTGCATCGGCGGTGGTGTCGATGGGGGGGCTGTAGTGTAGGGTGCGGATTGCGTAGGAGGCGGACATGAGGAAGAACCTGTGAGGCCTGCTTGTTTAGCTATATTCTCTTGGATGGTGAAGGAAGACGTAAGTGATGTAGTGAGAAGGGGAGGGGGAGGGACAGACCAATTGGCGAGGTCACGGAAGATGCTGGCACTTGCTCTGCCGTTTCTGTAGATTCGTAGCATGTCTAGGATATGTTCCATGGCAGATAGTCCGGAGAGAGCCATGTCAGAGGCGACTTTTAGACGCCAGCGGTTCCTGGACGTGGCTTCGTTGTCGTTTGTGACGGTATAATCACTGCGTTGCTGGGAAGATGTTGCTTCTGCTTCTGCTGTTCATTCTATGATAAGTTTACAAATGCCCTGAACTCAGTGCTTTCCTTGGAGATGTAGGGCTTGACTTACATTGGTCGTCGATGAGAGTTGCGATATCTGCGTCTTCGTGGCGGCTTTGGTATTGGATGCATTCTGATAGGTGATAACGAACGGAGCGTGTCTTTGACTCGAGTTCTATCCAGTTTTCTGCTTCGTCGAATTCATGATAGTTGCGGGATGTGTATACATATGAGGCTGCGGTGTCGCATGGAACATGAGATGGGCAATGAATGAGATTGGTCGTCTCGTATGTTGTTCCTGGACGTTCTCCTTGCATGTTGAGGGCGGTATATTACCAAATATTGTCTTCGTAAGATGTTGTAGGAACTGAGGGATCTTTGCAGAAGCAAGGATAGATGAGCATTCAGAAGCCCATCAGTATGATCGAGGGCATGCAGGTTGAAATTGTACCTATACAAGTACGTACAGCCCGAACGTACCGAATCTCGTCAGACGATGTTGCAGTTCAAGAGCCAAGCCTGGCCAGTTCTTTTGGCCGCAACCCCGCAGCATACATGTAAGTTGAGTGCATACATGTACAGCAGCCTCGCCAGTTATCCCCGGCTACGTGTTCGTCCTTGCATCATGTCCAATCCGCTGGCGCAAACCCCGCCTCGGAGACATAGGTTGGGTCTCAATCAGAGACGTTCTATGCAGCGACGTGACGTTTGACCATATGGGTATGATGAGATTGAACATGGAGGAGAGCCGAGGCAAGGCTGTGTGTTAGCCCGTGGGAGAAGAGTTTTGGTGGTGCTCTGGAACGATGTCACGCCATTGTCAGTATAATGGGAGATGTAGGATATGGACATTGAATTTGTTAATGTACGCTCTGATTTTGCCTGAAACCAACTCTAGAGACTTTCATTTACACAGGGACTCCTGCTAGGTAGTCAAGCGCTGGCCATTTTCATCGTCCAATATCTGGCACTTGAGACATCTACACGATTGCGCCTTGGAATGGAAGGACCGCCGCCGAATTACGATGACATTTCCAGCGCAGCACCCAAGCTTCTGGTCCGACTAGAAATATGGTACTTTTCCAGTCACGGCAGATGCCAGGAAAAGAACGAGCATCTGGCCGAGGCATTCGAGGAGGCGCAACCGGTCAATTGGAATGTGCGGACGGTTGACGTTGTCGAGCCATATGGCGATGCTGATCGCGACGACTTTGTTCCCATCCAGGCAAGGACCCTGTTCTACCTGACCCTATCGAAATCGTCGCCGCTGACCATTGTTCAAGGTCGACTTCGAACACACAGAGTATACCAACTACGACCCCAACGGCAGGGCTCAAAATCATGTTCGAGACCTCTTTAGGCGTGTCGTTCCGGCCGTGGTCCTGAAGTTCTTTCTCGGCATCAATAGAAAGCCTCATACTATGAGCCTTGTTGCTCGTAATGTGATACCCGACCATAGAGGAAGATATTGCCAGCTTTTCGTCATCAATAAGCTCAGCATCCGTGTCGACGAACTATCGGTACCCCCTGAGGTGACAGACATAGACGAGCTTGTGGGCCGGTATAATTTCTTTCTTCCACACATTAATGTACCTAGGATGTTGCTGATATCATTAACAAGGCTTTCTACAGTTGATAACGGACTGTCGATGCTATCCCAGGTAGTCGAAATCTTCTCCGTGTATCGGCTCTTCCAAACGCAGACGAAGCCCAAGTTCTCCTTGATGCACGCGCACGATGTCGAGACTGTCTTCAATTTGCGGTCTACCGGCCTCGAAAACATCGAGCCTCTTGCTACAATGGCTGAAAATGTACGATTGATACCTCTTGTTCGGCAAACGGACAGTCTGACGAGACGCAGTTGAGATTCTTGTATGAGGCCAACTCGGGCCAGACGGCGGCTGAGCGGCCGGCAGCACCAGTCGAATGGATACCGACCGTTGCTCCTTTTAAAGAGTTCCAGAGCGAACTCTCGGGCGTACTAGACAACCTGGCAAAAACAGACCTGAGCTGTCCGGTCAAACTGGATAAGGGCATATGTAAGTACTCTCCTCCCTTTGTTCCCATTAGATCTCCTAGAAGTCTTAACCATAATCACGCTTAGCCGCCACTCCTCAACTTCTTTACATGACTGGCCTGAACCTCCGTACAGGCAGCATCATGCTCTCCAAGGCTAGCAATCTTCTGAGGCCGTACCTCGATGATCAGCTTCTGCAATATGACAGGAGGGCGCTGTCACCTAGACATCTCGCGATTGGGGCTGCAGCATCCGGTGTTGGAGGAGTAGGTACCGGAGGAGCCATTCTCTATGGGACGTTGGCCTCGACTCCTCTTGGCTGGACGATTGCCGCAATCTTATGCGTAGGGGCTGTTGCGGCTGCGGTAGCATACGGCGGTGTTTCGGAGAAGGTGGAAGCAATCAAGAAATGTGAGTGCTTGCCTATTCTCCGTTGATACCCGCACTGACATTATACATCCAGTCAAGCAGTATATGAAGGACATGGAGGACGTCTTTAATGAGGCTCAAAAGACCATCGTGGCCGTGATTTGTCAAGATGTCATGGGAATGGAGCTTAGTAGTTTTCGACCAGACGAGCAGGGCGCCATATTGAAGAGCTTCGGTATCGATGTGAGTGCGCTGGGGCATGGTGAATACCAGAGAAGTCTTGTTGAGAGCAGTTTGAAGAAGGTGGTGCGGTATTATAGAGAGATGAAGGAACAGTTTGAGCACATGGTCGAGGTTTGTGGACTCGATGAACAGGGTAAAGAAATGACGCTTTGAACGATGTTGTTGGTGAGAATTGTATTGTCACAATGGGTATCTTTACTTATTGCGGAGTTGTGATTGCTCGTGTAAGCGTTCTTCGCCATGGGTCTCTTGTTGGGCAGGGATCAGGGCGCTTATGGTTGATCTGAGTTGCAGATCATTTTCATTACGAGATGTGATACATTGCTACCGACATGCCTCAAGCGACTGAGAGATTGTATAATTCAGATGCGAAAAAGAACCATAGTAAGTAGATTAGAATGTGAATGGCAGTGAAAGGATAGAGAATTGGTAGTTCGCGTCGTACAAGAGGTACCTAGTAGATGCACTGCCCTTCCTAAATAGGAAGCTCTCGATTTGGCAAGTTACACGATCTTGCCCGAACGTGTATCGCCTCATGTGAGTCCTTCCTTCCGATTGTCAATCTTTGTCAGCCTCTTCATGGTTCGTTGCCTCAGGCAAGGACTGGAATGGCATAGGCCAGCCTCGTCGTCTTCAACCTTTCCCATCATTTCTTCTTCTTGACTACTACTACTACTGCTATAATTGTCGCCTCCCTTGCACTTCACCTCTGCGCCCTTAAGCGATGCTACAGCAGCAATCTTCACACGCCGAAAAAGCCTTGCGATGCTCCCCCCTCCTCCCTTCCAGGACAAGTTCAACGGGTCCGCCAGCCCGCTTATGCGGCTATTGCCCGTCGAGATCCGCGTCTATTGGCTGCGTGAGGCAGAAGCCGGCGCTTAAACCGCTGCCGTTGCAGGTGGAGATTGGCCGGGTTTCAAGCTACCATGTTGTCTGCCAGCAAGGGGTGTGTGAGCCGAGCCGGGCTGAGCTGGGAACCAACAGGTTTGGGAGATGTGGTGGTAACAGCCTGATGCGGAGGACGAGGTGACTGAGTGTTAGAGGCGGGAGTATATCTGCTGTTGGTTGTTGGATTAAGCTATCTTCACGGGTTGCAGATTCGTCTCCTGGGTTGTATCAGATGGGGGCCTCCATCGAGCATTTAATATGCAAGATGCGCCCCGTGGTTGGGCTTCAGCCTTTTTGCTCTATCTCTCATCAGGTTTCCTTTCCTTTTCTTTTGTGTTTTCTTCAGTTGTTTGGTTTCTCGGATACCCCAGCGGTGCAGTTCCTTTATTATCGATCCGTTTCTCTGTTCTTCTTCCTTAGTTTGTTTCTGCGGTCTCTTCCTCTACTATCGTTTCTTGCCAGTTCTCAAAGATTGCAGTCCCCCTTTCCGGCGCCTTTTGTTTAAAGATACACGACGGAATCGGTTCGAATAATGGCGACTCGAGCTGAGCTTGAGCCCCTATCGCCCTCGACGGGTGTAGGGCGGCCAACAGCAAACGACTTCACATACACAAATCATGTGCAAAGTGAGCCGAAAAAGAAGTTATTGTCTCCCGGATGGATGGCCAGGTGGAGGAGATCAAGGAGGGGTCAGTGATATATGAGAGCCACGGCCAATCACGGCGGAAAAAATGCTCACCGGAATCCCAGTTGGCGATGCTTCTCCTTCCTGCGGACATGGCTGGAAGCCGAGTACGATGAAGGCTCCTGTCCTGATCTCGTTCGTCATCTCGTCTGTTATTATTATTGTCCTACTCGAAGTCCTTGCACAGAGAAGCCAGAAGTTCGGCGGCCTATCGCTGGTTGACGATGCCGACGACATACCCTCCGCTGTCAATCTCACCTACCTCTACCTCCCCACCATCATCGCGGTACTATACAGTCTGGTGTGGAACTGGATTGATCTAGACATCAAGCGTATGCAGCCCTGGACAGAAGTGTCCAAGCCAGATGGTGCAACTGGCCGGAAATCAGTCTTTCTAGATTATCCCGTGGACTTTGTAGCCTTCGTTCCTTTCAAGGCTGCGAAACAAAGGTATTATACCAACATCCCCAGTGCACATGCATAAGTCAGAGCCATCTACTAAATAGAAAATTACCAGGCACTGGGCAGTGTTCTACTCGGGAACCGTCATGGTTATCATCTTTTGGATGATCACACCCCTTCAGAGTTCCTGTCTAGGAACTGGCCCCGTGCTGATGAATAAAACCGTCGCCATGTCAGCACCGTCCGTGTTCATGGATTCGTTGACGCAAGCCACATACATGGATCAATCAGTGATGAACTCTGGGTACGGAATGGCCTGGTTGGAGCGCCCCTATCCCGCCTTCACGACCTCCGATTATACACTGATGCCCTTTCAACCTGGTGAGCCTGTTGAAGGCAATATAGCCAATTTCACCGGCACTACTACGAAATACTGGACGGACTTGAAGTGCTGGCCAGCTGAAGTAGAGTGGGTGGCTGGAGGCACATACAACTTCATCAACGGTATGGGTTGCAATGCATCCAGCATTGTTGCCTCCCCCGGCTCGCCCACCATTTCTGACTACCAGATGCTGTACGTTGGCTACCAAGACAGTGCCTGGGGAGAAGTTGCACTTAGCTGGACCTGTTCAAAAGAAGCATTCAACCAATTTCTCGGAACATGGGGCCACTGGGAGCATGGATCCAGTGGCCCAGCCAATATGACTGCGGTTTTCTGCGAAACGTCCTACTATAAGCAGAATGTGTCAGCTATGGTCCAGATGCCTGGATATGTCCCCGTTGATGAGCAGATCACAGCCTTATCACCACCAGAGGTTCTCCCGGTGACGGAGTTCAACAGCTCGGCCTTCGAATACCTTGTTGCAAACGGGATGTCATCAGTCGAGGTGCCTAGGGACCATCCGTTCACACACCTCCTCGATCTGGACACTCGCCTGGATCCATTTGGGCTGTCTTATCCATTTTGGCCTATGGTGGGAGTCATGATGGGTCTGCACAACTACTCCATCGATTCATACTATAACACGACCGTGCTGGGCGATTCGTACCGTTTAGCGCACAAGGTCATGTTCTCTGTAGCTTTTCACACGATGCTTGTGAACAGCACGAATACAGTCGCGACTGAAGGAAACGTCTACCTGGTGAAATACGGCATCCTCGTCAGCCGCGTCTTTACGGCTCTGGTGGAAGGGGGCCTTGCTTTTGTGGCCGTGCTCACATTGGTCTTGTTATGGGTCTGTCATAGAAACCCAACCCTGCTATTATCGGATCCGGCATCCTTGGGCTCCCTGATTTCTCTGATTCAGAAGAGCCCGTGTCTGCTCAACAAGTTCAGCGGCAAGGGGAATCTGACTGCTGAGCAGCTGAAGGAGCAGCTTGGCGACTGCACGTTCAAGCTATCGTGCCAATGTCAAGACGCCTCTGGGGTGACGAGGCTTGAGCTGCTGGACGTCCCTATCCAAGCGCAGACAGGGCCGTCAGAAGCGAACTCCGGCCGAGCTGGATCGGATCAAATAGGTCATTATCTGCCCATCAAGCCATTTGCTCTACGCAAAGTTGTCGGAATCGCATTTGCAGTGTGCCTATGCGCTGCTGTCGCTGTTGTCTCGTATCTGCAGCATCAGGATACCGTTCTAGGAGGTAAGTACGAACACAGCGACCTGGAGAATACCAATGTATGACAATGTATGAGAGAGTAAAAACTGATTCGCTACATCTAGGACTTGTCCGCCCTTCGACGAATTTTGAAGTCAACCAGCTGCTGACGAGCTACCTTCCCACTATATTCTCAACAGTGGTCGAACCGTTCTGGGTCATGCTCAACCGATATTTGTGCCTCTTGCAGCCATTTTACGACCTTACATCTGGACGCGGGACCGCCAAGCGAACGATTGACGCTCGATACACCGCGTTACCGCCGCAGCTTGCTCTTTGGCGAGCCTTTCGATCCGGGCATCTCCTTCTAGGGTCTATTTGCATCATTGCTCTATTAGCAAATGTTCTAGCAGTCGGGCTGGGCGCCATATTTAATGACAGTCCCACACAGAAAGTGTATCCCGTCGTGATGACACCTGTGAAGCAGGCAAAATTCGATCAAACGGGTGTGCAAAACGTCACTTCAAAATGGATCGCGGGTCTGCCCGATAATTACGAAGATCCTATGTACACGCTCATGGCAAACTGGTCCTCTGGAGCCCCTTTACCGCCATGGACCACGGCCGAGTTTACCTACCTCCCTGTCAACATCACATCCGAGACCCCTTCAGGAAACGACCTATACACTGTCACAACAACCGGATTCGGTGTAGATCCTTCGTGTATATCCATGGGCACGATAGTCACAGAAAACGAGCCGCCAACGGTGAACACGAGTTTCGGTCGAACCGATCCTCCGCCGAAAGGCTGCGCCAAGGAGTATTCCATTGCAACCCTATCGTTCAACAAAACGGACTACAAGGTACCTGAAGGGCGAGCCGCAGCAGAGGTTGCCAACACCATGAGACCGGGCAAGGATGTCTTCAACGACTTTGTAAATGAGTGCGATAACTCATTCCTGGTGGGATGGTCCCGAGCGGATATCAAGAACAAGACGGGTGTGATGAACACGTCTCTTGTCGTGTGCAAGCCGGTTTACAAAGTTGCCGATTTTCGGGTCGTGTTCGACAGCGAGGGATACATCAGAAATGCAACGCCCATTAGCAACTTCACGTCCTCAATCCCATATCCGAGCTCGTTTACTTATCCACCGATCATCAACGATATCAACAATGGTTTTCAGGGCTACGACGATTCTGAGGGATGGCATTCCGACGACGTTTCGTACACCTGGTTCATGTACCTACTTAAACTATACAGCGGCAACTCGGACTTTCTGGATCCCACGAAGCCGACGCCCGACCCGGAGCAGTTCCTCCCTATCGTGTCAGACGTCTACAAACGGATCTTTGCAATGATGGTCACGCTACACCAGGACGTCTTTGTCGACGCAGAGAACGGAACCACTGTGATGGGAAACCGCACCGTTACCGAAACACGCATCTTTGTGTCGACGACCGCATTCATCACGAGCACCACCATCCTCAGCCTCTACATCATCATGGTCTTCTTCTTCTATGGCTGCGGCGTCACATTTTTCCTCCCGCGCATGCCCACCAACATAGGGTCTTTGGTGGCGTACATTGCGCCGAGCAAACTGACACGAGAGTACGAGGGCGAGGGCGAGGGCGAAGAGGATGTGGCCAAGGATGGCGAAGTGGTTCCAAAGTACAGCTTTGGGCGATTTGTCGGTAGTGATGGAAAGGCGCATATCGGCATCGACTACGCGGATCGGGTGGTGCCGGTGAATCCGACTTCGCTGGAAAGGGGGGACACGAGGCAGGGTTCTGGGTTCTTGAAGAAGAGGGTCTTGCGTCTGAAGACGGCGTCAAAACATGAGAATGATAATTGGCTGTGAGCAAGTAGATAGAATCTAGAAGAAGCTGAAGAAGCATAAAGCCCAGAAGAGAGGAGGAGGGAGGAGAACTAGGATATACCCGAGCTCACGACGTTACAAATTCAGACTTTACATTGTCCAGTCTTGGGTCAGAGACGTGATCCCACTTACATCTCAACAAGGACAATATCATCATAGGCAAACCCGGCATAGTCCCGCTCAGCACTCAGTCACCTCACTCGAGCAAGGTACAATGTATAAAGTATGTATATGTATGCCCGACATGTTTGTATTTTTGATAATGTCTTCCCCTCTCGCGATTGGGGTATCTATATATATGCGGTATCATAAAGTGAGAGAAAAGATGTCAACCCAATCCATCTTCTAGAAAACCTGGAAGGAAACGAAGCAAAAGAAAAAGAAAGAGTGAAGTAATGTACAAGCTTTGAAGAAGAATCACCAAACCGTATCCAAAATCAGCCGGTGTCACAAACGACATGCAAGACAAGGAAACCCAACGAATCGCCAACCGAAGCAATCTCAACTCCCCTAAAATTTTGAAAGAGGCCTCGCTTCCATGTGCGCACGCGGATGAAAGAAACAAAAGCAACGCAGTGCATCACGCACACTTACGCACGCTTAGCGCGGCGCATCGACCTCTTGCCTCGCTTGGTAACCATCTTGAGGTTATCAGCCTGTCCGGACTGGCACTCAGTGCCAGCAGCCAGAGACTGAACAGCAGACCAGGTGCCGCTGGCACATCGCTGGAACTGGCTTCCGCCGACGCAGTTCCACTCGCCCTCAGAGGAGCAGGCAGTTCCGGCAGCAAAAGCACCGCTTGAGCCGGAGCCGGAGCCGGAGCTGGGAGGAGAGGCAGGGGCAGGGGCAGCGGAAGGTGTGGCAGCGGGGGCCTGGGACTGCACAGGCAAGTTGACACTCGGAGCCGAGGTGACTGCGGGCTGGGCGGCGGCAGGCTGAGAAGCCGGAGGCTGAGGGGAAGCAGGCGAAGCGGCCGTAGGCTGAGGCGCAGCAGGCTGGGTAGCTGGGTCTTGTCCACCAATGGGCTTGGTAATGAAAACGCCGCCGGGGACGCTCGATGAAGGTTGGGCCGGGACAGCGGTCGGCTGGGGAGCAGAAGTGGGAGCAGGGGCTTGTCCACCGCCGCTGCCATTAGCGACCGGGCAAGCAGTTGGGTTGGCAGGGCCCTTAAAGGCGTTCGTTGCTCCATTCAGCTTGACGACATCCGAACCAGGCTCGGGGAATTCAAGGTCAGTGTCGGGGAAGGTCGAACACTTGTCATCACCGGCACCGAAGATGTTGGCCCGGAACATGTCGGGCAGAGTGTCGAGGAAGCCCGAAGAGCCGCCTGATCCAGTGACGGTCAGGGGAGCACAGTTCATGTACATCTCACGGTTGCCGACCTTGTTGAACCAAGTCCAGGCGAGTGTATAGTTGCCAGCCTCCAACTCCTTGGGAATGGTGAAGTCGTACTTGTAGGGGTCGATGGCGGCGGCGTCATCACCCATGTTGCCGGCCTGGTCTTGCGCAGGGCAGCCACCCTCGATGGACTTAATAACCTTCCAGACGGAGTTCTTGTCGGGCTGGGCATCAGTAGTGACGGAGACCTGGCAAGAACCACCGCCGTGAACAGCGCTTCCAATGAAGGCGAGCTGCTGGGTACTGCCCTGGGCATAGACGTTGCTGGCACCCTCGAGGTTGTAGGAGCCAGTGCTTCCAATCTTGCAGGGGAAATCGGAGCCGCTGAGATCAAGAGGAGCGTTGTCCAGAGTTGACTTGCCGTAGGGTACTGGGTTGGACATCTTCATGTGGGCACTGGCGGCCGTAGCCAGCGCAGTGATGGTGAAAAGCTTGGAGAACATTTTGAAAAGAGGGTATAGATGATAGCAGAGTCTAAATCGTACCAGACGAAGAAGGCTCGAGTGCTGGAGTGGTGTATGTTGTCGTCAAGATGGAAAAGAATGCTTGAGAACTCGGAAACGTGATATAAAAGATATCACAGATTCTTATTGCTCCCTTTTTTTCAGAGTTTTGAAAGGCTTCAGGGTTGGATAGCGAGCAACCAGGCTGGCGTATGCAAATGAAGGCTTGAGAGATGGAGCAAGTAAAATGAAGAACAAAAACAAGGACTAGCCTCGCGTAAGAATGAAGGAGAGTGAGTCTTGACGACGACCACTTTGAAGGAAGGACTGGGCGACTGGAGATGTCTGGAACAAGAGAAACCCAGGGCAAGGTTGGGATGAGACCTTCATCTTATACATTGCGTGCCGCATAATGGCACGGTGGAGGAGAACTGGTCCAAGCAGCCGTACCCCTAGATCATGACTAGCACAAAGCAAGCAAGGGTTGCCCGATGTAGCTGCAGGAACAGAGCGACGAAGGAGTCATTGGCGAGGCAGGGGACGGGGCCCAGACAGGGACATGGGATGGCTCGCATGTTGCGCTCCAGCAGCGGCGGCGGGAACGCTCACGGAGAAGCAGACCCTCGGGGAAAGGGGGTTCCTGTCCAGTAGAGCACAGATGCGGGCTGAATATCTCGCGGCTTGGGGGCACGGCGGACCACTAGTGCGGGCTTGCCATCGAAGGGAGTGCCCTTGGGGGCGCAGTGATAGGCTGGAGTCGTCGTTTCAGAATCTCGAGAGCAGCGCCCGAAGTGGACGGAGGAGAGTGGGCATCAGCCGAAGACCCCAGAAGCCAAGTAGAGCTAGCATCAGCCAAAGTCGAACCCCCTGGATAACCTTTGCGTGGCCTCTCTCATTCTCTCTTCCTCTGCTTTCCTCATCCTTCACAAGCAAGTTTGCCACCACCTGCTGCTCAATGCGACGCTGTGGCTAGCACATACCGCGGGCAGGAATGTGCACCGGGTTTGTCCCGGACAGGGGTCAGACGTCCTCTGGTCTGTGGTCCGTGGGTTGGATTATGCGCGAGGTGGACCAATCTTGCCACGGCCTGATCTCCAGACTAGGAATATTATTCCAAGTCCCTTGAGCAATCATTCGAGCCGTGTTTGAATATGGAGGCCTGCTTGAAGGATTGCAAGTGCGTTTTCTTGTGAGTTCGGCGCGGCCTGACCGGCGTCGTAGAACAGTCAAGGTAGCATTTGGAAACGAGTAAGACGTAGGCACCTTCGATTGCGGGGGGAGAGCCCAGTCCAGAATGCTACCCTGCCCGCGCTGGTACTCGTCCTTGTACCTGCTGGACGCATCGTGACACCATGGCCGCCAATTGGGCCGAGCCGAACCCTTGGGTTCAGATATTCTCGGAGGCCACCAAACGATAGCACGAGACTGCACCTCGTAGCCCATTGGTAGGCTCCACAGCCGTCACGCTCTCCCCGGTCTTACGTTCACAATTGGCCACGCCATGCCAAGCCATGGCATAGAGAAAACCAGTGAGGACAGCTCGCACCATGGATCTCCATGTGCTCCGGCAAAGACGGCTGAAGCTGCTTAGGCGCCAGGTTCCTCCTGCATCAGCCGCCAGCATCCAGGAAAACAGTTGGTGATAGTAGTATCCGGTGTACCGCGTTTGCTGTCTTGCGCTGGCGCCGAGGGGGATGCACCGCGTCCCTGAGCTACTGCAGCTGCAAGAACAAACTGAGCTTCTGGCGTAAACGAGGCAGACTTGTAAGCCGTCTTGCCACACACATTTGCTTCGGTAGCGGGGATGTGAGCCTCAGGGGTTGGATGCACCAAAGGCAAAGCTGACCAAACCGAGGAATGTCACTTGTTCAAAGCATGCAGTACGGAGTACGTGCGTCTATCCTCGTGTGAGAAACGAGCAGTTGCCTCCAATCACTGGGATGGTGCGCGGAAGTCGGCATCGCGTCAAGAATGCGGCTTCATGCGTTAACCGCCAATGGCCAGGAATGACGAAGAGAGAGACGAAAGCGATATTGCTGCGTTTCATGCTCCCATCTTGACTGTTTTGCTGAGCTGCGACCTGCGAGGTTGCTGGAAATACTGCTAGTAGTATTCCAGAGAGCCTGGGATGTGGAGACGGTGCACGGGGATTTTGGCCAGCCAAACGGCCAGGATACACAGATTGGGATCGGCCGCGGCCCGAAATGTAATGCTCTGTTGGTCCGAAGGCAATTGCTTGTTCGACGATGCTGGCTCTTGGGACGTTCGGTTTAACATCGTTGCGTGCTCTATGGACTGCTTGGAGTCCCATGGCAGGGCATGGACACCAGCATGTCGGTGTTTCTCATGCCTTTTCCCTTGCGCTGGAGATCATAGTCGTGAAGTCCGGCAACTGCCAGCCGAGGCTGCACTGCCGCACTGAACGAGGCAAAGGGGCGCTCGCCACTTCGTGGTCACTGTGCAGGTGGCAGTGGTGTGTACGCGTCGTACTCGTAAAATGCATCGTGTCGCAGCGTCGGTACATGTCTACGCTCTGACATGCCATCCCACGCCACAAGGAAAAAGACGCGTATTCAATAACACGGAAATGTCTCTGTGCGAACAGTCGTCCCTCCATCAGATCTCAATGCGACGCTGGAAGAGGAAAACTTCTTCTCAGACCTCGTCCCTGGGAATGCAGGGTCAGGGGGGGCTGGCGGCAGGGGTGTCTAATACCTCATCAGCAGGGTTACCTATGCAGAACTAGCCTCTCTTGCCGTGGGGTTGAATCGACTTCTGGTGAAACAAAGGCTCGTTTCATGGTCAGCAGCTTCTTTTCCGTGCCTTGTCTCGATCTGGCTTGGGCCGATGCCGTCTTCCATCGACTTGGACGCTTCTGCCAGTCATCTCTACCGTATCCCGGACATCGCAGACGACAACAGCAAGCCGGATAGGGATGATCCTTGACTGACGGTGCGTAATGGCGGCGAACGGGCTGAATCGCAGGGCGCCAAATCTGGCACCGGACGCGGATTCGCAGCAGGCTAGCGGTGATGGCTGCAGGTCGTTTGGGCTTTTTCGTTTCGTTTCGACGGCTAGTGTGAATGTCATAGGCGCTGAGGCTTGAGCAAGTCGACGAGCTGCAGACCAGTCGGAGCCGTTGAAGCCTTGTCGATGCCCCGAAGTTGACGCCTGAGGGTGAGCGAGCGGGTTGGTTGGTGATGTTGCAGCCCGGCTTCCTCACCGCCTCGAGGCTCTCAGCTCAGGTACTAAGTACCTAGGTAGGTATCTAAGTACGGAATACCTTAGTAAGGTACCGCACAAGGCTCTGACGTATTTGGTGCCTGCCCAACGGCAACTCGGTGCGTCAGGTCCAAGCTGCACCTTCCTTCTAGCTTCCAAGCCAACAACTAAGAAGCTGTTGAGCCTATAGCGGTCCGTAGCGCCTACCCAGTTCGATAGCTCCAGATCCTAGTGGCGCATCTGTGCTTCAATAGCCGCCTGAGGCTCTGCTGGAGCCGGAGGAGCGTGCGCGTGTGTCTGGCGCTTGACGTTGAAGCTGTTGTGATATCACTGTGTTGGACTCACTCATGATAGGTACTCATCAGATATTACTGTACATGCTTGAAGACTGCATTAGCTAAGCAGAACTGCGTCGGGTTGCTGCCGTGGGTACTACAGTGCTTGTCGCTTGGATGTAACCACTCTCGTGGATCAAAGTCTACCTGGTCTGGTTACATTGATGGTAACGTACCAGCACTCACATGTGAAAACACCAACATGGACCTCTTATCCAACCGAGATTCTTAACTAATGCCATATTATCCTACAAAAGGAAAACAGACACTCAATTACACAACAGCCAAGACGGCTCAATATGATGAAGTCTAAGAAATCGAAATTGCTGGGACGTCGGTTCCGACAGGCTCAAATTCTGCGGAACCACCGCATGAATCTCTGTGATTGCTCAATGCCAGAAGCCCCTGTGCTTGGCATGGCCCTGCGGCTCCAATCAATGCTGTGGTCCCTCCTTGGCCGCGGGCTCAGTAATATCGCAACGACACACAACAGGCTCCTCTTTCATACTGACTATTGATGAGGCTGTCGGCTGAGGCTTCTCTTTTCGGCTCGAGAATTCATCACAAGTTGCATCCGGACATTACAATACTTTGGCTATCCTATCAACGCCTCAGCGGCAGACCCATCGCTCCGAAGCCACAATAACCATTCCACCCTCGCAATCTCAATTAATATACATTTAAGCTTCTTTGAGCATTACGCCGCTTACAGCAGGTCATAGACTTCGAGCTACCTCGGTATCAGGTCCGAAATGCTCTTTTTTCCGGTGCTACCGTCTACCTTCTTGATTCGGCAATGGTGTGCGTTTCTGGAAGATTGCCTTGCTGGCCTGTGACAAACAAACCATCGTCAATTCTAGTCGGATATATATATATATATATATATATATATATTACGCAATGATATAGCCATTTGAAGAGAGAAGAAGCTCTATAGAAAGTAAGCAAGATGAGTCAACGAGCTGCAACAAGCAAGCGCACAACAGAACGGTTTCCAGCATTGTAGTCAAGCCATTTGAAGTCGATGTCTGTTGAGCGTTGATGCCGTACCGATACAGCATTGAATACAACCCGAAAAGTAAGAGCTTGATGCTGGATTGTCCCAGTGAATAACATATGAAAATCAGGTAAAGTTTTGTTCCTTTCATAACTACCCATGTTCGCAATATACGACAATGTGCAAGGCTTGATATGAGAAGCGTATTGAGAAGCGTATGGAGAAACGTAACCCGGGATTCTTACTTCGGGCATCTGAAACGGCGCGATTGTTAGATCATAGTAGGTACACAGCAATTGTCCATCCTGTCATGTTAGCACAGGAGGGACAAGGCTATAATCCCTGCAAATCTTGGAGAAGAGTCCGGATCTATCATTGTCTTCCTCTATATGACACGCCAAGAATCCAGAGTCTTGACAAGGTTCGTCTATCCATCAGTCTACCACTCGAATGATGATCATCCGACGTACGCCCACACCTGATGTGTAGTCGCTCAGCGTACGATGCTCAAGGATTCAGGTTGTTTTCAACAACTGCCTTCTCCTCTACATCTGCAAATCAGTAAACGTGGATCTCTCAGAAGGGGCGTAGTAATAGCAGCTCAAGGAGTTACCTTCTGAGAACGCCCAGTCACCTCGGGTCCACAGCTTCATCCTCTGCTCGCGGAACTCTTCAAAGTCCCATTCACGCTTCTCAAGCTGGTCGGGGTTGAGAAAGACGTAAACGTCCGCCTCCTTGACCTCTCCCTCAACTTCCTTTCCGTCCTCCATCTTCAGGAGCTTGACCTTGACCTTGATCCGCTTATACTCATCACCCTCAAAGATGTCCAGCTTGTGAATGTTTGCGTCAGTCAATCCAGTCGCGTACATGCCTCGCACGCAGTGGCCTGGCTCTTCGACAATGGCGGGATAGTCTGCATATTGAACCCTGTGGCGGCAGTAGCCATCGAGAATGGCTGGGGTGAAGGTGTGCAAGTCTTGGATTGCCTTTGGAGGCTGCTTGTCCGCGTAGCAAACGCTGAAGAAGACCTCTGGTGCCATCTGCTGCAGTCAGTGTCCTTCCTGTCAGCGTCTGTGGGTTGAATGAGTTCTTTACCAAGGTGCCTACAATATCACCGGTTATGTTAGTCAAATAGCCCAGAAAGTCCAGAAAAGTTCAAAGCAAGAGATCTGGTACTCACCATAGAAGAAAGCTGCGTATTCACCACTCATCTTGTAATTATTATTGTGAGTGGTTGCTTTGCGTTGCTCGTTGCCGCTATCGGACTTTCAGCGGTCTAGGTTAGGATGGCACTCGAGAGTTGGCTTTTCAATGTTGACCTGGGCACAAGAAGAGCAATCAAGGCGGTGGACGCGATGCTGGCTTTATAGAAATAATCTAGAATGAAAACTGAAAGAATTCCGAGAAAAGAGTCGCTTTGTTGTCTGATTGATGTCGGCTTTCTTTGTTATCTCCTCGGCTGTGCTCGAAGACTTCCCCGCCGTTTCGATAGCTTCCCAGTGGTGGGGTTCCGGAGCTTCTCTTTGTTCACAGAGCGCGACAGCATGAACCCTGGATTACTCCGACGGTGATCGAGACCGATCAGGAATTTGACTTTGTCAACTCGACAGTTAAGGCACAAAAAATTTGCAGAGGTGAGATCTGAACAGATAAGAAGATGAGAGGCGGCAATGAGAAATTAGAAGAGACGAAGAGAGATAACGGCACTTGAGGCCGGATGTCAGAGTCAGACTTCTGTGACTTCTGTGACCTCAGAAGTTGTCTAGCTGGGCTGCTACGCGGGGCTTGATGGAAGGTAGTGCTATTCGGGTGAATCAAGTCCACCGGATGCCTACAGGCCTACCACTTATGTATGTACTCAGGTAGGATGCAATATGTTGATGATCATGATGGTCATGGCATATTAATAGCTTCAAGGTTCTTGAACAGAAAGTGATTCTGAATGGGGCTCGAAGCTGGTACGATCAAACGCAAAAGCTCCCGATCCGGCGCTAGAACCCTATCGATAAGATAGGGCTAGATTCACACCGCCGATAAGAGGCGTGCGCATGGGCTAGCGCCCCGGAAAATCATTGACACGCCGCCTAGCGCAATTGGTTTTGGCGACGACGGTGCCCAGTTCTGCTCGAAGTCTGGAAAATTCACGGGCGTCACGGTTCAAGCTTCGATTCGCAAACTGAGACTGAGCCGCCCAAGGCTGCGAAACCCCCATCTCCTGCGGTCGCCTCTCCACCACCACCTCCGCGCAGACGCCTATCCTTACCTGCGCAGCGACCCTCTGGCAGTATTGCATCGCCTCAGGTGGCATTTCTTACTTGGGGCTTGCCTTGAACGCAGCTTTATTGCGTCCCGCAGCGCTTTCGTGAGCTCTCGCGGCGCGTCCTGGTCCCGCCCCGTCCTCAGCCTTGCTGCGAATCGACGTCCCCGGCATCGCCTCGCCATCGCTTCCGCGGATGGAAGCCAGAGCTGCGTCTCGCGGACGCCAATAATGCAGCCATGTCGGGAACTACTATTGACGATGTCGTAAAGCGACTCAGCACCTCGGATATAGGTACGAAGATGCCGCCGCCGCCCCTCCGCTGTCCCTTGCCAACGCCGCCTCCGTCCTGTCGCATGCCTCAACCCCCATCTCCCCATGCTAACCTGCTGTTGATCAACAGAGACCCGACTCAAGGTGGAAGCCGCGACCACCTTGCGCGACAGCCTGGACGCCTACACCACTGGCCCCATCTACGAGCCCTTCTTGAGACGGCTGATGCCCATCTTCATCAACATTCTGCGTGGACCATGCATCTTCCAAAGCAACTCCCCGGAGCAGGTAAGGGTCTTGTGGGATGATTTGATGATTTGGGACCAAGTGTAGCTGACGGTTGATGGTAGAAACTCCGCAACTGCATCCTCGAGGTGCTTCACCGACTCCCGACTGGCATGTCGCCTCCCGAGCCGTTCAAGCCTTACGCCGAGGAAATTGTCGATCTGCTCATGCAGTTAGTTCGAACCGACAACGAAGATAACGCAACGCTATGCGTCAAGATCATATCCGACATCATGCGGCATCAGCATCAGACCTTACAGAGCAAGGTCCAGCCTTTCCTGACCCTCATCCAGGAGCTCTTTGACCAGATGGAGAGGGTCGTCCACGAGCAGCTCGACAATGCGTCTCTCGCCCCGAATCCCCAGCCTGGTGCACCGTCAACACCAGGCAGCACACAAGCCAACTTCCAGTCGCCTCGGCCAGGCTCTCCGGTAGCCTCAGTGACTGAGCTTGGCGCTGATCCACAGCAGCAGAATCGACCGCTTCTCAAGGGAATGCAATCCTTCAAGGTCCTTTCGGAATGCCCAATCATCGTCGTCTCCATCTTTCAAGTCTACCGCAACACTGTGCAGCTTAATGTGCCTAGGTTTGTGCCGCTTATCAAGGGCTTCCTGTCACTCCAAGCAAGCGCTCAGAAGCAGGCCCACGAGGAGGCTGCTGCCAGGGGCGACATTCACACGGGTGTGAGCCCAGGGATCAAGAACCGTGCCGCGTTTGGCGATTTCATCACCGCCCAGATCAAGACCATGAGCTTCTTAGCCTATCTCCTCCGCCAATACGCCTCTCAGCTCAAGGACTTCCTACACTTATTACCCGATATAGTGATTCGATTGCTCAAAGACTGCCCGCGGGAGAAATCGGGCACGAGAAAGGAGCTCCTCATTGCGATTCGGCACATTATTAACTATAATTTCCGAAAGATCTTTCTCCCCAAAATCGACGAACTCCTGGATGAGCGCACATTGACGGGAGACGGTTTGACTGTTTACGAGACGATGCGGCCTTTGGCGTACAGCATGTTGGCAGATCTGATTCACCATGTCCGCGACTCATTGACTCCGGAGCAGATTCGCAAGACAGTGGAGGTGTATACAAGAAATCTCCAGGACAACTTTCCCGGCACCAGTTTCCAGACCATGAGCGCGAAACTGCTTCTCAACATGGCTGAGTGCATCGCGAAGCTTCCGAACAAGGTGGACGCAAGGCATTATCTCATGATGATTCTCAACGCGATTGGAGACAAGTTCGCCGCCATGAATCGGCAATACCCGAACGCTGTCAAGCTTTCCAAGCTCTATCACCAGCAGGCCGAGGCTGGCGCCCCCGAAACATACCTTGCCGATAAGGAGCACCCGCCGGACTGGGACGAAACGGACATCTTTTCAGCAGTGCCCATCAAGATCTCCAATCCAAGAGATAGGGGAGCTGACCCGGTTGGGGACAACAAGTTTCTTTTCAGAAATTTGATGAATGGGCTCAAGAACACCTTCTATCAGCTGAGGACATGTAACATTGGGACGCCGATTGACCCTCAGAATGCGCCGCCACACTGGCAAGAGGTTGCTTACGGCTTCACGGCCGAAGAGGTCAATGTCATTATCAAGCTGTTCCGGGAGGGCGCGTATGTCTTTAGGTACTATGAGATAGAGAAGCCCGCCACCGAGAATCAGTACGTCTCGCCTGTCGAGTATATGGCCAACTTCTACATGGTCTCGAGCAGCAAGGAGGAAAAAGATCTTCTCGAGACGTTTGCCACGGTCTTCCATTGCATCGACCCGGCCACCTTCCACGAGGTCTTTCAGCAAGAGATCCCGCACCTTTACGACATGATCTTCGAGCATACCGCTCTCCTCCATATCCCTCAGTTCTTCCTTGCCAGCGAGGCGACGTCCCCGAGTTTCTGCGGCATGCTCCTGCAGTTTTTGATGGAGCGGATCGACGAAGTTGGCTCAGCGGACGTGAAGAAATCCTCCATTCTGCTGCGGCTTTTCAAGCTGGCATTTATGGCAGTCACTTTGTTTGCCACGCAGAATGAGCAGGTTTTGCTGCCCCACGTGGTCAACATCGTCACGAAATCCATTGAGCTGTCTACCAAAGCGGAGGAGCCCATGAACTACTTCCTGCTCCTACGATCCCTCTTTAGAAGCATTGGCGGTGGAAAATTTGAGCAGCTCTACAAACAGATCTTGCCGTTGCTGGAGATGCTTCTGGATGTCCTGAACAATCTTCTAATGGCTGCGCGGAAGCCTTCAGAGCGAGATCTCTACGTTGAGCTCTGCCTCACTGTTCCAGCTCGTCTCAGCCATCTGCTGCCGCATTTGAGCTTTCTCATGCGTCCCTTGGTTGTGGCTTTGCGGGCCGGAACAGATCTTGTCGGCCAGGGATTGAGAACTCTGGAGCTTTGTGTTGATAACTTGACAGCGGACTATCTGGATCCCATAATGGCACCTGTCATCGATGAGCTGATGACCGCCCTCTTCGATCATCTCAAACCCCATCCCTACAGCCACTTCCATGCGCATACCACCATGCGCATTCTGGGAAAGCTAGGGGGTAGAAATCGCAAGTTCATGACGGGCGCGGTTCCTCTCACATACACCAACTATGCCGATGATGCCTCGAGCTTCGATCTACGGCTCATTGGGTCCAAGAAGGACAGAGCCTTCCCAGCCGACCTGGGCATTGATCTCGCGATACAGAAGCTGATGGAGGTGCCGCGGCACAACAAGCTCAATGCCCAGACTCGACAGTATGACGACTACTACAAGAAGCAGGCCATCCATTTCATCAAGACCCAGCTGAAGCTTCGCATCGGGTTCGATCAGCTGCCAGAAGACTACCCCAGGATTGTCAGGCTCCAGGCACAGGATTTCCTCAATCGCAAGATGGACATCAACTTTGCGCCGTTTGAGGTCTCGAGCCGCGACAAGTCTATACCGAAGAAGGACGAGCAGGACAAAGTCACCAAGAGGCTGCTCAAGGCCGTCATGTTCTCGCAGTCCATACCGGATGTGAAGCAGGAATCCAGTGCCTTCCTCCTCGATGTGTGTCGGCACTTTGTCCTCATTGAAGTGGGAAGGTCCCTCATCGATCTCAAGCGCAACTACAACCCCTTTGACCCCAAGGCGGGCGAGGGCCCGCTGACCATCGATACCCGTGTCTTGTCGGATGCAATCGTCGAATCACTGGCCTCTGACCATCCGGACGTTCGTGAAGCGGCGCAGCAGGCGATCCGGGAACTCTACAGGTGCACAGCCCTCATCTTTGGCTCTGAGGCCAACGTCGGCCGCCTTCACCTATTCAACCATCTCAGCAACACGTTCTGCCACAGCTGCTATGAGGAAGAGTGGTTTACAAAGACAGGAGGCAGCCTTGGCATCAACTTCTTGCTTACGGAGCTTGACTTGGGCGACGCTTGGGTGACGTCTAAACAGACCGAGTTCATTCGCGCGCTCATGTATGTCATCAAGGATATGCCGCTGGATCTCCCAGAAAAGACAAGGTGTCTTGCTCAGACCAGCCTCGAGGTCCTGCTCAAGCGAATCACCAAGAACATCAAGAAAGAAGACGCTCTGCCAATCCAGCAGCAGCCAGGGCAGCCGCAGGCTAAGCAGCCCCGCCTCGCGCAAATCTGCATGCAGTTCAACAACGAGCTCTCTCACATGAACAAGTTTGTCCGCGAGACAGCCAAAAGCTCCTTGGAGCTCATTGCGAAAGCTGCTGGCTGTGAGGTATGGCAGCTCGTCGAGCCATACAAGGAGAGGTTTCTCCAGCCCATCTACGCCAAGCCCCTCCGCGCACTCCCCTTCCCGATACAGATTGGATATATCAATGCCATGACATATCACATGGGCCTTAAGAGCGACTGGGTTACTTTCGACGAGAATCTTAATCGTCTGCTGATGGAGTCGCTGGCGTTGGCCGACGCAAACGATGAGTCTCTGGCCAACAAACCTGCCGAGTTCAGAACGCATGAGCACATCGTCAACTTGCGCGTTTCATGCATCAAGCTTCTCAGCACTGCAATGGCCTTTGAGGAATTCGCAAACAATCCAACCAAGGGCAAGATCCTCTCGGTGTTTTTCAAATGCCTCTACTCCGAATCGAAGCCAACCATTGCAGCGGCAAACGATGCTCTGAAGTCGGTATTGGCGGTTGACAGACGTCTGCCCAAGGACCTGCTTCAGAGTGGTCTGCGTCCTGTCCTGCAGAGTCTGTCGGACCCCAAGCGCCTCAACACTCATGGATTAGACAATCTGTCGAGACTCTTGAAGCTCCTCACAAGCTACTTTAAGGTCGAAATTGGCGCTCGTCTGCTTGACCAGATTGAGTCTATTGTTGAGCCAAACGCCTGGCAACAGATTTCCTTCACTTTCTTCGAGCAGCATCCTCAGATGAAGGTCATCACCGCCATCTTGAACATCTTCCACCTTCTACCCGCCCCAGCAGAAGCATTTAAGGACCGTCTGATCGACTGCTTTCTCGGGCTTGAAGAGCGGCTTCGACGAACCCACCAGAGTCCATTCCGACTCCCAATGTTCCTCTACCTGAACCGATACCCTAAAGAGATCTGGGCTTATCTGCTCGGCAAGCTGGATGATCTGAAGCACGGACGACTTCTGGCACAAGTCCTTTCACATCCCGATAGTACGCCCTTGAGGGAGACGGCCGTGGAAAACCTGGAAGGATTGATCGCCAAATGCAACGAGATAATTGGAATGAACAATGAGAAGAAGTATGTTGCCATTGTCAACACGATCAACATTCTCCACTCCCTTGGTCAGTTCCCAGCTTCCAGCGCTTGGATGGATAAGAAAGAGCACCTCACGTGGCTCAAAGCCATTGGAAAGGATCTCGAAGCCAACATTCGGGGCTATTCGCTCCCGGCATTTGTTCGACTGCCCGGCTACCAAGCCGCTGAGCAGCTGATGAACATCCTCGTCAAGTCTTTGGAGAGGTCACCGAGAGACCTGGATGCTCTATTCAGCCTGGTAGAGTCCGTTGCCGCTGAAGAGTTGCGTTCGACGCAGCCGTTGTTCTCCTTCATCTACAACAAGATTATCTGCAGCGACTCGATGGAGTTTTGGAAGTCGACGTTCCTGCGCTGCCTGGAAACCTACTCGGGAAAGACGGCGTCGAACAAGACGAAATATTTCCTACTCCATTACATCGTCAACCCCATCGTTGCTACGGATGTCATGCGGAACTGGCATCAACTGGAGCAGAATCGGACCCAAAGGTTGATGGACCGAACAATCATTGATGCCGTGAGTAGCAAGATCTGGAAAGTGCATCCTGAGATGACTCTGGATGATTCGGCTCAGCCAGGTATCGACCACATCCGGTTCGAAGTGCTGCAGCTTTCAGCAATGCTTGTCAAATACTACCATGCAACACTCCAGGAAGCGCGGAAGGACATCATTAAGTTTGGCTGGACTTTTATCCGCCTGGATGATATCATCAACAAGCATGCGGCGTATGTCGTGATTGGGTACTTCATTGCTCATTACGAAACGCCTCCCAAAATCGTCAGCCAGGTATATCTGTCCCTGTTGAAGACCAATTCCAACGAGGGCCGGGCTTTGGTGACCCAAGCGCTGGAGCTCATAGCTCCGGTTCTTCCCAAGCGCTGTGGTAGCGGTCCCGGCGATAGGAGCACACCATGGGCCGTTGCACCCCGCCGCATTTTGACAGACGAACAGAACATGCAGCAGATGACCAGCATCTTTCACTTCCTTGTGCGACACCCTGAGCTTTTCTACGAGGCGAGGGACAAATACGCCGTTCTCATTATCACGTCTCTGCGCAAGGTTGCGGCGCCGCCAAACCCTTCCCACGAGAGCAAGAAGCTGGCATTGAACATGATGTGGCTGATCTGGACCTGGGAGCAGTGGCGGATCGAGGGCAAACCAGCATCCCTTCCAACGACAAGAGCGCTCTCGGACTCCCCAGTTTCTAAGAAGCGGAAGCTGGACAGTGATCAGCCAGACCGACCGGAGTATCAGATCCCGCCGCCCTACCGCCACAAGATGGTGAAGTATCTGGTGGAGTTCATCGCACAGCTTAACGAGCGATACCATCTGCCATCTGCCAAGCCCCGTGGATCTCCAGCCAGTGCGCTTCCGGTGTCTGCGCCCACGACGGAACTCTGCAAGAAGGCCATGGCGCTGCTTTACAATCTCGTGCAACCTCAATGCTGGGGGGATCTGGATCTCGACTTGTTCCCCAACGTGACAGATGTCATTCTTGCTCACGAAAGGACTCAGACCGCTCTCAATGCTGACCCTGCGGACAAGGAGAAGTACGACGAGAAGTTCCTCACGAACATCATCAACACCCTTCAGGTTGTCCGTATTCTCCTCAACTTCAAGTCCGATGAGTGGATCCAACGGAACATTGCACCGATTCAGAAGGTGCTGGAGAAGTGTCTGAAGTCGGAAAATCCGGAGATTCAAGACTGTCTACACCTCGCTGACAAGGAGTACGATGATGGTCGCGACCTAAAGTCCACCGTCGGGCGCATCCTCGATGCGGTGCCTGAAGATACCCCTATGGAAGATGCGGATGCTGAGGGAGAGTCCGAGGTACAGACGTCTGAAATCGTGGCATATCTCTCCCAGATTGCGACAGAACAGATGAACAGCAACTTGTACGTGTCGGGCGTCAATATCCTGTGGTCCCTAGGGAATCGCAAGCCCGCGATTATTGACCAGCATATCCCTTCGCTCATGAAAGCCATGCAGAGTAAGCATGCGCGAGAACATGTGCAGCACTACAGCGCCCTGGCCAATCAAGCGACTGGCATCCAGCGCACCCAGGAGGCCAACGGAACCACCACCGGGGAGCTTTCTGCCTATGATCTCGAGATGCAGACAAAGTTGATGATCAAGGAGATTCAGGTCGTGGCCCTGCGAATGGAAACTCTGGGCGACAACCGACGACCCTTCCTGAGCGTGTTGGCAACTCTTGTCGAGAAATCCATGCATATCGAGCTGTGCACAGAAATTCTGGGCATGGTAGAGGGCTGGGTGTTCCGATCGGAAGGGACTTGGCCGACTCTCAAGGAGAAGACGGCGGTCTTACATAAGATGCTCTCCTTCGAACATAGGCAAGATCCTACGATGCTTTCCAAGTTCCTGGAGCTGGTGATTCGCATCTACGAAGACCCCAAGATCACCCGCACCGAGCTGACCGTGCGGATGGAGCACGCCTTTCTCATTGGCACCAGAGCGGTTGACGCGGAAATGCGAAACCGATTCATGGCCATCTTCGACAAGAGCTTGTCCAAGACAGCCACCGTCCGCCTCTCGTACGTGCTCACGTCGCAGAACTGGGATACTCTTGCCGATTCCTACTGGCTCGCACAGGCCAACCAGCTTTTACTCGGGGCTGTGGAGATGAATACCAACATTCAGCTCCATGCGGACGACTTCAAAGTGATCGCCCCCTCCCAGCTGGCTGCCGTGTATCCCCGGGACAAGGATTCGAGGGAGCCGACCATGATGGTTGATGAAAAATTTGAGGCTCTCCTGGCCAATCACAGACGTTTCATGGCTGAACTGGGAGATGTGAAGGTCCGGGATATCATCGAGCCACTGACGCAGTTGCAGCACATCGACAACCCACTGGCTCATCAGCTCTGGGTAGTCATCTTCCCCATGTACTGGTCTGCGACTCTGCGGGATGAGAGGCCCGACCTTCAGCGCGGCATTGTCTCGCTACTCACGAAGGATTATCACAATCGCCAAATCGACAAGCGCCCCAACGTTGTCCAGTCCCTGATAGAGGGAGTGGCCAAGACGTGGCCAGAATGTAGGCTTCCTCCGCACGTCTTGAAGTTCGAAGCCAAGACGTACGATGCGTGGTATGCAGCGCTTGTGCAGCTTGAAAACGCAGCGATCAATCCAGGGCCCGACTCGGCCACTGTGCGCGAAAGCAACCTCGATGCGTTGGTGGATCTCTATGCATCTTTGCAGGAAGACGATCTTTTCTACGGGACTTGGCGTCGTCGATCTCAGTTCGTAGAGACAAACGCCGGACTTTCGTACGAACAGAATGGCATGTGGGACAAGGCCCAGAAGCTGTACGAAACAGCGCAGATCAAGGCAAGAACAGGCGTGATTCCTTTTTCCCAAGCCGAGTACATGATCTGGGAGGACCACTGGGTCCTTTGTGCCCAGAAGCTGCAGCAATGGGAGATTCTTCAGGACTTTGCCAAGCACGAGAACTTCCAAGACTTGTTGCTGGAATGCGCCTGGCGCAACACGGAGATGTGGCAAGACGAGCAGCACCGCGAGGCCTTGGACAACATCATCAAAGGAGTTATGGACGCCCCCACGCCGCGACGAGCTTTCTTCCAGGCGTTTATGTCTCTGCTCAAGTTCCACAACCAGCAGGAATCGGCGACCGACTTTGCTCGCGTGTGTGATGAAGCGATACAGCTGTCCATTCGGAAATGGCATCAACTTCCGACGCGACTCACAAACGCCCACATCCCTCTGCTGCAGAATTTCCAACAGTTGGTCGAGCTGCACGATGCTAGTGTCATCTGCCAGAGCCTGGCCAACACGAACGCGTCGAATCTCGATGTCAAATCCGGGGAGCTCAAGCTGCTGCTTGGCGCCTGGCGTGATCGGCTGCCTAACATATGGGACGACATCACGGCTTGGCAAGACTTGGTGACTTGGAGGCAGCACATCTTCAACCTCATCAACCACACCTATCTCCAGCTGCTGCCGCAGCAAGGCCAGCAGAACACAGGTGGAGCCTCCTTCGCGTATCGTGGCTTCCACGAGACTGCCTGGATCATCAACCGCTTCGCTCATGTGGCTCGGAAGCACAACTTGCCGGAAGTGTGCATCAACCAGCTCAGCCGCATCTACACGCTCCCCAACATTGAGATCCAGGAGGCCTTTTTGAAGCTTCGGGAGCAAGCAAGGTGCCATTACGAAAATCCCGAAGAGCTGAACAGTGGCTTGGAAGTCATCAACAATACAAACTTGAACTACTTCAATCCCCAGCAGAAGGCCGAGTTCTACACTCTGAAGGGCATGTTCCTCGAGAAGCTTGAGCTCAAGGAGGAGGCCGACGCAGCTTACGGCACCGCCTTGTACTTTGACATTGGAGCGGCAAAGGCCTGGGCCGAGTGGGGGTACTTCAACGATAGGAAGTTCAAGGAAGACCCGTCGGATCTCAATGCTGCTAGGCAGGCACTCACGTCATACCTACAAGCTGCAAGCAGCTACAAGAATGCCAAGTCGCGGAAGCTCCTGTCCAGGATTTTGTGGCTCCTTAGCCTGGACGATGCCAAGGGCACCATTGCTGCGGGTTTCGACGACTTCAAGGGCGAGACGCCGACGTGGTACTGGATCACCTTCATCCCCCAGTTGCTGACTGGCCTGGGTTACAAGGAGGCCCCGCGTGTGTATCAAATCCTTCTCGGCATCGCCAAGTCCTATCCCCAGGCTCTATACTTCCAGCTCAGGACAAACAGGGAAGATATGATGGCCATCAAGAAGACCCAGGAAGCGAAAGAGAAGGCGAGGCTGCGAGCTCAATCAGCGACAGCCAATGCCAAGCCCAGCACGGCTTCTCCCCTGCAGACCAAGCAGGACGCGCCCAAGGCTGATGGGGCAGCATCACGCCCCGGCACTGCCAGCGGCGGCGATGCGGCTCACGTCAAGGCGGAGAATGTCAAGACGGAGAACGGCGAGGCCAATGGCGGCACAGCGGCATCGGCAGTGCCCACAAACGGCGCCCAAGGCCCAGAGCAGGCACAAGCCCAAGCCCAAGCCCAGGGTGGCCTGGCGCAGGCTCACCCAGCAGGCCAGAACCAGAAGAGACCACCGTGGGAATTGACTGAAGAGGTCATGTCGGTGCTCAAGACGGCATTCCCCCTGCTGGCCCTGTCAATGGAGACAATGGTGGACCAGATTCAGAAGCACTTTAAGTGCCCGCCTGATGAGGACGCGTACCGCCTTATTGTAGCGCTGCTCAACGACGCCCTGACATACGTGAGCAGAACCCCTGCTTCGTTTGCAAAGAGCGTCAAGCTGCCTTCCGCAACGGAGACGAACATCACGAGGTTCGCCGAGACGATCTTGCCTAATCATATCAAGAAGTCGTTCGAGGCCGACTTTGTGGAAGTCAAGCCGACCATGTATGAATACATCCACAAGCTCCGGCGCTGGAGAACCAAGTTTGAGGAGAAGCTGGATCGCAGGATCGTGCACACGCCTCTCGAGGCGTTCTCGCCTCATCTGAGCGAGTTCCGATACCAAAAGTTCGAGGAGGTCGAGGTTCCAGGGCAGTATCTTCAACACAAGGATAAGAATCAGGATTTTATCCGGATAGAGAGGTTCCTGCCCAATGTCGATTTGATACGCTCAGTCAATGCCTCATATCGTCGTCTCAAGATGCGCGGTCACGATGGCAGCGTTCATTCATGGGCCGTTCAGCATCCCGCCGCCAGGCACTGCCGCCGAGAGGAAAAGATCTTGCAGCTCTTTAGACATCTCAACCAGACGCTGAGCCGGAAGAAGGAAAGCCGGCGCCGAGACTTGCAGTTCACCCTGCCATTGATGGTTCCCCTGGCACCTCATATCAGAATCGTGCAGGAGGATACCTCATACATTACGCTGCACGGAGTCTACGAGGATCACTGCCGACGCATGGGCATGTCAAAGGACGAGCCGGTGCTGTTTACGCTGGAGAAGCTTCGCGGCGTGCTCGAGTCCAAGGGAGGCCAGGTAAGCCGCTATTCTGAAGTAACAAGCTGCTCGATGAAGGGGAATACTAACGAGATTACCCGACAGACCAAGCCCGAGTTGACGCCAACGGCGCGACTGGAGGTGTTCAATGCCATCCAGGAGAAATGGGTGCCGCCGACGGTGGCGCTGGAGTATTTCCAAAAGGCGTTTCCCCAATTTGCCGAGTTTTGGCTGTTCCGCAAGCAGTTTTCATACCAGCTGTCGGCGCTCACGTTCATGACTTACATCTTGTACATGCACAACCGCTACCCGGCCAAGATGAACATTGCTCGTGGATCGGGCAACATTTGGGGTTCGGAGCTCATGTCCTTTATGAGCGCGTCGAAGCCCTTCTTCCACAACCCGGAGCCGGTGCCATTCCGGTTGACGCCCAATCTGCAGACTCTCATGGGGCCTCTGGCAATGGAGGGAATCTTTGCCTGCTCGGTCATGGCGATTGCACGGTGCTTGACGGAACCAGAGCATGAGCTCGAGCACGCGCTGACGTTGTTTGTGAGGGACGAGATGATGTTCTGGCTGATGAACAGCCACCGCAGCGGAATCTCCGAGAACCAGCTGCGGGACTCGGTGCAGCTCAACAGCGACTCGATTGTGAAGCGGGCCGTCAGCCTGGCGCACAACCCGTCGGGCAATCTGCCTGCGAACCAGACCGTTATTGACGCTATTGCCAAGGCCGTCAACCCGATGAATCTGGCGCAGTGCGATGCCTTGTGGATGCCGTATCTATAAAGCCAGTGTCGATGATGAGGTTTTGGCTTGCTAGTTTTCTTTGCTTTCATCTCTTTTTACTTTTCTTCGCCTTGTTCTTAGTTGGTTGCCGCATATCTCTCCTCTAGATCTACAAGACTAGAAGCTGAGATGGGGTGCATCGGAGGATGTGTGTGCTATGGTATTTAGCAAGGCGTTGGAGGGAAGGGGAGGCTCCGGTGATTTATATCGTTTCTTTCTTTCATCATATCTACTCTGTATTAATTTGCGGATATTCTCCTTACCGTTCTTGACGCCTGGTTTTACACAAATTAGGCATCATGGCGGCCTTCTTTGCTGCTAATGAGAGATGTGGTACGTGGATTCATGTATGGTAATGAAGGGCATAGACTCGGTAAAAGAAGAGGTTATGAATACTCTTTGATGAATTCTTGATGTGAACTGAGGGATGATGATCAAAGTGAATGGTGGTGTACTTCATGTTCATGTTAAAGGGAACTTTGTGGTGATGCTTGATGTCTATAAGTGACGGCCATGAGAACCCCGGATAGCTATGTATCAGTCGGTGATTCCAAGTTGCACCGATAAGATCTCGTACAACCTTCCAACCACCGGTTCCGCCGCTCAAGATCCTTTTCCAACCAACCAACAGAAAGCCAGCAACTGGACTAGACAGAAATATCGATTAACGAGTCAATAGTGTCCCGAATAGTGGCTCCTTTTTCGTCTCACAAGTCTCGACAAACCCGGTCGATCCCCCGCATTTCGAATCCGACGTGACCCCATCTATTGTCTGTCCATCGTAGGTTCCCCCCCGCCAGTAGACCGAGGCTCTTGAGGTTCCATCCGGCGCTTAGCGAGCTTTTTTGATGAATGGATTCCGGGGGGGTTGAACTGATGACGAGTTACAAGATTGGCTGGGATGCAGGAGGGGGGGGGGGGGGGGGGGGGCTAGATACATAGTATCTCGATGTTATGTCAGGTTTGGATTCGGTGTTTGGTGGCATGGGTGATGTGGGACTTGGAGGGCGTAGTAGTAGTATTACAGCACAGCTGGGTGAGGACAGGAATAAGGAGAGAGCAGGGGCGGGGGGGTGAAGAATAGTGAGGAGAAAGAAGCATGGATATTGTAGAGGCGGAGGGGGACGGGTTTTCGGCCTCGGCTCGTGTGTCCGGCTGGGGGTTGGGGTTGCGTACATATATAAGTGAGTGAGGGTATCTCTGTCAGTATGTGTGTTTTGGTTGCAATGTGAATCGATTCGCATAACAGTGCATAGGTAGCATCCAGAGGAATCTGCTCAGGAAAAGATTGCAGTTGAATAACCTGTCAGGAGAGCCAAGATGTCGACCATCCACTTTGACAAGATGCCGCGGAAGCTGTGGGAGCATCCGAACCGCGAAAACACCATCATGTGGCGGTTTATGAAGGACGCAAACAGAAAGTACGGTCTTAATCTCCAGGTCAGTATCTCATCTCCCACTCTCCCCTACTCTCTTCTCTCTCTTTAACTACCGAGAACATTCATGCTTATTTGCTTCCTTGGATGTTGAGTGCCTCAGTCGTTCACTGAGCTGTACAAGTGGTCGTGCAACAACCGCAGCGACTTCTACCGCCACCTCTGGGAATATGTGCCCTACATCCACGAAGGCACGTATACGCGCGTGGTCGACGAAGCGATTCCCATCACGGAGTTGCCGAGGTGGTTTGAAGGCGTGAGGATGAACTGGGCTGAAAACGCACTCTACAGCCGAGATGCGTCGTCGTCGTCGTCGTCGTCTGCATCCCCAGGAGCTCTTTGCAAGCTGCACAAGGAAGATGACGGGATCGCTTTCACAGAGATTAGAGAGGGCAACACCGACATTCGACATGTGTCGTGGGGTGAGTTACGGAGGGAGGTTGCGCTGATGGCGGCCGCGCTGAAGGAGCATGGGCTGGAGAGGGGGGATCGGGTGGTTGTTGTGGGAGGGCATTCGCTGAGCACGTACGTGGTGTTTCTGGCGACGATGTGGTTGGGGGCGATTGTGAGCTGCAGTTCGACGGATATGGGAGTTGGAGGGCTGTTGCAGAGATCGGTGCAGATTAATCCAAAGGTGAGTTGAGCAGCATTCGTTCTTTGTCCCTTGTGGAGGGGCTTGGGATCAATACTTACTGACTTGCCCCCCTCTGGTTGCTGTTGACGTAGTTTGTCTTTTTCGACGATGGCGCCTTGTACAATGGCAAGACGATTGATCTCAGGGACAAGATCAAGGGCATGATGGAGGGCATGGCAGGCTGTGACCAGCTCAAGTCATTCGTCATCATCCAGCGCTTTGCAAAGCCCCTGGACACAAGCTCCATCCCCAAGACGCAACGCCTCGAGACGTTCCTCCAAGCAGGCGTCAACAAGCCTCCTCCAGCTTTCGTCAGAGTCGAGTTCCAAGAGCCCGGCGTTATTGTATTTTCATCAGGGACAACAGGCACGCCCAAAGCCATCGTCCATGCCGTGGGACCAATGTTTCTGTCGTGTAGCAAGGAGAACCATGTCCACCGCGACATTCAGCACCACGATGTCGGGCTGCAGTTTACCATCACGGGGTGGATCATGTATCTGGGGAGCATATCGCCCATGGTATACGGCGCGCGCTGCGTGGCATATGATGGTTCGCCGCTTGTGCCTGATTCAAAGGTGTTGCTGCGGATTGCGGCGGAGCAGAAGGTTACGATTCTGGGGGCTGGACCGCGGTTGATGGGGGAGTGGATGAAGGAGAAAATTGTGCCAAGGGAAGAGTTTGATCTGGGGAGATTGAGGACGGTGATTTCGACGGGGATGGTGCTGCCGGAGCGCATGTTTGAGTGGTTCTACGATCAGGGGTTCCCGGCGAGGGTGCAGTTGGCCAACATTACAGGGGGGACAGATATCGTGAGTTGTCCTCTTTTGTTCTTCTGGAGATTTTTTTCCTTCTCTAACGGCTGCTAATGAGGAGTGGCTAGGCTGGTGCTTTTGCCCAGGAGAACCCCCTGGATCCCGTCTACGTCGGCGGCTGCCAGAACGGCTCCCTGGGCGTCCCCATCGCCGCCTTTGACCACGATCTCCCCGACGGCAGCACCGGCACTCCGCTTCCTCCCGGCCAGGCAGGCGATCTCGTCGCCACGGCGGCCTTCCCCAACGTGCCCGTGTTTCTCTGGAACGACGGGCCCGGACCTGCTCCCGGACCAAAGTACCGGGCGGCGTACTTTGAGCGCTTCAAGGGCGTATGGGCCCAGGGGGACTTTTGCGCCATCCACCCCCTTACGGGCGCGGTCCATCTGCTGGGACGGTCAGACGGGGTGCTGAATCCGAGCGGAGTGCGCTTCGGGAGCGCGGATATCTATGCCGTGATGGAGAAGTGCTTCCCGGACGAGGTTGCGGAGAGCTTGTGCGTTGGACAGAGGAGGTCCCAGGATGCGGACGAGCGGGTGGTGCTGTTTGTGGTGATGAGGGCTGGGCTGAGGCTTGATGGGGGACTGGTGGAGAGGATCAAGGGGGCGGTTGCGAGGGAGTTGACTAAGAGGCATGTGCCCAAGTATGTGTTTGAGGTTCCCGAGATACCGGTACGTTCCAAGATGTCCCCTGTTATGCTTTACTCGCCTCGGGGGGTGGGTTGATTGATGATGGCTGACTTGGTGGTGCAGGTTACGGTGAATGGCAAGAAAGTCGAGATGCCGGTCAAGAAAATCATCTCGGGGGAGACGGTCAAGCCGAGCGGCACGCTGCTGAACCCGCAGTGCTTGGACCACTTTTACCGGTATCAGAAGATTGAGGAGGTGGAGGAGCCGCGAGCCAAGTTGTGATGTTAGGGGGGAAGGAGGAGGAGGGGGAGGAGGAGGAGGAGGGATATAAGTCATGATAAAGCCAGCTAGATAGACCACGAGATGAGAGCTTCTCCCAATACATGTGCAGGTAATGTTACAATATCCAGTCCGTCGTGCCATTACAAACTTATGGTACCAACTCTCTCCTCAGATGCCCTTCCTCTCCCCCTTCTTGTCCGTTTCCACAAACTTACCCCCGTTGACGCCATACCGCCACGCCATGTACCCAATCATGCCCCCGACGCTGCCCATGCCCGCCGCGCCCGCCACGCCTCTCCATCCCAGCCTCGCCGGCCCTCCGCCGCCCCTGAGCCTCATCAGCCCCGTGGCCAGCAGCGCCGCGCCCATGCCCGAGTACGTCCAGTCGTCGAGCTCGAGCTGGCCCCTGTTCTCGAGCAGTCTCCAGCTGCGGTCCTGCCACTCGATGGGTTGGCGCCCCCACATGCGCGCCGCGAGGCCGACGCTGACGATGGCGGTGGTGATGACTGTGCTGCGGGTGACGGAGAGGAGCAGCTGTTCGGGGAAAGGGGGGGAAGGGCGGCGGCGGAGGGAAGGGATGGATTGCCGGAGGGAGGTGAGGGTGAGGCCGATGATGGAGCCGGTGGTGATGCCGCGGGTGAGGACGTGGGTGGTGAGGATGAGGTGCGAGAGCGGCTGGTCTTCGGCGTAGGGGGTGTGAGGGAAGAGGCGGGACATGGTGGGTGATGATGAGTTTTTTGGGCTGACGTGGTGTTGTTGTTTTTGTTTTGTTTCTTTTTTATTCGTCTTGCTGGGTGAGTTGGCAGTTTCGAGTTCCGTTGTCTGTTTTCTGTCTCGTTTCGCAGAGTCTGGTTGTTTTGGTGTTGTGGTATGTAGTTGTCGTGATGTGGTTGTGAGTTGAGAGCTCAGTTACCTATAGTTGAGTCTCTCAGTGAACAAAAATGGGTTGATTGGTTGTTGAACAAGTTGCCGGCAGTACAGACAAGGTTTAGATGGATATGTAGCTTCACACGATGATTCTCAAGCCACAGACAGAGAGAGAGAGGCTCTGTCGAGACAATTTATACTGGCTTCTAGAGAGAGTCGTTGAGCTGGTTGCATCCTCTGACGCAAATCAGGTGATTCGGGTCATCTCAGCTCAACCCTCGCATTCGCTTAGTCCCAGTGCTTATTCCGACGCCTCCTTCGGTCGTAGGTAGTGCCTCGAATCGGTAACCCGACTTTACATGGCGCATCATGCGAATGGGCGTGTATTCAATACCTGACACTTGGGCGTGGATACTTTGGTTTCTTGACAATGCCGGCATCTGGAGGATTCGTGTCTAAGCGGGTACATCTTATTACATACGTATATATACGTGCTCTTTGATTCTTGATGCAATGATTATCGGCTCACTCCATTACCTTGAGATGCTTCTTCATTGCTTCGATCTGTCAGCCAATGAAAGTGCATCGGTTTCTAATGTGGAAGCTGCTGCGAGTTATGTAAGCTCACCCGTACTCTTGCCCCGGCTTTAGAGGTCGTATACTGGATATATAGGTATGAAGCCATCACAAAGGCAGCATCGCAGACGTGAAAGCACAATGACATTGCCAGCTTCTTCAATCGAATAGTATTCAACTTAGATAGGTAGCCAGCAAGTGCTTATACATGTAATGATGCAGAAAAAAGAAAGGCAAAAAAGGGTGACCCAGACGACCGAATTTCCGGAACCTCATGGATGACACTGACACCCTCTGTCGAATTTCGCATGCAATTCCCCGCCGCAGGTTCACATAGTAGTAGCATCATCTATCCTTCAAATCCTTACTCGACGACGCTCATCAACGGCTCAGCCTTGCCCCTGCCACAACACTCTGGCGAGACTCACTTATTAATACGTACTGCATACTCCCAACTATGCGGGGGTTTCTCGATTTGAGGACAAGGATGAGGTTCTACTACCGGGGAGGACGAATCGCGGGGAAGCTTGGCCGGCTCGACACCCCATTCGCGGAATCTCTCTGTTGCGGCGCTGGCCGTGGAAAAACGTCGTGATTCGGCCCGAGAGGCGGCTTGACATGGATCGTGTTAGTGTAGGTATGGCAGCGTGGAGAGCAATGCCTGGCCCGATCTTTTTGTTTCCGGGGACAGACCCGTGTCTGACGGCTTTGGGCCCTGTCGATTCGCGATTAGTATCCTGCTCAGCCTCTCACGCAAAGTTACAATATCATCGTCTCTGTTCAAAGAAGGACCTTGATATTCAAGAAGATGCAGGGACTCACTCAGTTCAATGAAGAGAGCGAACATCAACCCATCTCTTCAGTCCATCATCAAGCCGGAGCTTGTCATCGTCATGATCCCGTTTCGGTAGGTGGTGCAACCCTCCCCCAGGCCGAGGCCGCTCACCCACGAACGGCCTCGTCGACTAGCAAGGGACCGGGTTGCATCACATCATGCGGGGGGAAACACAATGGAGAATCAAGCTTCAGTCGTCAAGTAATGTAACCATCCGGAAGAGATCATCCCAGCTGGCGAGCTACTATGGGCTACAGGGTCCGGAGCCAGGGCACAACGTATAAAAGTGTCATCAGCAGCGCGTCTCCTCATCCTACCTTACCACCGCTTCTTCTCCTTCAGCCTTTCGTCAACAGATCCGGTCAATTGACGGTCTCGACATCATGTTGACACACAGCGCCCTCGTTGCGCTGCTCGGCGCCACCTCCTCCGTCTCGGCTCAGGTCTATACCGTGCCCTCTCAGCCCAACCCCAAGGGCGAGCCCCTCGACGGCTTCGTGAGCTATTCAATCGAGTTCTCTTCCTTTCCAGAGTTTGCCGGTAACAAGTCCTCCTCTGCTGCTCCCCCCAGTTACCAATTGGTCCTAACCGTCTTTCATAGGCAACAAGTCGTCTCCCAACTTGTTCTCCTACAACCTCATCAATAACCTCGGCGCCCTCTCTGGATCCAAGCCCTACATCCGCGTCGGCGGCAACACCCAGGACTATGCCCTCTACAACGCGTCCCAGGAGACGTCCCTCGTCGGAATCGTCAACCCCAGCCGGTCCCCCGACTACCCAACCACCATCCACATCGGACCATCGTATTTCGAGTCCTACGGCACCTGGCCCGGCGTCAAGTTCTCTCACGGCTTCAACCTCGGGCTCGGCGGCAACAGATCGGAGGGGTGGCAGACCCTCTCCGACACGGTCCCCTTGGCCTGCAAGGCCCTCAGCCACGGAAACCTGTACACGTGGGAGTACGGCAACGAGCCTGACCTCTTCTCGACGTCGGCTCAGGGCCCCGTGCGGCCGTCGAGCTGGAACGAGAGCACGTATGTCTGGCAGTGGCTCAACGGCACGGCCGAGATCAAGAAGCAAATCGTCAAGCACTGCCCTGCGCTGGCCCTCTTTGGCGAGCCCACGTTTATGGCTCCGTCTTTTGCCGGCACTGGCAACCATCTCAAGGCGATCCCTGCGTTCCAGGACGGCCTGGACAAGAACAAGAACATTGAATACTTTTCCACCCACAAGTAAGCCCTTCCTTCTTCGTCTACACCTATAAAGACCTAGCCGTGCTAACACAGACAAACAGCTACATCAGCGGTGCCACGTCTCCCGGCGTCACCCTCCAGGGCACCCTGATGAACCACACCAGGACCGTCGGCTCCGTCGAGGGCCACCTCCCCGAGTACAACGCCATCTTCACCACCGCCCAGGCGCAAAAGGCGACGCCCCTCATCTTTGGCGAGTGCAACTCCCTCTACAACCAGGGCAGGCCCGGCCTGTCCAACACGTTTGGAGCCGCGCTCTGGGGCATCGACTTCAACCTCTATGCAGCGTCGGTCGGCTTCAAGCGCGTCCACATGCACATGGGCACCAACTACCGTGTAAGTGATACAAGCTCCCCCCCCCCCCCCCCCCCCCCTCCCCCTTCTGTCCTCGATACTCAAGTCACGAACACGGCTGACATACAAGGGACCAGTACCAAGCGTGGCAACCCGTCGAGACGGACCTGGCCTCCAGAGGAACCAAGGCCCCCTACTACGGCAGCATCGCCGTCGCCGCCACGCTGGGCAACTCGGCCCTCCTCCCCGTCAGCATCACCAACCTCCCGCTGCCCGACGCCCGCGAGGCCGCCTACGCAGCGCACTACTCGAGCGGCCTGCTCAGGGGCCACCTCGCCCGCATCACCGTCCTCAACATGCGCGGCTACAACACCACCGTCGACGGCCAGGGCCTCGAGCCCGTCCCCAGCCCGCCTCCTCGGCCCAGCCAAAAGTACACGTTTGCCGTGAGCGGCGTGCGCAACGGGGCGCGGGTCGGGGTGCAGCGGCTGCTGGCCAACGGCAGCGATGCGATCACCGGCATCACGTTTGATGGCTGGAGCTATAACTATGAGCTGGACAAGGGGAAGCCTGTGAGGCTGCATAATGTGACGGTTGGGGAGACGGCGGTTGTGAGGAACGGACAGGTGACGGTTGACGTGCCGGATTCGTCGGCGGTGCTGCTGAGTTTTCCCCTTTTGTAGGGGATCCTAGACAGGTAGATGCATGATTGAATGAATAACTCGATGAGCGCCATGTTTTGTATGTTTTGTCGCTTGATGGATGATGATGTTGATTCTTGAGTGATGAGTTTTGAATGCACTCGGAGATTCCCGTGCAATACGGGTGAGTGAGCCAGCCGTATAGAGACTAATACGAGCCAAAGGCTTCCAACCAATCATGGGCGGATGGTTTAGTGGTATAATTTTCCCTTAGCATCGGCAGCGGTCCAGTTGCCTCCCGCATGGGAAAGGTCCGGGGTTCGATTCCCCGTTCGTCCAGGTTCTTTTCTTTTTGCATCTCTGCTCAATTGTACTGAGCTGTGTAGTTGACACGATTGATGTATTTGACCTTTCTTTTCTTTTTCTTTTTTGCCTGTGAAAGCTGGATAGGCATGATCAATGTCCCCAGGTTTGTCTTGTGTTGATACGTCTTCAATGTGAGGTCATCAATTTGCTCCATTAACAACAGGCTTTGCCCAAAGCCGACTTGCAGAGCAACTATGTATGGTCATACGACTGAAGATCGATCAATCAGACGTTGCTGAATGATTCCGCGGTCGAAGCATGCGGGATATGACGCTCATGTAACTCGTCCCATGTCCATGTCTAGCGGTCCCCCTCACAGCACTTTGAGAGCCAGCTCAAAGAGATCGAAAAACGCCTCCTGCTCCTTTTCCGCCTTGGCAAGCCCAAACCCAAACACCAGCGTCCGCCTCTCCTCGGGAGATTTCAACGAGATGTGGCTGGCAATCTGCGAGGCGTACAGCTGTCCGAGCGTTTCCCTCTCGTCGCCGCCTCCTCCCAGCAGCGTCTTGGGGGCGAGGTGAGTGGAGGGGAGCAGGCCGTGGTTGGTGCTGGGGAGGGCCATGTCGACGATGCCTGCTGTGGTTCCCATCATGGGGACTTGGATCTGTGACGTCGTAAGCGTCATTATCTATGAAGCTGTGGTGAGTTGGTGGTCAGGACTCACCCATTGCGCCAGTCGGCCCTCTTGGCTTATCGTGATCATGATCTTGTCGGAAAACTCCAACAGCGAGACCTCTGTAGGAACACCATTGACCAGCCCAGAGGCAGCTCTGCTCCGAGCTGGGAAGCTATCCGGCCTGATATCCAGCGTTGCCATTCTGAATTCAACGAATTTGCCCTTTGGATGACTGAAGATCCAGGGTAAGTCAGTTGAGCTTGGTGAATAGCTCGAAGATGAAGCAGCGGAATTGGGGTCCCCGCACTATTCCCAAAAGGTGTCGAGACTTTGGCGGTCACCAGCGGCAAAACCACTTATCTGCCAAAATTTCTGGTTATCGGCCTTTTTTTTTTTTATTTTTGCTTGCCCGCGATAGCGCTGCGCTTCCCAACCGCCGCCAAATTGGCACAAACTAACTACCTACCTCTCCAGCAGTCAGCAGAGATGTCATAGAGGCTCAACTGCTCCCCTACACAAAGCCTCCCTCAAAAGATGGCCAAGTTCGTCCCCAGACAGCGCAAGCACAAGGTGCTCGCCCGCGAGCGCGCCAAGGAAAGCGCGCGCCACGAAGTCGAAGACACCAACCAGGAGATCCTGCCGGCCGCCGCGAAGAAGAAGAAGGATCTCGAGGAGAAAAAGGCGCGGCTCAAGGAGCAGCTGAAGCAGGATGGCGCCAAGGTGAGCGGCAAGAAGGCCAAGCGCCTGGAGAAGTACATCGACAACAAGCTGCGCAAGGACGAGAACCGCGAGCTGCTGGCGAAGCTGGCCGAGCGCAAGATCGACACGAGCCTGTTTGCGAGCAGCAAGGCGCTGGGGCAGGGCCGCGAGACCAAGAAGCAGGCCTTGTCGAGGGCGTTGCGGGAGCATCGGGCGGGGGTTGATCCTACGGCTTCGGTGGAGGGTATTCTGTTTCAGGAGAGGCCGGAGGTGGATGAGGAGGGAGAGGATGAAGATGATGCGCACATGTCGGATGAGGGTACATCCACTGCTGCACCTGTGGCAGAGGCAGAGGCTGAGGAACCTAAAACCACTACTGAGCCCGTTAAAGAGACAACGAAGCCGGCGGTTGCTGCTGGATCAGGCCTCAAGCGGCCACTCGAACTGGACGACGAAGGCCGACCGAAAATTCAAAAGCGACAGAAGAGAGGAGGACTCAAGACCAAGGTTACACTCGTCGCAACCCAACAGCCAGCTTCGGAAGAATCAGGAGATGACGATGAATGGGGCGGTTTCAGTGGCGACGAGGAGGATAAAACCAAGGAAGACGAGTCCGACCAAGAATCCGACGAAAGCTCAAGCGAAGATTCCGCGGACGACGACGCCGAATCCGAAGAAGAAACAAGCGATGAAGAAGAGGAAGAGGAGGAAATAGACGAAGAACAAAAGACTCAAAGATCGTCTTCATTCAAGGCATGGGCCCAGCAGCAGCGGAATGAAGCCCTTGGATACCAGCCCGTAGACCCAACAGCGGCTATTCTGGAGATACCCAAGCCAGAGAACTTTGTCCCGAGAGCGCCCGAGCAGGATCCCTTGCCGATGGAACTTCAGGTCAATGAGAAGACGTCACGAAAAGTCTACAGCGTGCCTGTTGTGCGGACACCCGAAATTCAGGAGGCTCGAATGAAGCTGCCGGTCGTAGCTGAGGAGCAGAGACTGATGGAAGCCATCCACAGCCATGACATTGTCGTCATCTGTGGATCGACTGGTTCGGGTAAAACCACACAGGTGCCTCAATTCTTGTATGAGGCGGGCTATGGATCTCCCGACTCTCCAACACCCGGCATGATTGGCGTCACGCAGCCCCGTAGGGTTGCTGCAGTCAGCATGTCCAAGCGAGTGGCAGACGAGCTGGGTGATCATTCAAAGGCCGTGGCCTACCAGATCCGTTTCGAGGGCAACGTCGACGACAAGACGGCCATCAAGTTCATGACGGACGGTGTCTTGCTGCGAGAGGTTGCCCAGGACATTACGCTGCGAAAGTACTCGGCTATTATCATTGACGAGGCCCACGAGAGAAGCGTCAACACCGACATCCTGATTGGCATGCTCAGCCGAGTCATCAAGCTGAGAGCTGAGCTGTCACAGGAGGACCCGACCATCAAGCCCCTGAAACTCATCATCATGTCTGCCACGCTAAGGATAGAAGACATGACGATGAACCCTACCCTCTTCTCAACACCGCCCCCTGTTGTCGAGGTGGAAGGACGGCAGCACCCCGTCACCATCCACTTCGCACGGCGGACTCACCACGACTACGTGGAAGAGGCGTTCCGCAAGATCTGCCGCGGCCACAAGAAACTGCCCCCTGGAGGCTTCTTGGTGTTCCTGACAGGTCGCAATGAGATTCTGCAGCTGAGCAAAAAGCTCAAGGCCGCCTTCGGAGGTTCAAGAACAGCCGACGGCCCCAAGGTGCAGATATCGGCGACAGAAGCACCAGTGGAAGTCGAGGATCTCGATTTCGGCGACGTTGACGAGCATGACTTTGACGACGTGGACGGCATCGAGTCTGACGACGAGAACGAAGAGGGCGAAGACGAGTTCAAGATTGATGAGGAAGATGAGGTCGTCCCTCTCAAGATGCAGGTCCTGCCTCTATACTCCCTGCTCCCCGTCAAAGAGCAGCTGAGAGTCTTTGAAGAGCCCCCCGAGGGAACTCGGCAAATCATCCTGGCAACCAACGTCGCCGAGACGAGTTTGACCATCCCCGGCACTCGCTTCGTCTTCGACTGCGGACGCTCCAAGGAACGGAACTACGACCGCCTGAGCGGCGTCCAGAGCTACGAGATCGGGTGGATCAGCAAAGCCAGCGCCAGCCAGCGATCGGGTCGTGCCGGACGTACGGGCCCCGGTCACTGCTACAGACTGTACTCGTCGGCCGTCTACGAGCGGGACTTTCCCGAGTTCTCGGACCCCGAACTGCTGCGGATGCCCATCGAGGGTATCGTGCTGCAGCTCAAGGCCATGAACCTGCAAAACGTGGTCAACTTCCCCTTTCCCACGCCGCCCGACCGGCAGATGCTCGCCAAGGCCGAGAAGCTGCTCACATACCTCTCCGCCATATCGCCCAGCGGACAAGTCACCAAAGTCGGAACGACAATGTCCCTGTTCCCCCTGTCGCCGCGCTTCTCAAGGATCCTGCTCGTGGGCCACCTCCACAACTGCCTCCCGTACACAATCGCCCTCGTGGCAGGCTTGTCCGCCGCAGAAGTCTACCTGCCGGAGAACACGGCGATCCCGGCCCTGGCCGAGAAGGACGACACCGAAATCCGCACGGCGGCGGACGTCATCGCCGAGGACCGCCAGGCCAACGTCCGCCGGCTGTTCAACCAGGTGCACAAGAACTTTTGCTTCCTGGACGACAAGTCCGACGCCATCAAGCTCCTGCAAGTGGTTGGCGAGTTCGCCCACGAGCCGACGGAGGAGTGGTGCGAGAGGCACTTTGTCCGGTACAAGGTGCTCAAGGAGATCCAGCAGCTGCGCAAGCAAATCACGGACCTGCTCCGCACAAACATCCCCTCCTTCGCCGCGCTGCAGTACCAGGACAAGCTCGACCCGCCGTCGCCCAAGCAGGTCTCGGCGCTCAAGCAGATGACGGCCGCGGGCTTCCTCGACCAGGTCGCCATCCGGGCCGACCTCGCGCCCAACCCGCCCGAGCAGTTCAGGAAGCCTCGCCGCGCCATTGACGTGCCGTACGTCCCGCTCGTGCCCCTGCACAAGCCCGGCAGCAGCAGCGGCGAGAACCCTTGCGTGTACATCCATCCGTCGTCCTGCCTCGCGCACGTCAGTCCGCAGGAGTGTCCCGAGTACATTGTGTATGCGTTCCTACAGCGGGCAACGCCCTCTGGCGCGCTCGATTCGGGCAAGACGCCCAAGACGAGGATGCATGCCCTCACGGACGTGACGGGGGGGCAGCTCGCGGGGTTGGCAAAGGGCACGCCGCTGATTAGTTACGGGAAGCCGATCAAGGAGGTGAAGGCGCAGTCTCTGGGTGCGGACGGAGCGACGACGAGGGAGTGCTGGGTGGTGCCGTATCTGAGGGCGGAGAACACGGCGGGCCAGGGGTGGCCTTTGCCGGCGCAGAAGGTGAAGCAGAGGAAGGTGGCGGGTAAGGGGTGGGTTGTTGAGTGATGGTGAGGATTGGAGATGATATAGAATCTGTTTACGGCGTTTTAAGTGGGTGGGCAAAACTGTGTGAGGCGTAACTATTAGATGATTAATATCAATAAGCTATGTATGAGGATTCTCGAAGTGTGTGAAGAACAAATCCATTGTATTGTTCTGTCGCTTGTTTGCCTGATGCTCTCCTGCATATGAGGTTCGATCTATGTGCCCGCCAATAACTTGAAACCACCTTTTCAAAGAGGGTATCGAGAACCGTAACCCAAACGCCGCTTTAACCCATGTCTCCCCCCGTAAGACCAAAACGCCCATAAGATTTTCCCACTTCCTCGACACGCAGATAGACAAATCATGAAGGCGCCGGAGTCGCCGCGGGAGTCACGCTAGGACTCATCTTGCTCTTCCTCCGCTTCAGCTTGGGCGACGTCGCCGACTTTGGCGTCTTCTCCGCCTTGCCATCCTTCTTGTCGTCCAGCTTCGTGTTGATCATCGGCGGGCCGCCCATGGCGCTGATGCCCGTCGCCTTGCCCGCGCCCTGTGGAGGGAGCACCGGCTTGCGGCCCGTCGACGAGAGATGGAAGTCGCCAGGCTTGCCCGTGATGGGTATCTCGTCAATGTATTCTCCGCCGTGGCGCAGGTGCATCATGAAGGCTTCTTCGGCGACTCTATCGAGGGACGGGGCGTCGTGCTTTGCGATGGCTGTTGTTGCTGTTGCTGCTGCTGCTGAAGAGGCGGGCTTGTTGTTGGGGTCGTCGATGGCGGGGGTTTGTTCTTTGGATCCTTGCGGCCTGGGATGGTGCTGGGAGGAGGAGGATTGGGTCGAGGGGAGGTGGTAGACGTGGCCGGTGGAGGGACGCCATTTGCGGGCTGCTTCGGCAGCGGGCAATGCCCTGGCGATGGCTGTAGATATCGTCATCTAGAAGAACGAGAGGTTAGCACCGGACATGGCCGAGGTGATATATTCCTGACTTGGAACGCACTATTCTCGAGGCCAGGATGTCCGCCAAGGTGGGCGCCATGTAGATGTTCTCGCCGACGACGAAGAACGAAGCGTGCACCGTGATCTCGTCGTCGTCCTGGTACCGCTTGCGCCGCGTCTGCTTGCGAATGACCCAGACGCCGGTGCCCATGCCGGGCCCCGTCTCGGCGGGCTCCTCGCCGACAATGAACTCGAGCCCGGACATGGTCTTGAGGCGCGTCTCAAAGGCCTCGCGCGTCTGGATGTAGTGGTACATGGCCATGTTGTTCATGGCCTGGGCCATGATGACGGCGTTGTTGGACGTGCGCTCGAAGAAGGGCGACTCGGCAAAGTAGAAGAGGATCGTGTTGGAGTGCAGGCCGCCCATCTGGGCGACAATCTGGGGCGAGCGCCATTGGATCTCGTCGAGGGGGGGATCGTTGGGGTTTGCCATTGTGCGGGCGCTGTTGATTGATGCGTGAGGGCTGGTGATGGAGAGAAGGAATGTTCACATCATGTGAAGTGAAGCTGGGAGATGCGTCTGTCTAGGTAGTATTACGTTAGAAGCTTTTAGTGGGTTGGCAGCTGTAGGAGGGGCGCTATAGCAGCCCGAGCTTGAGGCGTGGGGTTCTGCATTTTAGCGGGCGGGTCGTCATCAATCTGCCCAGTGGCATTGAGCACCATCGCCTTCGACTTTCTTCATTATTCATTCGTCATTCTTCTACTTGCGCGCGGTTCATGATAATACACCTCAGCCGACCAACGAGGACTGTCAAGTAGCTACGACTACAGAACCTACAGAGATAGAACGATTCCCGTTACTTCAAGATTGACGACCCGCGACCATGGATCTCCTCTCCACCATCCGCAAAACGGGCTCGCGAGGCGGCGTCAACTTCAGCTGGGACGAAGTCGCCAACTCCAGCCATCGCGAAAACTACCTCGGCCACAGCCTCAAGGCGCCCGTTGGAAGATGGGCCAAAGGCCGAGACCTGAACTGGTACGCCAAATCAGACGCCACACCTGCAGACTCGGCCGAGACGGACGAAGAGCGCAAGGCCCGGGAACACAAGGAGGAGCTGCGCAGGATCAAGGAGGCGGAGGAGGACGCCATGGCCAGAGCATTGGGCCTGCCGCCGCCTGTAAGGAATTCCTCTGGGGCCAATGCTGTCGAGGTCGAGCCCAAGCGACAAGTTGGGCCTGCGAGTGGACCGCCGAGAGACGCTGGTCGGGACGAATCGAGGCCGGAGAGGTCGAGGCGACATGGCGACGAGAGGAGAGAGCGCAGAAGACACAGGGACAGAAGCAGGGGCAGAAGCAGGAGCAGAAGCAGGAGCAGAAGTAGGAGTCCCGAACGGCGACGCGATAGGGACCACAGGCGGCGCAGTCGTGATCGGGCGGAAGGACGAGATGACCGCGACCGGGAGCGTCGACATCGCCGGGATCGCGACAGAAGTAGGAGTCGAAGCAGAGATCGGCGAGACAACAGAAGGGCCGATGGAAGAGGTGACGGAAAGGGCGATAGGCGCGACGAAAGAAGGCATAGAGACAGGAGCAGGGATCGATATCGATCGCGGTCGAGGGAACACCGACGACGGAGCCCAGGGCCAAGCTCGCGCCGAGACGATTAGCCCTTGGCGACATTCCGCTTCCAGCTCATCAAGTAAATTGTCATATTTAATGATACCCAATATATGCTTCACCGGACCGTCGGCTGGAATCATCTGATGAGGAAGTGTGTGCATTATATTTACATCTACCAGGTATCATCTGTCAAATTGTCTTCAAAACCCATTCTATAATGACAAGAAAGGAAAGAAAAAAAAAAAAAAAAACAAAGAGAAAGAAAGACAAGCTCGCCGGCCTGTGGTAAAGCGTACTAAATCCACGCGCATCTATATGCTGTAACCTTCTTGAGGCACTCAACTGTTGTAAATCCATCGCTGCATGCATTCGTCGTTTCCTCATTCACGCTCTCTGCTTGACACCAGGCAATTTGGAGAGTTCACCCCTGACCTTGTCGATCGTCCACCTGTCCTGCGGCTCCAGCTCCAGCATTGCGGCTGCCACCGCGTACGCCTTCTTCTGCGCAGCGCTGCCTCGCATGCAGATGTCGCCGAATGCCGCGGTGAATGAAGGGCGCTCGAGGGCAATGGAGCATGCGCAGTCTTCCTCGTCACGGTTGAAGCTGTAATGGAGCTTCTCGTAGCCCGAGAAGCCGCTCTTGGCCACCGCAAGGAGCTCTGCGAAGCAGCACCCCAGCTGCCACACATCGGATCGCAGACTGCTTTCCTTCTTGGCGTGCTGCTCAGGCGCCAGATACGCGTAGGTGCTTTTGTCAAAGTTGGTTGGCCCCCCCGGCTTGTAGATCTTGCTGACGCCGACATCAGTGATCAAGGCCGTAGGGGACTCGCTGGCTTCCTGGTACAGGAGGATATTGTCGGGTTTGATATCCTTGTGCTTGATACGATGGCCATGGAGAAAGTCGACTGCGTCGGCCAGCTCGTACATGATCCGGTAGATGTGCCGGTTGGACTGGGCCGCGTCTGGCTGGAACCAGGGACAGCAAGCCTTTCTCTTGTTGTCGAAGCTGCTGAGAAACCGCAGCAGTGTGTACGGTGCCCATGGAGACATGACGACCCGTATGGCCTGGTCGTCATCCTCGGTGCTGAACGCATGGATAAAAGAGACTATGTTCCGATGGTCGCAGACCTCCAAGATTCCAATCTCTCTTAGAATTTGTTTACGCTGTTTCTTGGAAAAGATGTTTTGGAACGTCTTCATTGCCAGCGGCTCGCCGGTACGCTTATGAACCACCTTCTGCACTGTGCCATAGCTGCCCGCGTACGCTTCGCCAGTGGTGTCCAGGATATATGGGGTTTCTGCAATGCTTTGATACTTCTGGACATGTCGGGGGCTGAAGAGCTCGTCGGTGCTGGTGAACAGCTCCAGAATCCTGGGCCTACGGCAACGACACTGTCAGTGAGAGCGCCCCATGAGACTCTTCCATTACCTCCGCTAATACTTTGTGAACCCAACAGCAGACGTGCACCTGGCAGTTACTAGGTAGGTACTTCTAGTAGGTCCTACCTTAGGTATTGGCAAGGTAGGTCATGTAGGGACAAGCATTGAACTTACTCTAGCTGTTGAAAGCGGGTAACCGCAGCAGCTGGCGTGAGTCCCGCGGCGGGGCTGTCCGAGACCAGTGCTTCAATTATCCCTTTCAGTTCTAATCCAAAGCGAATCATGCCGTCTACCCTGCCATGGCTCGGAGGCGTGTAGTCGCTGTAAGTGCCACTGCCCAAAATATGCCTGCGCGCGTATAGTTCGTTGATGGCGCCCTCTTGATCATCCTGCTCTGCTCCGCTGGTGAAACTCAACAGGCTTATTGTTTCGAAGAGCTGTCTCTTGCAGCGCGTGAGACTCTGCGAGAGTTGACGAGCATCGGCAGGGCCACGGCTTGGTTCGGTAGCGTAAATCCTGAGCTGTACGATGGTGGCACAGAGGTCTTGGACGTGCTTGGCCGCCAGCGCGGTCAAGGGCCTCTCCGAACTGGTCAGTTTCCTCGCCCAGATCGAGATGTGCTGGCAAACTGGGACCAATCTGTCGAACTCCTGGTCAAGGGTGGTTTCCCGAGTGGTGGCATCGTCTTTGGCAGGCGTTGTCATTTTCGAGGATCTGGCGGGATGCTGGTTCGCGAACCACTTGTGCCATATAGAAATACATAAGACGAGACTTGTAAAAGGCAACCAAGAGGCGGAAACAGGTGGGGGACTGGGGGAAGCGTGATGAAGCCGGGCAGCTTGCCTAGACGCGCATTAGAGGTACATACATATACCCTCCGACGCTGCACCACTCGCCCAAACCGTGTCGCGACCTGCATGTCACTGAGCCAGCATTGCGCGGGGGAAAGGTCTCTCCTAACAGAGAACACTCCTTCTGGTTAGCAATGTGGTTTCGTAAAAGTCCTTGGTACTGTAGCGCCTGCAGCATTTACGTCCGAGACTAGGTTCTGTGTACGGAGCATGTGTGTGATGTATACTTTAGCTCGAACGCGAAAGGAGACCCAAGCTTATTCGATACTCATTGGATGGCACATGAGCTCCTCTCCTCAACTTCAGCAAATGGAGTTGCGACTCACATACAGGGTATATGTATGGAGGAGAGCTAAGGTACAGGGCAGTGCGTTGGACGCCTCACCTATTGCAGATATACCTATTATATCAGTATCTTACCATTCGGTACCTATAGACAAGTAAGGTACTGGAAGTTACCTACCTACCTACCTACTACCTTTTGATATTGCTCAGGAGTATTACAGAGGGGAGACCAGTGCAATCTTTGTTTGCTCTGCCTCAAGGCAGAAGAGGCAATCGCATCACATCTCGTGGACTTCGATCGCATTGTTTCCAGGGATTAAAAGATCCAGTCTGCCGTCGTCGTGCATCCGATTGAATCTGTAGGCGATCTCTATTCTACCAGAAGATCCTGTCCACATGTAGCAATCTATCTGGTAGGTCGTCCATCGTTGTGCTGGTGAACTGGAATGGCAATTTCGGATCGAGCTCGTTCTCAACAGAGGCGATATACAGGAGATACCCAGGTAGATGATGCATGGCCTCAAGCTCACACTTTGACTCGATAAGGTAGACGAGAGGCCGCGAGCTAGTAGGCTTTACTCCGTACCTATTAGTAGTACTTCCTGTACCTTGATAACCTGTGCCCGTTGTGCAGCCCAGGGGATCCCGCCCACTGCCGACTGCTGGAACACCGCTAAAGGTCTGGGCTGCCGAGCGTCACAAATCCCCTAAACCGGCCACATTCTCGCCACCTGCGGCTCAGCAGTCAATGGATCGAAGCCGATACCGACAAGGACTGCAACAGTAGGCGCTACTACTGTAGGCGCAAGTCGCGACGTCAGCTCCTAGAATCGCCATCCATCCTCCTTCACAAACGAATGCGAGCGTGCGCCTGGGCTTTTGCTTTGCTTCTGGAGTCTTCTTTTCTTTGTTGCCACCGTTTATAGACTTGCCGACTCGTATGTTTGCATGCATCCCCCCCTTTGCCAGCTGCTTTATACTGATACTTACTGTCCTTGCTTCATGCTTCCAGTCTTGCGCCGCGAACGATAGAGAATGCGCCCGTGAACACTAAGAAAACTTCTACAACCATGGCGATGGACTACTCAAGCCTGCGGGCGGCCGCTCTGCGAGACGGCGAAGACGAAGAAGCCGTCACCGTCGACACTCGCGCCCTGATAGACAAGGTCCTGGCCCGGTACTCGGGAGAGTGGACGACCCTGCGAGAGCTCATCCAGAACGCCGCCGATGCGCAGGCCACGACCGTGTCCATCAAGTGGGAGACGCACCCGTCGACGACCGTCCCCTTGCCGAGCGCGGCGTCCCGATCCGAACTGCTGAAGCACACGATAGCCAACCACACGCTGCGGCGGCTGGTGGTGCAGAACAACGGCCAGCCGTTTACAAAGACGGACTGGGGCCGCCTGAAGAGGATCGCGGAGGGAAATCCGGACGAGACCAAGATCGGTGCGTTTGGCGTCGGCTTCTACAGCGTCTTTGCCGACTGCGAGGAGCCCTTTGTCAGCTCCGGAAGCGAGGCCATGGCCTTTTACTGGAAAGGCAACTCTCTCTTTACAAAAAAGTCACATCTGCCCGAGGACAAGTGTTCGCCATACACCGCCTTCGTGCTAGACTATAGAAATGCGACGACTCCCATGCCGAACCTGCTGTCCGTCTGCCAGTTTCTCGCTACGAGTTTGACCTTTGTCGCGCTGGAGAAGATTGAGTTTTGGATCGATGACCACTTGATTCTGTCTCTTCACAAGAAGACGTCGCCAAATGTCGACCTGGCTCTGCCTCGCGACCTGGAGGCCAGGACAAAGGATAACATCATGAAGGTGACCAGCGTAGGTCGTACAAGCACGCAGATCGATGCGTCCTTTATGAACGTAGTTGGTTGGAAGCCGCAAGCAGCAGCGTCCACGGCAAAGGCCTCGGATTTGTACGGCTCAGGCGAGGCTCCGTCTTTGAGGTCCTTCTTTGCCAGGCTCACTACGACGGCGTCCAACAGCAGTCTTCTCAAGACGAAGCAGCAGGCCGAAGAGAGCCAGGCCCAGACAAAGATTACGGAAGACGTCACCGGGCTGAACTCGGCCACGATCTTCCTCAGGGCCACCACTGCCAGCATCAAGACCCATGTCTCGGCCTCCTTTTCGGCCGAGCTGGAGCGTGCAACAAAAAAGCCCCCGCCAAAGACGACAAAGATATCCATTCTCACCACGTCGTACGACGAGGCTGAAGCTTCCAAGAGCTCGTCTGCGGAAAGCGGCGCCTTTGCAAAGGCCACAGACGTCTTTGCTTCCGTGCTCCCAAGCAAAAAGCCGGGCGGCCGCATCTTTATCGGATTCCCTACTATGCAGACAACAGGCGCCGGCATGCACATTTCTGCTCCGTCTGTTATCCCTACTGTCGAAAGAGAGGCCATCGACTTGAACGCTCGCTGGGTCAGGACGTGGAACGTTGAGCTTCTTCGAGCCGCGGGTATCATTGCCAGGATAGCGTTTGCCAATGAGATGAGCGAGCTCGATCGCAGGGTCAGACAATCTTCCGAGGCTGGCAAGAAGATATCCGCCGAAATAGTCAACCGATTCATGCCCGAGGCGTTGCACACTCTCAAGACCTTTACCTTTGCTGATTCCACGCCAAGCAGCCAAGTCGGGCATTATATCGAGGAGGCTTTCTGGACCTGTTTCAAGAAGGCTTCCATCGAGGTGTACTCGAGCCGAGGTGTTTTGCAAACGTCTCAAGTTCGCTTGGGCTCGACAGAGCTCAGTGCCTTTGTGGACAGCATCCCAGTCGTGCCCAAGGACATGGCGGATGCGCCGTTTGTTAGGAAGCTCATCGACTTTGGCCTCATCTCACACATTACCGTCACAGATGTCAAGGAGGAGCTGGAGGCCAAGGCGCTTACAAAGACTCAGGCTATCAACTTCATCAAGTGGGCGGGCAAGAAGAGCTTGACAGGCGAGATTGATGCAGGAAGCCGGGCCGCTCTCATGGACGTCGCCGTCGCCACTCTAAGCGACGAGGATGACAAGGGCGAGATCGTGGCCCTGGGCAGCATCAGCAACTATCTCAGCCTTGCAAAGATTCCCGCCAACATGCCAGTTCCGCCGACAACCATTCCGTATGCCCTCATTGTGAACATCAGTGGTTCCGAGCTGGAGGCGCTTGGATGGGAGCCCCTGGAGATCGTGCCATGGCTGCGCTTCCTCATTGAAACTGCGGCATCTAGGCCGGAAGAAGAGAGCGTCATCAGATCACCCAAATTCGCCGTCTCCGTTCTGACGGTGTTGTCCAAGAATTGGGAAAACATGACCATGATCAACAGGGGCACTGTACTGAGTCTTGTCCAGTCGACACCGATGATACCCACCAAGCTGGGCATGAGAAAGCCTGGAGAGTCTTTCTTTGCCTCGGTCAAGCTGTTTGACGATTTGCCAGTCATCCAAGGCTGCGAAAAGGTCAAGGAGAAGTTCTTGGCGGCTCTCGGTGTTCGCAAGACAGTCGACCTCGAGACCATCTTTGCTCGTCTGCTCAATGCCTCTGGTGAGGACGGCCAGAAGAAATGGAGTCACATGGAGCTTATCAAGTACCTTGCCTCTGTGCAGAATGACATCCCCTCGGACGATCTGAGGAAGTTAAGGGAGACAAGATTCTGTCCCGCCGAAGCTGGCCCCAGAGGCATGGAGCCCACAAAGGCCACGACGAAGTTGTACAAGGTTTCGGAACTCTTCGAGCCCAAGGAATCGCTCCGATCTCTTCAGTTGCCCATCATCCAGTGGCCAGGCCCGCCTGGCAGCTTTCGACCGAGCAGCCCTGAAGCCAGATTCCTGGTTGTCCTTGGCTTGCGGACTTTTCCTTCTGTCCCAGAATTGGTGGATATGATGTCGTCGAGCGACCCGGCCTTGAGATCCTCAGCAATGACTTACTTTATTGCCAACCATCACACGAACCGGTATGCCGCCTTTGATCTCAGCGACTGTCGGAAGCCCATCCTGCCGCTTCAGGGGAGCACCAAACTGGTGACGCCGGCTGCATGCTTTACAAACGAGAAAGCAGCTGTGCTTGGATTTGATATCCTGAACCGTGACCTGCACGACCACGCCAACGTAAGTACTTTTTCTTCGACGATGACATTGCAAGACTGACGAGTAGTAGAAATTTGGTGTTGCGAGGGATCCGCCCATAGCTGAGTGCGTCAACCGCCTGCTGGCCAACCCTCCGCAGAACCAGCAATCTGCCGTGACTCTCTTTAGCTACTTTGCCTCTCGCATTAGCGAGCTGGGCGAAAGCAGCCTGGTCAAGCTTCGAAATGCTCCGATTGTCCCGGTGAAGCGGTCCTCAGGAAAACCAGACGCCAAGCTGTCCTACATCAGTCCGTCGCGGGCATACCTTGGGACCTCTTCGACCTATGGCGACATCTTTGACTTCGTAGACTTTGGCCAGGACGGGAATGCTTTCCTGTTCAAGTGTGGCGCAAAGAGCGAACCAACCAAAGTCGAGGTTGCCTACATGGCCTGTAACGAGCCGGCAAGGCTTCTCAGCGTGCTGCAAAGCCCCGAAAAGTATCTGGATCTGCTCAAGTCCCTCGCTGAGGCCAGCTCCACCCTTCACCGGGACAAGGAGCTTTGGCGCAAGTTGAAGAGCTCACCCTGTCTTTTGGCTTACAAGGAGCTGGTGGCGTCCAAGGGGAATGTCACCAATGATCTGGATGAGGATGAAGCTCCCATCAAGCAATACCAGCTTGCCTCTGCCAGCCAAATCGTGGTGCTGGACGATATCATCAGCTACCGCCTCTTCAAAGAGCATCTGATATGCGCCCCCGAAGAAGATATTCTCGAGACCTTCTACCTGAAACTCGGCGCGTCGAGGCTCAGCAGCATGGTCGAGGAGGACGTCCGCATCGGCCCTCACACAGCGCGACAGCAGATGGCTGAGGCCCTTAAGAAGCATGTCCTTGAACGATCCAAGATCTTCCTCTACGAGTATTCCAACTACCGGCGAGATGCAATCAAGCATGACGCAAAGTGGCTCGAGAAGAATCTGACGGTGGAAGTGGTCCGCTCCGTGGCACTTCGGCGGACCCTGCAGGGTCACAGGAAGACGCATACCGAGAAGCGCTCTGCGGCGGCGACATACACCAACAGATCATGGATCCTGTATGTGGCTGACGAGGGAAAGCCAGACATGTATCAGGTGGGACAGGCGATATGCCAAATGCTGCTTGACCGGCCCAACCAGCAAGCGTACCTGTTCTTTGAGCCGTTCCTCACCTTGGACCTCTACGGATTGAGATCGCGTGGATACAATGTCGACCGAATCCTGCGGGCAAAGGCAGCAGAGGCCAGAATTGCAGAGGAGGAAAGGCGCAAGGCACTGGAGGAGGAGCAGAGACAGATTCGAGAGAGGGAGCAAAACTGGGCCCAACAAGCTCAGGATGCATCCAAGACTCAGCAACTCCCACAGGCAGCCGACGCGGCAAGAGAAGCTCCCAGGTCTCCAAAGTCTCCCCAGCAATCGATGCCTGGCGGCTGGGATTCGACCGACGACAAGCCGCAAGATAAGGCAAACAACAGAAAGAGCAGGGGTCTGTTCTCGAACCTGACCCGTCGCCTTGGCTTTGATTCTCCGGACGATGACAAGGACGATTCTCGAGGCCAACTGGAGCAGTTTATGGGCGGCGGCTCCGATACCAACGGAACGTCGGGCGGTCGTGGAGAGTCGCAAAAGGACGACGGGAAAGTTACGAATCCGGCAGTGGTGCAGCAGAATCTGTTGAACGCGGTCAACGCAACGCGGGCTCACGGCTCCGACAGGGTGTACGCGGAGCCTCAGGTCACCCAGGTCAAGGAGCAGGCTTCCTACTGCGACAAGACGCCGGCGCAGAACATTACCTTTGTGGCCGAAGCCTCGAACGGAATGAAGGTGTACTTGGCCAAGGCGGCGAACGTGGACGCGGCGTCTTTCCTGTCGACAAACCTCGCTGCGATCAACCTGTTTGCGTCGCTGCTTGTGGAGGTGGGCGGTGTCTACTCGCTGTCGCCAAGGGTGCTTCACATTTTTTACGACGAGGCCGGCGCGACAATTGCGTTCAACACCGGTGGCAGCATCTTTTGCAACTTTCGGTTCTTCTTACAGCTGCATGCTGCGCAGGTGAATGCGCCGAATGGTGCGGGCAGGGTAGAAGCAGGGACGTGGTGGTGGGTGGTGCTGGCGCACGAGCTGGCGCACAACTTGGTGTCGCTGCACAACTCTGATCACAGCTACTATACGTATGTCTCTTCTTGTTGTGTCTTTATGAAGTCAGTGGCTAACAATCGGGCAGCGAATCGTTTATCCAGCAGTACATGGGCAAGATGATGTTGAAGACGGCAGAGTGGACTCGGGGAGCTCAGGGGCCTGCACGACCTGCGTCGCAGACGACGCCTTTGGAGCCTCCGCCGGCATATAGAGAGTCGTGAAGGGGGGGGGGGGGGGGGGGGGGTTTGATTGTGTCACGATTGCATTGCAAGGCGTTGTCTGAGTTCGTTTTGTCCATCTTTTTTTTTTGTTGTGTCTGAATAGTATTTGAGCTGCGCATGATGATAGATGAGAAAGCGTTGATGATATGGGCATTCTTAGAGCCTCTAGAATAGACGGCAATAGACGTTATCTGCATATCATCATGCTACGGAAAGCACTTGACAACACATATTCAACCAAATAACAAAAGATTGAGTAAAAGGGAAAAGGCAATTAATCCTTGAACAGAATTGTAGATACCAGAGTAACTGCTCAGCTATGGAAACACATCGCAAAGAGAAGCATCGCATCTCATCCTGCACAAAAGCGCCAAATTGACAGGTCACATGCGCAACCACGTGACGCCGCCTAAAGCCGCCCGCCCAACCTCATCACCACTCTTGCCGGGGCTCCCAAAGTTCGTGATAGCGAACCATACAGGCAATCCCATCCCAAAGCTTTCTCTCCCACTCGAATAACGGCCCCAATTGTCCGCCTGCGGCTCCGACGACACGATTCAAGGGGACAATTCGACAATTTGTCTCAGCACCCGAGTTTCTTCCCTAGAGGTATTTCGAGGAGAGCAAGTTTTCTGCGAGATTCAAGATGGTTCATCGTATTGCATTCTGGAGCTGCTTCGGTTCGTCTCCCTCCCACTTCCCTCCACCTCCCCCTCCCAACCAGCCAATTCCTCTCCAGTGGCCATCCTCACCACAAAACAATCTTCCAAACCAAAACGCAACATCAATCTCTCACTGTGTCAAGCAAGCAGCTAACGTGTGATGGAACATGCAAAAAGGCCTCGCCGTCCGCTTCTGGCAAGTCGGCATCGAGATGCGCCCCTTCTTCAACAAGGGCTCGCTGTGGGCGTACCCCGTGTACGCGGCCGGCGGCGCGAGCTTCGGGTACTGGCTGCAGGGCGTGGACGACCGGCAGCGGGCGGTGCTGGACGAGCGCAAGAGGGCGCTGCTGGAGAAGAGGGCGAGGAAGGCCCAGCGGGATGCGGAGAGGCAGGGGGCTTGAAATAACTTCTCGAACAATACGACTGCGCAAAAGAAAATGGAGGGAGATTGTACATATTCAGGGCTTGGAGTGGGCGAGAGCGTGCTGGGTTGAGCTGTGATTCTGGGCTGAGATGGGCTTTCATTTAAGATCAGCTATAATGGCCTTTATTACCAGTCGACAAGCTTTTCTTTTTTTTTCCCCAAATCGACAAGGTCAAGCGAGTCTTAGATGAAAGTCATACCAAAAGATAAAACGACAGACTGCCTCACAATGACTCACTGATTCAAACACACTGAGCTAGATGATTCATGCTTGTTTACTCGTTTCTTTCAACATTGAAGCTACACAAATAAACTACAGCTCCTCTAGTTTTCGCAAAATCGCAGGCACCGACTTGGCCGAGCAGATGCCCAGCTCCGTGACGACGGCCGAAATGGACTTGTCCCTCGTCGTGTCAAACAGCAACCTAAACTCCTCGTCCGTGTTGCGCTCCGGATCAATCTCGTTGTAGGTGAGCGAGTCTATGGACACGCGCTCGGTGAAGTTGATGGTCTCGCACAGCGCCGTGACGCGCATGCCGAGGTCGAAGGCGGCAGTGGCGACGTCGCAGGTGCCCGCGCGGGCGTACATGGCGCCGTTGCTGAACATGGCCTCGGCGGCGACGAGCACCGTGGTGGCCTCCTGGAGGTTGGTGCGCAGGGCGCCGAGGTCGGGCGCGTAGGCGACGGGGATGCCGGCGGCGGCGAGCGTCTTTGCGTGGGCGAGGCCGACGCGCTCAAAGGGGTCGTCGACGAGGATGACCCGGAAGCGCTTGCCGTCGGCGCGGGCGCGCAGCAGGGCGCGCTCGACGAGGTGGTGGTGGGCGTAGGTGAGGATGACGTCGCCGCCGTCGGGGGAGATCATGTCGGCGGCGGTGCTGACGATGACGACGTCGGCGAGGGTGATGCGCTCGTGGATGAAGCTGTCAATGGCCTCGCACAGCAGCTTCTTGGCGTCCGAGTCGGCCATGTCAATGTCGATCTTGCTGATCTGCAGCTTGAGCCAGCGGATGGCGTTGCCCATGGAGAAGCACATGGGGCGGCATGCCGTGAGGTAGACGATTTGCGGGTTGAGGACGTGGGAGGTGAAGTGTCGGGAGAGCGTGGTGCCGTGGGGGGTTGTGTATGAGTCGATGACCTTTTTTTGCTTGAGCGTTAGATTGTGTCCTCAGTATCCAGCTTAAGACGTAGCTCATCGCACCTTTTTGAATGCCAGCAGAGTCGCCTCCAGCCGCGTGGTGCTATCGCTGATGGCCATGGTGCTCATCTGCTGGCCCAGCATCAGCACCGTCGGGTGGACGTCCTTGTCCGCCTGGGTCAGGTTGACGCCCTTGGCCATGGCCAGATGGCTGAAGCACTCGGGCACCGAAGGCTTCGCCTCCTTGGGCGCGGGCATCGGCGCGGCGGATCGCGGAGCCGCCGCCTTTCCATGCTGGCTCCCTGCTGCCTGCGGTCCGTCCTGCTGCTGCTTGGGCTTCGGCTTGCCGCCCTTTGCGCCCTCGGCGGCCTGGCCCGGCGCGCTGCCGGCTGGCGGCTGTGGCTGTGAGACCTTTGCGGCCGCTCTCCTCGCCGCCTTTTCCTCCTTGGCCTTCTTCTTCAGCTCCGCGTTGGAGAGCTTCTTCTCGCCCGCGCCTTCGGCGGGTGCCGCGGCGGCTTTGCTCTGGTCCTTGGCGCCCTTCTTCTGCTGGTCCTGGGCCTGGTCCTTTTTGTCCGCGGGAGCCTCGCTCTTGGGCGCAGGCTGGCCCCCTTCTGCTGCTGCCATCAGAGGTTGTGTGTGTGTGTGTGTGTGTGTGTGTGTGTGTGTGTGTGTGTGTGACGTCGGATGAGGTTGAGCAGAGCAGAGGAGAGGAACGAGGATGGATCTTTGATTGATGGACGGACGGGCGACGGTATCGAGGACGCAAGCTCAGTCGCAGGAATCTGACGCCGGGGCCGCAGCTGGACAATGGTAAGACAGGTTGTCGCAATGGTCGGCCTTGGAGAAAGTTCCAGCTGGCAAGGAACAAACGCCGTGTGAAGAATGCAAAAGTGCGTCAGTCCGTCAAATGGCTTGTGAGAGTTCGAGGTGGGGTCTGTCGTCGGTTTGAGTCACTGCAAAATAATCGAGTGGGAAACGGAGATGCCCCGCGCTAAAAGATTTGGAGAGAGGCTGATGGCAGATTTACCTGCGGGTGATGGTTCTATTACTAGAATACTGATTTTATGTGCAGATGACCAGGCAAACAATGGAAGCGATGATGGATATTGCAGTAGGGATTTGGGTTTTGTATATGGGATTCTGACTTGGAGGGTGGTTGAAGCTCTACTCCGTGGGCGTGACGCCTGGAGAGAAGCTCGATATGCGGCAGTCGAGCAGTCGAGCTTCACCAGCTCAAACGGCGCGGCTCAAAACCTCACTTCTCAGCTACGATGCTCCTTCACCTGCTACAAGGCTACACAGGTGCAGCTCCAACAGGGCCCGACAATGATCACTGCGAATGCCATAAAAGCAACCCTCGTCTAGTTCTTTTCTTCAGCCATCCGGCTATCCATGTAACGCGTCTTCCTCACGATTCGTCCACTCTCCATGGCCTCAAGTCATCCTTCTTCACGCCAGCCCACCAGGGACCAACCGCAATGAAAGAAAAGAGACAAAAACTCCTCGAAAGCGAGCTTGTGAAGGGTTCCAAATATTCCCTGGCCAGGCGAACCCAACCAGGAGTGGTCAGTGTATAGTTTTCAACTAGCAAAATTCCTCTCTCAGCTTATCGCTTCACGGAGAAGGAAAACGCCCGTGCACTTGGATGGGGAAAGGAAAAAAGAGAAAAGAAAAGGTCGAAAGAAGGGCGAGAGGGCAGACGACATTTTATAGGCAGGATGGTGGGGCTGGGGTGAGTCAGCGGTTAGGTAAGCGCTTGCGGGTACAGACCTGGTGCAGTGAATCGAGCTCAAGGCTGGGGCAGGCAGTTGCTCAGCCAAACAGGCAGAAGCTGTCAACCTCATGACATGCAATTGGGGGTCTGATATGGGATGAAATGAACTACCTGGTTATGACAAGAGATTGTATCTGAGGTCTAGATAACGAGGTCATATGAGGTGATGTTGTCATTTTTCGGCAACGCTTTCTCATTCTCTGCAGTGTTGATGCGTATGTACTTTGCAACACCTGAGATGCTTCAGGTCCTGGTGACTCAATACACAGCACGTAGATAAGAGACGCCGATGCCGGGTTCACCACAAGACATGGTTTGCCGGCAAGATACTCCCTCCAAATGCCCATCAATATCAGCTTCAGTCATTGCTACATGATGTAAATCACACAGAACTGCACATCGTGACACCCTACGCAGAACCTCGGACTTGACTCGTAGCTCCTCTACACCCGAGCAGAATTTATAGCTTCCCGCCCAGCTCAAACCTCCCCCAACAACAACATCCAACCCAATCACACCCCCCTAAAGATGCTCAGGTTCAAGCGCGCCTATTCCACCGGCCTCGCCAGCGCCATCCCGCCGGCCAAGCTCAAGTACGTGCCCACGTCGGGCACATACCCCAAGGGCTTCCTGGCCTCGGGCGTCCTGGTCGGCGTCAAGCCCGGCAACACCACCAAGCCGGACCTGGCCCTCGTCACCTCCGACCGCCCGGCGTCGGCCGCCGCCGTCTTCACCAAGAACAAGTTCCAGGCGGCGCCCGTCACCTTCAGCCGCGGCATCCTCAAGAGCAGGGCCAATGCCGGCCTGCGCAGCGTCATTGTCAACTCGGGCAATGCCAATGCCGTCACCGGTGTCGGAGGCCTGGAGGATGCGGCCAGCATGGCGCGGACGACGGACCAGAGGGTCGGCAGCGACGACTCGACGCTGGTGATGAGCACGGGCGTCATTGGACAGAGGTCAGTAATTCTAGTGACTCGAATTTCAGATGGTAATGCCCCTTTGACTTACTCCTCCTCCTCCTAGGCTTCCCATCCAGAAGATCGTGGACCACATCCCCGTGGCCTACCACCAGGCCGGCGACTCCCACCGGCACTGGCTGGACTGCGCCAAGGCCATCTGCACCACCGACACGTTCCCCAAGCTCATGTCGAGGACCTTTTCGCTGCCCTCGTCCCCCGGCGTCGAGTACCGCATCGCCGGCATGACCAAGGGCGCCGGCATGATGGCCCCGAACCTGGCCACCATGCTCACCATCCTGGCCACCGACGCCCCCATCGCCCCGGCCCTGATGAACCCGCTGCTCAAGTACTCCGTCGACCGCTCCTTCAACGCGCTAACCATTGACGGCGACACGTCGACCAACGACACCGTTGCGCTGCTGGCCAACGGGGCTGCTGGCGGGACCGAGATTTCATCTGAGCAGTCTGCCGACTACGAGGCCTTCCGCGATCTCCTGACTGACTTTTCTGCCGAGCTGGCCAAGTACCTAGTTCGTGATGGCGAGGGCGCCACAAAGTTTGTCACCATCCGAGTCGTCGATGGAGCTTCTGAGGCGGCATCGCGCGAGATTGCCCGTGCCATTGCGCGCTCGCCGCTGGTCAAGACGGCGCTGTACGGCAAAGATGCCAACTGGGGCCGTATTCTCTGCGCTGCTGGCTATGCCCTGATTTCTCCTCCCGGACAGCCTGTCAACGACGTTCCCGAGATTATCCCTGAGCGGACGAGCGTGTCGTTTGTTCCGACTGATGGCTCGGCCGAGCTGAAGCTGCTGGTGAATGGAGAGCCGGAGAATGTGGATGAGATGAGGGCGAGTGAGATCCTCGAGATGGAGGACTTGGAGATTTTGGTGAGGTTGGGGACCGGTGACAAGAGCATCGTTCACTGGACGTGTGACTTCAGCCATGACTATGTGACCATCAACGGCGACTACAGGACGTGAAGGGGCTGTGAGAGGAATTGTACATATAGGCGCAATGAAAACGGTGTTTGGCTGTAGGCTTATAGTAGACTGGGTATCCAAAATGATTTCTATTCATATTGCAATATTGATATTGCTCCTCTGTAAAAGCTCGTCTTTCATAGCCCGGTATAACCCGCACCTCATCACGGGGCCCAGTATCCAACAAATACTCCAAACTCCATCCACTGCGAAATCTTTTTCGTTCTATAACCCAATCATCATCACCTTTGTTTCTGCACCTTTACTTCGACCATGTCTTTGTTTTCCCCATCCTCACGCACTCAACGTCCCCTTGGTGCTAGGGACCTCCCCCTCCTTGCCCGCAACCCTCGTCGTCGCCATACGAATCGCCACCGCCAGCGCCTTGAACGCGCTCTCCGCCCTGTGGTGGTCGTTGTCGCCCCTCAGGCAGTCGACGTGCAGCGTCACGCGCGCGGCCTGCGCAAAGCTCTGCAGGCAGTGCGGGATCATCTCCGTGCTCAGCTGGCCGAGAAACTCGCGCTTGAGGCCGAGATCGACGACGGAGTACGGGCGGTTGGACAGATCGACGACGGCGCGCGACAGGGCCTCGTCGAGGGGGCAGTAGGCGTAGCCGAAGCGGGCGACGCCGGCGAGGTTGCCGAGGGCCTTGGCGAAGGCGTCGCCGATGGCAATGCAGCAGTCTTCGGCGGTGTGGTGGTCATCAACTGCACACATCACAAGACACATGATTTAGTTATGGTTCTTGATCGCAAAATCGGGGGGAGAGAAAGAGAGAGAGAGAGAGAGACGCACTGTAAGTATCGCCCTTGCAGTTGAGCGCCATGCTCCAGCCGGCGTGCTTGGCCAGCGCGTGCAGCATGTGGTCGAGGAAGCCGATGCCCGTGTTGATGGCAATCACCTGCGACGGGCTGGACTGCGAGGCGTGCGGGCTGGTGATGTCGAGCAGCCTGGGGTCGGCATCCTTGGGGAGCTGGCCGCCGTCGATGCTGAGGGCGATCTGGATGGACGTTTCCTTGGTGTCGCGGGCGAGGGCGGCGGCGCGGACGGGGGCGGAGGAGGCCATTGTTCGTTGACGGCGTAGTAGAGATGCAATTGGAGGGGATTGAAGTTGATTGACTGCTCCAGAAGAGTCTTGATAAGTGTCAAGTCTATCTAATTGTTCCTGGAGGTTTAGGGTCGCAGCCTGACTCGCTCCTGTATCGGACTTGGTGGAGTTTCTTCATGATTTTTTTTCCATTCTTCGCCGCTTCCCTGTTGCCCAGGGAATGGGGCCCTGATTGTCGCTGCAATGAGGGGTAGCTTCAGCGGGACAACCCCGCTATCCGTCGAGGTCACCCCCCTGTAGAACAGCTGTAATTGTCAGCTGGCTCCCTGGCAACATGACGGCAAGCAACCTTGGAAGCAAACAAACTTTACGCGCCTCAGACACACTCTCGCGTCACCATCGACACTTGGGTTTGGATATTCGAACTGCGACACCCGCTGCTGCCAGACACTTACGCCATGTTACCCTGCTGAATACCTATACTGATTTGTCTTTCTTCCTCTTATTCTACTCATTGATCTTCTTCCTTCTCTTTCATTCCTCCGCCTCCTCCCTGGCGGTCATGTCAACGACCCCCTCTCAATGCTAGAGGATGCAGGAGTTTCTACGGGAATGGAGGCAGGATGCCCTCAACAAGGCACAATATGAATCAGCCATCTTTATCGGGGACAAGCTCCTCGCCATGACCAGTCTGTCGACCAATGGAAGATCCTGAAGACGACGAAGCCCGGCTAATGCATGTGACCTCTCCCAGATGACGACAACGATGCCTTCTGGCTGGCCCAAGTCCACTTTGCGACTGGCAACTACACACGTGCGCAGTCGTTCCTCTCCAAGCAAGATCTCATCAGCCGTAATCCGGCCTGCCGCTATCTTGCCGGTCACTGCCTCATCAAGCAGTCCCGATTCGAAGAGGCCCTGGCCGTCCTCGGCGAGCGCAATCCGACGCACCTCATCGCCAACGGCTCGAGCAACAAGCGCAAGGCCTCCAACCAGCCGCGGAGCACACGGAGGCGAGACGACAATGTCGCAGACGAAGAGGCGGCGAGCCGGCGGTTCGAGGCGGCTATGTGCTTCCTCCGGGGCATCTGCTATGCGAAGCAAAACGCCTTTGACCGGGCCAAGGAGTGCTACAAGGATGCCGTGCGCATCGACGTGCAGTGCTTCGAGGCGTTCCAGCAGCTGATGAAGAACTCGCTCCTGTCGCCGGACGAGGAGTGGCAGTTCCTCGACAGCCTGGACTTTGACTCGATACATTCCCAGGAGGCGGCCGAGTTCACAAAGATGCTCTACACGACGCGGCTGTCCAAGTACAGGAATCCCGCGGCTTTCGATACGGCTTACGAGTCGCTGTCCACGCACTACCAGCTGGCCGCTAACCCCGACCTGCAGCTCGCCCGCGCCGACTTGCTGTACACGCAGTGCCGATACCGAGACGCCCTGACCATTACCAACGCCATTCTGGAGGAGGACAAGTACAATTTCGCCATATACCCTGTTCATCTGGCATGTCTCTACGAGCTCAAGATGAAGAATCTGCTGTTTTTGATAGCCCACGACCTGGCAGACACCCATCCCGAGGAGCCCTGCACGTGGCTGGCCGTGGGCATCTACTATTTCAGCATCAAGAAGATTGCAGAAGCCAGGCGGTATTTTAGCAAAGCGAGCATGATGGACGCACATTTCGGCCCTGCCTGGATAGGCTTCGCACACACGTTCGCCGAGGAGGGGGAGCACGACCAGGCCATCTCGGCGTACTCTACGGCGGCGCGCCTCTTCATGGGCACTCACCTGCCGCAAATATTCCTCGGGATGCAGAACCACGCGCTCAACAACATGACCATTGCGGAGGAATTCCTCAAGACTGCCTACGGCCTGTGCAAGACGGATCCGCTGCTTCTCAACGAGATGGGCATTGTCAAGTATCATCAGGACCGGCCCAAAGAAGCTGTCCAGTACTTTACAGCCGCCCTCAAGGTGGCCGACGAGAACGACTCTGAGCCGTCGGCCTGGCTCGCGGCGAGGACCAACCTGGGACATGCGTTCCGCAGGCTGCGGCACTACAACCGGGCGCTGCTGGAGTTTGACGAGGTGCTGCGGGCGGGCGGCAAGAATGCGGCTATTTTCAGCGCCAAGGGTCTCATCTTGATGGAGCAGAACAAGCCACAGGAGGCGGTTGTTGTCCTTCACGAGGCCCTCGCCATCCAGCCCCAGGATAGCATTGCGACGGAGCTACTGAACAAGGCGCTGGAAGAGACGGCCTTGCTGGATGGCGTCGCGGAGGAAGAGGCAGAAGACTTGGCGGAATTCGATCTGGAGCTGGAACGGAGGAAGGCAGAGGCATCTCAGAAAGTGTACGGCAACAGGTCGGGCGGCGGCATGATGGACAAGGGAAAAGGCCGACTGGGCAGGCGGCGGACGATGCTGCTTGACGATGACGACAGCGACAACGAGAACCACGGAACCGGCATGGACATGACTGATGACGATGACAATGACGGGGTCTAGGAGGCAACTTACGTGTATAGGGGCATCGAAGAGGTCGCGGGAGTGAGCGTGGCTAACCTGGGGCGTTTTGGCGATTGAGCACTTGGCTTTTTTTTTTCTTTCTTGATGACCTTTGTTTATTTGCGAGACCTTGGTTGAATGGGCAATTGGGGAAATCAGACTGTCTGGATGAATAGAGATACAGCCTGGGTTGGCTCGACTTTTCTGGTTGAATGGGGTATCCAGAGCGCCGTTTGCGACTTGACAAGCTGGGTTCGTGTTACAATCAAGGGGTATTATTTCTGTTGTCGGTGTCTGAGATACTATGTGATGCTATTCCTGCGCTTACTGTCAACAGCTCACAACTAGGCACAACCCGAGACTTTCGACGCCTCAATCAAGTAACGAAATACTACGCGACCTGTCACAATGTGTTTGCTTGCCAGTGTGTCCCAGCAAAACGTCCACCGGCTCTCGGAGCGACCCCTGACGAGCCGCAGCGCGTTTGACAGCTTCGCCTAGCGAACTCGAGTTTGCTGCCCCCCCCTTGGCGCTCTTTTCCATCGATAACCCCCGCTACTAAGCCAGGCACGCCAGGCAGCCACGGCCAGCTAGAGCCATTCTGCCTGTTCTCAGCCCACTTGGCCGTTGAGCCTCGGGTTTCACAAACGTCAACTCATCATCCACCTCTCAGGGGTTATAAGACGATGAGAAGAGCTGTGTCGAGGTGTCGGATTGCTCAATGCACACATTCATTTCGCTGCTGCTCTCAGAGACTCAGCCTTGGCCATTCACCTGCTGAAAGCCCTCGCCGTCTTACTACTACCGGGCTTACAACTGCAACTCTCAACAAGTCTCGCCTCAGTCTCAGCAGAGGCTACGCACAAGACAGCAAGATGAACATGGCCAATCTCCTCCTCAATCTTGACCTCCTGCTCAGCCAGAATGGAACAGCCATGGCCGGGCAGCTCAGAGAGAACCGCATCGCCCGAGGCAACACGCCGTCCGGGGCGCTCGACCATGTCCTCCATCCAGACACGCCCCAGAGCGAGCTCGACTCGAAGCTGTGGATCGTCGACCGCATCCTCGAGCCCCAGACGCTCCCGCACTTTCTCGAGTCCACCATGTTCGGCACCTTGTCCGACGGGAGCCCGTCCTCGTTTACGCCGCTGTCGGAGGAGATTGTGATGCTGATACAACAGCCGCTGGCGTCGTGGGCGCCGCCCCCGTTCGACGCCCGCCACGAGATTCCCATGCAGCAGATTGCGATACGTATCGGCTCCCATGAGGACGCGGACCGGCTGATACCCATCTCGAAGGAGCTTCACGCGATGAAGTCGAGGCTGTGGGAGGGCGTCATGCCGCTCTCTGAGAGGCGGTGGGAGGAGCTCGGGCTTGATTCCGCGGACAATTTTCACGAGGCTTGCCAGTACATTTGTGCCGTGACCAATGTGTTTCACTATCTGAATCTGCCGCCGGTCAAGATTGCGCTTCGGGAGACGTATAATCTCATCTGGGGACACCTGAAGGACTTTGAGGATGCGGTGAATGCGAAGAATAGGCTGGAGGGCCAGCCCGAGGTGCAGATTGCGGCTCGATGGCACGAGTACATCAAGGCGCACTACGAGTTCATCTCGGCTCGCTCTCACAAGTGGGTGATTGACAGCCTCGAACGTCTTCGCCGCCCGGTCCTCGAGGAGCTCGCGGTCACTCCTTCTCCAGCAACGAATGACTTCAGCTCGCGGCAATGGACGCTGACGGACAGACTCCATGACCTGATGGAGAACGGGGCTCAGGCGGACTCGGCCATCTTCTTGCCCATGGACGGATACGAGGGAGAAGGCCTTGCCGCCCAGGACGATGCGCCGCCGCGGCCAGACGCCGCCGAGCCGTACCGCAAGTTGCCCATTTCCTTCTCTGCAAACACGCTGGCTCGCACGGGCGATTACTATCTGAGGCTAAAGTATCTGTCGCGCACAGAGTTCTGGCTCGGCCAGGAGCGCGGCGGCATGGACGTCCCGCCTGGGTTGCCGACTGGCTTTGAGCTGCTGTCTGATGTCGCGCAGACGGCGCAGTGCCAGGTGAGGGCTCAGGAGCTGACGAGGCGGGAGCTGAGGGGGGAGCCTGTGACGTTTGGACAGGAGCTCTGGGTGACGAAGGCGAATGAGTATCTTGGGACGGAGACCAACTTTGAGTGGGGGTACGTCGCCTACCGGTTGTCGCATGATCATACGGATGAGGAGTGGGAGGCGTTCAAGAGCAAGTTTGAAGAGGATGTGCAGAACTGGGGGAGGGAGTTGACGGGGGTTGAGGTGATTAGGGAGCGGTCCAAGGTTTACTGGAGAGATGCGAGGGATCTGGGTATATCAGACGGGGACGTCGATGCCCTGAGAACGTACGTATGCACTATGCTACAGTCCCACGAAGCCTTGCTAATGAACTACTACACAGTCAATTCCAGTCATTCAGAGAGTCTGCGGACTTCCCATCCAGCGTCCACAAGGACATTCTTCTAGCAGCTGACAAGGGCGTCATTGACTCCTATCTCCGGCCGACGCCGCAGCAAAACGGCTTCGTGATGGCCATTGACGCAGATTACGACCCTAATGAGATTGACGGGGAGCGGGCGGACGAGTCGCCGGGATACACAGGCGTCGTGCGGGTGCTGGGGAGCTTGTTGTGGGATGACCTGGGCCCGCTGGTGTTTATGCAGACGCAGCATTTGTTTGAGCTGTGGCCGCTCGCGATGAAGCATCCTTTGGGGGTGTATGAGGGGCCGCTGGGAAGGATGTAGGGAGTAGTTGGAGGAACTGTGAAGGATGTCTTTTTTTTGGTTTGGATGTAGAGGTTGTCTTGTACGATACTTGGACTATCAGCGAGCTTTGATGTAGAGATATTGTGTGTCCATGACTAGGTACTACGAGCATTGACTGGGAGATGTTCACGGACTATTCAATGAGTAAGAATGAGATCCAATTGGTAAGAGGATAGATAGACTACCTTATGTTTAAGGTTACCTACTGAGTGGCAGAGCCCAGCGAAATAGTCTGATGAACTAACGTTGAGATGGCTGACCCCCCTCATGGAGGCGTCATTATGGCATCACATTCATGACGATATAGTATCTATCACTACTTTCACAACCCGGCGACGACGATGAGACTGTTTGCTTCTTTATATCTTGGACCGCGTTTGTGGATCAGGCCGACATATCGAAGCTATTGTAAGAAACGAGGATACAGCATGTCGAAGCCGGACAAAATCACCCGCTTCACGGAAGCGATGAAGACAGTCTACGGGCCCTTTGACCAACTCTCGCCCGACGACGCAAAAGCCTGGACGTTTCCCGACGATCCTGGTGCGGGCGGCTATCACGGGCGGTATCTCTGGACAGACGCCTTTGGCGTCGTCAACTTCATCACGTTGTTCAAAGAAACGGGCAATGCCGTATATCTTACTCTCGCAAAGCGTCTCGTCCAGACCGTCCACGATGTCCTCGGACGCACCAGAGACGGATCAAAAAGGCTAGACGGGGCAACAGACGAGGAGCCCCTCAGGGGAGGTCTGCGGATCGGCAAAATGGATGCCAGGGGAAGTGACGGGGATGGGCAGTATCACCACTACTTGACGCTGTGGATGTTTGCGCTCAACAGGCTTTCTATTGCGGCGGATGAAGTGCAGTATAATGACTTGGGGATCCAGCTTGCGCGGGCGATTCATGCGCGGTTCATGGTTCATTGTCTTTCGGGCGGGATGAAGATGGTGTGGAAGATTTCAATGGACATGAAGACCGTGCTGGTTCCTAGCGAGGGACATCTTGATGCGGCAACGGGGTATGCGGTGTATAAGCTGCTGCAAGATACCGCTGCGAGACAAGGCCATAGGGAGCATGTTCTGCAGAAGGAAGTCGACGACTACTGGGACTTGATGGTGAAGAAGCGGAAGGGGAGCCTATCCCCTGGAACGGACTACTTGGATGTCGGGATGGGGCTCTGGGCGGCGCACCTGTGGAAGCACGAGCGCTGGGCGGAGAGATTCTGTGATAGGGCGCTGCCTGTTGCGGGGGAGTTGCTGAGTTCGACGAGGATGAGGGCGGAGGGGGCGAGGCTTGCGTTTCGGGAGTTTGGGACGGTGCTGGGTGTTGGATGCTGGGATGTTGGGGAGGGCTTGAGGGCGAGGGTGGATGGGCTGATGGCGTTTTGGGAGAGGTGGTTGGATGATGAGGCGGAGGAGGAGTTGAAGCCGATTTCGAGGGTCATGTATGCGAGTGGGTTGATTGTGGGAGGTGAGTTTTTCCTAAAGACTTTTGGGTGAGTGTTGTAAGGCTTGCTGACGTTGAGTTATAGCTTTTCGGAGGGACTATCTTGAGGACGGGTGATGGTCGAGGACAAGATATAGGTCATCTTTACAGTGGGATATCTTATGACTTGGAACCGTATGTTGTTGGATATTCATTCAGCTTCCAATAGCTGTCGGTGTCAGTTGCAAGGGAGTTAGTTGAGCATCTCTCGAATGGCTTCAATGGCTCATCTCAGCTCTTAAGATATCAAGCTCTACAAAGCTCGTCATGGGAGTCAACAGACAATATTCACTGATGCGAAGCAAATGTGTAATCCAGCCTTGATTTTGTCATTCAAGTGCATGTTTCCACAGAGTTGTCAGCATCAAGGAAGAGAGTGAAGCTATAGACGACTCTGGAGTTGAGTATGCAATGTTTGGTAATACAAGGAAGGCGATGGATTGAAAGGGGAAATGCACGGAGCTCCGGCCGGACTCCTGGCTGGATATTTCCCGATCAGGCAACTGTCTCGTCCTATTCCTGGGGGTTCTCTTAATATTATTCTATTCATTGTCCAGTCAGGACTTTATCGAAAGTGACAGACCAGCACTCGTAACATACATCCTTGATGACAAGGCGTCCCTGAATGGAGCTGACCCCTTTAAATCGCCGCGTGCTCGGCAATCAAGCTGGACGAATTGGGCAGCGAATCAATACAGCTGCGATCGAAGTCATCCACCGTGACAAAGCCGCCCACCTCCATCAGAATGTCAAACTCGGCCAGCAGGCTCTTGAGGACGTGCCGCACGCCGTGCTCGCCCGCGATGCCGAGGCCCCAGACCCAGAGGCGGCCGATGAAGACGAACTTGGCGCCGATGGCGAGGGCCTTGGCGACGTCTGCCGCGGTGCGCACGCCCGAGTCGAACATGATCTTTTGATACAAAGTCAGCTTTGCAAGATGGGTAGAGCAAGGGGAGAGGCAGTTTAGCTGGGCTGGGGGGCTCTTACATAGGTCTTGTCGCCGACAGCGTTGACAATCTTTTCGAGAGCATCGAGACTGGCAACGCCTCCGTCGACTTGACGTCCCGCATGGTTCGACACGACGATTCCGTCAACGCCCCTGGAACAAAAAGTCAGTCTCATATATCTCAATCACAAGGGTCTTCAATCGATTGAATGCTTCGGACTCACATCTCCACCGCCTTCTTCGCATCCTCCACGCTCTGAATGCCCTTCAAGCAAAACGGCCGCCCGCCACTGATCCGCTTCCACTGCTCCATGGTCCACTTCATCTTCTCCCAGGTAATCGCGCGGCCGTGCCAGATGTTCTCATCGATCCACTTCGCGCCAGCCTCCTTTGGGTTCTTGACGGGATCAATGCCAGCCTCCTTGAGACGCTTCTGGAAGACCGGGTCCTGCAGGCCGAGGTCGCCCGCTCCGTGATCGTGGTAGAAGGCGTAGTTGCCGGTGAAGACGTCGTTGTGGCGCCAGCCGAGGGACCAGGTGTCCGTCGTCAGCATGCAAGCGTCGAAGCCATTGTCAAAGGCGCGCTGGAGCATGGACAGACACAGCTCGTCGTCGGGGCTCTGGTACAGCTGGAAGAAGCGCGGGCCGGAGCCGTTGGCCTTGGCCACGTCCTCGATGCTGTAGCTCCCGGCAGAGGACAGGCAGTATGCCAGGTTGAGCTCATGGGCGACCTTGGCCACGGACAGCTCGCCGGTCGGGTGGTAGATGCGGTTGATGCCGATCGGGGCGAAGCCGATTGGGGCCGAGACGCGGTGGCCGAAGATCTCGGTGGCCGTGTCTCGCTGGTTGGTGTCGACGAGCATCCGCGGGACGATGCGGTGGCGGTAGAAGGCCTGGCGGTTGGCGAGATGGGTCCAGGAGATGCCGGCGTTGCAGGAGGAGTAGTACCTTTTTTTTGCGGTCTTAGTAGTGGTCAGTATGATGGGAGGAGGGGATGTGAGAGGCTGTCACATACCAGCCTCCCTGAGAGAGCTTCTCCTTGGCCAGCTTCTCAATCTCAGCCGGATCTGAGGTAATATGTTAGTGAGTTGTCACTTTTGAATGACTTGATAGGGGGAACTCACCGGTGTTGAAGGGCGGGAACTTTCCATCGTTGGTGTTCCAGAACGACTCTCGCTGGTACAGCGACCACTGAGGGGTGGTCCTGATGTTGATGTTGGGGTTGTTGGGGTCAGACATGGTGGGATTGTATCAGATGATGCTATTCACGGTTGCTGCTGGAGTGGTTGTTGATGCTCTAGTGGTTTGTCTTTGTTTTCAACAGGTACTCTTTGATGCTCTTCGAGATGCGGTGGTATTATATAGAGAAGATGATTCTTGGAATTGCGTTGATGCTACTCCTGCAACTATTGAGTTCAAAGTGCTAGAGTGTGAGAATGTTCAGCCGCCATCATCGTCATTCAACAGCAAGGAACACAAGGCCAAAACCCGAACATCCTCCGGCATTCTCTCTGCAAACGAGCAAATCATAGCTATTGAGACAGAGCAGAGGAAGCATCTCACGTCCGCTTGACGTCAGCGCGGTTAATCTTGAGTCCTGTGAGGACAGATTCCTGAGAGAAGCAAGTTGTGCAACACCTCGAACCTCGACCAGACTCTTGCCATTGCAAGTTGTCTCGGCACGATCTCGCCGATTGAAAGCAGGATTGAAACAGGATTCAGTAATAAAAGAGCCCCTTTCCTGACGGATTTCCGCCTCCGTCTCGATGGTTTTGTGGCCATGATGTAGAATAATCGGGTAATCGAATTGCCTACTGTAGGAGGAGATGCCCAGGTGCCTTGCAAGCCTTAGGTAAGCATGGCAAACACCCTAGGTACCTACCTTAAGGGAGAGCATCTCGGAACACGGCAACAAAATGTCCGAATCTAACTGACAAACTAGGTACTAGTAAATCAACACTGCCAATCGTTGGAGACGACTGCACATGGAAATATTCATATATAACCGGGCCAGACACCTCAATTGCTCCAAATTCATCCATCTGAGTAACGCCTAGTATTGATGACACGTGACGATTTTTCTCTGTTTCCGTCCAAATCTCGAACCCAACCCAGCAGCTTATCAATGACATCATCGGACATTACCATCTGCCGGATCGGAGCTATTCCTGAACCGCTCACCTGCCGCGTTAGTCAGCATTCCAGAAGGATTGTTTTTGATGTTTCTCATGTTCCGCCAGTGATTCATGCACAATCTGGCTTGACTCGGATCAGCGGAAAACCCCCTGGCCGATCACATCACCATCACCGCCATGCACTCCGTTATCTGATGGGTTCGTCGCCCGTCTGCCGTTGGTCTTCTCGGTGTTACTACGCTGACCCTGACAGCTGCAGAGCTACCACAGCCACGATCGACGGTTTCCGGCACTTGAAGGCGGCGGCCATCTGCCGGACTGGTCGACGATATCACCGTCCATCTTCATCCTCTGAACACGGAACCTGCTAGGCATGACGCTTGCAGAACTGAATGATTGCCTCTGAATCTGCATTGACGCCTCCAAGTTCAGGGATACGAGATAATGTGACTTTGCTACAGCTGGCCGTCAGCGGACACACAGTGAGGAGAGAAAATGCTTCCAATGTCTTCTTCCTCCCAACATAACCTCCCCCCCATCCGCGGAGCTCCAAGGGATGGGGGGCAACATCAGACGACGCCGCGAACATCGTGGGCCGAGCAGGAAAATTTTGCAGCACAGGTCGTCGCCGAAATGAGTGAAGCATCACGTTACCACTGATATCGAGGGCCCAGGCAATAATACGGCATTGCGTGTTGAAGAAAAAATGCTCCGAGATGCAGGCCAAAGTGGGCTCAAGAGTGGAACGGCGAGTGGGAACGGCACGTCAGTTCTGACAGGGGCCGGTCGCCCTTTGACAGCGATCCGGAAGCGGCAGATGGGCCAGATGGGCTTCGGCAGTGGCTTGACCGGACATTCCGGCGTACAGTGTGCCAGAGCATGTGGAACCGTCTCGAGACAGGAACCCAGGACGGGTATGACTCGGCGTGATGGGGCCCGTACGACGAGTATCTCCGACGAGTTTCCCCGAACTCAGCCTCATGATGGTAACGGTACTTCGTACTTGAACAGCAGATGGGCCACCGGAATGGGCCTCAGGAGGATCTGCTCGAGACTTCTTCTCGTCTCTCCCGTCTGGTGATGTACAACTAGACACCACGGGACCACGATGGGTTTGAAGTCGCTGCTCCAGCGGCCCGCAAAGACACCGAGATGGACGCGAGCGCAAGCAGGCTTTTATATCTCGCTGTGGGACTATCCCTATTGCCATGCCCTCACATACGAGTAATACCTTGTGCATTCCAAGTTCCAGTAGCATTGCAGCCATTAGCTTGCAAAGACTTTATCTATCAGCCCAGACGCTGTTTCTCCGGATTCTCCAGTCTCATCTCCCAATTTCTCCTCCCCATTGATTGTGACCAACCCTCCTCATCACATCCACCAGTTGCAACTTGCATGAGAGAGTTGCAGCACAAACAATCATGGGATTCTTGAACAAAAAAGCCGATGCTCCTGCGCAGGAGCCCAAGAGGGATCCCTCGCCCAGCAGTGGAGGCTCTGAGACGACTCCCTCGCAGCAGGAGAGAGTCACCCTCCTTGCCTGTGCCCTGGGAGCCATTGCCGCCATTGGAGGCTTCATCTTTGGCTATGTCAGGTAGGCCCTCAAAACACACCTCCGTATCTATCTTTTATCTTCACATTGGTTCGTCATATCTGACAATGCTTCCCGCTTTATTAGTGGTCAGATCTCGGGTTTCTTCTTGATGAAGGACTATGCCCGCCGCTTCGGAGAGCTGCAGAGTGATGGATCATACGACTTCAGCGCTGCCCGCCAGGGCACCATCGTCGGTCTCCTCTGCGTGGGAGCCCTCATTGGCTCCCTAGTTGCCGGCAAGATGGCAGACACCGTCGGCCGTCGCCTGTCCATCTCCATGTTCGCCTTCTTCGCCTGTGTCGGAACCATTATCGAGATCTCCTCGTCGACCCACTGGGTTCAGTTTGCCGTTGGCCGTCTCGTCACTGGTCTGAGCATCGGTGCCCTCTCCGTCGTCGTCCCCATGTACCAGTCAGAGAGTACCCCTGCCGTCATCCGCGGTGTCATCGTCTCGTCGTACCAGCTGCTCATTACCATGGGTATCTGGACGGCCGAGATGGTCAACTGGGGAACCGAGACCAGGCCCAACAGCGCCGCATGGAGAATCCCCAACGGCCTCACCTTTGCTTGGGCCCTGGTCCTCGGTGCTGGCATCCTGTTCCTCCCCGAAAGCCCCCGGTTTGCCTACAGCCGCGGCCGCGTCGATGAGGCTCGCCAGACGATTGCCCGTCTCCATGGCCTCTCCACCGACTCGGACATTGTCAACAACCAGATCGCCGACATCCAGGCCAAGATTGACGAGGAGAGCGAGAACACGGCCGCGTTCAGCTGGACCGAGATCTTCACCGGCCCTCGCATGTTCTACCGTACGGTCCTCGGTGTCGTTCTCCAGGCCGGCCAGCAGCTCACTGGCGCCAACTTCTTCTTCTACTTTGGCACGACCGTCTTCGCTGCCACTGGCATCAGCAACAGCTATGTCACGCAGATTATCCTCGGATCGGTCAACGTGTTTGCCACCATCATCGGTCTCTTCATCATTGACCGATTTGGCCGACGTGTCATTCTCATGGCTGGTGCCTCCTGGATGATGATGTGCTTCCTGTAAGTCCCACTTCTCCCCCTTTCTTTCAAATGGTGGAACAAGGTAGTAACAGGTCTTGATAGTGTCTACGCCTTTGTCGGTCACTTTGCTCTCGACCACGAGAACCCCATGCTCACCCCCAAGGCTGGATCCGCCCTGGTCACCTTCTCTTGCCTGGCCATTGCCGCCTTCGCCGTCAGTTGGGGACCCCTGGTCTGGACTGTCAACGCCGAGCTGTACCCCATCCGCTACCGAAGCTTCTGCATGGGCATTGCCACTGCCTCCAACTGGTTCTGGAACTTCCTCATCTCCTTCTTGTAAGTCTTGCTGATAAGAAATTACCTGGCAATGCAATCGCGGCATCTGACTAACGGATGTGATTTAGCACTCGATTCATCACCGACAAGATCGACTACTTCTACGGCCTCATTTTCGCCGGATGCTGTGCCGCCCTCGTCGTCATCGTCTTCTTCTTCCTGATCGAGTCCAAGGACCGCACGCTCGAGGAGATTGACACCATGTACGTCCAGCACGTCAACCCCATTACGTCGAGCCGATGGAACGCCGCCCAGTTCCGAGACGAGATGAGGGAGACGCAGACCAACGATGTGCGAGAGCACGCTCACGAGGATGAGAAATAAGCTGGTGCAATGCATCTGTAGTAGATGACGGATCGTCCAATTGAGCAGTGCTCAATTTTACGACTGAATTATATTCCAAAAGACTGAAAGAATGTCTGGATATTTGGGGGGGTTGGTTGGAATATACCATGTATGACATAGTGTATCATATCATAGCGGGAAGATTCATAGCACTTTTTTAATCATGATGTCTAATGTTGAATGACACAAATTCTTCTATCGCTTATTTGTTCTTATTCCTTTTCTCTCTTTATTGAATTTGCAACACACTCACAACAGACTTATCACAGCCAAGACGAATTTAACTGTTAGCCTAGGATCTTCTTTGCCCGTTCTAGCGATGGACGACGGCTAAAAGGCTCAAAGTCTGTGGAGTTGGTGATGGCTTACCCCAAGTTCTGCTGCATCCTGCCAACTAGTATCAGAGGACCTTGGGGGGTGATGAGGTTTTGAATTCAACTGAATCACAAGGTGATTTCTTTGCTTCTTGATTTCTCTTTGAACTGTCTTTTAGAATGATTCATGTAGTCAGTCAATGTGTGATGGAGGTAAGAAGAATGTGAATGAAATATCAAGGCTCCAAATCGTGATTAATTTGTCTGTTGCTGACGCGCCGTCTAGTCGTGGCGTCTGTTCTCGAAGCAAAGCTAGAGAAGAGAGTTGAGTATAATACTCTCTCTCTCTCTCTCTCTCTTCGTGGGGTTCCCCGCACGGGGGATCGTAGATGAAGCTCCAACTATCAGAGTCTATATAACGGGACTGAGGTTGTGCTCATAACCCATCGATTTCACCTCCTTCATCACCCCTTTTTCTTACACGTCTGTTGAGCCTCAATAACATCAATCTCTATACTACACACAAACACAGATACATACACAGAGAAGGAAAAAACCACATAAAAAATGCCCCCCATTATCCTCCCCGCAAACCAGCCCCCCAACCGCTTCTACGCCGGCGGCCCCCAAATCGCCGCCTTCCGCTCGCATCCCAGCAGCGCCACCCACGAGCCCGAAGACTGGATCGCCTCAACCACCTGCTGCAGCGCCGGCCAGGCATCATCCTCCAACATCGGCCTCACTCGCCTCCCTTCCGGAACTCTCCTCCGCGACGCTGTATCGTCGGAGCCGGAGAAGTGGCTTGGGCCGGCGCACGTCGCCAAGTATGGGAGTGACACGAAGCTCCTCGTGAAGCTGCTCGATGCAGGCCAGAGATTACCCGTGCATGCGCATCCGCACGTCGACTGGGCGGCGAAGCATCTGCGCGAGAAGCACGGCAAGGCGGAGGCGTGGTATATCCTCACGCCTGGATCGGTGTGGTTAGGTCTGAAGGAGGATATCGATCCGGAGGAGTTGCTGGGTATTGTGCGTGAGGGACGAGGGGGAATGGAGCTTTTGGAGAGGATGCATAGAATTGATGTTGAGCCGCATCAGACGGTGTATGTTCCCCCGGGGGTTCTGCACTCGATTGGCGAGGGCATCATGGTTGTTGAGGTGCAGGAGCCGTCGGACATGTCTATCTTGTGTGAATGGAGCGGCTTCGAGATTGATGGTGCAAAGGAGGGCCATTTGGGGGTTGGGTTTGAGACTGCGCTTACGGCTGTTGAGATGAAGAGGAGGACGAGGGAGGAGGTGATGAGGCTTGTTACGGGGCCGCGGGTTGCGGAGAGTGTGTGTGCGGAGGAGTCGAGGGGGTATTTTCGGTTGGAGAGGGTGCTTGTGAAGGATAGGAGTAGCTGTCGACGGGGGTTTGCGGTTGTGGTTGTTCTTGAGGGGGAAGTGGTGTTGAGGACGGAGGCTGGGGAGGTGTTGAGCTTGACGAGGGGGAGTACGGTGGTGGTTCCGTATGAGGATGGGGGGATCATGCTGGAGGGGGAGGCGGATGTTGTTATTGCTCGGCCCCCTGAGTAGATGCACCAGATACTTTATGACAGCCATCATCTTGAATCACCAGTGAAACTATCCATTGATTACCCTGACAAAGTCCCTTGATCTAAGCCCAACAATAATCAATCACAACCCGGGTATCTACAAGCCGAAACAAGCAACCAAAAACAAATCCAAATTCACCCATCCATCAAAACCACAAGCAGACAAACCCCATCCAAACTCCTCCTCCAGAAATCTCCCCAGTACCTCCTAATATATCAAATAATCAACCACCCATCCAGAAACGGCAGCGGGAGCTCCTCCGGCTTCAGCTCATCCATCCCGCGCTTCGCCATCTTGCCATCATCCGGCCAGCACTGCGGATCCTTTGGCTTGTGCACCATAATCAGGTAGTCCCAGCCGTTGTCCATGTAGATGCTGCCGAGGTGCTGGGCGGTGCAGTTGGCCGCCGACTTGGTCACCTGGAGGTGCACCTCCGTGGCAGGGACGAGCAGGTTGAGGAGGCGAGGCGCGCAGATTGTGACTTGGCAGCACTGGGCGTTGATGGCGCGGCACTGGCCTGGTTTGACGGCGAAGTTGCCGTTCTTGTCCTTGAGGTTGGGGATGTTGTCAAAGGCAATGTTGCAGCCGTCGACGTGGGGTTCGCCAAACTCGCGCTGCAAAAAAAAGAGAGTATCTGGTTAGAAGAGAAAACTGCGGTTTTGCTGGAAGTGAAGTGATGCGGACATGGAAAGATGCAACTTACAGGAAGGCAGACGGAGACGCGAGGCAGAGACAGGGCCGGCTTTTCCAAAAAGTAGTAAGGGTTGAGGCCGGTCTTTTGTTGGACTCTGAGGTATTCAAAGTTTTTCTCGCTGTAGTCGCCGCGAGGCACGACGGAGGAGACGGGCTGCTGCTCTATGGCCAGGGCGAGGCAAAGGGGGGCCTGGAGGATGGCCAGGGCGGGGAGCATCCCGACAAAGTTGCTGGTGAACTGCTTCATTTTGAAGAAATAAATGACTGAAGACTGCAGAAGAGAAGAAGAAGAATCAGGTGGAAGAATTTGTATGAGACAAGGGTGAGAATGTTCGGCTTTTGAAATTGTTCGAGCGTCTGGTGAGAGCAAGAAGTGCAGAGTATGTAGTGGGTAGAGTTGATTTTGTTTTCTCTCTGCCTCTCAGGGGGGGAGAGAAGCGCCTTTTATACTGCGCCACGTCCCTCGCCTTGCGAGCCATGCCACACAATCTCAATTTTGAAAAACGCAAATTTAAGGGGCTTGGAGAGAAACAGGGCTGAAGGTAATTGATGATTGACTTCAAGCCGTGCCAGGGCTGTGCCAGCATACATGGCGAGGGCTGTCCTGCCTAGAGCCAACAAAGTGAAAGATGGTGTCTTGAAGGCAGTTTTGAGAGTCAATGATTGGCTGTCTTTGTTCTTCGTGAGTCGTGTAGAACTCTCTAAACAGCACATCACAACGTGGCAGCCATCTTGGCCCATTGAAGGCGTAACTGTCGCCTTAAAGTCTAATCGAGATATCAAGGCTAACCCTAAGCATACTGTAGGCATCTCAAGATTCTTCTCTCAAGCAGCGATGGAGCGGCAGAAGCCAATTGCGGATTATTATTTTTGATTTCATATGCTTCGAGATGCATAAGGGTAATAGCAGGCTGGACTTTGACAAGCTCCAACTCACCAGGCCACTCTCTGTGCTACCTATGCTTCTTCAAGACTCATGCCAGGCCACCTCCCGAGTACATCTGCAAAGCCTTGGACTTGATGGCTTCCAGCGCAGCAATGTACAGACTCGGCCCGACGCTGATCCTCGCAACCCCCAGACCAGCAAGCTCACTCGTGGTGAGACCCCCCGGTTGTCTAGACAGTATGACAGCGACCTTTCCGTCCAGCTCCTTGACCAGCGTCTTGACAGTCTCGCTGCTCAAGCCCTGTCCAGGCCCGCCCCAAAAGAAGATGGTGGTGGCACCAACCTCGAGATATGCTTTGCCGCGCCTGATGGCCTCGGCTAGGCGAGCCTCGTGGCTCAACGCAGAATCCTCTAGCCGGAAAACGTCACACCGAGCATTGACGACAAAGTCCGGCGCACCGGCAGCCTTGGCGGCGTCAAAGGCACGCTTGAGCCGAGCGACCTGATCATCGAGCTTGTAGAGAGAGCCGTCGATGCCCTTGCCGAAGCCGGCCGACGGAATGCTGTCCTCAATGTTGGCGCCCGCAGCGCCGTACTCCACGGCCGCCGTGACGGCAGCAATGATGTAGTCTCCGTAGCCGTCCTGCAGGTCGACCGACAGGGGAAGACCGGCCTTTTCTGCGAGGGGAGCGAGGTGGGAGATGGCCTCGAGGTTCTGAAACATGGTGAGCTCTTCATCCTTGATGCCGAGGGAGGCGGCAATGGCCCATGAGGCTGTTGCTAGCGCCTTGACGGGCTTGGAGGATTCTGAGTTGAGGGAGACGATGGCGTTGAGGGAGGAGGTGTCCCAGATGTTGGAGAGGACGAGGGGGGATCCGGGCTTGTGGAGGGCTTTGAGCGTCTGGGCTGCTTGGTTGACGGTGGCCATTTTTGGAGGTGATGGAGATTTATGGATGGCGAGCTATGGGTTGACTCTGGATGAAAGTGTCGAGAGGATACAATGGCAAACAATCAGCCTATATATACACACGGGGTCCGAGTCTGAGCTGTTAGCTAAGAGCAATGACTGGAAACAAATCAACATGTGAGGAATCACAGCGCATCGGTGGACAACTTCCAGAGCAACAGCAAAACCAACAAATACGACTCCCGGACTTGTCACGCAAAGGGCGGAGTTATCGGACTCAGGCACGAAACCGGCCATTGGGCTAAGTCCAGCTGAAGCCCAAGCGTGCACTCAAAGGCAATGCCGCCCCATTGGTTGGCAGGCAGCAAATCGGGTTTGAGTCGCTGCGAGCTGTTGGGGCCAATATTCTTCAGTCGATGCAGGTGAGAGACGTGGACCGCGAAGGCTGCGAACACGTATGGCAGGCAACGGCTGGAAAGGTGGTGTAGCAACAGCAACAGCCCAGCTGTCTATGTAGTACTAGGCGTCAGGGATGATTTGGCCAGTTTGTCTGCGCTGTTTGGAGTCGACTGGTCGGGAGCGACTCCGGCTGGTCCGGCTGCTGACAGGTGGTTGTTGGAGAGCAACAGCCAAATGGAGGAGGAGGAGGAGGAGGAAGAGGAGGCGGTTGGTGATGAAGCAGTGTTCATGTCAGTTGGTGGTGATGGAATGGACTTCGGAGCAACAACAGAAGATGCTGACTGACAAGACGGAGAGATGAAGGCGGTGACGGTGTCCAATGGGTTGGCAGAATCAACAGGTGCGGATGACTAACTGGCATCTCCTCAGGATAATGCTCAACCTGACAAGAAGATGGTCTAAAAGGCAGCTTTCATGTGAAACAAATCCAGGCAAGCCGACAACAGGTTCATGCCCCAAAACGGCAATTCTTTGGAACATTACATAGCCCAACGGAAGCAAGGGGGACCTTCTCACCAGATCTTGTACTTAACCCATCCTCTGTGACACACGAGAGAGGCAGCGTCCCAATACCTACCTAATAGAGTATAAGAACGGGACAGCGTCTTACAACCACTTCAACCTCACTCCCCCCAGCAGCATCACCGCCCTCCTTTTCCATCCATTTCTTTCAGCTCCTCTATTACGGCATGCCCGTCTCTTTGCTTGTCCCGATAAAGCAACCAGACACAGGCATCAAGATTCATCTCTGCTCAGAAAGCATCAGCCTCGGTCGCGGAAGTGGCTTAGCCTGTCCAGCATCAGCTCCACACCACAGCCGACGTGTAAATTCTGGTCGAGTTTCCATCTCCTTCGCCTGCAAATTCGGGTTCCTGTATTGCCTCTGTTTCTACGCCGGTGCAGCAGGACTGGAGGAGCCCCTTAGATGTGTCTTCTTTTACCGCCATTGTAAACACATCAATCAATCAAACATTGAAAAAGGAGTCGCGTGACAAAGCCCCCGAACGGTGCCGTCTTAGTCCAACCATCTCCATGGTTCGCCTCTTCCATTACACTTGTACCTTTTTCTCAGTCCGCTGCTCTTTTCTCTTTGGCTTGTGATTGCTTATCTAATGCGCATTCACTTCATGACGTTCTCAATAGGGGGCTTGCGTCACTGCAGAAGAAAAAGTATCTTCATCAGAACCTTGGCATCTCGCGTATCCGACGCCCGGTTTATTATTAGAATTCTTGAGACCATTTATTTAGGGTCGTATGAGATTTATGCCTTTGCACGAACAAAACAGAATCAATTCATTCTTCCTCTTCTTCCTTTTTTTTCTCCATTTCCGATCTTGCCCCTGCCTATGTACCTCTCAAGTCTCAACAAGCAAGCAAGCAATTATCAACATCTCACTCGTCCTCGTTGATCCATATTAATTGCCCGGCTCCCCTAGCTCTGGGTTCTTCCATCCATCTGGACTTGCAACTTCCAGGCCTCTTTGCCTTTTGTAATTTCTTCTAGAACAATTCTTAGTCTTTATTCTTTGTTATCTTCTTACTTTATACCTTAATCACCTCTTCCTTCTGCCTTGGACCTTCGTCCTTCTCCCTCGTCCCTCCTCAACACCATCTCGCCTCTCTGCTTCATCCCGACTTGGTGATCAGGTCATCATCACCTCTTCATCCACCTCGAGACCTTCACCCATCGTGGACGCATCACCACCACCACCACCACCACCATGATCAACGCCTCAGAACCCCAGGCGTCCAGGCTATCGGCCTATCTCTCGCGGCTGAATCCCGTCCCAGCCTTCCCCGAGTACACCGGCCCCTACAAGGTCGGCACCATCGACGTCGAGATCCCCGTGTCCGACCTCCCGCATCCCGCTCCGCGACCCGACAACGCCGGCGACGTCGAGACGGTGCTGTTCCGCGTCTTTTATCCCGCCGTTGCCTCGTCCGCCGAGAAGCTCATCAGCTGGCTGCCGGCGCCGCAGAGACACTATGTCTCGGCTTACACCAAGTTCATGGGCGTCGGACACACACTGGCCGAACTTCTCTCGTAAGTCCTGCCTGAATCAACCTGGCCATGACATTTCCTGCTGTGATGACATCTTTTGCTCACTCACCCGATTGTGACAAACAGATTCCTTCCCCGACATCTTCACTACACCTCCATTCCCGCTCACAAAAACGCCACTCTTGAATCCGCAACCACCGACAACCGGCGATGGCCCACGATGATCTTCTCCCACGGCCTCGGAGGCAGCCGTAACTCGTACTCGTACGTCGCCGGATCGCTGGCGTCCCACGGAGTCGTCGTCTTTTGCCCCGAGCACCGAGACGGCAGCGCCGTCACCTCGTTTGTCCGCGTCCCCGGACAGTCCGGCCGCCAGTCCCGGAGAATCATCCCGTACAACCGCATCTCGCATGACGTCTCGCCCGAGGTGTACGAGGCCAGAGAAGCGCAGCTGAGGATCAGATTATGGGAGCTGGGGCTGGTGCACGAGGCCATCCTGGCCATGGACGCCGGCCAAAAGCTCAACAACCTCAACACGTCCACCACGAGCCTCAGCCAGTTCACCGGCCGCCTGCACGTCCACGAGCCCGGCAGCATCATCTTTGCCGGCCACAGCTTCGGCGCCACCACCGTGTACCAGTTCCTCAAGAGCACCTACTACGCCGACGTCCCTGAGATTGCCGCCATGGAGAAGCCGCTGTTCACCCCTGCCGAGGACAGCAGCATCCGGAAGCAAGTAACGGAGAAGAACGTCACCATGCTGCTGGACATGTGGTGCCTGCCCCTGCTGGCCCCCAACTCGGCGCCGCTGTACAAGCTCCCGCTCCCCGTCTACGCCGACGTCGCCTCCGCCCCCGGCGGCACCGCGCTGCTGGCCGTCGAGTCCGAGGCCTTCTTCAAGTGGTCCGAGCATCTGCGCGCCACGGCGCGGCTGCTGTCGCCCGATCCGTCGTCCAAGGTCGTGACGCCGGCCATCTTCGAGCGGCCCAGCGGCAACAAGCTGCCCGAGCCCAACCTGTTTTACGTCGCCAGCTCCGCCCACCTGAGCCAGTCCGACTTTGGCATCCTCTTCCCGCTGCTGACCAAGAAGATCTTCAACGCCGTCGAGCCCGAGCGCGCGCTGCGGCTGAACCTTCGGGCGCAGCTGCAGCTGCTGCGGGCGAATGGGGTTCCCGTCGCGCGGACCTGGATCGGGGATCTTGTTGATGGCGGCTATGTTGATAAGCTGGACCTGGCAGAGAAGAAGAAGCACTCTAGCGAGCATCTCGTGACTACGGATGATGGGCTTGACGACGACAAGGCCATTCTCGATAGGAGCGGCACTGGCCTCGTCGATCACTGGGTCTGGATCGATACCATTGGCTTGGGCGAGGAGCCGCAGGAGCAGGTCGGCGGCGGCGAGTCGACGACGGACAAGATTGAGAAGAGCGAGGAGCAGATGAAGGGCGAGCTGGAGCCCGGCGAACAGGCTGCTGAGATTGCCCCGACAAAGGCCATCAGTTTGCCCCAGGGCCAGGGCTGGCAGGCGATATGAGGCGAGGCTCTGATGTCGTTGTGGGTGGTGATGATACCCGATGCATCTTGTACACTTGGCTCGAAAGAGACGGATTTCTGTACAAACACCTGGAAGCATTTATTCTTTGTCTTCATTCTGTTGTCTATTACTGCCTTATATCATCTTTTTGCTTTTATTGTCTATTATTCTTTGGTCTGTCTTTTGTTCTTGGACAGATGTATAAACTTGGCACATGGCGTTTGGTGGCCTCTTCTTTTACAAGCGTTGGTTATACAGTCAGATGCATCATGACGAAGCGTTGTGGGCAACAGTTCCCCAGAGATATAGATAGATAGACTTAAGATGGAGGATACGACAAGATATAGCAAACATTCCGTCTGTCGATTGCATCGCATCTTCATATCATAACGCGTGTCCTTTTCATGAACATCATTCAACGCAGCTATCGTGATCCTGCCCACCATCCAGTTCTAGTAACAAAATCAATATCGACGAGAAAAAAAACACCCCAGGGCAATCCAGTGTGCCTAGCAGAAAACTCCCAAGTGAAAGCAGAAACCCTCCTCCCCCAAAGCATACCTACCTACTCCAACAATGAAAAGTTACACCCACACGGGGAGAAACACCACACATACACATACACATACACACACGCGCCTCTTCCACTCATCGAATTCAAATCCCCGGCCGTGGGATCCCCCCCAGGAGCATCTCCTTGCACACCTTGAGCCGTTCCCGCGCCTCCACCAGCAGCTCCGCATCCGCCTCCTCGAGAATGTCCACCATGACGTCCAGCAGATCGGGCAGGCCCTCGTGCAGCGCCGCCGACGCCCGCTCGTCCAGCTCCGGCAGCGCCGCCACGCTCGACACGTACTCGACCATGCGCGCGTAGCTGCTGTGCCCCAGCTGCGACGTCGGCAGCGGGAACCCTTTGCCCGGCGGCCGCCCCAGCGCCTGCACAAAGGCCCAGATGGACAGCACGGCGTAGTACATGATCCACGGCCGGTGCGGGTCCGGCTCGTTGCGCACCGAGTACTGCACGGCGGCGGCGGCGGCGTGGTGATGCTCCGTCGTCGGGTGGTGCGGGTGCGGGTGCTGGTGCTGATGTTGCTGATGGTGATGGTTATGGTTATGGTGGTTATGGTGGTGGTTATGGTGCGGGCTGTTGCGGCGCCGCGGGTGAGGGTCGACGACGACGCGGTGCAGCAGCTTAAAGGCGTGCAGGATGGCGTGCCGCGTCGACGCCTGGCTGGACCACGCGCTCATGCGCTTGATGACGTTGGCGTAGTCGCGCGACGACACCTTGCGGCCCAGCAGCCGCTTGGCCCCCGCGTAGACCTGGCAGTCGACAATGTCGGCGTGCAGGCTGATGTGCGCCAGGTGGTACAGCACCGACGCGCTGTTGATGGGCCCGTTGGGGATCCCGCGGTGGCCGGGCGCGTCCGAGATGGTGTCGGACATGGCCACGTCAAAGGTGGCCTTCCAGTTGTCAAAGGCCCGCAGCACCATCTTGCGCCAGCTGTCCTGCGTCTCCATGGCCGGCGTGTGTATGTCCAGCCACTTGAGGTGCGTCTCGCGGTGGTTCAGGTGCCAGCCCACGCTCAGCAGGCCCGAGATGATAATCATGCGCCCAAACGAGTGCGTCTTGACCTCCTTGCCGTGCAGCGCGCTCTTGAGCCCGTCCAGGAACGACACCTGCTTCACCCCGTACATGCGGAAGTTGGCGTCCAGCTGCCGCACCACGTCCGGGCTGTTGGCCGCCCACAGGTTGTCGTCGCACGGCAGCGGCAGCCGGATCTCGTGAGGCGCCATGTCGGCCGCGTGCCCGAACATGGCGGCGTGGATCACGTCGAGCATAAAGGCCGCGAAGACGACGCGGTGCATCGACTCCGTCTCGGCCCATCGAGCCCACCACGTCCGCGAGTCCAGCGCCATGTTGGGCGTCTGCCGGTCGGGGCCCAGGGTGTCCGGCTCGGGGGGCGACTCGCTGCCGGTCCTTCCAATCAGCGGACTGCCGCGCCTGAGCAGCGTCAAGAAGGCAGGATGGTAGATGTGCGCCCTCTCGTGGAACTTTCGCGAAGAGTACAGCTTCTCGTAGAATTCCAGCAGCAGGAGGGCCTGCAAGACCCAGAGGCTGGCGGGCGGTGCCGAGTCGTCAGAGGTCAATATCTCCCATCGCACGCAGAAGATGATGACGTCGGCAAACGCGCCATACTCGGAGAGCTGCCCCGTCACGTCACGGCTGCGCAGCGACGCGGCGCCGAGCGACAGCATGACGAGGAGGAGCAGCACATGGCATCGGTTCGGAGAAAAGGTGTGTTGGTGGATGATGGGCAGCCGAGGCGAGACATTGTCCCAGAACTCCTTGAGACAGTCCCGCATCATGTCGAGATTCAGCGCCGGCATGTCCCCGCCGCTTTCATGGACCAGGTTCGGCATCAGCGGCTCATATCTCGGCTGCTTCTTCCGGAACGTCTGGAACCAGTGCAGTAGCTCCTGGCGCCGCGATTCGGTGATCCAGTCGTCGGAAGATGCCTCGGACAGCCGGTGCGGCTGATCCATGGGTGACAGGCTGTTGAGGGATTCGTAGTCGTAGTGGATGTTGTTGTTGAACGTCGACTCCAGGCCGCCCTCCAAGAAGGGAAGGCTGGCCATGCTAAACTCATTGTACGTGGTCTGGGGGTCGAAGAGCCATGCGGCAAAGTTGCCCTGCGTCAGGGAGTCGTCGGAGGGATACCCGACCGCGCCGAAGCCCACCATGCCCGAGGGATCTGGCAGCGTCGTCGGATCGGTCGTGTAGAAGCTGTTCCTGTGTCGCATCACGTCGTTGGAGCGGTCGTCGAGCGAGGGCGCCCAAGTCGCCGCCTGATGGCCCGCCCGGCTCGCCAGCCCGTGGTTCAGCGGCGCGGGAGTAGAGGCCGTGTTGGACTCGGGCGTCAGCAGGATGGCGGCATCGTGAGGCCCGCCGCTGGCTCCAGTCCCTGCTCCAATTCCTGCTCCAGTTCCAGTTCCTGCTCCTGCTCCTGCTGCTGCTCCCGTCCCGGGCCCGGGCGGCTGGCCGTACGACGACTGGTGATGCTGAAAGGCGATGCTGTGGCGGTCGGACGTCTTGATGGCGTCGCCGGTGTCGAAGCTCGGGATTCGGTTCCGAGGCGTGTACGAGGCCGTGTGCCGCTTCTTGTGGCGCGACAGCAGGTCGAGGCGCACAAACTTTTGGTCGCAGTCGCCCACGTCGCATCGGTATATCTCCTTTGGGTTGTCTGGGAGGGCCGGGTCAGTACAAGTCAGGTCAACACCTCGACAGCATGATGCAGCCAATTCACATATGCAGGGCCAAGGGGGGGGGAAGCTTCCGTACGGTTCAGCTGATGGCGCTGCAGGTGCTCGGCTCGCGAATAGATCTTGTCGCAGCCGGCATGGTCGCAGACGAACCTCCGCGGCGCGCCCTTTCTGCTGGCGCGCTTGTACCCCGAGGCTGCGGCGCCTGAGCCTGACCCTGTGCCTGTGCCTGTGCCTGTGCCTGTGCTGGCGCTGGATCCCGAGCCCGTGCGAGTCGTCGTCGTCCTCGTCGTCAGGACACCCGCGCTCGCGGTCTGTGGCGACTCCATCCAGGTCATATATTCATCGCTGGCCCCCGTCGATGAAGGCAGAGTGCATGGGGGGAGAGAGTAGTTGTGCGGGTTGTGCTGCGGCAGTCTCGCGTCGCCTCTCGGTGTGCAGTGCAGCGAACCCCAGCCGAATCCGCAGTCCGCATCGGGCACTTTTTCCCACCTGGATCGTTTTGTCGATGGACCGACCACTCGAGGAGCTGCTCTCAAGGGGGTCCTTTTCCGTTCCGCGGGGACGAGCTGGGGAAGATTCAGTCCCACGTTCAAATCATATCCGGGGTGACCCCCACCAAGGCTGGTTGGGGGGAGAAGGGGGGAGAATCTCGTGTGGTTTTTGGCTGATGTTGGGTGCCGCCACTTGGCAGATAAGCCGCTGAATTTCCGGGGAACTTGGACCCTCTTATCGCTTTGGTGGGGGTCATTGCTTGCCAGCCAGACAGCCATTTCGTTCTGAGAAACGGGACAACGGCGGTCGATATCCCTCTTTTCTTAGTACTTTGGAATATCGACCATTGATACGCACTCTTTCTTTCTCTTTCAGTAGCCCATCTATGCTACGTAGTAATGGTTGCCTCTTAGGAACTACTAGTAGCTGCGCTGTTTAAATGTGCCTTGGCGCCCTATCTTAGTAGGTGTCGGTTTTCCATCGTTATCACGAGCTTTGCCTCTATGCGGTCACACGTACGAATGGATGCTCCGTGCTCGAATCATCATTCCATCCAAGAGGGGTTCCCTTACGAGACTCCATGACGTTACCGATAAAATGTGCTCTTCCTTCACTCACTCATCAGTCATGCCTGCCTGGATGCAGGTTAGCCGCCTGGTATACCCAACCAGACGGTAGTCCGAGATAGTCACCAAGGAGAATCGACCATCTCATCAGAAGCGACTCTTCTCACATTTTTCTAGATAATATACCACAGCTTCAAAGACACAGATGGTAAGAAGCCAACATGAACCAGAACTGTACAGTTGATGTTCATAAGCCACAAGATCAAACCGTGAATCAGGAGTATATTGCTCTTTGGATCTATCCGGACCGACATGATGTACTTTGACAACCCTCAAATAATTCATATATGGTATCTTCATCCGTCACAAGGCCTCATAAGCTCTTGCCATGACAGCCCACGCATTGTCACTTAATGTGTTCAACTCCCATCCCATCTGCTTCAACATCACACCCGCCAGCCTCATGATGCCTCAGCCTTCTCCTCCTCAGCACCCTCCCCATCCTCGAGCTTCACCCTCTCAACGGCCCCATTCAGCCCGCTCTCCTGATTCTTCTCCTCCAACATCCCCGCCGACGCCAAAAAGTGCTGTGCCACATCCTTGTGGTCGTTGAAGTTTGCCAGGTCGAGGGGCACATAGTTGCGCTCGTTGGCCAGCGCCGGCAGGGCGCCGTGCTCCATCAGGAGCTTGACCACGTCCAGGTGGCCGCCGAGGGCCGCCCAGTGAAGGCCCGTGTTTCCGTGCTCATTGGCGTCGTCCAGGAAGGTCTGCTTCTCCTCATGCGGTCTCTCATCAAAGTACTGGATGAGTTTGCGGACCGTCTCTGGATGGCTTCGTCAGTCTTGTTCCGTATGTACCCTCATGATTGAACCAGCAACCGCCCTGCTCGCTCGCCCCTCAGAGACCATCGCATTCTCCTTCTTACCTAAATGTCCATTGCCCGCCGCCATGTGTAAAGCCGTGGACTTGCCCTCATCCTTGGCGGCCAACAGGATCTCGGCCGGTGACACCTTCTCGCGCTCTGACAGCGTCTTCAGGGTCTCTACCAGATCTTCATTCTCTCCTACTCTGGCAAAGTAAATCACGTCGTCGATTTCGTCTTCTGTGAGATTTGGCGCCATGGTGATGCAGTGAGCTCTTACTCGTCTTTGTTTGCGAAAATGCTTGTATAAAATTTTGGCACATCTTCTTCTGGGTGGAGGGGACTGTGCGAGGTGTTTGCCCCGCGATTTCTGCACTGTGCTTGATGTCCGAGTCTAGGGTAGCCCAACCTCGTTCACTTGTACACCGCGTCGTCAAGATTCCAAAAGCATCTGCCCAAGCTTAACATCGAGCCACTCTGTGAGATTGCCTGCTTCGTCAAGCCACTGAATCTCTGCCTTGATGCTCATCATCAATATAACCCGAAGCTCACGCTGGAGCTCAATGGCATCCGGATCATCTCTTGCTTCACGCAACTTGTCTAACATGCCAACGGCGAGCTTACGATCCCGAACTGAAAGAGGAGAGATCGGTTCACGGCATTCAGTGGACGAGATGGAGGTTCGAGAGCTGGCGCTTTGCTGGGATGATTGGCTATTCGGTGGCTGTAGGTCAATTGGCAATGGCGTTGCCGATTGATCAAGACGGGTCTCAAGCTCAAGAAGATCCTGAGATCTGATTCCTAGCCAGCGTATATCGGGAGCCGTAGGGCTCCTCTCTCGAGACATGATATCCGATTTGAGGCGATAGTAGCGGAGGATATTGAGTCCGTCGGGGTCGTAGTCGGCCAAGACAAAGACTGGAATCTGAGGACAGTTGAATCGGACCAACTGCAAGAAGGAGCACGTGAGCAAATCCGGGTATCCCTTTGCCTTTATAGGCACTCCTAGCATTAGCTGCCATGGGATAAATCCATTGACTGAAGGGAAAACATGCCGTCATGAGCACCCCTGGGCCAACGAGAGACGTATGCCAAAAGGAGCGAGATGTCAAAGAGCGAAAGATTGCCTGAGCACGGTGAGCCAACAACATGTAGATAGATGAACGGAAGAATAGACACATACATCTTTTTCAACTACGAGAATCCATTTGATACTCTCGCAGTCGATCGCCTTTATCGATCCAGTTGCCGGCAATGGCGTTCCCTAGACGGGCAGTCAGACATGAAGCAAGAGACAAACACCTCGCTAGACAGGCTATACGAACCGCATCTCCAATGGCGGGACCAACCACTGTATCGTCGTGGAGGCAAATGCAGAGAGGACCTGAGAAGACCGCTTTCGAGGATGCAACCTAGTCTGATCAGTTCAGTCCAACAAAGACGCCACTTGACGTACAATGTTCAAGTCATCACGTTGGACATTGAGCGCAAAGGCAAGGTTATCCACCAGCTCATCCACCGTTCTCTGCTTCGAAAAGAGGCCCTGGTGCTGGTAGAAGATGTGCCTATTCCACCAAGGTAGTCACGTTAAGATTTGGATACTCGATTGAGGCAGCTGGAGCGCACTGACCGCTTGGTCAAGACTGTTCCAGAGACCAGGGCGTCGTGGGCGAGCTGCAAGATGAGCAAGATCCGGGCTTGAGCGGATTTACAAGGCAAAGGTAAGAAGCAGAACGCAGACACAACTCGCTTGAGCAATGGCGCGTACCGAATTTGGTGGCTTCCAGAGCATTTCTGCCCGGGAAATGGACCTTTTGCGGACTGTGACCGGAGCGGCTCACGACAAAGTCGATGCTGAGCTCCCTTCCTTCGGCCAGGCAATCCAGAATGTCCTCCAAGATGGACTCGATGCGAGCGACGACGGTTCCTGCGGATGTCGTTGCGGTCACTGGCCGGATAATAACCTGTCGTCCGTCCCGAGATCTGCTGCCGGCTGTTGTTTTGTCCATGATTGGCTCTGAAGCCTGATGACAAGCAAGACAGTCGCAGTGTCGGAGTCTTGTGTAGTCCGTAAAGTCAATGCGAAGTGTCAAGTTGAATTGTCGAGGACCCGAGCGGGTGCTGACAGGTACGAATACGAAGACGACTGGACGGGAAGGAACATTACCCACAACTCGCTGCAAGTGTTGATCAGGCAGGTTTAGCGCCAGCATCCACTGAAACGGGCGCTGAAAGGGGACCTGGATCCTTCCACTGGATGTCACTGCCAGCGCCAGGCACAGGTACCGCTTCGGGCATTTTAGCGTCTGGAACAGGCGAAAAAAGTACAATTGGTACAAGCCAGGCTTTCCCGTGTAACGCCAAGCTCCAGCCCATTGCATGTGAAAGCACTGGGGAGACAAATAAATCAGCAGCCATTGACTCTCCCCTCTCCTTTTATAAATCTGTCAATGGGCCTCGATAGCCAATTGACCATTCAGCAGACACAAGCCATCGCCAAGATGGCGACAGCAACCGGTCGAGACGTCGGGAACGGCAGCGCAAGGTCTCGCAAGCGCGCCTCTGACGATGGCGACAGCTTCCCCAAGCGACCCAGGCTCGAGGCCAAGACGGATCTCACGAGATGGAGAGTCAAGGATGACGACAGCCGCCACACGTGGCACTATCTCGCCGACGACAAGGCGGCCGCAGAGTGGCCTCAGAGCTATGCAGAGAAGTGGTATCTGAACCTGCCATTGGTATGTTCTCCTTGTCCCCTGGGACCGACCTCCTGGAATCGAGAGAAGTGGTAGATCGCAAGCTCATACGCCGGTGTCCAGGACCTGCCTGCCCTTCCGAAAGCCGAAACACCGCTTCAGGCTGCTGAGAATGGCCTCACCTTCTTCGAAAAGCTTCAATTGCCCTCGGGCCACTGGGGCTGCGAGTACGGCGGCCCCATGTTCCTCCTCGGCGGCATCGTCATTACCTGGTACGTCACCAAGACGCCGATTCCCGACGCCTACGCGACCGAGATCAAGAACTACATCACTGCACGAGCCCACCCCGAGGATGGCGGCTGGGGGCTTCACATCGAAGGCGAGAGCACTGTGTTCGGCACCGCCATGAACTACATCGTTCTTCGCCTAATTGGAGTGGACGCCGAAGACCCTGTGATGGTCAAGGCGAGGGCGACTCTGCACAAGATGGGCGGCGCAGTCAATGCGCCTCACTGGGCCAAATTTTGGCTCGCAGTGCTGGGCGTCGTGGACTGGGACATTGTAAACCCTGTGCCCCCCGAGATCTGGCTGCTGCCCGACTGGGTGCCGATTGCTCCCTGGCGGTGGTGGATTCATATTCGACAAGTGTTTCTGCCCATGGGATACATCTACTCGAAAAGATGGAGCTGCGAGGAGACGGACATTACTCGGGAGCTGAAGCAAGAGCTGTTCGTCCAGCCTCACGCCGAGATCAACTGGGCAAGCCACCGAAACAGGATCTCGCCCATCGACAACTACCACCCCAAGTCATGGCTGCTCAACTCAGTCAACTGGGTCCTGGTGAATGTGTACAATCCGTATCTCCGCTTCAACTTTATCAAAGAGAGAGGCGAGAAATGGGTCAGCGAGCTCGTCGACATGGAAGATGCCAACACCGAGTATGCATGCCTGGCGCCGGTTAATGCTCCGATGAACACGCTTGTGTGCTATATCCGAGATGGCCCCGACGCATTCACCACGCAGAGGCACATTGAGAGACTGGACGAGTATCTATGGGTGAAGGATGAAGGAATGCTGTGCAATGGCACAAACGGCGTCCAGTGCTGGGACACTGCCTTTGCTATCCTTGCGGCTGTCGAGTCTGGGCTGCACGTCCAAGAACGCTGGAAGCCCATGCTGGTCAAGGCCCTGGAGTATTTGGACAGGCAGCAAATCAGGGAGAACTGCAAGGACCAGGAGAAGTGCTATCGACAGCCCCGAAAGGGCGGCTGGCCGTTTAGCAACCGGGATCAGGGCTACGGCGTGAGCGACTGCATCTCGGAGGCGCTCAAGGCCGTCATCCTGCTGCAGAAGACGGAAGGCTACCCGCAGCTGTTGGAGGACCGGCGCATCTTTGATGCCGTGGACACACTGCTGCTCTACCAGAACGACAACGGGGGCGTCTCGTCGTACGAGGCTCGAAGGGGTGGCGAATACCTCGAGATGCTGAATGCCGCCGAGGTGTTTGGCAGGATCATGATTGAGTACGACTATCCAGAGTGCACAACAGCGTGCGTTACGGCATTATCACTCTTCCACAAGCATTGGCCCGACTACCGAACCAAGGACGTGGAGCTGTTCATCAAGCGTGCCACCAACTGGATCAAGACGAACCAGAGGCCCGACGGCAGCTGGTACGGAAGCTGGGGCATATGCTTCACATATGCTGGCATGTTTGCGCTGCAAAGCATGGCGGCCATTGGAGAGACGTACGCCAACAGCCAGATTGCCAGGGCGGGCTGCGATTTCCTGATTTCCAAGCAGCGGGAGGATGGCGGTTGGTCTGAGAGCTACCGGGTGAGTACATGTGTCCCTACAAACGGGCTTCCGTGATATGTGGTATGGGATCTCTTTGCTAATTCATATGCCTTCTGCCCCCCTAGGCTTGCGAAACCATGACATATGTCGAGCACGAGTCGGGATCCCAGGTGGTGCAAACGGCCTGGGCGCTCATCGGGCTCATGGCGGTGGACTATCCCGACGTGGCCAAGATCAAGAAGGGCATCCGGCTGATTACGAGCCGGCAGCAGGCCAACGGCGAGTGGCTGCAGGAGGCGATTGAGGGCGTCTTCAACAAGTCGTGCATGATTTCGTATCCCAACTACAAGTTTACCTTTACGATTAAGGCGCTGGGGATGTTTGCCAAGAGATATCCGGACGAGAGGCTGTAATTCATTCTTTGGATTGATTTGATCCAGTCATGAGTTTTTTTGGAAGAAGATGCTCTGTCGCGGTTGTTGTTGACTTCGAAGTTGTTGTTGTTGTATGGTTGCTTCAAGCCCCCCCTTGTTTGGCCATGATGTTCTAGACGTTTCCATCAGCTCATCCGTTCAATGCTTCCTCCAGGATCAGATGTCGGGCACAAGATGCATCTTGATTCGACCTTGACCTCGTTGTATAAAACATGTAATGAGTTTTGGACATGTAATTCAACGATAATCCCTTCATTACTGTACTTGATATTCAATTTGCGCTCTTCACAGTCGGTGACACCCAGCAAACGAAACAGTGGGGCAGTGACGATTTAAGCTCTGGAGCTTCGATCCCCGCTAAAGCTTGAACCTCCCTCCAGCTGCTGCTTGCCTTGCCGACTTTCAACTTGTGCCCGAACTCACCAACTTCGTTTCTTCATCATCTTCACTTTGACCCTGAGACATATACCATAAGCTGTATTGGCCCTTAAGGCAGTACAACCAACCAACTAACCAACCAATCAACCAAACCAACGACATAAGAGCTCGACACAGCGGACCAGGCCGACCATGTCGTACGCAGCAGTGGCCCAGCAGGGCCTCAAAGCCGTCGACGAAAGCGACTGGGACAAGGCCGTCGAAAAGCTCTCCGAGGCCCTCAGGAGCTCCCAGAACCCCGCCTGGCTCATCGCCCGCTCCAAGGCGCTCGCCGGGCTGGGCCGCCCCGAGGCCAGCCTGGAGGACGCCGACCTGGCGTGGCACATGGCCGTCCAGCGCAGCAAGAGGGAGCTCATGGCCAGCGCCCAGTACCGCCGCGGCGTGGCCTACTTCCAGCTGAAGCAGTACGCCAACGCCGACTACTGCCTGCTGCACTGCATGCGGCTCACTAAGGGTGGGCTGGCGGTGCCCAAGGAGGACCCTTTCCTGCAGCACGTGGACGAGAACGGGTTCTGGACCAGGAGCGCGGATGACGCTGTCAAGGCTGCGCAGCAGGAGGAGGCCGGCAAGAAGAAGCTCAGCGATGCGCTGCAGGGGGCTGGCGAGAACGATCCCCTGAGGGCCCGGATGAGAGAGTGGCGGATGGCGAGCACCATTGCGATCCAGGCCCTCAAGGCGATGGAGAAGCTGCCGGCGGACGATGCCGCGAGGAAGCTGACGACGACGCTGATTCCGGAGCAAAAGGACCTCGTCAACCACGCACCTGAAAAGGCCACTTCTGCAGAGTCTGCCACGACAAACGCCGCTCCAGCAAAGGCTGCTCCGGCGGTGCCAAAGGCTGTTGATCCCAACGAGCCGCCGTTCCGCATGCAGGATTTCCAGAGCGACAGGAACATTTCGGTGTCCATCTTCTCAAAGGGCGTCGACAAGGAGAAGCTCCAGGTGCAGTTTTCCGAGAACTCGGTCCATCTGGACCCCCTGGTGTACTCGAGCGGCGAGCAGAAGGAGTTCCATCTTGATCTCTGGGGCGAGATTGATCCGTCCAACTCCAAGTACATTGTCACACCCAACAAGGTCGAGCTGAGCCTGGCGAAGAAGACAATTGGCAGATGGCCGGCTGTTCAGGCCGACGGAGCCCCCAAGAAGGCTCCACTGCCCAAGCCTGACGTGGCCGCAGCAGGGTAAGCTTTTTTGTTCCCGTTGGATGTCGCTCACTCGGGATCTTGTCCAAGCTAACGATTATCTCTAGATCTGTCGACAGCAGCCCCAAGGCCGTGGACACAAAGCCGACGACGGTCTACCCCACGTCTTCACGAACCGGCCCCAAGAACTGGGACCAAGTGGGCGCCGAGGAGAATTCAGATGACGAAAAGGACGTCAACGCCTTCTTCAAGAAGCTCTACAAGGGCGCCACGCCCGAGCAGCAGCGGGCCATGATGAAGAGCTTCACGGAGAGCAACGGGACGTCGCTGAGCACCAACTGGGACGACGTCAAGGACAAGAAGGTGGCGACTGTGCCGCCGGATGGCGTCGAGGCGAAGAAGTGGGATTGAATCACACGACACAGGACGGGTTGTGGGAATAGGGGTGATTGTTGTCATGATAGTCTGGGTTCACGAGTACGGCGCAACGAAAGGATGAAAGAAAAAAACGGGTTTGCTTCATCTTTGTTCATTATCTGGCAGTCAGTTACTGCCTTTGCCTTAGCTAGGCTGATTCGGATCAATTTCTGGAACTGTTGTCTGAAATGAAAACTACAATCTCTCTAACTTCATCTCAGTGATTGTTTTACCATGACAATGATATTCTTGTGTGTAAATTGTCCGCAATAGACTCATGACGCTCGCATATCTCATGCAACGCATACAGAGAAATACATACGTATAAGTCATAGAACCACCTCACTCCTCAATACCAGGATCAATCTCCTTGAGCCGCCGCACAACATCGTCCTGCCACGCCGACGCCCTCAACTCCTGCTGCGCCAGCCCCGGCGTCCACGGCACGTCGCCGCGATACTTCTCCGCCAGCCCCTTTGGTATATGCGCTGCCCTGGAAAGGAAGTCCTCGGCAGCAATGTACGCGCCCCTGAGCCACCTCTCGCCGCCCGCCCCCGCGCTCGTCGTAGTAGTATTGTCACTGAACGCGTTGCGGCCGTGCAGCACGCGCAGGTTATCAAAGAGGACGCACTCCCCCGGCTCCATCTTGTGCTCGTAGACGGCATCCGGGTGGTTAATGAGCGAGGAGAAGACCTGCGCGGGGCGGATCCAGCCGCGGAGGTCCTTGACGGGGCTCAGATAGCGGCCCTGAAAGGGAGGGCTCCAAAAGACGTTTGTGAAGCCCGCGGCGTTGCCCTCGAGCACGCGCCGGGAACTAAAGTAGTGGAAGCCGTGCTTGGAATACTGGTAGGGGACGTGGTGCTCCGCCAGGGGCGCGAGGCGATGCCGCGAGACGTAGGGCCAGAGGAGGCGGCCGACGCGCTCGCCGTCGCTAAAGAGCGACTCGCCGCCGGCGCGCGACGAGTCCATGCAGTGCAGGACCTGGATCATGGGCGGCGGGTCGAGATACAGCAGGTCCTGGTGCAGGCCGAGGAAGCCGTTTGTGTAGGCGACGTTTTCGGCGTCGGGCTTGGCGCGGACGTCAAAGGTGCGGCCGTAAAAGGTCTCCTTGATGTTGGCGATGCGGGTGGTGATGCGTTCGATGGACAGGGGGTCGCGGGGCACGTTTTGCAGGAAGACGATGCCCAGGCGGCAGAGGTCGATGACGACGTCCCAGAAGGCCTCGCTCTTGTTGTTGTTGTTGTCGTCCTGCATGAAGGCTGCGTAGTCGATGCGCCGGATGTGCTGCGTGAGGAGCTGTCGGTCCCAGTACGTGACGCCTGTGCGGCGCAGGATGGAGCGCGGCCGGGGCAGCGTCATGTCCTGCATTGCCTTGCGCTTGAGGGACAGGTCGACCGAGTCCCAGGGGAGCAGCATCGTGTGTTTGTTGCTGCCGTCCTTGTCCTTGTCCTTGTCCTTGCTGGTGGTGGTGGTGGTGGTAGTAGTCCCATCTTGCTCCGTGATGAAGCGAGGAATGTCGCGCAAAAAGACAATCTCCAGACCCTTCTTCGTGGGCTTGACGCTCTCCAGCCCAATGTCCACCGGAATCTCAACAGAGGAAAACGTCTTTTGGCCAGACGACGGGTCTCTGCAGCGCGGACACGAGCAGCTGTCGCGCAGCGTCGAGGGCTTCAGCGTTCGCCTGCCGTCTTGCTTGTCGGGATCTTCCACGAAGAGGAATTTCTCCGTCCAGGCCACCTTTACGGGGGCGCGCGATGAAGATTCATCGACAAAGGTGAAGCGTTGGGCTTCGCGCGGGATCTCGAGTTTGGGCCATGAGCGCGATGCTGATGTCTCCTGTGCCTGTGCTTGTGCTTGGGCGGCGGCTTGTTTGGCGAGAATTCTGCGCTGTTGGGGTCTGTAGCCTGGATTTTGTTGTTGTTGTTGTGATTCTGCTGCTGCGTCTTTGCTCTCTGGTGGAGTGTTTGACGAGGAGCGTGACCGGCGATATCGAGCGATATCCGAGAGAGCCTTTTGGAGAGATGGCGATGGGTTTTGAGTGTGAGCGGTGCGGACGTAAAGAGAGTGAGCCTGTCGTGCTCTTGAAGAGGCTGCCCGGATCTGGGCTGAGCGGGCGAGAGAGAACATGGCCCGGCCTGAGTACCTAGGTATCTATCACCTTGCGATAACACTTTGAAAAGAAACGAATGGAAACAAGGTACAGCGGAAAATAAAAAGAAAGTTTCCCTCAAATTCGCCTTTCTTTGGCGCCGAGGGGGAAAATCCGGGGAAAAAAAGCTGAGAGGCTTCAGTCAGGCACGAGTTCGTCAAAAAGTGGCCTGTCGAGGCGGAAGCCTTTTGCGCTAAATAGGCGTTTGATGTGGGAGTGGGAGTGGACCGAGGCTCAAAACTCCGGCTTTTGATTGCTTGTGGAGGAGGAGGAGGAGGAGGAGGAGTGAATGCGAGGAGGAGGGTCAATGTGTAACGTCAAAAGATATCAGGAGTCTCCAGTTGCAGTTGAAAAGTGAGCGAATGATGAAAAGTGAGCTGGTCAATGTCGGCACTTTGTTGACTTCTCTCTTTTGCCTGCAACAACTATCTACCTAGAATTTGTCCGTTCAAAGGTGAAAACCTCATCTTGATATATAAAAGACCTCGGTCCAAAGGAAGCTCGTCCTCTGTAATCACACCATCTGAGTGACTGCTGTGGTCCATGGCCACCTAAGATTATGCAGCAACGAGACGTTTAGGAATAGTCTTCAACTTGTATTGATATCCTTCAAGGTCTGTTCCCTTTCCACAGTACCTAACCAGTCGGAGCTTGACCGCTCATCATAACTCGTGTCCAAAATCACACATTACGCTGACATGTTCTCCCAATCCCAATCCCAAGCAACGCCTCAAGCATTGAATCGTACAACAGACAGACAGAAAAAAGGAAAGCACATGTATCCATCGTCTCACCGATTTCGATTGCTCGACCACCTCTTCACCATCACCTCCCGCACCTTGTACAGCTTCATCGCCTCCGCGGCACCCGTCTTCAGCGCCTCGTCAAACTTGTGAGGCGGCGGCACGTCCACGTAGACCAGCACCAGGCTCTTGGTGACGTGGGACAGCACTCGCACGACGCTATGCAGCCATGACCACGGCTTCCGCGGTCCCTGCTTGCCTTGCTTCTTCCACCACTCATCCGAGTATGAGGGAATCACAATCAGCCCAAACTCGGCGTGGTCAAACACCGGCCCTCTGGCGTACAGCAACCAGTCGACGCCGAATTTGATGCCTGCTCGAGGCACCCAGCCCAGAGACCGAAAGTGGTGATACACGGCGTAATGAAGCAGGAACCCGTCATCCGGCTCCAGATCAGGCTCGTCTGGGCCGTTTCGGGGAGGGAAGTACGAGTATTGCCGGAATAGACGGAACAAATCTTGGCGCGACAGTACTCTGCCAGACGCGGGATCCGTTACTTCAAGAACTCCCAGACCAAAGGAGAGGAAAAAAGCCTCTTCCGGCATCAGCTGGAGGTGCTCCTTGTTGATGATGGGGTCTGATACGGGCACGCTCGCCGACGGCAGCTGGGGCAGAGCTTGGCCGTTCGGCTTGCCCTGGCCGTTGGTTTGAGATGGCTGGGAGAGTGACACGGGCGGAGACCGATTGGGGCTCGGGGGGTCCGTCGCTTTGTACGTGGCCGATTCCACAGTGGGAGAAAACCGCACGCTCTTTCTGCGCTGCAGCTTCGTGTTGCCCGTGCCATCACTAGATGAGTCTACGGAGCGGTCATCCCTGTACAGCTCCGGGCTATCCGTCGTGATGGGGGTTCGGGGCTCCTCCGATTCGTCAGTGGACGAACCGTGGTGGGAGGAGAGTGTCAAGGTCCCGTTTGCCTTGGATTTAATGGCGGCCTTTGCGGTCAACTTGACAATGTCGGCAGCCGAGTTGGGCAACGCCAGAATCTGCAGCGGACCAACAGGAGCTGCAAACGAGGGCACAGGTGTCGGGGCAGGCACCGGCAGTGATACGACGGCCGAGTTTGGAAGTGCGAGGAGCTCCAGCGGGCCAACGGGTGCAAGCGGAAGCAAAGGCGTTTCTGACACGGCTGCCTCTTGCCTCTCCCGAGCTTCCTGGGCCTTTTTCTTGGCCTCTTGTTCTTCCACGGCACGAGATGCAGCCAGCCGCTCCTCCTCAAGCTTCGTCTTCAAAATGGCTTCCTGCTCAAGTCGCGCACGCTCCCACTTGGCTTGTGCTCGCTCCTCTCGCCTCTGCTGCGTGAAAATCTCGCTGACATGGGCTTCCTGGAGTCCCCTCTGGACCTGCTCCCTCTTGAGCCAGTTGGGCTCACTGCGGCTCAGGTTACCCTTGCCATAGAAGCCTTGCTCCCACAAGGCCCTCATGGACTTTTCATCCTTGATGTGCACGGAGATGGTCGTCTCAGACCAGACGCCGTGGTGGATTACGGCGGGCTCGGCGGGCGGCGGGCGGAAAACCTGGCCAAACCATGCGTAGGCAATGTGTAGCAGCGAAACAGGGTTGTTGGGATAGAATGCTGGCAGGGGAAAGGTTCGGATGGGTGCAGGTAGCGCGTATATCTGGTGGAGAGATGGACCTCTGGCTTGCTGTTTCGCAGCCGGAGCTGGAGAAGCCGCCTCAGATTGGGCCTTTGCATTGGCCTCGGGACCTTTGGGAGTAGGTGAAGCCGCCCCTGCAACAGGGGGCTCAGTATGAACTTGCATCTCAGCCATCTCGGACTGGGTTCATTTTGGCTGGATCTGCAGCACTCGAGTCAGTTTCTGAAGCTTCAGAGCGTGTGCAGCGACATGATGGAAGGGCAAACAAGTTGTTCCATTGCTGTATCAGATACCGTTGTAGTCTATAATGAAATGGCAATCACAGAGGTCTCCAAATGAATGGTCGCTCTTTGCACATATGGTGATCATCATGACAGCGGATGGAAAGGGAGAACCAGAACTGGTGCGGCCTGCTCCAGAGTCTGCTCATGAGTCTAGGGCAGGCGTATCGGCTCTCCTGCAACTCGGGAGAGCTGGAAAAAAGTAGCCTGATACGTCCAAGCCAAGGCAGAGCTCCGGCATCCAGAGAAGAAGATGTGCGTGTGAAGAAGAGCACAAGAAAGAAAGGAAAAGTCGACTCACCTCGCTCAAGCCATGGCCCGGTAATTGCAACGCTCCTCTTGCAGAACGAGTCCAGCTGGATCTCGTCCAATCTGTTCCAGAAAGGCAATGAGATGTGATGCCAGTCTGGGAACGACAGACAAGGCGAGCGTCGCAGGGAGTTTTGCTTCTCACAAATGTTTTTTTCGAAAGAGAAACAAAGAGGGAAATTTTTCTGCGCGCCGGGATGAGGATTTTCTTCGGCGGTTGGCCGGAGAAAGTCGCCAACCGGATCCGATGGGCTCCTTGGATGCCTGGGGCGCCAGGCGCCAATTTCCATCACTGGAAGATTCTGCTTGTGTGTGTGTGTGACCTGCAGTGGCCTGGATGCAGCGTAGCGGCAGTGCGCAGGGGCGGCACCTGGAGGGTTACCGGCGGCTCAGGGCACGTTGCAGGGCGTCTCAGGCACCGCAAGCCCTGCAGGTTGCCCTAACGCCGCTGGACGGGGCCTGAAAGATGGGGCCGCTCTACGGGACAGATGAATCAGATGCCCTCCATTCGTAATGCGTGATGACTAGGTAGGTAGATAAGGTACCGTATTGATGGGTTTACTGGCACTCTAGAGCATCAAGTTTGACGGAACAAAGCAGTCATGGTGAGAACTCGTTTGAGGGGAGCTTTGTTGCTTTGTGCGGGCTGTTAAGCGCTCAACTGATAAGCAGCTGCTCGAGCTCGTGATATCACATCACATGCGCAGACAGAAGCTTCGAGCTTTTGTGTTAGCTCGGTGCTCAGATCATGCCGCCGCCAAGCTGATTCCTTAACCGGGTGGGCTATGATGAGGAGAGATGAAGAGCGAATCAAATCCGACAATCGCCATATCACTTCGAGGATGACCGCTTCTCACTGAAGCTCTTTATCGAGTGACAACTAGAGGTACGAGTACTAATGTATCCAGACACAATTGCATGTCTTGTCTGACCAGCTTCAACATCGATGCTCAAGCTGTGTAGCTCTCTTAGGTAAGCTCCTCGTTAGCGGAATAGGTACTAGCCACAACGCGCCACAGCAACCAAGGTACATGTATTCCATACTACCTAAGAAAGCCACAACCGCTGTAACAAGAGGTGGCTGGTGCTTCTGCTAGTATCAGATCGCCTCGTCCATCTTGAGACGCACAGGTACATGTCCTCGCCTATCGTGAGACCTGAGATCCAATTGCTTCAGCCCAACATCTACACGAACCTCCCCAACGACGTCACACGCACGGCCCCTTTGCTGCTGTCTGTCCTGATGACGATGCTGCCTCTTGCTGCCCCTGCTGGTTGCTTCCCGCTTAGGCCTAGCGACCGTTTCCAGGGCTTGTCCAAGCGGGCCAGGCTTAACCCGACTCCGTCAAGCCTCTCTGCATCGCTGATTTTTTCCATCTTTTCCGAAAGGCTGACCGTTACTATTCCCTATAGCCAGCTATCCTCTCCTCGTCTCTACATATTACTATTGCTGTACTTGTACGAACGCGCGATCCAACGGCTGTCCCGACAGGCCGGTAGCCCATTTCTTTTTCCTCTTGAATATCGATTAATTACCGGCCGGGCCGTCGTCGGCTGTGGCTTGTCTGCTCTCTTTGCTTGCCCTCAGTCGACCTATAATACCTCCGATCGCTGCCTCGCTTGCTCACCTCCTGTACATCCAGCTGTGCGCTCAACCTATAAAATCCTAACATGTCCTGCTCGTCCGTCCGCATGCGCAGGTGATTGAAACACGCTCCCCAAGTGACCGAAGGATGGTTGTGTCTTGATCTCAGGGAGACGTTGGAAATGACTACTCGTCTTGTCGAGCTTCTGGCCGCCGTCTGCCTCGTCTGGGCCGTGGTCGTTGTTCTCGTCCAGACCGTCGGCATCACGGCCATGTAAGCAGCAGCCCTCCGCCGCCTCTCCGACCTGTGAGCTTCCCTCTAATTCTCTCGTCCTCTCTCTGCTCGCCAGCTTCGTCAAGTTCAAAGAACGCAACCCGCCGTCCGTATCGTCCACCCTCGAAGATGCGCCCAGCGTCACCATCATCCGGCCGGTCAAGGGCCTTGAGCCCTGCCTCTACGAATGCATCGCCTCGACCTTTCGCCAGGACTACCGGCGCCAAAAGGTCTCGATCCGACTGTGCATACAGGACACCACCGATCCGGCGTATCCGGTCCTGCAGCAGCTGATCAAGGACTTTCCCGCCTACGATGCGCAGATCATGGTCGAGGCCGAGGATCCCGTCCTGCACGGCGCCCGAGGCCGCGTCAACATGCTGGGCCCGAATCCAAAGATACGCAACATCAGCAGGGCCTACCGCGAGGCCCCCGGCGACATTATATGGATCATCGACTGCAACGTCTGGGTCGCGAGCGGCGTCCTGGGCCGCATGGTGGACACGCTCATGGGCTATTCCGCCCCTGACGCCCCCGCGCGCAAACCATACAAGTTTGTGCACCAGCTGCCGCTCGTTGTCGACGTCGTCGACTTTCAGCAGGCCGCTACAGCCGAAACCCAGAAGCTCCTGGGTTTGCCTGCCGACGCGCCGGCCAACGAGCCTCTGTGGCGCCGGCTGTGGAGGAACGGCGGCGGCCGCCTGGACGAAATGTTCATGGCGACGACCCACGTCAAGTTCTACGGCGCCATCAACGTCGTGGGCGTCGCGCCTTGCATCGTCGGCAAGAGCAACATGTTCCGCAAGGCGCACCTGGACCAGGTCACCGATCCCGCGCGCAACCCGCTTCTGCCGGCCAACGAGGGCCGTCCGCGCGGCGTGGACTACTTCTCGCACAACATCTGCGAGGACCATCTGATCGGAGATCTCCTCTGGCGCTCCCGCATCCCGGGCTTCCTGAACCACGGCATCGCCTGGGGCGACCTGGTTCTGCAGCCCATGGCGGGCATGTCCGTGTCCGCCTACGCCGCCCGGCGCGTCCGATGGCTGCGCGCGCGGAAGTTCACCGTGCTGGCGGCCACTCTGGTCGAGCCCGGCGTCGAGTCGCTGCTCTGCTGTGCCTATCTTGCCTTTGGCCTGACGACGCTGCCGGGTTGCGCTCGACTGCTCGGCATTCCGCAGACGTGGACGGCCATGGGGCTCATCTGGCTTGCGGCCATGTTCGCCTGGATGATGGTCGACTGGCACACCTTTAAGCACCTGCACACAGGCCGCACCATTGAAACAGACCAGAACACGCCTCGTTTTGCCTTTGGATCAGCGAGTCCGCTAGGTCTGCCGAGGCGGCGATTCATTGAATGGCTGCCAGCGTGGATCGCAAGAGAGGCGCTCGCTCTGCCCATCTGGACGCGGGCGGTGCTCCTCGGCACGACGGTCAACTGGCGCGGAAAAGTCTTTCACGTCCGTCTGGATACGACGGTCGAGGAGGTTTCGAGCGGGACGCCGGCGAGGTTGACGAGGACGCCTGAGTTGGAGAGGGCGAGACAGGGTGGTAAGGATCGATTGCACTGATGTATGATGATGACTACCTGATAGATGGATAGATGCTTACTGCTGGTGTTGCTGCTGTTGGGGTGTTATTTTCGGGGCGCGGCAAGGTTGGTGTTTTTTTTTGTTTGGGCAGTGGCTTCTTATGGCAAAACATGGTGTGGCGTGGCATGGATCATGAGCGAAATGTTATTCTTAGACGGGTGTTGTATCCTATACTTGATGATGACGGGGGCGTCCTAATGTAATGAGAATGAAAGAATCTTGTTGTATCGCTGGCTTTGTTGGTACTGATGTGATTCTAGGAAACGGCAAAAAGCAAACAGCAAGACAACTACTAAGATAAGAGAAATAGAGAACAGATATCCAAGCAAAACAAATAATCAAGCATAACAAGCTAATAGAAAACCATAAGTCATGTCTCATCAAATACCCATATTCCTCCGCAAATCATACCCCTGATCCAACTTGATATCAAGTGGTCGTCTCCAAAAACGCCCCCCTTCCCTGAATTACTTCTTCTCCTCCGCAACCCCAAAGACAGTCGCAGGCACCAGCCGGGACCTCTTGGCAATCACCTCCGAAAGCTGCACCATGGCCATGGAGCTCATCAGCTCCAGCATCTGCACGTGTGCGCCCAGGTATCCCGTGATCCAGTTGCGCAGCTCGACCGAGACGAGCGAGTCGACGCCGTAGCTCGACACCGCGCGGTCCGGCTGGATCTCCGTCGTCGGCACGGCCAGCAGCTTGGCGAGCTTCTGCTTCAGGCCCGTGAAGACGGCGTCGACGGCGGCCTCGCCGGTGGCGGAGCTGCGCAGCGCCGCCTGCACGTCAAAGGAGTCGTCGTCGCCGCCGCCCTTGGAGGAGGCGCGGGGGGCGGCGCGGGACCAGACGTGTGCGAAGCGGGCGTCTGGGCGCTGCGAAGGGGAGGGGGAGGCGGGATTGGGGGCGAATTGGCTGGCGCCGCAGATGATATGGCTCTGGTGGGAGGGGCTTTGGATGGCATAGTTGATCACGGCGAGGACCTCGTCTACGGTCTGCGGGCGGATGTCGGAGGGAGGGAGCACATCTTCGGCGTCATCAGAGCTTTCCTTCTCCACAGCGCCGAGGGCAATAGACTTGACGGGGAGGCCCTGGCTGGCTTGAGTCTGGGCAAAGCTGTCCCGGAACGCGCCGATGGCACTGGCGATGCTCTGCTCAGGACCACCCACGAAAGTGGAAGTGCGGTTCAGCAGGATGAAGAAGTCGAGGTTTGAGCCAAAGGCCTCCTGGAGGCTGGTGATGCCTTTGGTGGCATGCTCAACGGCAGTCGACCACTGAGAATATGACACAGCTTTGAGGTCCGCGTCCTGATTCATTTCGTCAGCTGTTGTTACGTCTTGAATGGCGTAAAGTGTTGTGCTTACAGAAATCTCGGCATCTCCAAGAATGATGCCCCTGACAGGTGCATCAGCGCTTGCCTCTCGCAGCTGATCGACAAACAGCTGGCCGGAAGTGTTGCCGCGAATCAAGACGACATCAGTGCCGAGGCTCTTGATCTCGTCCGAAGCCGCCTCGATGCCAGAACCCTGACACGCGATGACGCGGCGAGCTCCCAGCTTCGCCAAGTATCTGGCAACTGCTGCGTCTAGGTTCCCAGCATTACCAGCGATAAGGTAAGAGCTGTTTTCCCGCAGGGCCGCAGGCTTCGGCTTTTGGGGTTGAATCTGTGATTACAGTTTAGTCAAGTGTCATATGCGTACAATAAGTGAAAGATGCAAATCGGCAACTCACCTTCAGTGGCAGATTGGCGTCCAGCTGGAACACCGACTTGCCAACAAAATCGCCCGCCTGTATCAATCGAAGCTGCTCAGCAACCTTGGAAGCATGGGACGACACAATCGGGCCAACCAGAGCCAACGTCCCCTTCTGGAGCATGCTGAAAGAGGTTTCCAGTAGCTCGTGGAACACCAGGGGCCTCTCTCTTGCGAGGAAGCCCATGTTCACGACAGAAAGGGACACATTCTTCTGAAGAGCCTTCATGTCCAATCGTCCGTTGTTTGCAACGTCTCTCTCGCAGAGCTGAATAATTCGGCCGAAGGGGGCAACGGCGCTGCAGCTCTCTGAGAAGGCGTCTCCAGAAAGGGAACCGACAACGACGTCGACGCCTCGTCCATTCGTCAGCTCAAGAAGACGATGACCCAGTTCCAGGTCTCGGCTGGATACGATGTGGCCAGCCGGGATTCCAAACATGCTGCTGATGAGCTCTGCCCTTTCTGCGCTTCCAGCGGAGACGTAAATGTCTTCAACGCCAAAAGCCTTTGCAAGGGCAATTGCTGCCTGGCCGACTGCTCCAGCTCCAGAGTGGATCAGGATACTCTCGCCTCGCTGAAGCCTGGCGACATCTCGGAGAGCATACAGCGCAGTCGAGTAAGCCAGCGGAACAGCAGCGGCGACATCACTGCTGATGTCTCCCGGAACCTTGACGGCGTGGCGAACGTCCACATTGCTGACAGTGGCCAGCCCATCAGGGACAAAGAAGCTAACCCGATCGCCCACAGATAGGCTTGACTGGGAAGCATCGCCGACCTCGATGACTGTGCCACTTCCCTCAAGGAGAAGAGACGAGTTGCCTTCGAGCTGGCCGGTAATCGTCTGCATGTCCCTGAAGTTGAGCGCGAAACTTTCCACCCGAACTTTGGCCTGCATTACGCTGGGAGGCTGAGCGTGGGCTTCATCATCAGCCCAGTACAGAGAGTCCAAGACTCCGACAGAATTGATTCGGAGACCCAGAGAACGGCTAAGATCGGTATAAGTTTCCTCGCGCGGGTGATACTTTGAGGTAGTGTCCTGAACCTGGTGGTTGACCACCTTGTTCTCCAACAACCGCGGTATCACGATGCTTCCATTGGAGATGGCAAGCTCCCACTCGGCCGCAGAGTAGGGGGAGGCACCAGGGCCCAAGTACTTCTCATAAACCTGCAGAATACTAGCGGCCTCCGCAGAGCTTGCGTCGATGTCCACGGTGAAGAACCTGAGGTCGGGTCGAGACACACGCAGGCTTCGTGCCAGCCCAGTAACGAGTGCACGATGAGGTGCCTGGCCAGTTGTAGAGGCTCCCTTGGTCACCCACAGCACAGCTGTCGCGTCGCTGAGGATATCTTTGACGTTCTCCCAGTCTTTCTCAGACGCCGTCGACAAAAAGTTCTCAGAAACATCCGAAAGGAAGATGTAGGCCCCAGGAGATGCCGCCTCCTTGGCAAGTGGAACGGCGGACACCACGGTGCCAGGATATTGAGCCACCAGGCCACTGCGCAGCTCCTCTGCCACACCAGTCTGTCGCCCGGTAAAGATAGTGATGCTTCCAACGCCCTCCTTCACCTCAGAGTTTGCAGCATTGGAGATGAGCAGGCTCACTTCGTGCTCCTCCTCCGATGCAAAGTCCTTGAACTCGAGTGCAACACCAGAAAAGCCGCTCTTAACGAGGACACCTTCCCATTCCGGCGTGGACAAAAGAGGAGAGTTTTGAGAGTTTCCGTTGATTCCCCATCGATGAGACGGCGCGACGAGTTCTGCAAAGGCAATTTGGCCACCGGGCTTGAGGAGGCTCTTCAGATTGCCAAGGTTGTGCTCGAGGCTAAGCGTGGCATGGATGGCATTTGATGCGACAATGACATCAAAGGAATTGAGCTCAAAGCCCTGCTGAGCCGGAGACTGCTCTACGTTGAGGGTCTTGTATTCCACAACGCCCTCAAACGCCTTGAGTGCCTCTTGGGCTTGGGAAATGGATACGTCGGAGACGTCAGTGAAAACGTAGGAGCCCTTGGTAGTTGCATACTTCCGCTTCTCTCCGTAGATGGCCTCGAGGAGCACAGAGGTCAGGGCGCCAGCTCCGCCGCCGACTTCCAGGATACGCAGGTTGGGCACCTTGTACTGCACAAGCTTGAGATACTCGGCAAGCTGTACGTAGCATCTCTTGAAGGAGTCATCCTCGGCGGCCTGAGAGAAGGAGTTGTAGGTCTGGCGTGGCTGCCGAGGGCTGGCCTCCAGTGTTCTCTGGCAGTAAGCGGCCAAGGCTTCACTGGGCGAAGAAAAGGGATCCAAGAGCCACTCAACCTGGTGGCACAGAGGGTCATCGACAACATTTGTCTCGTCTTGATAGCTTCCCAACGATGAGAACTTGATGCCAGCAACTCGAACAATGACATTCTTTGCGCTGTCCGTAGCAAAAATGTCCGAAATGTGCTGTCTCAATCCATGCGGGCTTGACTTGGCCGTGAGAGAGAGCTTGTGCCCCGGCTGGAGCTCAATATCGGTCGAAATGCAGAGCTCATCAATAGAGGAGACCACTTGAGGGCCGTCCAGTCCTTTGCCAAGTCTCACACCAGGAAGGCATGCCAGGAAACAGCCTTCCAGTGTCGTGGGATGGATGTGGTGCGGCTCTTGGTGGCCGGAGGGCATTGTGGCCTTGACATCGGGAACAGTCAGCTCGCAGTTGGACTCCCAAGCACGGGCCGAGACTTTATCAAGGTTGGCAAAGCAGCCTGAATAACCATTGCCGGAGCTGCTCAGGAGCTTGTACAGCTGCGTGGATTCAAGTTGCGCCCAAGCACCACCTGCTGCAGATTGTGGGGGGGTTCCCAGCTTGCCCTTGTTCTCCGACAGGCCAATCAAGCCCCGGCAGTGCTCTGTAGATTCATTGTTCTGAGAAACACTGTAGATCCGGAACTCCTGCCACTTCGAGCTCGAATCACGAGCTGTCACTGCATAGGGTCGTAGAAGAATGAAAACCTCGGTTCCAAAGGCATCCTCCTGAACAAGGAGAGGCCTATCGATGGCGACTTGCTTGAACTCAATCACCTTTCTCTTCCAAGGCCGCTGCGCTACGACCGACTGGCGCTTCACGGCTTCCACTATCATAGTCAGAAAGCCGGCTGCGGAGAAGACAATCTGGCCGTCAATGCAATGATCTCTGACCCACGGGATCTCGGAAAGCCTAACAAACATTCTCCAAGACGGCTCGGCGCTGATGCTATCAGCAGCAGCAGATCCCAAAAGATCATGACGGGGGAACTTTCGCAGACGGTATGCCTGGCTGCGGCGGGACTCGTTCCAGTGTGTCTTGCCATGGTTCCAGGTATACGACGGCAGGTCGGTCAATACCTTGGTGGGAGTGCCCAGAGGATTGTTGGCGCCCGTCAGCGTAATGGGGAGACCACTGTTGAACAGGCCACCCGCGAGCGTGAGCACGCTGTGGACCGCATTCTCCTTTCTCTTCAAGCAGGTGAAGTAGTGCACGGGGGGAAGGCCTCCGACGGTCTTGGCTGTCTGGGTAGCAGGCCCCTGCAGTGCCGGGTGAGGGCCAAGCTCAACCATGACAGTAGGCGGCAACGCAGACGAGGTGCTGCCTTTCGCAGGAAGACTGAGGAGCTTGGCCAATGCTGGCGCGAAGCGAACGGGACGCAGCAGGTTGCGAACCCAGTAATCGCCATCGAGCTCTCGGCCGTCAACCTCTTCACAATTGACAGAGGATACCATTCGCACACTTGGCTTGAACTGGCGAGGCTGGAGATTCTCAAGCGCTGCGCCATAGGACTCTCCAACGGCAGCCATGTGGAAGGAGTGGTAGGCTACTGGAACAGCCAGACGTCGGTTGAAGACGCCGTCCTCCTCGAGCTTATTCGCAATCTCCTCAATAGCCCCGACGTCACCTGATATCGTGACGCTGGAGGGACTGTTGATGCACGCGACGTTGACTGTTTGCTCGCTGTACTTGGAGGTATACTTGAGCGCGTCGGTCTCTGACAGACCTGCGGCAAGCATGCCTCCCTGCCTCGTGCCCTTCTTCAGCGTGAGGTAGTAGACAGACTTGCCTCTGTGATAGGCCACCTTGATCGCTTCTGACGCGGTCAAGCTGCCGCCAGCATATGCCGCCGCGATCTCGCCACTTGAGTGACCGCAGACCATATCCGGGTGCACGCCCCATGAAGCGAGGAGGTCCACGAATGCGACCTGAATTGCGGTACAGCACGGCTGCGCCAACTCAGCATCGTTGATACGAGACTCTTCCTTGGGCTTCTTCAACTCATCGATCAAGCGCCAGGTTGCACCCATGCGAATGAGCTCCCTCTCAGATGTACGCATCGACTCAGCAAAGAGAGGATAGGCGGAGAAGAGTTCCAGACCCATCTGAGCCCACTGGGCTCCCTGACCTAATGGGCGAAAGAACAAAAGTGTTAGAGAGGGGGCATGTTTAGTTCCAGTTTGATCGTAGTCACTTACCAGTGAAGATGAAGCACGTTCGTGAATCAGCAAGTGCTTTCACAGGCCGGATGGAGCCAAGCTCAATCTTCTTGATCCCGTCCAGGAGCTCGTCAACATTGGAAGCAATGAATGAAGCCCTCTGTGCAAACCGCGTTCGCCTAGACGACAGCGTGTAGGCCAAGTCGTCAAGAGACAGCTCTTTGTGGTTTGCCTTGGCCTCCATGAGGAATCTCTTCCAGGAAACAGCCAGCTTGGAGAAGCCGTCTTCTCGCTGGTGGCTCAAGACAAAGACCTTTGGGCTGGCTTTGGGGATCTCACCGGCAGCTGCATGGCGGGGTCCTCTCAGCTCAAGCTGCGATGCTGCCTCGATCGTCTTAGCTGGTGGTGACCAGGCTTCAAGAATGACATGGGTATCGGTGCCACCGTAGCCGGATCCGTTCACGGACGCCCGGCGGAGCGTTCCCTCTGGCCACTGTTGAAGCTTGGATGCAACCTAAAGAGGGCAAAGTCAGTCAATCACATTATTCTTCTTCCCAAAAAGAAGAAGAGAAAAGAGAAGGGATGCATTGCGCTTACTTCTAGCCCTCTCGTCTCTAATTGCAGCCTGGGATTGGCGTTCTGAAAGGTGGGAGTCGGGACGATTGCGCCCTTCTCAAGCATCAAAAGGACCTTGTATATGCCGGTCAAGCCTGACACGCATTCTGTGTGGCCCAGGTTGGACTTGGCGCTGCCAATAATGAGCTTGCCCGACCTGTCTGGGCAAAATGCTTTGCTAAAGGCGGTAACCTCGCAATTATCTCCAGCATTTGTGCCAGTGCCTGAGAGGGTTCTCTGTCAGTCGAACTGCGGTACGTACGGGCTTCTAAAGCAGGGGTGTCTCACCATGTGCTTCCACATAGACTGTCTCTCTGGGATCAAGCCCGGCCACTGAATAAGCGCGCTGAATCGCTGCGTATTGGCTATCAGGCGATGGCATTGTGATGCCCGGGGTTTTACCATCGGACACAACTGCACTACCTCGGATCACGGATCGAATGGGATCGCCATCCCGGAGGGCTGCGCTAAGGGGCTTCAGGAGCATGCCAACAACGCCTTCGCCCCGGGCGTACCCGCTGGCGCGATCATCAAAGGAATAGCATCGACCATCAGGAGAAAGGAATCTTGGATTCGTTAGCGACGCCACCACAAAACCCGAACAAGGAGGGCACCTAGATCTTACGACATGGATGAGATGATGGACATTTTGTCAGGGTCTAGAATCAGATTGCAGCCCCCCACCAGAATCTGGTCAGCATCACCAGCTCGAAGAGCCAGGATGGCGTCATGTAAAGCCACCGAGGCACTAGAGCAAGCCGTGTCGACGGACTTGCTTGGTCCGTGCAAGTCAAAAGCATACGACACACGGGCAGATGTGAGAGATGGCCCTGTTCCCGTGAAACGGTACCTGTAGCACGGTGGTTAGCATAGGTAAATCCGTTGCTGTCCGGATATATGTCGTTGTACTTCCATCGCTTCTATAACTGGGAGACTGGGGCAAGGGAATACCTACATTGGTGAGGTTTCTTGATCGCGACCAAGAATTTGGTCGTAATCAGTGTAAGAAACGGCACAGAAAACGCCAGTGTTGGAGCCTTCCAGCTGTTCAATGGGAATGCCGGCATTCTCAAAGGTCTCGTAAGCCACCTCGAGCATGAGTCTCTGCTGAGGGTCCACGGCTTTGGCTTCAACACCGCTGATGCCAAAAAAGTCACTATCAAAAACAGCAGGGTCCTGCTGAAGGAGATGAACGCCTCGAGCGTTGGTCTGAAGAATGGGCCAATGTCAGCCATCGATGCATCAACAACAGTAGAGGCAACCGTGTAGAAGAAACAGGGCTTCCTCCTCCTCCTACCGCTCTCAAACCCTCTCTATCCTATCAGAAAATCACAAATTCACATACCGAACCGGCGAGATGAGCCTGGGGGTGCCAGAACGACTCCATCTTGAATCGGTTTCTGGCATTGCTAGCCCAGCTAGTCCTGCCGCTCGACAGCAGCTGCCATAGACCATCTTCATTGGAAGCAGTCCCTGAGAACCGGCAGGCTGTTCCAATAATGGCAATGGGCTCGTCTCCGTTGGCATCAAGCCAGCGAGCGTCAATCCCGTTCGTCGAAGCCATGGTTTACAGAGAGAGGAAAGGGGAAAACAAGGGCGTTCGACGGTAGAGCTTGAGATTGTGGTATAGAGAGAAGAGAAGGAGGACCGTCAAGTCAGGTTCGAGGCTAGGGATATATGCGATTGCCGAAGCGTACAAGTAGTGAGTAGCAGGGGAACGGGCGGGAATAATAGTCCAACCCTCGTATGGATTAAGCTCCTTAGCCCCGGTTTTGATTGCATGGCATGGCATGGAGGCGGAGACGGGGGGGCAGGGGATGAAGCAGAAGGAAGGCAAACAAAAAGACCGTTGACAACTGACATTGCATCGGCATTGAATGCAACGACAAGGACTAGGCCAGTCTCGACTCCATGTGACAACACCATGCATTGGCAGCAGCACAACAAGGGGGACCGGCATCGCAAGGTGGGCAACAAAAAGTGGCCGGCGAGAATTCTGGAGACGCGCTTGACTCCAACGGCCGGTGCGTAGCCCAAGAGGGTCGCGGATAATATAAAATTACCCCCGACCCGGGCGATTCAGATCCCATCTCCAGAGCAGCTTATACACCATCGCCTCGTCCCTCGCACAAAGACGACATCTCCTGCACACAGCCTGTGCGTATCCTGCAACAATGGGCTCGATTGCTGCCTTTTCAGAAAAGACGCTGGTGCGGCCAAGCATCCCGCTCGTGCCTGGCCGGACGTCAGTCACACCGCTTGACCAATACATGGTCAGGGTCATTCTCCCAATGATGGTCTTCTTCAAGGTCGATGAGCCTTCGCTCCGGCCCATAATTCTTGACAACCTGAAGAAGGGGCTCTCACGGGCCATCGACGAGCTCAACATTCTGGCGGCAGACATTATCCCGCTGGATCCCAAGGACGACACCATCCAGCTGGAATATCACAAGGACTCGGGCGTCTGGTTCCACGTCAAGGAGCTGCCAGACGTCGACTATGAGGACCTGGCGCGCCGCAACTTTCCCTTCTCCGCGCTTCCTGCGTCTCAATTTGCCCCCAGCCCTCTGGGCCACTCTGCACGAAGCCCCGTCATGACGCTGCAGGCGACATTGATCAATGGCGGCGTTGTCCTTACGTTTGGCGGCCATCATGTGGTCATGGACGCCCAGGGCATGGGCACCTTCGTGGCTGTCTGGGCCAAGCATGTGGCCGCTGTGTCGGAGGGCCTGGTCGTCCCCGACGAGCAGCGAATGGGCAACGAATCGCTGGACGCCTTTCAGCTCTTTGGTCCACGCATGGAGCGCCCGCTGTCAGAGTTCCCCACATACCAGGTTGGCCCAGATCGATCATACGAGGACATGCAGGCCAAGGTCCTGCAGAAGGCTGTCGCTGGCGACCATGAGGGAATAGCCAAACTCATCCGCGTGTCCCATTGGGCCATGTCCCAGGCGAAGCTCGACGCTCTCCGGGACGCAACCGTTCCCCGGACCAAGGAGGAGGCTTCCGTCACAGCCAATGCGACGCTGTCTGCACTTATCTGGAAGCAAGTGAGCAGGGCCCGGCGACTGACGGAGAAGCAGGTCTCCCAGAGCTCGCTTATCACTTCGGTCAATGTGAGGAGGCGCGTGGAGCCGCCGCTGGCCCCCGAATACCCTGGAAATGCCATTGCGCTGGCCAAGGCCAATGCGACAGCCGAAGAACTGGAGGCTCCGGGCGTGGAATCTCTCTATGCCCTTGCCAAGAAGGTGACGGCTTCCATCGACTGGTGGACTGCGGATGAGCTCTGGTCTTTGACCGGCGCGCTGCAAACATGCGGCGACGTGGCCAACAAGCTGCTGCCACCGCTCAACTACGACGTGCTGGTCACGGCACCAGCCCGGCTGGGAGACATGCTCAAGGCAGCTCGCTGGGGCTCCGAGCTTGGAGACATCAAGGCCCTCCGATGGGCCTTCCCGGCCTTCATGGACGGGTTTGTGATCGTCCTGCCATCCATCCACGATGGCATTGAGATCATGCTCTGGACCGCGCCGGATACGACTGAGCGGCTGAGGGAGGACCCGGAGTGGACGCAATGGGTAACTCAACTAGAATAGCGGTTGAAGGGAACAAACAGGTGACTCCGGCGCAATTTGTCGCTTTCCCGATCCAACCACCGCGCGATGATGGAGGATGATTCGACAAAAAGTGTACTGCTACAGGCATGACTAGCGAACCCCCCTCTTCGCTCTACTGCAGTGCAGGAGCAGCGCGAGGGTGTCATAATATGACCAGTCGAATCGAATCAAGACTGCCTTTCGATTCTCATTAGCCCGTTGCCTGTGTGTCTCATTGATAGCCCGCATTTTCCAATACCGTGCTCGGCATGTTAGTAGCAATGCGGAATAGTAGTACCCTCCGTTCTGCTTCACAGGCATCAAGCGGGCTAGGATACTCGCTTCGCCCATGACTGAACAGGGGAGCAAGGTCAAGTCACCTAGACGGACACTTAACTGGCTCTCCTACATACACTGCTGTCAGAGCCAGGAATCGACCCAGGCTGCGGGCCGAGCCATGAATTAGGGGCGGCAACAGGCTAAAGTCGGCTCGCAGTCGCAGAAAGGAATTGCGTGCCCTGGTCAGCGGGATTCTAGGCGTTCTCTCGCCTATACCCATTGCTAGTACGGGTGGTGGCAGCTCGGAGAAGCGAGAGCAGGCCACTTCGTAGGTATGTACAGTAGTACCTAGTGCTTGTCGATGAACAAAAAGGCTAATGTACCTCTGCTGAAACGCTGCGTGTGTGTCCCTACCCAGTTTCCCGGGCTAGTCGACCGAAGGTGCAGATTTAGAGCCGGCTTGTCAATGACGTGTGCCAGTCGGAGGGGGGGAGGACCAGCCAACGGTGGTGAACCCGACAATGTGGTTGAGACAGCGGCGGCTGATTGGGCGGGAAAGATGGAAGAAGCAATTAATAACGGGGGGGAAACCGAGCGGAGTCCCACAGCACCGGTATCCGCGGCAGAACCAGGAAAGGTCCAAGGCCAGGGGAAGGATCCAATCGACAAGCGGTGAGAATTTAGCTGCGAGACGGCAAGCCAGCACGCCGGAGGCCATCCATGGACGCCACGCGACAGATTTGCAGAAGCGAATGTGATGAACCAGGCCTGGGTGATCTGAAACGGGGGGGTGGCCAGAGACTGTGGCTGTCCACGCATCAATCCTGCCTAGGTAGTAGCAAAGACAGCAGGCAGCCGGGTCGAAAGATAAGCCGCGTTATCAGGCCAGTCTGGACAGCTGTCGGCGACAGCTCCGTGCTGGTGTGTGTGCGAGGATGCAAGTGTGGCACCCAATACGATGACGATAGCGAATGGATGCGTTGACGGAGCCTCAATGAAGAAAAGCGAACCCCCGGACCAACAGCAGACGCGAACCCCAGAAGCCGACTGGCCGCCACAACGCCGAAGGAGGAGCTCGCACTGGCTGGCGAAGCAAACAGTGCTAGCGGCGGACACGGTTAGCCATCAAACGGGGCCGGTTGGGAGGTTGGAGGGATCAGATTGTTTGCACCTATTCCCGCTGCCGCATTGGGCAGCGCGCAGCTGTTGGGGATGTTGCTCTGGCATGGACCAGCATGGAGCAGGCCGTGCGCTTGGCAATTGCTGGCAGGGGATACGAGTATGTCATGTAGACAAGCATCCAAGCAGCAATATTCAACGATGTCGGACGAGGGGTGATGATGTGCATGAAGGATTACGACCGACGGCTTTGAGGAGGCCAAGCTGGGATGAAGCTTGGAGGAGCATCACGGCAGAAAAAGACCCGTGCTCGACAGGTACATCGGCTAGCGCCTGGTCCGCACTGCGGCTAGAGGTACCTTACTGTCGGGATGTGGCCTGAGGACGCTGCAGACGGTACTTGTGCCGCGGCGCAGGGACTGCGTGGGCTGCATGTACCTGGCGCTGCGGGCGGAGAGAGCCGGCAAATCAGACACCGCCCTGGTGATGCATCGGACCTGGATCGTCTTACTGCTTCAACACCATCCACCCATATCCACAGTCTCCAGTCTTCAAGTCTCTACCTAGTCTACAGTCTCCATAGTCTGCAGTCTGCAGTCTCCAGTCTCCATTCTTCATTCTCCAGTCTCCAGTCTCCAGAACTCTACAGTCTCTAGCTCTAGGTCACAGTCACCGAGCTACAGCAGTCGACATGTCACCCACACATGCAATGGTACGTGCACCCAGACCCAGGCATGTGTCTTGGGCGAACCGGCATGCTTCTACGGAGTACGGAGTACCTACATACAGGACTGACATACGCTTCTCAGACGTACTCCGCACTGCCTCGTCGGCCGGTTCTTCACCGAGAGGCTACAGCTCTGTGTTGTACCTAGGTAGCACTGGCCCGGCCAGCTGGTATCAGAAGGGTTCACGGCAAAGGCCACCTCGCTCCAAGACCGTGGCATCACGGCATGGGCAAGACGGGGTACGACGAAGCACGGCAGGTCGCTTGGACCATCGGCTGCACAATGCCTGGCAGTCGGCTATAACGACGAGGCTGGGCTGCTCGGCCGCAACTTGGCAATATGTTACCCGGTTCGGACCATCCCATGGTGGTCGACTGAAACATGGATGAGCTCTCTCGTACAGGCGATCGACTTGTCGAGACCAACAAAAGAGAGCAAACAATACTTGCCCTCACTTACACATCGCACCACTACTCACTCCATCAGAGCTGTGATTGATGGCGCGAGTCAGGGCTCTGAGGATCACCGATGCCAGTGCGCGGTCTCTCGCAAGGGTCCGGCACATGTTGCGACACTGCCTGGTCCTGCTACTCCATACTACCTTATGTGCATGTTCTTGGCCAGTCGCATCACCACTTGCCCTCAGGGTTTCCAGGCAACTCGTGCTCCACAGCATCTCACGTCAGTACAAACAGCTAGTACTGAGAAAGGCGCTACGGAAGATTCTTGATACACGCGGAGCGCTTCTGGCAAGCAGTGCAAGCCTGGCCTGTCGCTCTGCAGCTCTGTCTACTTCTCACAAAATACGAGATGCAAGTACAAGCGAAACGAGTCTACACTGTTCACTGTTCATCTTTGGGACTCCCGCTCTGGGCTCCCAAGTGCTTCGTACCGGTATGTGTTGCTTTGCATGAACAATGATACAGAGTGCCTCTGCTTCTGCTGATACCATTACATGGCAGTAGCGCAACTCAAATGGCCAGATCGCTGGGTCCAGACACCCGATGGCACATCATGTTACACAAAGCCTAGAGTGCTACTGTGTCAGTCTGGCCGCTGCTCTCGAAAGAATGCGTGCCTTGAACCCCATCGGAGTTCAGAGGCAAGTCGATACGTTTCGAACCAGTTGCAGCAGAGGCCTGCTCTAGCGCTGCCAACGCGCAATTCGACATCCGACAACATCCCCAAGGAAGATAAGCATGCAACTCGCGGCAGTCGACTCGAAGCCAAAGAGGCTCAAGCCCAAAGGAAAGGTACTCAGCGGCGTCATCATGAGTAACTATTCCCGCAGTCTGACGGCAGCAACGACATGGGTGATATCGCAGGACCAACGATGCAATACTACCATAGACACCTGTCATCTACTACTTCACCGACAGCATCATGAGCAACAGCGACAGCAATGCCTCGACAATTTGGGCGCTTAATGGGGTCCGACGGCATAAACAACCCCCCTCCTCCTCGACTTGCAGCTTACCTGTAGTTTACGACAGTTGTAACATGTGGCATGTCATCTTGTGATATGGGACAGAAAGGCTATGTACACGTGCTTTTGATTGGGGTCCCTTGCGCCCCCATGCTATCGATCCCCGGTTCCCCAACGAACGCCTGTGGACTGATCAAGAAATGAGGACAGTGTCCGCTTCTCGACCTGCGGGGTCATTGATCAACATTTACCATTCCAGTCCAGCACCCCAGACCGCATGAAAGCATACGACGGCCGACTACTGTACCATGCTCGTGGACGGAGTATGTGATGAGCTCTATCTAGCGGCGCGCTTAGGTGGGCGCACCCTGATGCAGCAGAATGAAACACAAACGCTGGATTCGATCATGGTTGGCTTTCCGGAGCAACTTTGCCAGCCGAGAGGGTTACAGCGGGCTCATTCTACGTGAGTGAAAAATGCCTCCACAGACAGATAGGATGACCGGAGTCCTGCTGCCTTGTCGCCGAGTCTCGACAGAGCTTGCCGGGCTGTTCATCCGGGTCAAAGAGTCATTGGGGCATGACGGTATCTTGCCTTGACAAATGCACCATGGCCACGAATCACCATCAGGAATCGTCCAGTCTGGGCAGCAGGAGCTCAACCCCAGCTCTCGACAGTGTTCAATACGACTCTCCAAAGCATCTACGCCGTTTTGATATTGCTGGTCAGGGTCCTCCGATGCATTGCAGCACGCGAAGATGCGAGCGACTTCGCGATATCGTGCATCTCCCGTCTTACACACCACAAGAGCCCTGGATCATTGTTAATCCCAATCAGAAGCCCTTCCAGAACAACGATGAGGCTCACGATAGGACCCTAGTTGCATCAACTCCGATCCCGCCTTCGCATCTAATATCCAGAGATGGAAATTCTTTATTTTGCCTGTAATTTTGAGGCGGAAGCTCTTGCAGGAATGCAGCTCGTTTTCGCTTCCTTCGATCTGAGTGTGCAATCTGCAGCCTCACTGGGGCTGGCCACCCTACCCTATGACCCAGCCGCAGAGCCATCAGACGATAATGTCATGAAGGAAGAGTTACAAGAGCCTTGCGCGCAGGGATGCACCATACAGATACAGACGACTAGTGGCCATCTGCCCATTCGCGATGCCCTTGTCTACACACGCTCGCCGTCTAGAATGAGCATGTCGTCAACTTGCATTATCAAACTACACCCTCTTTGATAGTTCGTGCCGCACGGGTTCTCAAGCTACTCTGCTTACGCTGCTGCTAGTTGCGATTCCGGATCCACGACGGCTCGGAATGATCCTCCGAACACCCTGACTGCCGCACACTTGGACTCGGATGAAGTTGACACGGGCGCTACGCTGACTTTACTCGGCGATCCTGGAGCAGACCACTCTTCGGCGAAAACCAGAAGGATTCAATTGCGATTGACGTGCCCCTTGCTGTCGAAGGAAGAGGCACCCATTCGGCGATGACTTGACCGAAGGGCTGTCCATCTATCTTCAAAGGATTACAGATAAACGAAAACGAAGGACGTTTTGAGACATTGACGCAGGGAACAGATCCTCCGTGATGATTCAAGAGGGAAATACGCTCCATCTCCTGGGGGGCTAACGATGACAGGCGTGATGTGAGCTGATTTGACATGGTGCGCTCTGGACGATGACAGGCTGACCAGGGTGCCGAACCCCTCAAAGCGGTAAACAACGTGCTCCGTACTTCATGCGTACACACTTGCATCCTCCATCACCGGACGACTACATCCCTCACGAAGGCGCTCACGACGCAGTCATGGTGCCCTTTCACTATAGCAGCGTGCATTTGGCCAGATGACAGTATTACCATGCTCTATGTGTTCCTGTGATCCAGAACGACTTCTCACCGTCCTTCTTCGGGGAGCCTCCGAGAAATGGACCGAGCTGCCAAGTGGTATGTGGTTCAATGAGAACAAAAAAAACGTACATGACCAGAATCTCAGCTACTCCAGGCACCAGTCTCGCTTGCAACGATCGGCAGTGCATCATGGCCGCCACGCCAGGCAAGCTGAGCTTCTTCATTTTCTCAGCTTCCGAAGGAATTTGGCGGAAGTGAAAAAAAAGTCACGAGATAAGTGATGGTTTGCAGAGACCCGTGATGCATCTTCTATGACGGCAGGCCGTGTTGACCATCAACCGCAGGTCTTGGCGGAGCTGTAAGCCGAGTCTGACCGCCAAGCTGGTCTCTCTGGCTGTTGCTCTAGCATAACGTGACTTGTCTCTCCCTTGAGAGGGCAGAAACACGCAGCTCTCACCGGATGCATGTGTGAGACTGCTTTCCAGGCGGTGATGAGAATAGCTTCTGCTGGGGCTTTTATGAAGAACAATGTCTGTGCTGAACTCGATGTGTCTTATGAAGCTTTGGTTATGAATGGAACACGATCTGCTCTTGGACAATCATTGACGGCTTCGCCCGACTGTTAATTACTAGATATCTGAAGACACAAGTGACGCATGGCAAATCAATTGCGACTGCTCGTCGGATGACGGTACGATTACTTCAAGATATGATGAGTATATGGTGTGTTCTGTCAATTGACAGTAGCAAGGACTTGCAATACAGCGTCAGCTGCTCTGCCGCTGCCCGATTCCCGATGCAAACTTGCTCCCTTGTGCATAATAATGACTCTTTGATATTGGAAGCTAGTATGCCGGGATCCAGATATACGGAATCATTCCAAGACAAGTAGTCTCATGGCCTCTTTTCGGGCTTCCGATGTCGACAATGGTCTCATGGCGAGAGTTGTGAGACGTGCCCGATGTTACCAAGATTCTTACCATTCCTCGACTCTGTGCATCGCTCGTTAATACTCTTGTGTTGATTCCATCGCTGGGCTCAGACTTGGCCGGGGGGGTGTAGATATGTGTGTTCAATAAGGTCCATTCCTCTGGCTAACCGGTTCTCTGGAGCATGCTGTATCCCATGGCAAAGGAAGATGGCATGTAGGGTATTCTCATTGTATGTCCCCGTTGCCTGGACATAGTACCAGGCCGCGCTGAACTTGAGCTGACTCTCACGATCCGACGGCAGCCCCCCTCTCCCGATCATGATCCCGATCATCATCCCGTTTTCTACAGCTAAGACATTATGTCATGATATTGCCCTGCCTGCGGATTGAAGAACACGTTGGCACAGCTTCTCTCTCTCTAATCGAGCCCGTCATGCTATGTATGTATGTACCTCGACAATTTCGTCCCGACTCAAGGGAGGACAGCTGGCGAGCGGCCGAGTCCAATGTCTTGAAGACGCTCTTCATGGATACTCCTCCAACATGTCCAATTTCTCTCTCAATGTCGCAAGGCGACTCTCCCTTGACTCTGATTTCTCTGAGTGGAAAATATTGATGATCGCACTTCAGTCAATGGTGAATCTTATTTGCCTCCCAGACTAGTCAAGGCATCAAGAAGAAAGGGGGGATGGTTTGGAAAAAGGAAGCCGGGCCGCTCCGCTGTCTAATCACTACTACTTGCAAGAGAGACCAAAACTCTTCATGTGCTAAATCTACGCGTCCTGTCGAGTTGATCGTTGTCGCGGAAATGCGCTGGCCAAGGAGAGTGAACACTGGACGCCGAAGCAAGGGAGGGAGTCTCACATTCAAAATGTCCAACCAGTAAAAAGCAGCAGAAGCAGGGCGAACAAGAAACTGCCCGAGACTTTTTCTCAAGTCCATGACAGCGACATCGACACTCTACCATACCAAAGGGAGAGAGCCAAAGGGAAAACAAACCACTCAGGCAAGACGTCTCGTGGGATAAACACATCCCAAGGACAAGGGAAGCCCGACCATCCGAAGGCATAAATAGGAGCCGTCTGTCCGCTCTCATTCAACACTTCCTCTCACCATCCGCATTCACAATCCTCTTTCCCAAAGAAAAAACAAATCAAAACACCTTCAAGATGCAGTACTCCGCCATCGTCGCCCTTTTCGCCACTCTGGCCGTTGCCGCGCCCGCCCAGGAGGCCGCTGCCGACATTGCTATCCTTGACGGCCCTTGCACTGCTGGCGTCACCAACAACATCCCCATGTGCTGTGGTTCCGGCATCCTGGACCTCCTGTACCTGGACTGCGAGACTCGTAAGTCCCGAGCGAGCGAAGCGTGCTTTTGAGCGATCATTTTCTTTCAATGTACTGACAGTTTCATTGCAGCTACCCAGGCCACCTCCGTCCTCAACCCCCTGAGCGCCGTCTGCGGCCGCGTCGGTCTCCAGGCCAAGTGCTGCACCCTCGGAATTGTAAGTTGCTCCATCATTCAAGATGTCTTGTCATGGCGTATGCTAATAGTATTGTAGGCCGATCTCGGTGTTCTGTGCCAGGATGCTCTCCCCGAGTAAATTCCCAGTTTGATGATGGTCAAGGCAGACATTCTGTCTCCAGCAACATCGGTACTACCCGTAGCCTCACGGCACAACTTGGGATGAGAACGCTTCATACGGAGGCAAGGGGAGGTTTTGGGTTCTGGCGGATACATAAAATAGGCTGGTAGAGCATGTCTACTTAATATATGCACGTCCAACCAACTCTACGAATCTGTTTTGTGATTACAACAGTGAGCGCCTGCAGAATGCACGCATTCTGGACATCAGGTTGCTACCTTGCTTGTAACAATGACTGGGCCCGAGAAGTCACATAGAATCGCTAGGCAACAGGAAACTTCATCTCAAAACTATGAGTCAGTGGCTCGTCATTGTCAAAGCTCGAGGTGTGCTGTCGCTCAAGCTTATATGCCCAACGCAAACATGAGCTATGATGAATTCTTCGGTCCTTCATGGAAGATGAGCGAATAGTTAAAGAGCATGAGAGTTGAATTACAGGGTGTGTAATGAGTCGATCTGCTTTAGACAACCACTCACGGAGTCGTCACGTCCACCCCTTAAATCAAGCAGGCCGAATGGCCAATTGGAAAGTTGGAGAGCACTGCATGGAACAATGGAAAGGACAGAGAAGCCAGGTATAACTATTGAATGCCATCTTTACTTGAGCCATTGGTCCGGCCTCTTTTGTCGTTGTGTTCCGCTCTCTGTACCTTCTAACTACCCTGAACAACACGCAATGCAAGCTTCACAGTGAAACGCATCACCTGCAGCTCATAGCTACACTTCTTCTACGTGCGGAAGACATAATATGCATCTAAAGAGAATGAAAAAGATCGCAGGCCATGTTTTCATTGGCGTCTCGCGGTTATGGCACGAAACGGCGTCGACGAGTGTGTAGTCCGTCTTATGCTATAACTTTCTATCACTAGCAACAGCTACCGTAGACGGCAATGTGCAGAATGCCACCAATATGAGGCTTTAACAATGTCAATAGCATTATAATAACTTCTGGACCAAAAGGGTTCAATAACTTGTAGGGATACTTCCATCCGTGTAGGTCGTGATATATGTGTCTTCCCTCTCAACCCCTTCATCTCGTTCTTTGTCGGTGTTGATGGATGCGACCTTCTACACCATCAAGAGAATGAACTAGAGTTGAGCACCTCTGTGTAAGCGCCTTCTTCTTCTGAAGTCGAGGGCTTGATAGTTTCGTGTCCTCCGTCTTCCTTGTCAAACACAACACCGAATCCTATGGGCATGACACTCTGCGTTTTGCAAAGTATTCCCTGTGACACAGGATTCAAGGACTTCAACCGAAGGAAGTTCTAGAACAAGAGATCATGGATTTCAACTATCTGCATACTACTCCACCATCCTGCCCTCACCCAGATAGAAAGATCGAGGTAACCTACCTAGGTATGTGGAACTTGTTCAGCTCCGCGGTGATTGTAACCACATGACGGAACTCATCATCACAGAGTGTTACCCTAGATGCACAACAGCATGACTCGTGATGGCAACGCAGAGTACACAAAAGTTTCAGTGAGGATGATACTCCAACACGTGTCATGGCTGAAACAATGCGAGGCATGGTGATGCTCGTCTCATGCGACTTGTCCATCGTGCAAAGCCACGAGCGAACCCGGTCTGATCTCTACATTTATACTACAAGATCGAATCTTTACCCCTCGGAATATCGCATCCAATCGGAGTAAAAGCATCATCACTGATCCCTCATGCCTGGCTTGGCATGTCATTACAATGACCACAATAGCCACTTCACACACACACACACACACAGCAGTCCAAGTAGCAGTCGAAAAGCAAAAATCTTTCCATCCCGTGAACGAAGCACTGACCTTTGTTTCCCCCTTTTCTCCAGAGATTTGGGACTTGACCAAAAGGTCAGAGAGGAGACCGGCTTTCCCATCTCCACACCCAACCATCCAACCTCAGGGGAAACACAAAGACCACCCAACAGCAACCAAGGGCATTTTTCTGTCTGTGCAGATAGGTCCAGACAAATCCCGCTTCCCCAGTCCCCCTCATGTGTACCCCATAGTTTCTCCAGCTTTGGAGTAACAACCGCGATGTACAGGTTTGTATGTTCACAGGTGACCTTGTGGGGGGACATTTCTTGGCAGCACAGCATTCGAAGAGGGCCATATCCAACACACCACGACGGAGGCAGGCTATTTGACAAGGGCTCGTTCAGAAGGAGAGTTTGTCTGCAGAAAAAGACTCGGAACATCACGGGTAGACGTCCTTCCGCTAGTGGACAGATTGGCAGAGCAGACTCCGGATGTCCCAGGAATTGGAGAATCGAGAACAGGGAAGACCCGGGAGAAGATGAAGATGTGATCCGAGTCTAGAATCCCCGCATCTTGGGGTAGAGAGAGGGAGGGTTAGTCTCTCGTGGGGAAGAAGAGCGAGCATAAGCGACCGAAAGCCGTGTTAAAAATTCAATTTGTCCGTCGGGGGTTCGGGATCGTTGCAGACGCCAGTCGGTAAGAAGGGGAAAGCTGGAGCAAATCGGAATGGCCAACTGTTTGCCTCACTTTTGTCGTCAGGGGGGGGCGTTTGTCTGATAAGCTGTTGGGCATGTACAGATACGAGCGAGGCGTCTTGGGTGTGAATGTCGAGGACAATGGCACGCAGGATCCTGTCCGCTTGATATGATGCTGAATGGCAGCATGCTGAAATAGAAGAGCAATAGAAGCAAGACTACCTACTTGCTAGGGAAAACATACATAGGCTACAAATCTCCGTTGGTGGCACAGAGAGACAGAAACAGAAACGGCCAAAGAATCAGACGGCGCGACGCCACAAGATTTTAAGCTTGTAATCAAGGTTGTGTCAGAAACAAGTGCAGCGGCAGTCGGAGAACCCGGTCTATTTTCCCTCTTGTGTTTTTTTTTTCCCGGGGTGTTGAGTTCTCTCTCATGTTAGTCGAGGGCGAGAAGCGGATCTCGCAGGAAAGGCGCGTTGTTGGCTGGGGAAGAGTCTCCGCTTGAATACGCCCATAACAGCGGTGTTGTCTGGTCTCTGATTGGAGGAGATGCAAAGGGATGGATGAGATGAAATTTGTTTGTCTTGGTCTGCCAAGACGCGAAAAGACAAGACAAGAGGGCAGGGTTTGTCAGTGAGTGACCCTTGCATGGGCTGGAGAAAAGAGGGACTCGGAGGGAAAGAGAAACAAGCTGGCCTCTAGCATTTTCCACATTACACGGGGTGTGAATCTGACTTGCTTGTAGAGGATTGTGTATTAGTGCCGTGAACGTGGACTCGTTTCTTGAAGCCGGGCAGCTCAAGAGGATCAAAGGCCGTGTGAGAACCCCAGCATGAGCCTATAAAGTGCAATGAAAACCACAATACCGATCGTCGTCTTGCATTCATGCCACTACTGTACCAACTTCGTCTCGTGTAGTAACACGAGCACAAGTACCAGTAGAGTGGTGGTGGGCAGAGACGGTGGCCAGGCCGAACAGCGATGCAGCGCCCGGGGCATCTCCTCCTGTAGCTGAGCAGCAATAGCAGTAGTAGTCTGAGGCGGGCAGTTCATATTGCTGTTGTACGAAGTGGTAAGACAAACACTGAGCGTCTGATTTGCCTCCTGGAAAGCTGGACTGGACGGAGTAGGTAGACAAAGCCAGAGGAAATCTAGAAGAGTATGCACAATACGCAGTAGTTGAGAGAACAACAAGAAACGGACAAGACAGACAGACAGACAGACAGACTGACAGACAGACAGACCAACTGAATCCAGCCTCTCGATTCAAGTCTATTCATCCCGCTTCCAACAGCCGAGCCAAGCCTCCAAAACAACCACCGGCACCTCTTGGCCCTCCCCAGGACAGTAAACGACAATCCAGCCATGCCCTTCTCATGCTCTCGGGCTCTAGACCCAACTGGATCCCTCCCCCCAGAGGAGCAGCTCCAGCGCTAGCAGGGATCTCCCTTGTGTTGGGATCAGCATTGGGGCGGTTTCTGTCAAGCCAATTGCGCTTTGTCTGCTGGTTCACAGCACCGGACGGGCGTCCAGGGGTTGCATTTAGTACTACCAGGACACGTCCTGTATTATCTGCTCCCGGCATATTAGCCGTTTTCGCGCTGACCATGTGCATGTAGTAGTTGTATGTGTATAAGCTTAATAACAAGGTAAACCGACAATCTTAAAACGCTTAACCCGCGGCTCGGTGAGTGGATGGATGGGAGGGGGATGACGAGCGGGGGAGTCCGGGAACAAGAGGAGGAGAATCATCCTTCTGGCCATGATCTTCGAATGCCTGCTGCTTGCTTCCTTATATACCTACCTCAGGCTTAGGAGTGTCATTTGCAGTCGATTACCAACATCCAGCCCTGGGATACTCACATGGCCATCCGTGCAACTTGGTACTCTTCATCGCTCATCTTCCTCTTCGCACTCGTACAGCGAGTACTAGTAGTAATACAGTATGTGTCTAGTACATGTCAAGACAGACAGCCACGCGAACCGTCTCGCCTATCCGCGACATTTTCCCACAGGCGTCTGCAGATCATTCAGCCCGTCGTGCTTCCCCCAGAACTTACTCTTGTACATCCTTGAAACGGCGTGATAGTTCTGTCGCCTCTGCTTCACAGCCATGACAGAAGCCTGCTCCCCCCTCCTTACCTGTCGTTCCCAAAGCCCCATGCCACCAATCGTCTTCGTTCCTCTCCGCTCCTCCGTAGCCCCAACCTGGTGTCCCCCCCATCGCATGATGACAGCCTTGCCTCCAGAGTTCAAGGGCCGGGGTATCTGCCATGGCACCATCTCCAAAGGATTCCCTCCTCCTCCCCCTCCTCCTCTAGCGAATCCCTCTCGTGTCTCCCCCGGATGACCCCATTCAAACTCCACGGCTTCCCCCGCATCTGCTCATCACGATCCTTCCTACTACATAGTACATAGTAGTCAGTTCCACACAGAACGGCACAGCAAAACATACTGGAGCCCATTCTTTTTCCCCAGGGTCTTTTTGCCTCCGGGCGGAAGATGTCCGTGACGCCGCTAGCAGATGCTCGGGCCCGAACTGGGCTTATTCGTCATAGACGTCGAGGGCCATTGTTGCCTCCGTAAGTCGGAACGCCCATTCAGCCAACAGAGTCGGGCCACTTTTTCTTTTTCTCTTTACTCGGGGAGAAACCACCTCGTATTATCTCTCTTGTGTGGCAAGAGATGTGTGATTGAACCGCGATGTACTTGCAAGTAGAGTATGAGTACAAGCACGAGCAGGTCTCGGACGAGAAAAGCCACAGATCGAACAAAAGAGGGGGTTCTGTCTCCAACAAGGCCATTCCAGCCTTGTCCGTCTCCAAGCCTCAAATTCCCCCCGGCTTGTCCAGGACCGGAGACTCTATTCTCTCTCTCAGACTAGGCAAAGAAGAGCCATGCCGCCGCCGATTAGATTCCAGATTCGGAGATGCATATAAGATACTAGTACTACCAGGTCAACAGAGGTACTCTTACAATGACAGCCTCGACGAGGAGGGGGAAGAAGGGACGATCCGTTGCTGCTTGTGTAGGTACATCGAGATATAGTTGGATCTGTAAGGTAAGGTAGGTATTGTTCACTCACACACCCCATGTCGTGCGTCGGAAAATGTCGTAAGACATGCATTGCATGTAGGTATTCTCTGTTGTCACCATCTTCTTCTTCTTTCAGCCTTTTGGCGTTCTCCTGGCCCCTCCCCCCCCCCCCCCCCTCAAGCCATTGGATGTAACACTCATCTAGTCTTATAAATAAGGTTGTTGTCGCACTGATCACGGCCGAGCCCTTCCTCCTCGTGGTCCAAGCCTCGCTGTTGGTCCTGGCTGTCGGTCCAATCCAAGCCCCCCAGACGAAGCCTCAGACCAAGTAGGTATAAGACACACGGTCTCGCGTGCAACAGACTTTGGCTCAAGCCATCATTCCTCTCTCTCTCTCTCTCTCCTATTCCCCTACAACTCTGTCTTCTCAACCCCCCCTCCCCCCCTTTCTTCTCTTCTCTTGGTTTCTCTCTCTGCCATCCTTTCATCTATATCATTATCGATTATAGAGTTACCTGAGAGACAGACAGAAGAGTGAGAGAGAGATAGATACCTAGATAGAGAGAGGACGAGGAAGTCAGTCCCAAAGATGGCGCAAGACAACCGCCCGCGGCACACGGAGCCCGCCGACGACCTCGCCAAGGGCGTCGTCGCCACGGCCCGGCAGTCGTGGCGCGACCTCTTCGTCTGGAAGCAGCGCGTCGTCATCACCAACGGCTACGGCGAAACCCGCTGCGAGTGGCACGAGCCCGACCGCTTCCAGAACCCCATCAGCCTCTTCGCCCAGCTGTCGGCCCGCGACTGGCTCTTCTTCATCGTCGGCTGGCTGGCCTGGACGGCCGACGCCTTCGACTTCCACGCGCTGTCCATCCAGACGGTCAAGCTGTCCAAGTACTACGGCCGCTCCAAGACGGACATCACCACGGCCATTACCCTGACGCTGCTGCTGCGCTCCGTCGGCGCCGCCGTCTTTGGCCTCGCCGGCGACAAATGGGGGCGCAAGTGGCCCATGGTCTTCAACATGCTCGTGCTGGGCGCCCTGCAGATTGCCACCATCTACAGCACAAAGTTCACCACGTTCCTGGCGGTGCGCAGCATGTTTGGCCTCTTCATGGGCGGCGTGTACGGCAATGCGATTGCCATGGCTCTGGAGCAGTGCCCGTGAGTGTCTTTGACTTGTTTCCCCCACCCCTTTTTCACTCATCCTTTACCTCTCCAATACGCCCTTTGCGTCCAACCCCAGATCTATGCCATCTCAGCCTCAAGCCGCTAACATCTCTTGGCTCGCCCAGATCCAACGCGCGTGGCTTAATGTCCGGCATCCTGCAGCAGGGCTACTCCATGGGCTACGTCTTGGCTGCGTGCGCCAACCTTGGCGTTGGGGGCGCAACCGACTCCTGGAAGACGGTCTTTTGGATCGGAGGTACGTGACAACTGTTTGGTCCATCACAAGGAAGAATGCTTGACCTTGACACTTTCTCTCCCGCAGCCGGACTGTCTATCGGCGTCGGCCTCCTCCGCATCCTCTTCCCCGAGTCCCAGCAGTTCCTCGAGGCCAAAAAGGCCGGCAAGAAGGCCTCTTCGCCCGGCTCCTTCTGGCGCGAGACGCGCACCATGCTGGCCAAGGAGTGGAAGATGTGCGTCTACTGCGTCATCCTCATGACCTGGTTCAACTACTACTCGCACACGTCGCAAGACTCGTACACCACCTTTATGCTGGAGCAGAAGATGCTCGACAACGCCGGCGCCTCGCGCGCCTCGATCCTGATGAAGGCCGGCGCCGTCGTCGGAGGCACCATCATCGGCTACATCAGCCAGTTCGTCGGCCGCCGCCGCACCATGATGGTCGCCGCCCTCATGTCGGCCCTCTTGATCCCCGCCTGGATCCTGCCCGAGGGCGAGCGCGCGCTGAGCGCCACGGGCTTCTTCATGCAGTTCTTTGTCCAGGGCGCCTGGGGCGTCATCCCCATCCATCTCAACGAGCTGTCGCCCCCGGCCTTCCGCTCGTCCTTCCCCGGCGTCACGTACCAGGTCGGCAACATGATCTCGTCGCCCTCGGCCCAGATCGTCAACGCCATCTCCGAGAAGATGTTTGTCACGGTCAAGGGCGGCAAGAAGGCCGAGGCGTACGGCCCGACCATGGGCATTGCCACGGCCATTATCGCGACGGGCATCTTTGTCACCGTCATGTTTGGACCGGAGCGACGCGGCCGCAACTTTGACGGCGTCGTCGCCGGTGTCGCGCAGAGCGACTCGGACAGCAAGATTGTCGATGAGCCGATGGACGAGGAGAAGGCTGGTGTCGAGCTGGCGGAGAAGAGGTAGATGGGGGCAGACTGTGTTGTCTTTCCCTTTCTCTATATCTTGGACGATTCATGAGATCCTATGTCCGATGACGATGATAATGCTTGAGCCGAACAGCCATGCTCGAGACATGACTAGGAGGTTACCCGCCGATAAATAGTCTACAAGAATATAATTTGCTCAGTCATTAATTTACAAATCACAATCCAAGTATTACAAGCCTATTACAAGAGCCAGAAATCGTGAGCGTGTAAGACAGCTGAATGCACACGTCTTCCGAAGCATCAGCACCTCATGGAACATGTCGCCCAAAGCAGATGCAGAAGTCAAGCTTGGCACCAATCGACTTTTCTTTCGTAAGGGTTACAAGTTGAACCAAGTCGTGACCGGTGGTCTGCTTGTCTGCCTTTGTACATACGTGTATCCAACTGTTGAAGTTCCCTCGAGTTCAAGTCGGACCCCCTGTCATGGTGACGTCGACTTAGACACTGTATCGTCACTTACACCGTCACTTACACCACGCCTAAACCAAAGAAGCTCCCTGGACATCCCCCTCCCACACTGTAACAGCTCACTTTTATAGGTACGGGTCCCTGGATTCAGAGAAACAACAATTCCCGTAAATGATCGACATGGCGTACCACCAGCGATAAAGTCGACCTGGAGTCCCTGGCGTTCGCCTCTACACACCCCCCAAGCTTCTTCCCCCACAAACCCGTTGCAAGAGGCGCGTCATGATCGACGCCCTTTTCGCCACAAGCGAACAGGAAATGGCATCTCCCCCCTCCCCCTCCACCAAGCCATCCCAAACTTTCAAATCGGAGCGGTTCTTGATATTACATACTCGTATGTATTGGTTCGGCAGAAACGGCTTCTGGAAGAGGAAAGCAGAGATCACAATGGAGGGTTTCTCTTGGCGAACCTTTTTTGCCGTCATAGCGACATCATATGCATATGGACATGTTCAAATCCTCGCCACGAGATTATATCAAAGGGATATATATAGAGCATAGGATGCTCAACCTTGAACTCACTAATTCATAAACTCACACAAGATCAAACATCACTAAAAGCACAAAACAACACAAAAGACAGCTCAATTCATCCAAATACAACACCAATAACACCACCAACAACAACAACATCAACAACAACAATGCCTCTCTCCAACAAAAAGGCCGCCCTCGCAGCAGAGCAGCAAAACCTCTCCTCCACCGGCGCAACCCACGCCGGAGCAGCGCCACCAGCAAACACCAACATGAACATGAACAACCCCAACGCAAACGCAAACCTCCCCGGCCCAGCCCCCTTCACCGCCGGCCCTCACCGCCACGACATCATGAACAAGCTCGATCCCACCGTCGACAGCGGCACCGGCGGCATGCAGGTCCTCGCCTCCAACGCCCACACAAACAACAACGCCGCCACGGGCATCTCCGGCATGCCTGGCCAGCCCGCTGCCGCCGGAGGAATGACGACAACCGGCCTGGGCAGCAACAATCCCTACAACAACACCAGCAGCAGCACTACTGCTCCTCCACACAACTCCCGCCTGGCCAACGCCCTTGACCCCCGCGTCGACTCTACCCAGCCCAGCAGCACAAACTACTACACAAAGGGCACCAACGTCGTCCCCGGAGCGGGCGCCACTCCGCGCCATGTCCCCGAGGGCACATACGGCCCTCACAGCTCCCGCATGGCCAACGCCGCCGACCCGCGCGTCGACTCGGACGCAGACCGTCACCGGATGGGCGGCGTCGGAGCGGGAAGCGTGGGAGGAGCAGCGGCCGGGTCGGCGCCGAATGTCAAGCCCATCTACCCTCCTGGCGTCGGCGGGCCTGCACCCACGACGGCCGGACCGCATCGCCATGATATCTTGAATAAGCTCGATCCTACTGTCGACAGTAGGAAGGTTGCCAATGTCGACTCGACCGGCCACAGGGTTGTCTGAGCTTTCTTGAGCTGTGGAATCTTTCTTGATGAGACATAGCATGACGAGGAGGAGGGCTTTGATGATTTGAATGTGCTTTTTTACCAGAATGTTATGGCTACAGGGGCTGGAATTAACCTTGTTTTGAAAGATACCCTGGGAATGATTTATGAATATCTCACCGAAGAGGGGGGATCATAGTGTATGATATCGGATTGTACTACGAGGTAGTTACGAATGATGACCGCTTCAACGTCTATTTCAGTCATCCTGAGTGATGCTATTGCAAAGGGAACGTGTATTGGATGAACTTAGACCCCAGAGTATCACTTGTCAAAAGTCTTGCGTCGCCATTCGAGACATCGTACAATGCTTGTATGATATTGTTACAAAAATGTGTATACACAGCCGCCCAAAACCCTTCTAGAACTCGCCAATGTTTGTCATTCGCAGCGCCAAATAATATACGGTAACCCCCGCTGCAAGCAACGATACGTAGGTATCCCTGATCCTGTACAAAAGCTGCAGCTTTCAAAGAGCAGCCGAGTTTAATTCCACCTCTGTGGTTGTCTTCGCTTCACACACACCCTGAACATAAGCTGGCTGCTCTTAACGTGTGAGTGTAGAGTATTACGGCCCCTTCAAGTTGACAGTAAAAATTGTAGTGTCCCCTATGACGTAGGTAGGCTTTCGTTCCCATCAAGTCGAGTCCTTCGCTCTATCAAGGTATCAGTGGCAAGGGCTATGCGCCGACATTATCCCCCGAGCTTGTTACCCAGGGGAAGCCAAGCCCTTGCCCTTTTCGTCATGCATCTGCATCCGCCATCTGTGATTTGTTCTGCTGCCTTATGCCGCTCACTGCGCCTTGCCTCGGCTGTTGAAGATGGTGATGATGCCGAATCCGACGTAGAACAGGGCTACCGGGTATGCCACAAGGCCACGCATATCTCGCATTTTTCCGACAGCTGATTCACAACAACCCCGTTAGTACCTATGTACAACATCTTTCCTCAGTCTGGATGGTAGTAAAGAAAAACTCACCACAAAAGATGGCGCTGGATCTTGACGTCGCCCAGCAAATGGCCAAGCTCGTGATAATGTATCCGGCCATGCAATCCAGCGGCATGACAACGCCAATCAACGACGTGAGAACAAGTGGCAGGAAGCAGTACCCCAGCACACTGGCGTTCTGGGTGAATGTGAGGCCGCTGGGCGAGACGTCGGCCCCGGGGTATCCCGCAGGCGTATCCGGCGTCATCAAGCTGAGGATCATGTAGAGCATCGTCGACCCCATGAGGGCGAGGCCATAGACGTAGCCAAAGTGGACGGAGCCGCTGCACAGCAGAAAGGCGCCAAAGAGCACGACGAAGAGCAAAGGTCCGGCAAGGTCAGAGTCGTTCATGACGTGCTCCAGCCGCTCAATGGGCGAGAAGGGGTTGAGGACGGCCAGCGTCTTGGCCTGCATGTGCCCAAAGTCGACGCCCAGCTCCTCCCGCAGCGACGGCTCGTTGTCGTAGCCCTCGGCGGAGAAGGCGGCCAGCCAGCCCGTCCTCAGGCCCGTCTGCTCGCGGTAGCCCGGCGGCACGCCATAGCCAACGCCGACGGCCGGCGGAGGAGGCTGCGAGGGCGTGGCCGCGTAGGAGCCGTGGTAGAACTGCAGGTTCTCCGTCGCCGAGGGGGAAGCGGATGCGCCGTACTGGTTGTAGTATTGCGACATTCTCGAGGGCGGCGGCGGCGGGATCGAGGAGTTGTGGCGGGCGTGGGAGTGAGAGAGAGAGAGGCTGCTCGAGGTGGACGCGAACGGTTGCGAATCGGAGGTGACATGTGGTTTCAAGACAATTAAGTCGAGCTATGTACTGCTGGCGGATTGCCTCAATGAGAGAGAGAGAGGTGGCGGATTACATAAGGCGTCGATAAGAGCCGATAATGCTGTCACTGTTGGCTCTCAAGGTTCAGCGCTTGCTGCCAACGGCGTGTGTACAGTACCAGTACCTGGAAACCTACTAGGTAGGTACCTAGGCTTGTATGACTGCTACGCCTCGACCCAGAAGTGATGAAGAAGCTGTGAGACAGCGGGGGGATGGTTCAATAAGAAAATGAAAAATAGGGAGAGATTACACTTCTATTACACTCATATCAAGATATTTCGTCCATCGAAATGTCCAATCTGACAGACGTTACACGAGCAATCGCACGTGCCCACTGCCAGTTATGTACTCGTACCTACTCGCAGCTACAACGCATCTCCAGCTTACTCCCCCAAGTCCCCGCCGCCTGATCGCCCTACAGAGGGTACCTTGCAGGTACTGCTACCTGGTCCCCGTCCGCTGTCAAGCCTGTCTCCAGCTCTCTCGCTGTCTCTTCTCCCACCAGCAAACAGTCGATTGAGCTCGCCAGCTTCCACTTCCGTCCCACTCAACTTACCTACCGAGACTCAACACCTCTCGCGCAGCTTCACAAACGACTAGTAGACATCACCACCACAACAGCCTCTCGCCATGGCTTCCTTTGGCGAACCACCGCCCGAGTCCGGCGCCGACGTCCGCAACGAAGTCAAGAAGCCCAAGAAGAAAAAGGTGCTCCTCATGGGCAAGTCCGGCTCCGGCAAGTCGAGCATGCGCAGCATCATCTTTAGCAACTATATTGCGCGCGACACTCGAAGACTGTAAGGCAACCAAGATACTCCTTGACCCTAAAGCATAATCGCTCACAAAATCGTGTTGATAGAGGCGCCACCATCGACATTGACCTCTCGCACGTAAAGTTCCTCGGCAACCTCACGCTCAACCTCTGGGACTGCGGCGGCCAGGAGGCCTTTATGGAAAACTACCTCGCCCAGCAGCGCGTCCACGTCTTCTCCAACGTCGGCGTCCTCATCTACGTCTTCGACATTGAGTCGCGCGACGTCGACCGCGACCTGGCCACGTACGTGTCCATCCTCAGCGCCCTGCTGCAGTACTCGCCCGCCGCCAAGATCTACATCCTCGTCCACAAGATGGACCTCGTCGTGCCCACCGCCCGCGAGACCGTCTACGACGACCGCGTCCGCCTCGTCCGCCAGAAGACGGCCGAGTACGCAAACTCGGTCGGCGTCGACATGGCCGCCGTCGACCTCGTCCCCTTTGCCACCTCCATCTGGGACCAGAGCCTCTACAAGGCCTGGGCCTCCATCATCCACGACCTCGTCCCCAACCTGGCCGTCATCGAGCGCAACCTCGCCAACCTCGGCGTCGCCATCGAGGCCGAGGAGCTCATCCTCTTCGAGCGCACCTCCTTCCTCGCCGTCTCCTCCTGGACCTCCCCCGAGGGCGCCCGCAACCCCACCGAGGACCGCCTCGAGCGCATGTCCAACATCATGAAGCACTTCAAGCAGAGCATCTCCCGCTTCACCGGCACCCCCCGCAACGCGGAGCAGTTCATCCGCATGGAGCACAAAGCCGGCATGCGCTTCAGCCTCTTCATCCTCAAGTTCACCACAAACACCTACCTCATGGTCGTCCTGCCCCCGGGCGAGGCCCGCTTCAACGCCGCCATGCTCAACTGCCAGATTGCCATTGAGCACTTCAAGTTCCTCGACACCCCGGCCCCCGGCTCCGCAGCTGCGCCAGTGCCCGCGTCGCTGGCACAAGCTGCCTGAAGCAACCAAGAGGAGAAGTATTGGAGTTTGGGAGCACTAAAGCGCGGGGAGGGGCGGAAATCATATTCTAATGACTTTTACGAGAGCTAGGTGTTCAAGGGCGTTACGGCATCAGATGAGAAGATTTACTATGGTACCTTTTTTGGCTATAATACGCATTCGGGCAGCAACGGTGTTAATGATCTTGACCCTCTTTCCTGTACATACTTTGATCAGTGGATAGTGCGAGGTCGCACGGAAACTGGATAGCTTTGTAATGTCTGCTGAAATATTGAGTCGAAAAATCAAGGGCTGCCAATGGCTGAAATGACACAGTTTGAATCCTGAGGGCTAACGGGCCGACTTGGCATCAAATTGACTGTTGAAGGACCTCTACTCATCTATGAGTGTCACGAATCATGAAAAGAAAAGAAAGAGAGGTCAATTGGAACCTCTCCCGTATAAGCCTCCCGTCGTCACGCTCTCCACAACCCAGCCTACGCCCACTTCACCACAGCAGTTCCGCCCTTCTTGAACTCGGGCATCTCCCCCAACACCAACGACTTATCAGTGTGCTCCTTGTTGGGAAAGGTCGTGACCAGCACCCACGGCCGAGTGCGAGTCTCCACGGAAGCCCCCTGAACAAAGCCGTAGACGTCTCCAATCGTGTGCGTGGTGTTAAAACGAGCAGGCAGCCTGGATCCGTCGGGCATCTGAATCCGGATCATCAGCGTAGGCTGTGAGTCGTCAATGGTCGGCGCAGAAGCAGCAGCGGGCGGTGTGGCGGGCGCCGGCGTAGACGATGTCGTGGATGAAGCTCCAGGCACCGGGCTGCCAAGGCGGTTGCCAGTGCCCGAGAAGGGCTTGTACTTCTTGGGCGGCTGCTTGTATGGCGTGTCGTGCTGATGAAGCTTGACGTCCACCGACTGGTCGTGCTGCACGTTCATCAGATGGAGGGGAGCCCGGCCTGACCGTATCAGCTGGAGATCGGCCTCGTTGGAGGGGTCGTCGAAGCGGCGAAGCTCGCCGTCGTCGATGCTGAATCCGTCCTGCCAGATGTGAAGCACGCGCTCGACTGGCGGGCCGCTGGGCCGCTCGGCTCCCCGGGGGTCTGGAATGCTTCGACTCTCCACGCCATCGCCACCGAGGGTCATGCCGGTACCGCGGAAGTGAGTTGGGCGAGAAGGGCCCGCCTCTGCGCTGGGATCGGACTGCCGTGAGTTCCTATGCAAAGGTAAGCACCCTGTTGTGACACGAAAATACCATGCGGCCTTGGAGCATCACTCACGCCTTCGCCTTGGCCAGAATGTCACTGATAATCTTCCTCGAGCCACCCTCCTGCCTCGGATCCTGGACAGCAAGGCCCGATTTCTCACCACCGGCAAATAGATTGCCTCGTCCATCGTCCTCCTCATCATCCTCGTCTTCGTCGTCCTCATCGTCCATGGGGTTGTGAGGGGCAGAGCTGCTGCTGGCCAGCGACCCTAGCGTAGCAATGCCCTTCTTCTTCGGCTGGTTGGCCTTGCGGGACGCTAAGCTGGAGAAGTCTTCCTGAGGAGCAGGACGGCCATCCAGAGTCCTCGGGCCGCTGTACTGTTCTAGAGTCCCCTCGGCAGCTTGTTGCCGGCGTCGTGCGTCGTTTCGCTCGTCCTCGTCGTGAAAGTAGGAGTTGCAGGCGGCGAGCATGTCCCAGCCGTTGGTCTCGAGATACTGGGTAGCCTGGAAGAGTCAACCGGTGTTAGCTTCACGGGCGTAAAGTAGCTTGTGGTATCTGATAGTTGAGCTGACCAATTCGACAGAGGCACCGCTCATGGCGACAAAGTCCCGAACCATCTCATCGTGATCCTTGGGCTCGTCTTCCCGCACCATGATGGCAGCTGTATGTGTGTATGTGTGCGTTTGTGAGGGGTCGTTGCGAGCTTCAAGCAAACGGTTGCCGACAAGAGGGGCAAAGAGGCTGTATTGTCTTCAACCGAACGACAGGATCCTCTTCTAATGGTCGTGTGATGGAGTTGTTTGGGTGGTGCAAATAGGCTGCAGATAAGCAAGGCAAGGTAAGGTAAGGTAATGAAAGGAAGCAGGCTGCTGTTCTTCCAGAGTCGACGATTACCAAAGCAAACCGAAGGCAGCGGCTCACCTTCGTCATGCAGCCTGAAAGTGAGCTGCAGTGACTTCTCGGCACTTGGCCCCACCGGAATAGCGATCCACCGGCCCCGATTCTTCCTTAGGTTACGTAATACCCTCATGACGCCGAGCACCCTCGAGGTTCAAGGTTCGGGTTGTTGTGCATCATCGCCATCACCGGCATCGCAGCTGTGCATCAACGCTCTTCGACCCTGCAGCCGCCTCACAAGCCTCCCTCTACACGCACAGCCGCCATGTCGACCGACGATCTGAGCACACACCTCGCCGACTCGGGCATCACGATGCGGTCCGACAGCGAGCAGTACTCCCCGGGCGACGAGGTCTCATCCCCGTCGTCGTCCAACTCGCCCGTCATTCTCTACAAGCCCCCGACTGCGTGGACATTGATACGGAGCGCCGCTATCAACCTGCTGCTGCCATTTATCAACGGCATGATGCTGGGATTCGGAGAGCTGTTTGCCCATGAGGCGGCGTTCAGGCTGGGTTGGGGAGGCACAAAGGTCAGTTCAAGCGGGCGATGGACGCCATTGAAGCTGGATTCGCGACGCTCAAGATCCCAGATGTCTTATTCGCCAGTACATGGGAGGTGATTGTATGTCTATTGGATTGCTAACATGGGCTGCATGCAGGTCTTTCCCGTTTCTCGAAGACGAGCGCACCCCATTGGCCCCGGCATCGAGGTTCGCGAACGACCAGAGCGACCCGGGCCGTCACTAAGCGACTTTGCAAGCTTAGAGTAAGGGGAGGTGTTGAATCATCCTGGTCGGAGGGACCTTGTATATGAAATCCCAAGTCATGTCTAGATACTAGTTCGCACATGCAGGCGCTTCACATTGAAAGACTCTGGCCCTTGTACTGCCACTTCTAGAGCATCTGAGTGGGCAGTGGGCAGCTGGGTAGAAGCGGGTTGCTACCGCAGATTGTACCATGAGGAGCTGCACGGTGCAGCAGCCATAGCATTAATCGAGCCAATTCAACTTTTCAAGACGAACTCAACTTTCAATTTCTACTCACAGTTCACCGTTACCCATATCTGTCGCCTGTCATAACCCTCATCTTACTCATACACAACTTCAAGGCACCCGCTCCGTCATATCAAGCTTCCAGCTTATCTGCACACCATCACCAACCCAGACGTGGGGTTAGATCCGAGGTTCATCCGCCGCATCGAAAAAAATAATCCCTAAGCCGAGTCCCGCCAAAAGCGCAACAATTTGATATCCGTCCTGCCTCATCTTATCCATACTTACCCTCCCTCTCTCTCTCTCTCTCTCTCTCCCAGCCCTCGACTGACCGTCGCAATGCTTCCAAGCAGAGGGATTGTGCGCTCCCTCCCCTCACAGGGAGCTTGGAGGCAGGCGCCGAACCGATTGGTGGTGAGCAACGCCCTTCCCCCAATCTATGAATATCTCTGTATACATGACAATGCAATGAGGATTGTCGCAAGACTGACACACCCCACGCAGAACCTCTCTGGTTCAAAGCTGAGCCATGGACGCCAATTCGGGACCTCACTGCGACACGTCGACGGCAGGCTGACGACGTCTTCATCACCGCTCCGACCTCGATATGCCGCCGCTGCTCCAATTGTCCTCGGCGGCGTCTCATCGTCAAGATCACTGTCGCTCTGGGGCTGGGGCGGAAGCAAGGACAACAAGGACGCCTCACCAGCCGAAGCCGCTGCTTCAACACCCGAGACGCCAGCCGCCGCCACTCCCACACCAGCAACGGAACAGGCCTCTACAGCAGCAGCAGCAACTTCTTCTCCTTCTTCTTCCACTCCCACCGATGCCGCAGCCGTTACTTCTCCCTCCGCGACGGACCCCGCCTCCGTCGCCGCCTCCGACGCCGACCTCTCCTCCATCTCGGCCCTCATCAACGGCCAGGACATCCTCAACATGCGCGAGGACATTGGCTACCTGCACGCCATCGGGCTGGACTACGGCTGGGGCTTCACCTCCGTCATGCAGTGGACGCTCGAGCACGTCCACGTCTGGGGCGGCCTGGGCTGGGGCGCCTCCATCATGGCCACGGCCGTCCTGCTCAGGGCCGTCATGTTCTATCCGCAGATTCAGAGCTTGAAGTTCAACGCCGTCATGCAGCGCATGAGGAAGGATCCGCGCTCCACCGAGGCCATGAAGCTGGTCCAGCAAGGCTTCCAGGAGAGCGACATGGAGAAGCGCCAGCGCGGCCAGGTCCTCAACAAGCTGCTGCGCACCGAGTACGGCGTCAGCAACTGGGGCATCCTGTGGTCCCTCGCCCAGATCCCCTTCACCTTTGGCCTCTTCCGCATCGTCAGCGGCATGGTGCACATCCCCGTGCCTTCGCTTGAGAACGCCGGCTTCCTCTGGTTCACCGATCTGACCGCCACGGACCCTTACTTTATCCTCCCCGCCGCCGGTACCGCCCTCATGATGGGTGCCCTGCTGGTAAGTTTTTCACCCTTCCCCCCTCCTTCCACTCTCCAAGCCACCCTCTTCAGACGAACCACGACTAACTCACCCTCCCCCTCCAGATCAACGCAAAACACACTCCCAAGCAGCAGCGCAAGATGCTAAAGCCCATGATGTACATCTTCGGCACCGTCGGCTTCATCGGCACAACCTTCCTCTCCGCCGCCGTCAACCTCATGACCGTCTCCCTCGGCGCCTCCACCCTCGTCACCGCCCTCATCCTCAACATCCCCTCCATCCGCCGCGCCCTCGGCCTGCCCCTCGGCCCGGCCGACGAGGCCCCCGCGCAGCAGCAGCAGAACAAGGTCCAGTACGAAGCCCCCCGCGCGCCCGAGTCCGCCTCCTCCTCCCAAGGCATGGCCGGCCTGCGGGAACGCCTGACGAGCAGCCTCGACGACATGAAAAAGGGCGTCTCCGAGTCCGTGTCCAACTACACCGGGACCTACTCCGGCACCGAGCAGGAGAGGGCCGAGAGGAAGCGCAAGGAGATGATTCGCAAGCTGGAGGACCTGCGCAAGCAGCAGGAGCGCGAGCAGTTTGAGCAAAAGTACAAGGGCAAGAAATAGAAGCGCCGCATTAGAGCTTCATTCTCACAAAGAAAAGACATTAAAGAAAAATAAAAAAAAAGAACAATGATGAGCTCCAGAAGAGGAAGACAGGGGTGCCGAGGGCATCGAGAGGCGGAGCTTGGGTCATTTGGAGAAATGAGACGAGGTGAGGGGATGGCAGTTCTTTGCATACATCTCACCCCTTTTTTTCCATGTCATGTATTATTTACCTACAATCACCAACAATAAGTGTAAAGATATGTACGTAGATGAGCTGCAACGAGATTCAGGAGATTCAGAGGGCGGGGCAGTAGGGAGCAAAGCGACACACAAAAGGGGGCGGAAACATTCTGTACAATAGGGCAAGGGGGGGTTGTGCTGTTGACATAGACACAATATAAGACACTCCTGATGAATTATTTCCACATGGACAAGAGATTATACAAATCACAAGAGCCATGCACCCGTAACAGGTAGAGAATGAAGAAGCCCAGAGGGCAAATATGGCAATTTGTGATTGATTTCTTCAGCTTGCCCTATGAGTTCTACACGGGGTATCCTCAAAACTACCTCCCAAACACAAAAGGAGCTTTGTTTTCGATTTCCACCTTTTCTTTTCCCATGCTCCCTATTCTTCCCAGCCCAGAATTTGTACGATACATGATCGTATTAGTTGATAATTTGTCAAGAGACAAAGGAAAAGAAAGAGAAAAATATTGCTCATTCATTCGGCGTCCCAAATTAGGCCAGACAGTGCGTGCCATCCCAAGACAAAAGAAAACGAAGCCGCCCCAGGTGAAGCAGTAATGGTATAATAGTTAAAGCAGTCGGTAGTGGTTGTAGTAAAGGAGGTGAGTGAGTGAGTGTGAAGAAGAGAAAAGAAGAGAAGAGAAGCCATCGGTTGGTTTAGAATACCGTTCCGTCGCTTTCGACCAGAATCGGCGGCTCTTTGGTGTTTGGCCTGTTGATTTCGGCAATCTCCCGACCTCCCTATAGAACTTGATTAGCCCACGTCTCATTTGCATTTGCATCATGTCTTTGGTCCTTACCTTCCAGCTGCCAGCTTCCAATAGCTGCGCCAGCGTCATCTCATGGCCATCCAGCTCCGGCCGGAGTGCCTCGTTGACGCCTTCCAGGAGCTTGTCGAGCAGAGCGACCGTCAAACCTCGCCACTCCACAATGACATCGTCTGAGGCCTCAAACATGGGCGCCACCTCCACCACCTTGATGCCCGAGTGCTTGCAGTAGGCGCCGTAATTGGCCAGTCCGCGGGCCATGTCGTTCTCCTTGAGAGTCAACACTCCCAGGTCGACAAAGAGGCCGCCGTTGCGGTACTCGGGCAGGCCAGTCAGAAGCTCCGTACCGGCAAAGTACATGTTAAGCAGGGATTGCATAGGCTGCATGAGCGAATACGCAAGCCACTGTGTCAGGTTGTGCAACGGCAGGATGGACTCCCAGGTATTGGGTCCCGAGGTGGGCAGGGCCTCGCAGGTCCAGGCATCGCCAAGCGGGACGCCGTTAATTGCCGTTCGAGTAGGCCAGATAGATGAGAGGCTTTCCATCAAGACGGTCCACAGCACTGGCAGCGGAACAATGAGAACCGATGACGCCTGAGTTGCGGGATGTGATAGCAGGTAATCTGCAATGGAGTTAGTTGACGGAGACACAAGCCTTGACTCGAACGCTCGACTAACCAATCATGTTGCCAGGCCGGCCATCGGCACCAAAGAACTCGGAGTGCTCATTGAGAGCGTCTGACAGCTTGACCAGAAGCTCCGTTCGGCCCTCCAAGCCAACAAGCTCGTTGTCGCCGTCGGCCTGCATGCCCGAAGCGATCTTGGCCACACTGAGAGCCCCCAGTGCGACCTTGTCGACTTGATGCTTGTTGGATGGGCTTGCTGAGAAGATTCCCTATTGTTCCAAGTCAGATCAAATTACCCACCCAGAGAATACTTTCTTGGGCTTACTGATTTGAACATCTCCAAACTGGCGATTGCGATGCCCTCTGAGCGCTTGTAGATCTTGCCATTCTCAACGCTCTTGTAGGTCCAGGTAGTGCCCGCACCCGCATCCAGCAGCACGCTGACGAAGAAGAGGTCTACGAGTCGACGGCATCGCTCCGTGTTGTCGACGCTGTCGGGCCAGCTGCTCAGGAGCTCAGCGATCCGATCTCGACCTCCTACGCAAAAGTGCTGATACCGGCCATGGCTGGGGATGTCCTGGAACGGAGCGTCGTGATCTCGCTATGCAGGCGCAGTCATGTTAGTCTCGGTCTCAACCATGTAAGCGAGGAGGTGGCGCGCATTGGATCTGAGAATGGAGAGGGAAAGGCATGTGGCGAAGCTGGCAGTGTTCTTGACAGCCCATCTTTTCCATGTCTAGTAAAGATAGCACAAACCCAAGCCATGCGCCAGTCTAAGATGGGGATGCTGCCATGCAAGCGAGCTTCATGTCTCTCCCCTTCTCTCGCCCCAAAGCTGCCATGTCCCCCAACCCAACAAAAGCGATGAACGTACCTTGATCAGCCCTGCGACAAACGTCACCACATCCGGAAACTTGTTCATATCAACGTCGAAGTGGACTAGGGCATTCTCCTCGGCCCTTTCCATGAGGATCTTGGCCCTGTCGCGCACAGCGGCCAGGCTGCGCAGGTAGCCAGCGGGATCCAGCAGCGGATCCGGGGGCCGGGGAAGGTCAATCTTTGGGATCTTGAACGGAGGCATCGGCGATAGGGGAGTGCTGGGGGTCAGCATGCTGCTGGCAGAGACGCGGTTGTTGCCCATGCCGCGGAATGTGGAGGAGCCGAAGCTGGTGGTGGACTGAGACTCGAGGATGCCCGACTCCCGGGGGGATTTCTGTTTGCGGGAGAAGATGCCCATGGTTGCTGGTTATCTGGTATCTGGCGAAGAGGCTTTTGGTATCCAAGCTGGTGCTTTCGCTCGCAACGAGGTAGGTTGAAGGCTTGTCTTGTTGTGCGTAGGTAGGTAATGAAGCTCCCTCTGTTGGTATATAAGGATCGATCACGGACGGAATACGAGGTTTTCTGCTTGAATCGACGCTATTCGGGTGTTGAACGGCCAGCAAGAGGTCCGGGATAAGCAGCTTGCAGAAGGCAGAAGACAGCAGGCGCGGAGGAGAGAAGTGGAAGAAGAGGGTTGAATTTTATCGAAAGAAAGAGGAAGATGCTAAAAGGGCAAAGCTATCTCGTGCCGGGTACTTGGTACCTGCCGAGATGGTGTGAGGGGGGTGAGATGAGGTAACTGAAGGTACAGGCAGCTGCTGAGCTCCAGACAAGGTAAGGTAGCTAGCAAAGGTAGCTGACAGAATCAGAGTAAGAGAGGGTGAGAGAGCGAGAGAGCGAGAGAGAGAGAGAGAGAGAAGATGATAAAAGAAGAAGAATCAAGGTGCAGCACCAGGAAGAAAAGAGGAAGAAAAAGGCAAGGGAAAAGAAAGCCTCGGGAGGCAGAAGAAGTCGGAGCAGAAATACTACCTCAGTACCTTATCTATTAGGGATTGGAGCTTCCCCGGCACAAGCAAAGAAGAAGTTGGTGGAAGCACAGGCACACACAAACACGGGCACGGATTCAGGTCCAAGGGTCAGGTAAGGTAAGGTCCGGTACCGTACCTATCGGGTGCGGGTACAGGCACAGGTACGATAGAGGTACAGGCGGGATCAATCACAGGACACACCCACACTCAAGACTCACCCAGGTCGTGCCGCCCCGGACGTGGCCAATTTCAGGTCACAATCGCCGCGAGCTGCCAGAGACCCGGACCAGCACAGCACAGCACAGCGCGCGAGATCGAACCCGCCCATCGGCTCCAAATTGCAAGGAGACGGGCGGGGATCGTCCGTTCAGAGTACCGCGCCCGTACCTGCACTCGTACCAGTACCCGTTCCTGTAAGGTACCTCTGCTCCCCTGCTCCCCTGCTCCAGGCCATGCTGCCGCCCATGCCTGATGGGTGCGACAGGCCACGCTCCGTGGCCGCGTGCTGGGGCCCCGGTCGTGTAGCACAACGCCGACTCGTCGTACCTGGCAGCTGGTAACCGCTATTGGGGGGGCCCCTGGGATACAATGGGACTGGCATGGGATGAGATGCCATCCATGGATGGCTCAACTGCATGGCCGCATGGCTCTCACAGGTGCTGCCACCGACCTGGCCCTGGAGTAGGCCTGCTAGCGGGCCTGTAGCGCTCGTGCTAGAGAACTCGAGGTCTGTCCTACAGCGGGCCAGAACGTGTCCCACGAGAGAGCGTGATTGCAGGCGTGAGGCATCTTCGACGGCATGTTACGACTTGCCTGAGCCGCACCGCACCGCACCGATAGCGCAACCATACGACAGCCGCACCTGTGGTTAGTCTTTCTGTAGTCCTGCTGCACGGTCTTACTCGAGCCTCGACACGAATCAACCGGGCGGTGCTAGAGAACAGTTAGCAAACAACGTAGAAACGGTAACAGTCTTGATACTACTAGTACTAGGTAGTCCAAGAGCTCCCCCCTGGGCTACCATTGGATTGGGCACCTCACTATTACTAGCACGAGGGCCACTGCTGCTAGCAGGCGGGCAAGGCAGGGTTCCTGCACGCTACCGGGCCTTAGCACCTCGCGGCTGGCAACCCGATTGCGATATCCGCAGCAAACTGGAGCGACTGGAGCAGAGCCACCTCAGTACGATATGAGGACCCTGGCAGCTGGTTAGTATAGTTTGTACATATGTCCGCGACATGCACTTGTGCCACGGCGACAAGCATCCGCTCATTTCAAGGCCAGAGGCAGGGCGCCTACCGGTGTCACATCGAGGTGATTGGGGCCAGTACACGCTCGGCGGCGTCCAAGGTCCTGCGTGCGACATGATATTACCTAGTAGGTACCATGCCTTGGTGGTAAGACAGGCAGAGAGATGCTTTTGCAGCAATCCATTCACGTGTGCGCAATGCGGTGCGCCGCGGCGAGCCGTTTTGCTGAGATGCCGGTCAGCAGTGATACAAAAGGCCAACTCTGCATGGGGTGGGCGGCTACCGTGCCTTGTCCTTTGTGCAATCCTGCCGGAGGAAGACCCTTGCCTCAGCAGACCAACTGATGGACTTGCACATGGTATGACCAAGCTGTTCGCCCTCGAGCCGTTCCCTTGGCCATTGCTAGTGCTCCCTCGGCGTGGAGAGCCAGCGCGGACCCTGAGTGGCTTCGAGGACCCCAAAGACCCCAAATACAACTCCAGAGACACGCCGGCCAGGGGATCCCGGACGCTGCCTGGGTATATTTCATGGTGTCGGGTCCGACTCTGAGGTTGCGCTTCCGCGCTGGCGGACTCGGACCGCTGTTTATACGTACGTACTGCGTATGCCTGTGGGCAATTGTGCGTGTGATTGCGCTTGTGCTTGTAATACCATATTCCGAACAGCTTTTGTGCTCCGTAATATCGATAGCAGTCTTACCGTACATGGACCGGCAGGGATTCCATCCTTTCGCCTTGCCGTCCTCTTACCCGCACCTTCAAACTCGGTGCTGAGCCGACCACCGAGCAGGGGGCTGGCCAGGAGGGATGGCCGGCACAGGCTTCAACGGGCTCTGAGCTTGGACGGTGGCGAGATGGTCTAAAGACGGTCCCGGCGCCTTGGAGCCTTGGGCCTCTGAGGGGGAGGCAAAAGCCTGGGAACGTCCAAGCGCTTCTCGATTCAGTGTCAGGCCAGCACCACCACCACCACCGGCACCAGATGATACGCCTGCAGGTTGCTAGCAGACGCGATCCTGTTTTAGCCCTCGGTGGGCGAATCGCGGTCGTCGAGCCGATTGGCGACGGGCGGGCGATCAGTCGCGATTAAGTCGGTGCGCTGTTGCAGACGCGCGACATGACTTGTGCTTTTCGTCGGGGCTGTCCACAAGTAGGTAACGTGCCGCCTTGCAAAGGCGGCCACTCTGTTGAATGAAGGTCTGTGCAACTTCGCTACCACTTTGCCACTGCAGAAGACCAGCTACCTACATACGGTACCTTGATATCAGCAGCTCGACTCCGAGTTCTGGGAGACGCAGCAGCAGCAGCAGCAGGACAAGTTCCGAAGCATGGAGTCCGACTGCGCAGCTCACTGATTCGGGAGCCAGTTCTCAAAGCCGCGCTGACTACTAAGATTAACAGCTAGACATCGCGAGACGCCTCAAATTGCACAATGGCCGACGGCGAATAGAGAGACACAGGGACAGCCAGGCAAGGAGGCACAGGGAAGAAGAAAACGAAAGGGTAGAGAGAAGATGGTAAGGAAAAGAAAAAGCTCAATAATTCACCGAGGACTACTAAAATTGTGCATCCCTGTCTCCTGTTGCTTCTGGATGCTGCAGGTCCGGTGCGGAAGTCCCTTCCGGATGTGAGTTGTTACTGCAAGGCAGGGCCACCTCAAGCCATTCCTGCCAGGGAAGGCACGCACCTACTCTGTACTGTACCGGGTATCGCTCAGGTACCCGAGGCCACCGGTTCAGGTACAGCGACGGTAGCCTCAGTCGGCTGCAAGTGGCTCAAATCGCCTCCGTTCTCCCTCTTCTGTCGGAATTGCTCACCCGAATCTCCAATACCGAGCGTCTGCAGGGTACACGCGGGGGACGGGGCAGGAGCAGGCAGGCTCTTCCAAGTAACCTCGGGCTCTGATCCCGTCGCAACCGTCATTTTATTAGGTACCTATCCTCGGCCAACCTTCTGGGTTATTACCAGGTATCTGCCAACCAGGCCATCTGGCTGCTGCCTGTCTGTCTGTCTGCTCTGCATCTCCCTCTGCATCTGCATCTGCAATCCTCGTATGCCTTGTTTCATGTCCATCTTCAGGTGTGCTCATCTCGATGACGATTTTGCTCCTGCTCCTGCTCCTGCTCCTGGGCCCCTATGATCCAGCGGCTGTCGGGAATTGCTGGCTTTGGACAGCCTCGGAGCATCTGATCCATGCATTGACAGACGCAGCGACACGGCTTGTACGAGCGGTATGCTGCAGACTCTCTGAGATGCCTCTCTGCCCTGCCAGCTTACCTACCAATGTAATAACGATGCTCAGTTTCACACAGGTACCAGTACACGATAAAGTCCAGTACCTCTAGTTGGCCCTGCGATGCCTCATCAGAGCCACGTCCGACGAGACCACTATGATCAGGCAATCAACATCATACCACCCTAACCTACCTACCTACCTACTCCTCCCAGGCCCCCGGTCACGCCCAAGATTGCCCCTAGAGGCAAGGCTGGTCCGCGCGGAAGCTCTACTGCTCCTCAGCAAGCCCGAGCTTCTCTTCAGGGCAGGGCAAGGGCTGCTCCATCTGGAATTTAGGCGATGATAGACTTTTATCCGATCATACTGGTTTCAAAACGGACTGCAGCGACAGAGGGTGGAGGCCTGTCACAATGGTTCCCCGTTTCGACTGCCCTGCTTCCTGCACGCGCTACTGCAGGTACCTGCTTGTGCTACTAGGAATGGTTTCCAGGGCGTCACGGTCCGGAACGCCAATCCAGTTGATCCTGATGCGTTCGTTGCCTTCGGAGTATTTACTGGTTGCGATGCTACTTGCGAGCATGACTGTGCGCGGCGTCATGCTACGTAGTAGTGCTCCAGGTTGTATATCGACCTGCAGCTTGACGTTTCTAGCCGGTATCGTTTGCGACGGGAACAAAGACTGGAGGGAGGTCTGAGCTTGGACTGTCCTGGGTTCCTGTCTTATCTTGCCTCGTCCTGTCGTCAACCTGGGATTGGGATCGGTCTGGGCTCCTCAGGCATCTTTGTTTCATCGCCACTCGGGCTTGGTTCTGGGGGATTATCGATTTGCAGCTACATACCCTGGTGATGGGTTTTGATTTCGATATCCACAGCGTCACATACGGGTCCGACCGATGAGAGATGATGTCCAGACCTTTGGACAGAGGGCTGTATCGCCGGTGAGCTTTGCACAAGTGGCGTGCGTGCAGAGTGCAGACTTGATGCTGACGTGCATTGGCTAATCACTTGCAGTGTCATGTCGTCTCGACCTGATAATCCTCACCACGACGACCGAACCAACAGCAGCTTCGTTGCCGATACGGAGTATGTACATACGAGAAGCTCCACGTCGCTCTCACATGTCAGCTAGGCCCAAAGTTGGCAAAGCTTCAGCGGAGCCATCCATCTCCCATGCTTACTACGAGTGTTGCCAGCTGCTCCGTCCACGATACCCATAGCAATAGGACCGCGGATATTAATTGCAGCGCCAACTAAGCCGAAACGAGCACCACCAACTCAAGCGAGCTCTCTTCTTCTCCTTCTTTTCTCTCTCTCTCTCTTTTCTCCTCTTGTTGTCTCTCATAATCCCTCCTCCCTCTTTCCTCCCAATCACGGAGACGCTTCGGCGTCTTTTCATTTACCAGGATACCTTCCCCCCTGTTCTTGTGCCCTCCCAGTGGCGCGGACAGAGCTCCGGCGATGCAAATCTCTACCTAATCTCTCACGTCTCTCCAGTCCATGAGCTTCGATCCTCATCAACGCGCTTGCGACCATGGAAACAGAAGAGGCCCACCGGACCCAATTCGCCCATGGCACTATTATCATGGCAGAAATAAGGCGTTAGTATCTAGTAGGCGACCGGGAAGAGGTCATCGTAAGTTGCTGCTACTAGCTCCAAAAATCCGCGTATGACGGGAAGACCAAACCATCGCATACTACTTTGTTTTTCTACTGCTTCCTATTTGCCAGCCTGACGATTCATGTCCGCCAAGACTCCTACCTTGAGACTCTTGCTGTACATGTACCCTCTCTACACCGAGCAACTGTGTGATCCAAGCTCGCCGAATGGACGCTGATCCCCAGCCACACTTCTTGTTCTCGCTCTCTCTTCTCTTCTCTTCCCTTCCCCTCCATTCTCTTTCTTGTCTCTCGTTTCCTCTTCCCAGCCTCGACATGATACATGACCCATTGCGGTTCCGAGAACCCGCGAAAGAGGGACCCCTGCCGCCATCCCGGCCGAGCGACCAAATCTCGGTATCCGTTCATTGACGCACAGCTCCACCAGTCAATCAAGTTTTCTCTTCTCATCTTCTTTCTTTCTATTGTATCTGACAGATTACGTAGCTGCCTTTCCCTTTTGATCCATGTCATGTCAAAATTTTCTTCCGGTCTTTGCTTCAGTGTTTCATGATGCCTAGTCCAGCACAGCTACAAAGTGCGTTCTATCGCGGTTCTATCCATAGTGGTTCTTCGGGATCCAAGCGGACTGCGAAGCTCCGACATCACAAGCATACCTACTAAGGTGCTGTCTCCAGGAAGAAGCACTGAAGGTGTTACTGGTTGTATTGGCAAGGAGTGACGTCTCGTGCAATCAAACAAGCTCGATACATACACCCGCAATTTCCAAGCCGCCATCTAGAACACCGACCCAACGGAAACACATCCATGCCGCTATCCATGCCGCCATGCATCCATACATCATTCCCTCTGTCCCTCCCTGCCTCCCTTCTCCCGTCTCCCAAGACCCGGAAATATGGCCCTCGGTAGCGAGAAGAGGTTGACAGACAGAACCTCCAGGTTCGTTGTGAAGGGGGGAGGCTGTGTCGATGGCGTGCGTCACAGTCTTCGTAGACATGCTCATCCTTTGGGAAGATCATTTCATCACAAGAGACAGAGTGCGATCCCTCCCCTTGCTGCTTCTCAAGGGAAAGATGCCTCCTTTGGGGAGGCTCTGGCACTTGGTGGTGTTGGTGACTGCTTCTCAGAGTACGCACATGTGATGGATGTGCATGCTGCTCACTTCCTGTATGGGTAGGTACCCAGCAGAAGAGCTGCCATATAAGTGATCTATCACCGGCAAGGCGGGTTAATCTACTGTACCTTACATCATGTTACCTTCCTGAGAACTCCTTCTAGACACACACACACGAGCAATTACGTAGCTGAGGTGTCTCAAATTGGCATCAACACAGATGGAGCTGCAAAACGGCTGTTGGTGTTCCCAATATGTAAGGTAAGAGGAGCATGTCTAGGGAAAATTACCTGTTTGGACGTTGCAGCTTACCCTGCAGCTGAGACGGGGGATTAGGAGCTGTCTTTTGTCACGTTGCATAGGTAGTAAGACCGATTGAAGTCATCATCCGTGGGTGTTTCAGAACATGGTCAGTTGATACATGAGCTTTGTTGCATTGTCATGTTGCTTTGATCCTGAATAGGGTACTCGCAGGATGCGCATTCTGGTTGTGAATGAGGATAAGAGACGGGACCCGGGTATACCTTAACGTCTTGGGATATTTCGAAGATTCTGGCCAGAACTCTGCCTTTACCCAGTCTTTGAGTCCTGGTGCCTGCTGTCGTTGTCCAGATTTACCCAGTTTGATCCAAATCCTAGAATCACATGCACGGAGATACTCGTACTACCAATAGGAATATGCCAATGTCGAGCTGCTGAAGACAACTCCTCGTGCCTTCACCGTACCCGCCGCACTGCTCTGCGGTTAGAGATCCCCACCCACAACCATGATATATTCAACTGAGACACTTCCTTCAGCAGCATTATATCCGATCCCCCAGAGGCACCCACTGCTTATACAGTATTACATGATTCCGGTGAATGTTGTACCGAAGCCCGTCACGCGAGCAAATCCTCGCCCTGTCCCTTCATTTTCCACCGCCGTTCAATGTCGTTCTTCCAGGAGCAAGAGCTTTATTCTCTGAAGCCCCCCCGCCCCTCGCCCCGATATCTCCCTGTAAGGGGACGAGATCCCATGAGGTGGGCATTCTTGGCCTCTCGCTACCAAAGTTGCTCTTCTCCAGGCAAGGATAGGGATCCCTTGCTGTCCTTTTTTTTTTTTTTTACTACTCCTACGACCCAGGGCAGGTTAAGATCCAAACCATGTGTCTCCTATTCCAAGAGCACGTCACAATCACCACAAACAAGAACAAGGCAAATGCTAATACAGGAAATATACTACAATAGAGCCGTGGTATATTTCCCTAACCCATGTCGCCATGGATACCGCCCCGACGCTCACTTTGTGAGAAAATGTGATATGTACTACTACCAATGTCGTTGGGAGATTCGCCATCTCCAAATACCTATGATGCCATTGCGAACATGGAACACATGGCTTTGCCCTTGTTCTCCCTTGTTCTTTCCAGCATGTCGGGTCTGGGAGATTGGACTTGTCAAAATTGACATTGATATATATATATATATATATATATACTCGAGAGGGTCACTTTCCGAGATTCCGAGTTCGGTACCGAGTAGGGAGAAGCTTCCATATCGGCTTCGTGGGGAGGAGGGGTGTAGAGCATGTTGTTCAGTAGAGGAGCGGCTTGACGGATTGTTGGATTCAGGAGCCGGATTTGATGGGAAATATCAGATACTGTCAGACGACTGCTTGTCTTTCTCGTATTCCTCGTCACTTTGCTTCGCTGGCACGTCTTGATCGTCATGGAAACACTGAGACAGGCCACAAAGGCAGATCACATCAAAGGCAGGCCTCTATGCGTAAAGCTCGTCATCTGCCACGAGTTTGAGCAAGTTGGATTGGCAGTTTCATTAAGTTGTAGTCCATTGCATCTGGCCATACATCTGCTACGCACATCAAAAGCTCGATACCAGCCAGAATACCCATGATCCAACAAAGCTGGTCGACAACGATAGAGGGAATAGTCAGTCTAATCACTTAAAAGTCAGCGAGATCAGAACACAGGCCGGAACTGGGCAGAACGTGGCTCACCTGATCAATCTTGGTACCCCTTTCCTCCACTATTAGAGAGCCGGGCATGCCCCTGGTCCTCGGCTCTGTACGTTCTACCCCGGTTCTGTGCCCGTCATTATGCTACTCGGTCCATGTGCCGTCATTGTGCACGAGGGAGACGGCCGATTACGAGATGAGATCCGCCACGTTCATCGGCATCTCGTCAATTTGAGTCGAGTAGTACACTGAGTCAAAGCGTGTTAGTTGCTGGTCACATGCGGGCTGCGAAGGGGGGGATGCAAAAGATGCAAAACGTACACTCAATGTCTCGGAGGATGCGGACGTCCTCGGTCGTCACAAAGTTGATGGCCACGCCCTTGCGGCCGAAGCGTCCACTACGGCCGATGCGGTGGATGTAGTTTTCTCGGTTGCTGGGCAAGTCGTAGTTGATAACTAGACTGACCTGCTGCACGTCGATACCGCGAGCCCAGACGTCGGTCGAGATGAGAACCCGGCTGTTTCCCTGTCTAAAGTCCTGCATGATGCTGTCGCGCTCCTTCTGAGGCATGTCGCCGTGCATGGAGCTGACGGTGAAGTTTGCCTCGCGCATCTTGTCCGTCAGCCAGTCGACCTTGCGGCGCGTGTTGCAGAAGATGACGGCTTGCGTAATGGTGAGGGTGTCGTAGAGGTCGCACAGAGTGTCAAACTTCCAGTCTTCCTTTTCCACGGCGATAAAGTACTGCTTCAAGCCTTCCAGCGTGAGCTCGTCTCGCTTGACCAGAATTCGAACGGGATCGGTCATGAACTTGGTCGTCATGTCGAGCACATCGTAGGGAAGAGTGGCACTGACGACCACGACTTGGGTAGCCGGCGGCAGGTAGCGGTATACATCGTAGATCTGCTCTCGGAATCCCTTGTTCAGGAGCTCGTCGGCCTCGTCCAGGATGAGCATCTTGATGTGCCTCGTTCTAAGATGGCGTCGTCGAATCATGTCAGCCACCCGCCCGGGCGTGCCCGAAACAATGTGTTGGCCGTAGTCCAGCTTGCGAATGTCCTCCCCGACGTTGGTGCCTCCGATGCACGCGTGGCACTGCACGTTCATGTAGTCGCCCAGGGCCATGACGACCGACTGGATCTGGGTCGCCAGCTCTCGCGTGGGCGACAGGACGAGGGCTTGCGTCTCGCGCACGGCTGTGTCGATAACCTGCAGCATGCTGATCGAGAAGGTGGCCGTCTTTCCCGTGCCGGACTGGGCCTGTGCGATGGTGTCGCGTCCCTTGCAGATCTGGACGATGGCTCGCGACTGGACGGCAGATGGCGATTCGTAGCCGTAAGCGTAGATGCCGCGCAAGAGGTTCTCTGTACACACACCATCGTTAGGCAACCGGCGACATCGACAGACTCGATGGGAGTGGCGTCTCTTACCTTTCAGCGACATGCTCTCGAAAGTTGGGTGTACCGTCACCTCTTTGGAGGTGGAAAACTCCATCCTCTCGTCCGCCTTGCGGTCAATGCCTCCAGCGCCTTCAGCCATGATGAAGCGATGTGCGGTGATGTGTGTTGATACGGATTGAGATGGATGTGTCGTCGTCTTCTTCCTGTTGAGCTCGCCGATAGCCCGTGGTTGATGTCAGGTTGGTTCGTCGTTGGCACCAGTGCCACTGCTCCGAAACTTTTGGCTTGCTGCGATAACGGGTCTGGTGGCGGAAGCGCCTCGGCTAAACTGATAAGGCGCCTTCGCCCCAGCAACTTTCTAGAAACGCGACCAGCCTTTGGTGCTTTTTATGGAGTGACCAAACCACTGATGCCTTTGGCGAACGCTGCGATCCTCGTTTGATCTCTCATCGATTCTGCTTCTTCTTTTTCTTCTTCCTCCCACCTTCTACTGCTCAAGTTGATCGCTGTCAGAGCGCTGCACAATGTTGGTGCTAGAAGAGCAGCGGTACATCCACGAGGACCTCGAGCGCCTCGAACAGGGCATCGCGGATCGCATGCGCGAGGATCCCAAGCATGTGAGCTTCCCATGTTGCGTTTGCCTCTTCTCCTGCGGCTGCTAATTATTCATCTTGCGTTAGATCCGCGACCGTCTCAACCGCGATCACGAAGTCGCCCAGCTGTTGGACCAGATTCAAGCCCAGTCTCAGAACCTAATCAACATTTACCAGGATGAAAACGGTAGCAGGGCTCGAGAGATCCAGCAGATTGGCACCGGAGACCCCTTTGAAGAGTTCTATCGTCAGTTCAAGGACGTTCGAGAGCATCACGCGAGATACCCCAACGAGCAGGCGGAGAACTCAGAGCAGCGATACAAGGTGTCGAAGCATGGCGATCCATCAGAACCCTTGCCCTCCATTGTCGACTCTCTCTTCACAGGAGAGGAGGCTTACGGACGCTTCTTCGACCTGAACATTTGCCACGAGACTTTCCTCAACCTGAACAACGTCAAGCGCCTGAGCTATCTGCAGTATCTCGAGCAGTTTGACAACTTTGCTCCCGGCTCCGGGGGTGTGAAGCGGAACGAGAAGCTCAACGATCAATATTTCAAGTACCTCGGAGAATTGAGCGACTACCTCGAGTCGTTTATGCGACGAACACGACCCTTGGAGAACGTCGACAAGATTCTGCAGTCCTTTGACAAGGAGTTCGAAGAGGCTTGGGCAAAGGACGAAGTGGAGGGCTGGACCCTGGAACAGGCAGCGCAACCCAAACAGCGCACAGGAGATGCCATCTGGTGTGATGACTGCGAAAAGGAATTTGCCAACGAAAACGTCTACAAGAACCACCTCAAGGGACGAAAGCACATCAAAGCCGCTGAACAGCGAGCCCAGCGACAAGCAGACTCTGCGCCATCAGCGAATGGGCCAGGAAAGGGAGTCGTCTCCGCGACCAGACTGAAAGAGCGAGCCGTCGCAGAGCGTGAATTCAGAATTAAGCGCCTTGCCAGTGCCATGAGTACGGAGCGCAGCGATACCCGCGTCAATGTCGAACGGAAGCAAGGAATGACGGAAAGGGAGCGCCAGCAGGAACTGGAGAACCTTCTCAATGTGGGCGAGCAGCGATATGAGCCGATGGATGAGGGAGACGGCGAGGGCGAGGACGGCGAAGAGAAGATATACAACCCTCTCAAGCTTCCTCTGGCCTGGGATGGGAAACCCATTCCGTTCTGGCTGTATCGACTGCATGGTCTCGGAGTGGAGTTCCCGTGCGAGATCTGCGGAAACTTTGTCTACATGGGCCGTCGTGCCTTTGACAAGCACTTCAACGAGGCCCGCCACGTGTATGGCCTCAAATGCCTGGGCATCACCAACACCAGTCTCTTCAGGGATATTACGGGGATTGACGAGGCGATGAAGCTCTGGGAGAAGATCCAGAAGGAGAAGAAGAGGGGCAAGATTGACGACGGCAGCGTCATCCAGATGGAGGACGGCGAAGGAAACGTCATGCCGGAAAAGGTCTACTACGATTTACAGAAGCAGGGTCTGCTTTGAAGTTGTTTTTGGTGATCATAGTTGGGAGTTTGTGGATATGTCATTTAGGGAACAACTTGCTTGGTACCATGGGCGACTAGAGTACATGTATGTATAATGAAGGGACTAATTTTACTTGTCTGGAATAATCATCTCACCTGGATGTTGTTGTGTATGGATTCAACCTCCCGCATCAAGGGCGCCGTATCAATGTCTGGCATGCTTAGTCATCATTTAGGATGTGTGTGTAGCCACGCTCTATGTAGAAGCTCTTCTTGTTGTTGACGACCCTACCAGTTACACAACCTACATACCCAGCATCAACACTGATATCGAAGCGGTCGGACACAGAAATTCCATGAGGTGAGCAAGAGCAGATGTAGGCATGTCAGGCCTCGCCAAGCCCATACCGGCCCTGTATGCTGTCTACGTTCTGCGGTCTACCGTGAGGCATGCATCGATCTACGTCGGATCCACGCCAAATCCGCCCAGGCGGCTCAGGCAACACAACGGCGAGGCCAAGGGCGGCGCGGTGCGCACGTCACGCGATTCGCTCCGGCCCTGGGAGATGGCCATTGTGGTCTCTGGATTCCCGAGCTCGATAGCAGCTTTGAAGTTTGAGTAGGTCCATCAAACGCCAGATGGATAGCGTGAAAGGAGAGAGAGAGAGAGAGTTGCGTCAATGTGCTAACTTGACAAGATGGGCCCTCAACAATCCGCATCTCACAACTCATATACCAAAGGACGAACGCATCACGGTGGCTACGCAGCGGAAGAAAAGTGGCATGCCCAAGCGAAGCCCGCATACCCTCAAGTCCATTGTTTCGAACCTTCACCTCCTTACCCGGGTGCCGAGCTTTTCACGATGGCCGCTCAACTTGCATTTCTTTACTCCGGACGCTCACAAAGCATGGGACCACTGGACAAAGGCGAGCAAGATTCCCGTGTCTTCGAGCTTGAGGATTTTGACCGACTTTGGTTCATCTGCGGGTGACTCGTCGACGACTTCCTATGGGATTCACGCCTTACCGCTGGATTACTCTTCGATGCAGGAGTACATTGAGAAGACGCACAACGTGGTTTCTTTCGAGAGGCAAGGACGGTGTGTCCATTGCAACGCAGAGATGCAGCCTGATGAAGGATTGTACGCAATGTGCCCCAACGAGGGCTGCGAGGCCATGGGGCACATCGACTGCTGGAGCAGGCATGCCCTGGCCAGCGATGATCCAGGGGCCGTGATACCGAATAGGTGTAAATGCCCTTCGTGCCGCGGCGAGATACGCTGGGGGGACATGATGAAGGAGCTGAGCTTGCGGACGCGGGGGGCTGGTGAGGTGGAGAAGCTGCTGAGGAAGAGGAAGCGGGCGAAGAAGGACTCGTAAAGGGGCGGGTTTTTCCCGAGGTTATCTGGATAAGGTATGGACATATGGCGTTTATGGGGGCAAAGTGCAATGATTATGGGACAGCTCTTCTTCGGTTCAAGATCGGATTGCGTTTGGGACTCAATGGAGTAGCGGGATGCGGCTGATGGTGTGAACAGAGATCCTACCAATATCCCTGGCTGAACTTTGCTCTCGAATCTCGTATGGGCTAACCTACAATCAATCCATGAGGTATCATGTGTGCTTTGCACGATCGGATCAAGTCAGACCAACAAGGAATTCCGGCGACGTTTGTAGGCCATTATGGTGTAGATTGAGCCCCATCCAGAGCCAAGAGGCTATGCTTTACCCGAGGCACATGCCAAAGTGTAGACATGATTGCTCTGGTGTGATCTGACGATGGTGGGGTGATGACGGCACAAAGCTGAGTGGGGGATTTCTACTACTTTGATCGCACCAAGTTTCTCAGGTCGGTTATATCTGGGCTTTTCGTCGGGTCTCGTACTTCTCACGCTGAGAAAAGAGGCGGGGAAGGGCAAGGCGCAGAAAATGGAAGATCTGGAAGGAAAATGAACGGACAAGACGAAACACAAGCCGACTCTTTTGGGGGGGGTTTTCAGTGCACGGGACTCTAGAGGACGTCTTCTTGTGTCTCGTGTCGTGTGAAGGTAGAGCCGCATGCAACTATAATCTCAGGTAAGATGCAGCAAAGGTAGCACTGGGTTCAAGTATTGCACAAGAGAGACAAAGGCAATACTTGACACCTGACTGTTGATCTGCTTACTTTGTACGAGCGGACGAACCTCATCGCGAATCGTAATCATGGAAGCGAATCCTTAGGAGGTACCTACCTTTCTATTTTTTTTTTCTAGCTGCCGCATGAGGCTGCTTCAGCCGGGTCTTGCTTGGGCAATTTGTGGACACCGGGGGGGACCTGGTCTGTTTCCGACTTCAGTGGTGCGTGATTGGTTCGGTAGCTGGACGCCATGGGCCTGATCCTTGTCTGTGCGACGACGCATATCAGAGTCAAACGGGACTCTGGGCTGTGGAGGGGATGAAGCACGAAAGGAGGAAATTGGGAGATTGGGCTGAGCCGGGTTTCTTTTCTTTCCTTTTTCTTTGTGTGAACTTATGGGCTGAGGTTGAATTGTGGGCTGGTGCTTGGATGGGAGAGGGACTGTCTGGGGCTGGAAATGTTGGAGATGTGGGAAATACGGGGTGGCGGATGGGTTTTTTTTCTTTCATGCTTGCGTTTTGGATCTGACTCGGCGCGAGTTGATTTCTGCTCCGTGCTTTTTACGTTGCGTATTATCATGCTGTTGGTAACAAGGAGCGAGGTGGCTGATGGCCTCGACTGTCAGTCACGATTGTATGAAGCGACGCTGCAATTTGGGACCTGTGCCTCGTAAAGCTCATGCGGGGGCTAATGGACAATAGGAGGGAAATTAGATATAAAGCACATCTTGGTTGAGGAAGTGACGCCTCGCTTTGACGAGGTGTCGGGTGCTTATGCAGCCTAATAAATGGCATGGCAAACGACCAACTGACTGGCTCTTTTTTTGCGACAAAGCGCCGGATGTCGTCTTCAGTGGGGCTGCTCTGTAACTTGCATGGCCCGATGACCTGCACATGGACCGTGTCGTTGTCGTGTCGTGTGCGCATGAGATGGTCGCCGCTATTGAAACGCTGTAGGACGCAAAAGAGGAGGGAAGAAGACAAAGACAAACTGCGATACAATTAAAAGCCAAAATTGGCAGCGGAACCTTTTGAATGACGTCTGGCAGGAGTTTGCGGCGCAATGCAGGCTTAAGCAGGACTGTTGTGCATTGCATCAGGCCTTTGATATCAGTCATTACTACTCAGCTATTACTAGGATCTGCATGTCTCGGCAAGTTGCCATGAATGAATTGCATACCTGTACTTCGATGGCGGTCATGACATGTGCGATCCGGTTGATGTCAACTTCATAATCATCAGATTGTTGCGCAGCTCAGCAGAGTCGGTGGCCTGGTGGCAGCACTGCAGCGGACCCGAGCGCAAGGACGTAGGCCGGATCGCCCGCAGAAGCCAAAAAGCCCAATTGAGCATGTGCGCCATTGGATCCTATAAAGCACAGCTTACCTGCACCAATTAAAGTAGCAGAGCCTCAGAGCCTCTCACAAACAGCGCATCACGACAGACACCGTAATCGAGAAAAAGAGACTGCAGAGCGGTCCGGCCAAGGTACCGAGTACGCGACCATGCGCGCCGCAAGGGACAGTACAAGGTACCTTGCGAGTCGGAGGGGCGTCGTCGCCTGTGGTTCTCCGGGCTGAGGCACATGGCAGATACCTCCGTCTTCCGTGCATCATGCTGCCCTTCGCGGCACTAGGCAAGACACCAGCAGTCCCTTCAATGTACTCTCGAAGCCACGCGCGCAGTCGAGAGGCTGCATACGGCGTAGCGGCGGTACTTGTTCCAGTGAAAAACGCCCGGGGTCCACTAAATAGTGATAATCCATTGGCTGCTGAATGGCCTGCGTCCACCCACACGGACCACCTGGCTGGCTGCAGCGCACAGCTCCTGGCAGGGCAAGCGCAGCCCGGCTGAGGTACAGGATACCTCCTGGAGCAGGTCGCCTGCTGGCCATCGTCCGCGTACCGCCCACCGGCAAGGCGCTGCATGCAGAACAAGCAGACAGGCAACGAGCAGCCGGCAGAGGTACCTGCTACCGTGGTTGACGAGCCGGTCAGCGGCGTGGACTCTCCGTCGTGCCTGTCGGTCACTCTGCGCGCGCCGTACCCGGTACTCTGTACTTGTACGCCCCAGCACTGGCACTTGAGCCTACAGGTACCAAAGTACAGTGCCGGCCGGTCCCCTCCTCAGCGCAGCGCAGCCCGGTGCAGTTGAGTGCAGTGGTTCTGCCAGGAACGTTTCGCGCTGCTGCACCTCGACGCCGGAAGCCTCGACCCATCCGCTTTTGATTCCCACTTGCACTGGCACTTGCACTTGCACTTGCACTTGCACCTGCACTTGCACTCCCGCCCACTCTCTCTTCTCTCTCTACCTACCATATCCATATCCAATCTCGCTCCGGCATCTACACCACCAAAAAGGGCCAACAGACTCGCAGACTCTCGCAGCCTCTCTGCCTCTGCGGCTCCCTTGGCCCTCTGCCCTCGTTTTCAATCTTTCCTTCGCCTCCTACCAACGGCCTGACTCTAACAGATCGGCACGCCCCCGGCCCTGTATCTGTATGTATGTCTCTTGTCTCTCACGCTGCCCTGCCCTGCCCTGCCCTTCGTGTTAGTTGCGCCGTTCTTCCATGTTCCACTTGCCCGTGCTGGGCTCCATATCTCTATTTACGTCGTGATCCTTCTGCAGCACCGATTTCGATTTCTCGAGTTCACACGCTTACGCTCACAAGGCACCTCGCTAGTCGAGCCCGCGATCCGCCGCATCTCGTCGCCATCGCCTCTTTTCGCCTGTGCAGGTTCGAGATAGAAGAGCCGCGGCCATCACGTCTCGACTTGCCCCGGCTCGAGACGCATCCTCCCCTCGTATACATGATGCCATATGGATTGAGCCTTCACGATAGGTGTCTTGTCATATGAGCCTGCTCGGCTGCCTCGCCCGTCTTCGCATCCGACCAAGAAATCGCCTGCGCCTGCGCTTGCCCCCATTACACGCCTGTGACGCACCGAAACTATAGGGCCCGGATTCCCGCTTGCGCCATGGCACCGACTGCCTCCCTCAGCGCTGCGGCCGCTGCCGCCAGCAGTACCAATGCCAGTTCGCGCAGCTCGCCTGCGATTGGGGCACCCGTGGCCTCCTCCTCCTCCTCGAAGCCGAAGCACAAGGTCAACTCCAACGGCTATCACCCTACAAACCCACCCGTGCCGCTGAGCTCCATGGTCAGCGCGCCATTGGACCTCACCTCAGTCGAGAGGCGCGGCCAGCCCACGGCTGTGCGGGAGCCGCTCAAGAAGAAAACACGACCGCACGGCATATCGGAAGCCCCGACCTACTGTCCGTCAGAAAGCGAATGGCGCGACCCCCTGCAATATATTCAAAAAATCGCTCCCGAGGCATCTCAATATGGCATATGCAAGATTATCCCGCCAGATTCATGGAACCCTGATTTCGCGATTGATACTGAGGTATGGAGACTTTTGCGCCAACCCGGGTTGATTGACGTGCCTAGCGGCACATTTCGCTAACGAGTTGACCAGAAGTTTCACTTTCGAACTCGAAAGCAAGAGTTGAACTCTGTCGAAGGCAGTAAGTCTCTCACCTGTTAACGCAGAACCCTGCCCATCCTCTCAAGGGGACGCATGGCGAGGAGGAGGAAGATGAAACCCCCCGACGAGTTCCCTTTGCTTATTAATATTTTTATTTCTAGGCACGAGGGCCAATCTCACCTATCTGGATGGTCTCTCCAAGTTCCACAAGCAGCAGGGAAACAACCTACATCGTCTGCCGTATGTGGACAAGAAGCCCCTCGATCTGTTTCGCCTGAAAAAGGCTGTCGAATCTAGAGGCGGATTCGACAAGGTGTGCAAGCTGAAGAAATGGGCCGAGATTGGCAGAGATCTCGGCTACAGTGGCAAGATCATGTCATCCTTGTCCACGTCACTTAAGAACTCTTTCCAGCGATGGCTTTGCCCATATGAAGACTATCTGCGTCTCGCGAAACCCGGCGTGCATCAGCAGTTGGAGCAGGAGTATGGCGGCCCTTTGACCCCGAGCCCCGCACATACGCCAGTAAAGCCGTCTGCCGTCAACACCCCGAGCAGCGTGCGAGGGGCCTCGCCTGCCCGACAGGCATCGGATGCCCTTCAGAGCAGCGTCGCTGGCAAAAGAGAGGCGGATCGAGACACGCCCATGGCCGATGCACCGCCGGCTCCCACCGCGGCAAAGCCTACCTCTGGTTTCACAGCCATCAACAGCAACAGCGGCTTCACCGCAGTCAATTCGGGCTTTACCAGCGTCAACCGTCCCGCCAATGGCGAGAGCAAAAGCTTCACGCCGGATTCCAAGCGTTACGACAGCCCCGCCACGTCCGCGAGAAATACCCCTGAAGCTCGGCCATCCGGCCTCGGCTCTGCTGTTGCGCTGAAGCGGCAGTTGAGCGTCGGCAGTCCGGCAGACCCTATCAAGAAGGAAGGCGATGCCGACAAGGACGATGCCGACATGGCCAGCCGCCGCAGCAAGCGCCTCAAGAAAGACAATGTGCCTACCGTGGCCGGCTCTCACATGACCGTCTTCCGGCCTTCTGTTCCTAGAATACCTCGGGAAGAGGGCGCCGCTGCCGGAGGCAAGTGCGAAAACTGTGGACGGGGCGAGGACAGTGGAGCTCTGCTGGTCTGCGAGTCCTGCGACCATGCATACCATGGCCCTTGCCTGGATCCGCCGCTCAAGCGAAAGCCTGAGGCCGAATGGAACTGCCCGCGCTGCCTGGTTGGAGACGGCCATTTCGGCTTCGAGGAGGGCGGGTTATACTCCTTGAAGCAGTTCCAACAAAAGGCAAACGATTTCAAGCAGGGCTATTTTGAGCAAAAGATGCCGTATGATGAGACTCTCCAGTGTCACAGACCCGTCACCGAAGAAGACGTCGAGCGAGAGTTCTGGCGCCTGGTAGCTGACTTGGAAGAGACGGTCGAGGTCGAGTACGGCGCCGATATCCACTGCACCACGCACGGCTCGGGTTTCCCTACCGTCGAGAAGCACCCGAACAACCCGTATGCCACCGACCCGTGGAACCTCAACGTTCTGCCTTTCCACCCGGACAGTCTCTTTAGGCATATCAAATCAGACATTTCGGGTATGACTGTGCCCTGGGTCTATGTGGGCATGATCTTCTCGACGTTCTGCTGGCACAACGAAGATCACTATGCCTATTCGGCCAACTACCAGCACCTGGGTGCTACCAAGACGTGGTATGGTATACCTGGAGAAGACGCCGAGAAGTTCGAAAACGCAATGAAGGAGGCCGTACCGGAGTTGTTCGAGACCCAGCCGGATCTGCTTTTCCAGTTGGTGACCCTCCTCACGCCAGAGCAGCTGAAGAAAGCAGGCGTGCGTGTCTATGCATTGGACCAGAGGGCTGGCCAGTTCGTCATCACATTCCCGCAAGCTTATCATGCGGGATTCAACCATGGCTTCAACTTTAACGAGGCAGTCAACTTTGCTCCCTGCGATTGGGAGAAATTCGGACAGGCTGGGGTTGAGAGACTGCAGCTATTCCGCCGGCAGCCGTGCTTTTCGCACGACGAGCTTCTGTGGACAGCCGCCGAAGGGAGTGTGACTTCGGGTCTTACCATCCAGACAGCAAAGTGGCTTGCGCCAGCTCTTGATCGCATCGGCCAACGGGAACGAGCCCAGAGAGAGGAGTTCCTCGCAAGGCATACCAGAGACTTCCCTCACAATTGTCAGATCACCGGCGGTAGCGAGGACTCATGCCCACTTACGTTCAAGATCGACGACACCGATGTCCATGACGAAGAAGAGCAGTGCTGCAGCTACTGCAAGGCCTTCGCCTTCCTATCTCGCTTCAAGTGCCACCGCACCGGAAAAATCCTGTGCATTTTCCATGCAGGGAGCCACCCGTGCTGCGACTTATCAGAGGAGAAGCGCCTGAGAGGTGAAGAGCACACTCTCATCTATCGCAAGACTGAAGAAGACATGACGTCGATTTTCCAAAAGGTGTCGGAAAAAGCACGCACTCCCGAAGCCTGGGAAGAAAAGTACGAAAAGCTTCTAGAGGAGGAGGCTACGCCCTCTCTCAAGTCTTTGCGAACGCTGCTGCATGAGGGCGAGAAGATTCCATACGAGCTAACGTCGCTGCCCATTCTAAAGGAATTCGTCGACAAATGCAACGACTGGGTTGAGGAGGCCACTAATTACATTGTCAGAAAGCAGCAGAATCGCCGCAAGAACGAAAAGGTCTGGCAGAGTAGCGGACGTCGTGGAAGCGCCAATAATGACCAGAAAGACAAAGACAAGGAGTCGCGCCACGTCAGCAACATTCATCGTCTTCTTGCGGAAGCAGAGCACATTGGCTTCGACTGTCCCGAGATCGCACAACTGCAGGAACGAGCAGCCGCTGTCAAGCAATTCCAAGAAAATGCCGCCACGGTTTTGAAACAGAATATCGCCTCTCCTATCGGGGTGATTGAAGAGCTGATCGAAGAGGGACGCAGTTTCAACATTGACACTCCGGAGCTGGACGCTTTGTCTCGGAGACTGGAAGAGCTGCGCTGGAACGAGAAAGCCAGAGCAAGTCGCGGCGCGTTTCTGTTATTGGCGGAAGTGCAGGAGATCATCCAAGAAGGAGAGCGGCTAGAGATCCCCAACTACAACGATCACTTGAAGTACTACCGCGACAAGCTGCAGGCTGGCCAAGCCTGGGAGGCAAAGGCCAGGGAACTCACTCATGCCGAGTTTGTCCACTATCCTCAGCTGGAGGCACTCACGGCTCAGGTACAGGCTAATGCTCTTCCCGTTTCCCGCGAAACACTTGCCGCCGTCGACCAGATACTTCACAAGCAGCGCGAGGCTCACCGACAGATCCTTGATCTGATCGAACGGTGCCGTGAGACTGATTATAGAAAGCGACCGAAGTACTCCGAAGTCGTCGAGATCACCAGGAAGCTGGATGACCTCAACTCCAAGCCCGCCGGTACTGTCGACTTGGAGAATGAGCGAAAACGGCACGAAGATTGGATGCGGAGGGGAAAGAAGCTTTTCGGCAAGTCGAATGCGCCTTTGCATATTCTCAAAAGCCATCTGGAGCATGTGCTCGAGCGAAATACCGACTGCTTCGATACGGACCACGATACGCCTCGTCTTCCGGGAGAGCCTGTCTCAAGAGAAGCCAGTCCAGAGGCCGGGGGCAATCGTTGGGAAGACCCACGATCGAGGCAGGTGTTTTGCATATGCCGGAAGGTTGAAGCTGGTATGATGATTGAGTGCGAACTCTGTCACGAATGGTAAGTTTACCTGGATGCATTGCCCCCCTAAGCCCCCCCCTAGAGTGAGAGGCGGTCGCAGGCTTACACACCCTCAATTAGGTATCACTATAAATGCCTCAAGATTGCCCGGGGCAAGGTGAAAGAGGACGACAAATACACTTGCCCGATATGTGACTGGAGAATGAAGATACCTCGCGATGCTTCCCGTCCGAAGCTGGAGGATCTTATTGCCCTCGCCGACGAGATCCCGGGCCTACCCTTCCAGCCGGAGGAGGAAGATGTTCTCCGGCAGATCATAGACAACGCCCAGAACTTTAGAGACAAGATTGCTCAGTATTGCAACCCGCTCCTTTCGACCGAAGCCGAGGCCGAAACGCAGCGATTCTTTCTCCGAAAGCTTGAGGGCGCCGAGATCCTGCTCTCCTACGAGACCAACTTCTTTCGCCAGGAGCTTCACAAGTGGTGCCCTGTCGCGCCGGAACCTCCGCCAATCCTGCAAGTGTCGCTGAGCACGCGCAAGCCTCGGCCTACCAAGCTTCAGAAAATGCTGGTGGAGTACGGAGTTGACAACCCGGATGACCTTCCAGAGCATGCCAAAGGCAAGGCCAACAGCCTGCGACGGAAAGCAGCAAATGCGGAGGCGGCTGCAGCTGCGGCGCAAGCGCCGACGGCCATGCCGAGTGTACCGAACCCTCACAACTCCGCGTACGGACCGCAGACTTACTTTTCTCGCGCGTCTCATTCGACGACCCCGAGCGTCTCGGCCCCTTCGCACGGCCATGCAGATGAGAAATCCGAGTCGGCTTCGGAGAATGGTCGTCTCAAGCTGGGTTCCGCGGAGGCAGAGAGCAACTTGCATCCCAGTTTCTTGGAAGCTGGTGGCCCTCACCTCGCTGCTGATGACTCAAGCATGGGCATGAACTTGCATACAGAGGCAGACAAGAATAAGGCCACCGGAATCTTCAAGCACACTGAGCTGGGCAAAGACCCGGCAGAAAGAATCTGGGGCACCGACGTCTGGGGCAATAGACAAAGATCCATGAGTGATCAGCGACGGTCCATGACCCCCGCTGACCTGGACGACACCATGAAACAGCAGGATGCCAACAAGGCTCACCTGAAGATGTTCAAAGAAATGATCCACTCAGACGAAGACGAAGATCACAAGAAGAAAGATAGTACGATGGCCAATGGCCACGTCACAGCAGACTTATTAGAAAGCGAGCGCAACGGGCTGGACGCAATGCTGGACGGGGAGTAGGTTGATTTCTTTATGCTTGGGAAACGGGAGAGGCGAAGAAGGAAGGCGGCCGCAACGCGGCTTGGGGCATTGCCTTTCTTTCTCCTGGCCTATCGGTTCATTGCCTTTGTTTTTATGGAGGACTCGGGAGTTTTTGGTCATCGATACCAATCGGAACGCACTATGCGAACCTATGCTTGTAATACCTGGAGGTGGCATGTCTTCTACTGCTTTGTCTGCTGACGACATGAGGCGCATGAAGAGGGCCTGGTTGGAACGGTTTGCACTTGGGAGGGGAATGATGCTCATCTCTTGAGGGTCGAGATTATATGTGCATCGCGTTCTTGCAAATGGTTTATTTCAATTTCGACTGCTTTGTTTTCAGATTTACTCGCTGCCAGGGTTTAGTTGCGGCTTTTTGGGGGAAAGGGAGGGCTGGGTTAGGTATTGCTTGAGACAATCGGCAAAAGCCGGATCATTAAATGCTAATTAGACGATTGGGCCAGTTTGGCGGATGTCTTTGACATGGTTGTGACAGGTTGCGATGAATCGTACAGCTTACAAAGGCGAATACAGTAACTGATGAAATTTTTTCCATGTCTACTGCAGAGTGTCATGTTCAGCCTTCAACTTGTTTTGCATTCCATTTGAGACGCAGCTTGACAAGTCTGCCTTGGGGCCTGTAGTCAGATGACGCACTTTTGTGTTCCGTAAATTAATTCATCAGACAGCTTGAAGCAAGTTGAAGAGGTTGTGAACCGAAAGCACGTTTCAAAGGTACGTACCAGAGATCGAAAGATGGAACCTTGACCACCAATCTAGGTACCTATAAACTGGGCATTCACGGCCAAGCGATGCTTAGTCATGGAGCGGATATTGGCTCACGTGACATCCCGCTTGACGGCTCATGCTCGAAGACAATGAGGAAACGCGTGCCTCGTCATTGGCAAAGCTGAGAGCCGGGCTTTCCTCACATTGGGCTCACCAGCTGCATCTCTGCTTCTTTCATCAGCTTCACCTCAGCCCTCACTTGCCGTAACCAGCCTCAGCCTCTTCCTCTTCACCCACGGCAATCATGGCGTCTCCCCCATACGCCACGTCGCCATCGGCCATGTCGCCTCCGTACTCATCACCAGCCCCGGCCCCCAGCAAGAAGCGGCCGTCGACGATGGACATGAACATGCCGCCCGGCAAGCGCAGGAAGAGCTCCGTCATCTCACAGCCGCCCACGCATCCCCTGCGGCAGACGTCCTTTCCGCCAGAAGCAGGCTCGCCATATGCCCGGTCGCCCTCTGTCGACGCCACATCGCACGTCAGCGGCAGCGTGGTGAGCGCGACGACGAGCGCCGTGTCGAAGCGCAAGCGCGGTAGGAAAGCAAAAGGCGCAAAGGGCGGCGACGACGGCGGGGAGAAGACGCCGAGCCTGGTCGGGGGCAAGGCGATGACGACGGCGAGCGGGCAGGGAGGAGGGGCGGGCGATAAGGATGCCGAGGAGGACGAGGAGGATGACAACCAGGAGATGGCGCTGGAGGATGCGGTCGCGCGGACGCAGGAGCAGAAGCAAGAGGAAATAAGATTGAGGGCTATGCTCGTGGAAGCGTTTGACCCGGTGCAGTATGACCGGTATGAGTTCTGGAGAGCGGCCAAGCTGTCGGAAGCGGTTGTCAAGAGGGTAAGCATTGCACTCTTGTCTGCAGTCTACCATTCCTTCATATCCAGTTACTGACGAGAACCGGGGAAACCAGGTTGTCAATGCTACCGTCTCGCAGTCGGTGCCCCAGATGGTGGCCACCGCCGTCAAGGCAGTCGCCAAGCTCTTTGCCGGAGAAATCATCGAGGGAGCACGAAGCGTCCAGGCCGAATGGATCCTCGCCGGAGAGAAGCAGAGCGAGGTCGCGACGCCGCCGCCGTTGACGGACGAGGCCGAAAACGACGAAGAGCCCGATCTCCGGAGGGGTCCGCTCCGACCAGACCACCTGAGGGAGGCGTGGCGGCGGTACAAGCTGAGCCACGAGAGCCGAGGGGTTGGAGTGCAGCAACTGTGGCACGCGCAGCAGGGGACCGGGGTGGAGAGATTTTCGACGAGGACGGGGAACAGGCTGTTTCGCTGATGGAGCTAGGCCTCTTTTTTTTTTTTCTCGTTTTGTCTCATTTTTCATTTTCTGCATTTTTTCACGACTGGCGCGGGTGGAGTTGGAAGCGAGGCGAAATGGATGCATTTTGTGCTCTTTTTTTTTTCAGGGTCCTTTTTCCCCTCGATTGCCTGGAGAAGGCGGGCAGTGGCTCCGATCCACGACGAAGAGGAAGCGTCTACATACCTAGTAGATGCCTGCCTTTCATCCAGATGCCCTCATCGGACAGCATCTCATCTCATGGCTGTCGAGTCTCGCTTATTAGTCTACAACTACAGTACTGCCTTACCTAGTACTAGTACTAGACAACAGGTACACACTACAACTACACATCAACTGGAAGAAGATGATCCCACGACGGTTCATGCTCTCGACGAATCACAGAGGCCAGAATGCAAGACAGGCTGCAACGGGTTCGCAGTGACGCACAGCTAGTCTGCCGACTTTATTGCCCGTTTGGTCGCAAGAGTGGCTCCGTGACTGGGGCGTCGATGGTGGAGCTGCCACCTAGTGAGTGACAGATTTTTCTTTTTTCCTCTCGTTTCCGTGTCGTTGCTATTAGTAGTAGTAGTGGGAGTAGTAGTAGTAGCAGTAGTACTGCCGACGATGGAAGGGCGAGTTGAGAGTGGAATAACAGGAAAAGCCGAGTAGAGGGAAATGAAAGTGTGAGAGGAAAAAAAGGAAAAAAAAAAAAAAAAAAGAGAGAAGAAGCGCGCACGCGACTGCTGACAAAACGCTTTCTTATTACTCAACCAATTCCTCCTCTGCACTTTCTTTCTCTTTTACTTGACTGGCTTGACACGACTCTTTGCAACAAGAACCAAAGCAAACCACCCACCAATTGTCTTGTCTTGTCTTTTCATTGCACTCCCAATTGAATCCGGTGTTTTTTATCCTTTTCCATTCTTTACTTTTCTACCTGTTTTCTCTCATCTTTCAGTTTTGTTCTTTCGACCAATTGACTCTGTCACCATGCCTAGAGCCAAGGTACGTCTCTGTTTCTTCTCTGCAGTTGAGCCCCCCACGTCTCTCGCTTTTGGCAGCATGTCACCAGCAAATTTTCACACCAATTGCCGTCTCCCACAATCTGCCTCTTCCTCCTCGTCCCCCAATTCCTCACACAACGCATATCTCACTCTTCACATGACCTCTCCTCATTCCTAACATGCCCATCATGCAGCAGGAAACCGACAGCTCAGCCAAATCCAGTGCTGCAGCCATCCGCATCAGAGAAAACCAGCGCCGCTCGCGAGCCCGCCGGAAAGAATACGTCGAGGGCATGCAGAGGAAGCTGCAGGACTACGAGACAAAAGGCGTGGCCGCCACGCTCGAGATGCAGCAGGCCGCCCGGGACGTGGCCATTGAAAACGCCCGGCTGCGGCTGCTGCTCGCCCACAGCGGCGTCACCGCCGACGCCATCGAGGGCTTCCTGCAGTCCTTCAAGGGCCAGGACGCCAGCGAGGCCGAGCACTACGCCGCCCGCATCGCCACTGCCGAGTCCATTGCCGCCCTGGGACGCCCGTCCACCGTCGCCACGCTCTTCCCCGAGCACGCACACATCGACAAGCTGGCCGTCCTGGCCAGTGCCAGCATGCAGCAGAGCGCCAGCGGCCACGACTCTGACGGCACAATCACCTCGGACGACTCGACAACGGGGCCCAGCACGGGGCCCGTGACGCCCAGCTCGAGCAGCCTCAACGCTCCCTCGCCCAGTGACGGCGGCTTCGAGGCGCCGCAAACCATGTCCTGCGACGCTGCTGCTCACATCATTGCCCAGATGCAGGGCTGTGGCCTTCGGGAGCCGTCCAAGGGAAGCATGGAAGCCAGCAGTCAAGGCGACTACCTCATTCAGAACTCGGCATTTTTGAAAATTCTCGAGGCGGCGTCCATCTTCAATTAGCCCTTGGCACCACGAAAAGAATTTGAAAAGGAAGACGACAGAAAAAAATAATGAAATCGTCACTATCGTGTATAAGACGACTTGACGCCGAATTCAGAGCAAGGCATGTCGGTGTTCCTAAAGGTGGCACTTTGGAGCACCGACCTTGATTCGCCAGTTTCTGCTCTGAAAGTTGGCAAGCTCATGATTGATGCCATCTATTTGCATATTGGATTGCACTCGTCAGCGCCTTGGGCCGCTTTATGCGTTGCACTGTCACCAGCACGACAACTTCTCACCAGATGGGACTTTCAAAGATTGTCATCAGGCCGGGTAGTTTTGTCACCGGGTCATGACGCTTCGATTGCACGGAGTGCGAGACATTGCTGATCTGGATCCGATTGACCATACACGGCAGCCGTGTTATCGGAGCTGGATTTTCTGAGGTTACTGCGACTTCTGACTTTTCTCGCAACAAACCGTTTGACTCGCCAATGGGTTTTCTGAGGCGGATCACGTCTTCTTTGCCGGTCACTATCGACCTGGTCTGATCAACCGAAAAGAAAGCGCCCTGAGAGGCTCTTTGCCCCCGTCCCCAGTCATAATACGTTATCGCGGCATCGACAGCACAGCAGCCTTGATTTATGCGACACTTGTAACAAAAAGTTTTCGTGTGTTTTTGCAATGGTTTTGGTTTTTTGCGACGGCATTTTGTCACGGCGTCAGTCTTCATCAAACAAAAGTTCAGCATGGAAATTCTTTACAGTTAGAGTTACAACACAATCGGGCGTTGATGCCTGAGATGGTATATACGGAAAGAGGATATTCTGTCTATGAAAGTACAGAGAAAAGACCTTGGAGGTCTTGGGTGGAGTTTTGCAAATGGTGCGCCTGTTTGTTCGGATTTCGACTCCTGCACACCAGAAAAGGGCAGGACGAAGGCGAATCGTGGCGGCATGGGACATTTTGCTGTTCACAGCATCGTGGTCATGGTTCACGGAATAGCATTTGTGATGCAAGCATGATACAGATTTGTAAATGAGAATAATACAAAAGTATAACTTGATTGCATAAATCTTCATACATGGCCCCTTTTCATCCGAAATCTCAATTACGACTACAGGTAAGGTGCTGAAAGACAAGTCTTGGAGTCGAGAAAAGTCATTCTGTTGTGCTTCCCCCCCCCCCAAACCCCCCTTTCCTTCCTTTTTTCTTTATATAAAACTCTACAAAATCTATGTAGCGTATAAGAGTTGTGTTGTCTCTTGCTCTTTGTAAGAATTCTTGCATCCGTATGTGATGGCGCAGCCTGTCCATCTAAAAATGTGTCTTCATGATTATTATCTTATATAAAGGCTACCTTGTAGAAGGTAGATAGGAAGAAAAGAAACCAAAAGAGAAGGAAAGAGCAGGTAATGATGATGATTATACATGTATATATACATATATATATAACATAAACAACTTTTATACACGATGGACTTACACGTAGAGGAATTAAGAAGGAAGGGAGAAGCTCAGCATATCCTTATAAATTCATTGATATATCTATATAATCTACCATTAGAACCCAGAAAGATTGCCACCTTCTTGCCCCTTCTGGCACGCTTTAACTCAAATCGGTTGCTTGACACTAGAACATGGGGGAAACCTCAGGATGTTTCCGCAGAGATGTCAAAGTAGAGCAGGGGAATCCCCCGCGGAGACCAAAGGGTATGCATGGCTCAAAGGTAGCCGGCCGCATCTTGATGCGGCACGAAGGGGGAGAGGCGGCGGCTGAATCTGAGGGACTCCCGACTGCGAAGACGATGGAGGTGATGCCGGTGGGGCCAAAAGGTCCGAGGTTGCGGATAGACAGCAACGACGGGCGATGGGTCGCGGACAGAGACACGCCGCACAGGGATTCCTGATCCTGATGTTTGTGGTAGCGCTTCCACGTAAGGGGAAATTGAAGCGTTTGCACCAGAACTGCTCGACGCCGGGTTTGAAGTCTCCCCTGCTGGGGCGGAGAAGCCGATGTACGGCACTGTTCGTTCGTACGTATTCGCCAGCTCCTGTAGCCGTTGAAACATGGTGGGAGCCATCGGCGGCATGAAGGAATAAGCGCTGTTTCTGTGAGCGGGCAGGTTGGCGGATCCGTATTGACTAGGAGACTGATACTTGAGCAGCCCTTGCTGAGATGTATAGGGCAACGAGTAGCTTAGCCGATTGCCGTGTGAAGGTGCGGTCATGGAAGGGGTGCCTGTGTAGGCTGAACTGCTATTAGACGGCGTGGTGCCATAAACCGCTCCGCTGTGACGTGCATTGCCATACGCCGGGCCTGTCTGAGGCGCATTGCTATAGTTGCCATACGCTGGACCGCTGTATAAGGGCGCATCGCCATAGGAAGGCTGATGTCGCAGTAAGCTGCCCGGTATAATCGCCGGTGCCGATGCTGCTTCAGACGGAAGAGGTGCCGCGCCGGGTGGAGGTGAAGCAGCAGGAGTAGAGGAAGCAGGTATTGGGTCTGCCATGCCCGGTGTGGCGTTGTTATCACTGGAATTATACCCAGGAGGAAACCCGCTCTGTCGAAGATGTTTGCAGGTCTCGGATGTATCAAAGAAATTCACGATCTGCGGCTGGCATTGTGCGAGCGCGATGGAATAAGCATCCATCTCTGCCTCAACAACAACGGCGTGGCCATCTTCAGACCGCCGCAGGTAGTAGTCAGAAGTTGCGAATGGATTAGCACCGTGCCGGCATAGCAGCTCGACGCAGTCGTACCATCCGAACGAAGCCGCTATTTGAAGCGTCCTATCCAATTGTGTCTGGGTGGTCATCCGCCACAGAAGCTCACCCAGGCACTCGGCGAACCCAAACATGGCAGCGAGATCCATTGGCAACAGGCTGAGGAAGTTGGTCTCCGTGTCTGTCCTTGCACCATGGCGAAGAAGCAGAGCGACGACTTCACGATGGCCTCCCCTACAGGCCGCATGTAACGGGCTCCTTCCCAGGTCGTCCGTCAAGCTGACAGAGTAACCGCAATCAATCAGTTCGGCGACGGCGCCGAGAGCGCCTGCAGCAGCTGCATGCCAGAGGGGAGTCCGGCCGTACTGATCCGTTTTCACGTACGGGGCTCCGGGGTGAAGGGCGAGAGCTCGAACAGCACCCACGCAGTTCGCAGCAGCGGCACGATGGAGCGGCGTCTCGTCAAACCTGTTGCGAGGGGCATTGCCGGTATGCTCCCAGCTCCAACCAAACAGCTCCTTGAAGAATGAGACGCCATACTCGGTGTCAGGGCTCGAGGCTGCGGCCATGTGCAAGGGTGTTTCGAGAAAGTGCTCCGTTCTTGCGTTGGCCAGCTGACCGGGTTCTGAATGGACGCAGAACCTCTCCATGGCAGTCCAGACTTTGTTATTGCAGAGAACTGCGACGTGGATCGCCGACAGTCCTTTGCTTGTCAGCGCCTTGGGGTTGGCTCCGTTTCTGAGGAGAAGGGTGATGCAGTCTTGGGAGCCACCAGCAACAGCCCAATGAAGCGGCGCAAAACCGTGTTCATCAGTCGTTCGCGTCTCAATGTTTGGCGCTGAATAGGCTAAGAAAGACTGAACCTGAGATGCCTCACCGGTGAAAAGAGCCTTAGCTAGCTGTTCTGTCACACTCAACTGCCTCGAGGGTGACTTCTGCTTGAGAAACGCCAGGAAGTCGTGAAGAGGCTTCATAAAGTCGCCACGGACTGTCCCCATTCCGTCCTCAGGATACTTTGACCGGACAGGCGGTATCACCCAGGCATTGGAACCGTAGTGGTCCAGTGCAAAGAGTGAGCTTGTAGTACAACAGTACAGCTCTGTCAAAGCTTTCACGCCCGTTGCGGGAGATGTAAAGCTGTTGCTGGATATGGAAGGCATCCTCACATGCTTTGGGATTTGAATCAGCTCCCTGTATGTATGGATCTCAGCTGTCAACGTCACGAGGATGGAAATGTAGAGGCGTCCTTGAAGCTGGATTCCCTCCACCGTCGCACTGCTTGCCAGTGAAGAGTCTTCGCCAAGCACGTCGCGAAGCCTTCGCGGCGTAATCTCTTCTCTGCTTGACTTGGCAAGTTCGCTCTCTATCCGCTTGTTGATCTCGTGGAATGCGTGCTCAAGAGATCTGTCGCGATAGGATAATTGGAAACACCACCCTTCCCATTCCATCGTGTTGAGTCGACGCAGACCGACGACGACATCCACCTTTTCGTGCGTTTTGTCAATGCTTTGAAATCGAAAGATGCCCATGGCCTGCAGCTTGCGGGAATATTGCACCTTCAAGGTCATGGTGGCCGAGTTCCAGTTGTGGGCGGGATACTTATCAAGCAGCCGGTACTGAACACCATCGGAAGAGCCGAGGCCGGATTCCACATTCAGGGGCGAGAGCCGAAATTGCGGGAGATGGTAATAGACTGGCTGCTGTCTGACGTAGACCGAGCGATAGCCATCGTTTGGCCAATACGGAGAGGATGGGGGAGGCTTGAAGTGTTGCGACTTAGGCCTCAGCCTTCCATACTGGTCTTCTGAGAGCCGCCGCAGAATCAGAGCTGGGCACCGGTAGACGTCTCGATCTCGCTGGACGCAGTCTAGAATGGCATAGTAGTCCTCCTCCATTATACCTTCATCGTTGTTGACAAGCTGCTCCAGATATAGCTGCACGCGAAGGCCCTGGTTCGTCATTGCGGATGGCGCGCTGGCATACACGGGTAACGGCGGCAGGACTTGCAATGAGCCTGCATGCTTGAACTGGGCCGGAGACTGTGCGAGCAAGCCGAAAAGGGCATCTGGGTCTTCGTCTCCGTCGTCGAAGTGATTCCAGGCAAAGATCGACTGGTCATCGGTGCGCTGGATGATTTCCTCCTGAAGGCGTGTGAATGCCCGCTGGCCCTCGCCATACAACAGCGGCATGTTAACCTGGAACAAGCCCATCAAGCAATACGCAGTGTCCTCGGGCCTCGTCGTGTTCCTGCGAGATGCCCAGGCCATGCGAGCGGATACACTTAGTTGAAGAGGATCTATCCTGCCATTCAAGACCTCCTTGTCAATGTTGGTAATCTCGCTGATGATGTTGGTGAAGTCGGCCGGGGCATCTTTCTGGCCGAGCAAGCTCCAGTCCTTGGCGTAGAAGAGGACGAGCTTTGGGGCAATGAGCTCCTGAAGCGTCCATCCTCTTGTGAACCAGCGGCTGCGGCGGAGATTGTCGTGCAACACGTCGCCGTCGGGGTTTGCATCATCAGGCGGCTCGACGTCAGCGAGAAAGGCGTAGCACTCGGCCGACTGCTCGTACCACAGGTACATGGAATTGATGGCCTCGGACAGCTCGGCGCTGCTGGTCTTGTCGATGCAGCAAGTGTCCACCCACAGATAGTCGAGGCCGCGGCTCACGGCCAATTGCGCAGCTCCGGAGATCTTGATGTAGCCCTTCTTGAGGACGGTGGCCCGCCTCTTTTTGTCGAGCGTCTGGGGAGACGCCAGCGAGACCTGCGAGCAGCCGCCGAGGCGCCGCAGCTGCTGGATGGTGATTTCCTCGTCGCCCCATGTATGCGACAGGATGGCATAGCGAGGGACGTTGTTGTCGACTACATCGACGAGCTCCAGAGTTCTGGCGTCTAGGAGACGCATGTTGCACCATGTCCACCTGGAAGCTTGCAGAAGAGGAAGGACGAACCAGCAGACGGCCGTTCAGACCCTCGTGAACTCTTTCTTCACGGGCCTTTCAGTCTCCTATTGCCAGGCTGTGCCAAATGACAAACCGTCAGACAGGGCAAACAGAAGGAAAGATGAAAGACCTGGCCCCAGCATCTTCTGGTGCGGCTGTGCGGCTGAGACGCGCGTGGCGATGCAAACAGTCCTCCCAACTGAGTAGAAGCCATCAGTGGTGGCATGTGCCTCATCCCTGCATGGAAGTGGAGAGTCAGGGGCTACTTAGCCATGTTGAAGGCTGAGAAGAACCTTGGAATGGCGTATCTGGCCAATTGGTGTATCGCAAATGGAGCAGTCCGAGCTGGTTGAAGTCCTGCACTGCTCGAGTTTGTTGTAGATGCTGGAAAAGTACAGAAACGAGGGAGATTGGGTTATTGACAAGGTTGATATGTAAGGCGGAGGAGGGCCAAAAGGGCTAAGCCAGGTTGGGCCATGGTCTCGCATCGAGCCGCGAGCCTAGACTCGCTAGCTTTAGTGGAGGTGGGCGCTATCCGGGGTCGCTTGGGCGCCATTGCCCTGCTGAAGCGATTACAGTACATAGAGCTTGACCCTGGCTAACGCGTTATCGATAACGGACCTCGTGCTGGCTCAACGTGGGGATGAAATGTTGCGATATGAGGGACAAGCATGGATCTTCTTCGTTCTAATAGTTCGTCTCTCTCAGTCAAAACGTATACCATCGGATCATGATATTACGCAAGACGCCTTAACCAGAGGCTTTTGAAAGAAAAATGGCAATCTCATCCTCATGTCAAAGTGACATCTTTTCTCCATGTCCCAAGACATGCTGCATCTGGTATCATTAGCTCTATTGTCATCGTTTCCTATTCGTCCAAGTCCCTGCGATTGCGCCATCCCGCCCGCTCCATTCGCCTTGCTTTTTCTTCTTACTAGAGCGAGCTATGAGACGGACATGCACTCTTCATTCTCATCCTCGACAATCCCCCGTCCATCATAGTATATACGTGTGTCAAAGGCAGAGGGCTTCCCATATCTTCTTTCCTCCTCCTCCTTTTCTTCTTGTTCCTGCTCTTCTTCCTCGAGATTCTGCCTCGAGATTCTGCCTCACATCCAGGTATTCCCATAGCCAGGCGCAGTCCAGCTGCCCCCGTTGGTCGCCCACATGTTCATGTCTAGTCCCATGGCATAATCAAATCCATCGTCCAGCCCGAGCCCTGCAAAGGTGCTGTCGTATGCGTTCACATCAGACTGCCCAAACTCCGACCGCGGTGCAGACAGACTGGGAGTTCCGCCCTTGCTAGGATTGGCATGGACCTCTGGCGGGAGACTTTGCTGGTCCAGTCCTGAGGCAAAGCCCGTTTCCGACATCCAGGGAGCAGTCATGACGGGATGAGTAAAAGGCGAGACGGTGTTGTTGACAGCGCCTGAAGGGGAGCTAAAAGGCTGCAGGCCGGTCGCAGCGGGAGCGCTGAGAACATCTGGCCCGTCTGTCATTTGGAGATTCGGCGGCCCCCCCGGTAGCCCTTCTCGTATTGCGGCTTTGGGGTCCTGGTTGATGAGCCTCTCCAAATCGGCCACGATACAGTCCACCGCGGGCCCCACGCAACAGTCCTTGATGGTCTGAAGACATAGCTGAGCTTGCTCCATGACCGTTTCTGCCGTGACGCCGAACCGATCGAAGATGCCGAACTGGAAAAGGTACATGAGCATCCGCGCGCACTGATACGCGCACATGGCCAGATCAATGTCTGCCACTGGCTTTGCACCCAGCTTCTGGATGAGTGAAAAGATGAGAGTCAGCGCCAGAGAGTGGTCGACACACTGCCTCTGACAGTGCTCGAGGAAGCTCTGGTCGAACATGTCGAGCATGGACTGCGGCAGACCTCCACTGATGCTGACCAAGGCAAGGCGATAGAGGTCGCAGTAGCACTGGCGCCACCAGACGTGGATCATGACAAAGATGCATAGTCTCGGCGAGTAGGCACGGAGACGGAGCGAGTTTTCGGAGAACTGGAACGAGGTCGGCAGGTTGGTGGCAAAGTCATTGAGCTCCTTGTCGAGCGCGAAGATACGGCCCTGCAGCTCGGCGGCTTCCATGCCGCGGTCATACTGAGCTACCTTTGTGAACTCGATGATCTTCTGGCGAATGTGCAGGATGCGCGCATGAAGGGCCAGAGTTCCGATATCCTCAGCCAGCGGCGGCCGGGGTTGGTGTGAGTCTGGCACAAGCTTCTCCGTCTGCTGCGGCAGGTCAAACTCGAAGTTGCGCTCGTTGCACGGCAAATAGACGTGGATCTGGTCGGCTCTCCAGAGGACAAAGTCCGGATACCCGCCACAGATGCTCGTGTCGATGCAGTACAGGGCCCACATAAGGCGCCGACGGGACTCTTGAGCCAGGAAGCGGAGATGGGGCGCCTCGTAGTTGAGGCGCAAAGCAGAGGCGTACCGAGAGGCGAAGCTGTGCAGGACAAAGGCGCTGGAGAATTTATTGCAGAGGATGCGGTGTTTGATGATGAAGACGAGGGCCTGGATCTTGACAATCGAGGGCCGGCTGTAGTCGGCAAGGAGGAGGGCCTCGGCATCGTTGATGCAGCGGTTTCCATATTTGCGCATGCCCGGGCCCATGTTGGTCAAGCACGACGTGATGCCGACCAGTGCCAGAAGAAGCGCCCTGTCGACTTTGCCGGCGTGATATTGCTCCATTAGAGAAGCGCGGTGCAGGAAGGTGAACATGGGCATGTGGTGGACGTGACGGAAGAAGAGGTCGAATGCGCGGCTGACGATGGAGCTGAAGCTTTCATCTATCTGCGGACTGCCAGTTCCAAGGCCGTCAGTGTACCTATCACGAAAACAGTTGTTGTCCGAGTCACTTACCCTTGGTTGTCTGCCCCTGGACTGGCGGAGCTGGCACGGTCGGTCAATGCCGGGCTATCATTGCGCCCTTCATCGTGGTCGCGGCTCTCTCCATGGCCCCGTGCCTCCCTGCCGCCGTCGCGATCCGACTCTTGATCCGGGCTGTTGGGGCTCTTTGAGCCCGCAATGCCGGCTCCCGCCGACGACGGCTTGGCTCGCTTGTTGGGCCGGTAGACGCACTCGATGCCCTGGGCTCGACAACGCTCGCACGAGGGCAGATGGCCGGAGCATCGCGCCTTGCGGCTGTGGCAGCTCAAGCAGGCCTGCTTGACACGGCGGCGCGGCAATGACATGGACCATGTGTCGACGTCGGCATCGTCGTAGGAACAGGGGAAGCCGAGGCGCTGGCAATTGCCGCAGGACGGGCGCTGGCCGTTGCAGCGCACCTTTCGGAAGCGGCAGACGGCGCAGGTGGTCGACGACTTCTTGGGCCGGCGGTCGAGCGACAGGCCGGAGCCCTCGACGGGGTTGGCGAGGCTCGGCTGGGCTTCCGGGAGCGACGATCCGGCGAGGTCGAATGACGGCATGTCGGCGTCGGGAGGCGGGTCGAGGTCCATTGCTGCGACTGAGCCGGGCAACGGCGTCGCGATCGAGCTCGCGGTCGACGGCGAAAAGGAGAGCGCGGGAGGCGATTGAGTCTCGGAGCTGTCGCAATGCGCGGCGAGCAAGTAAGCAGGAGCAGAGAGACTCGAGGTTGAGGTGGAGGCTTCAAGCTGCGAGCGGAAAAACTGGGGGTGACTCGGTGAGAGGCGCAAGTCTAGAGACGGAAGCAGCGAAGGACGGAGAGTCAGGGGTGAAAGCTGGAAGTGTGAGTCAGTGACATTGATTTGATGTGATGGGAATCTGACGATCTACGATCAATGGAGGTGGATGAAGCTGCAGAGATGCAAAAAGTCAAGCCGTGGAAGAATGAAGCTTGGAGTCGTGCTGCTGCTGTTGCTGTTGCTGGACAGAAGGAAGCATCGACGCACCTGCACCGGCTGGGGAAGGTATGGCGTCGCGGTCGCTGGCGGGTACATCCAGGTACCTTTGCCACGGTCTGCACCCTCCATTCCTGCGGTAATGCACGAAAACTGGAGAGCATGCGACAGCAGCGATACCCGGCGGGGACAAAGAGCGACAAGCCGCACGCCGTTGCAGCCTGTGCCGACGGCCCGAGCTGGGCGCGATGCCGATGGTCCGATGCTTTTTCGTGCGCTTCGTATAAGTCGAGGCTGACAATCTGCCTCTTGAACAGATATGGGCAAGAGATGCAGAGTTGAGTTGGAGATGCCAATTGATGCGAAGTGCAGGGAATTCGAGACGTTTTTAAAACAAGGACAGTTGTTTCAACACCTTTGGAAGCTGCACTTGGTCCCATATGCGCAGCAACAAGCACTTGATACGGCAATTGGTGCCATGCTTGCTACCTACCTACACGGCACACTGACTCTGATTCTCCAGCCAGGCCATCGTCATTCTTTGACTCCAGGACGCAAAAAGTAGAGGCCGCATTTCAAGAGTCTGCCGGTTTCGAAAAGAGGCTTTGCTCAGCCTTGCCCGGCATTCGGAGTTGCAAGAAACTGGAAAACATAATACACGGCATCGAAGGCATTAAACCGCCAGTCTCCATCTCCATTTCTCTCCGTTGGTGCGGAAAGTGGGCGAGAGGAGAGTACCGGGTGAGTACAGAATGTAAGTTGTACACCGTAAACTAGGTAGCATACTCGTATAAAGCTCAAGCGCAAGCTGAAGAGGATGGAAGTAAAAAGACGCCAGCTGATAGGACCTGGGAATAAGCCGGCGCTGCCATCCGAGGCCGGGGAATAACTGGTGTAAGACCGGCTGTGGCACGTTTGAAGTAGCGAACAGCGAGAAGCCTCACTGAGGCCGAGCATCATTCTTTTGTTCTATTCGCTTTTCCATGTTTCCTTCTATTCTGCATCTGCTGTCCCCGTTTTGTATTGGCTGGATCCAAGTGCGCCACTACCTAGTGGCTGTCTGTTTGCAAGCTGCCGGCGTTTCCATCAGGCAGACTGCTTCTGATTCGCTTCGTCCTGGGATCCCCGATGGGAGAGATATATGTGCATTAATGAGCGGAATTGCCGGCATGCAACTCAAAGGCTTTCTTTAAGGCCCTGCACAGAAACACAGAGTGATGTTCTTATCTGTTGATCTAAGGCTATGCTGCAGATTGGCGAGGTGTGCGTAGGTCAGGTTTGAGGAGTTATGAATAGATAGAAGAGATGCCCATGGCTGATAGGTGCACCAATCGTCTGAGAATAAAGGCAGACTACGACAAACTGTAGACACACATTGACGCATTATAGGACTTTCCTGGATTTTGGGCATGCTGATTTCTTCAAATCCTCCCCATGATTGCTCAGGACTCGGGAGGCCTCAAAAGCAGGAGTGCACTTGACAACTAAAGGATCGCTATTTAGTACAGGCACAGCATCCATCCTTTGTGTGTTGGCGATTTTGTGTTTATTCTGGAATTACATAACTCATGAGCGGGCGAGCGAACCACCCTTTTTCGGGCACAAGCCACTCATCACCACCAGCCGTTCCGTGCCGCCCGGGCGTCTCCGGCACCTCCGGAGTCTCTCCACCTCGACCCCGAGTCAAGTCCGGCAGCCAAAAGGGTGCCGGTCCGGAAAACCGGCACCAGCATCGTCAAACATCTCCTTGACGATTTCCGCTTCTTTTGTACTCGAGAGATTCCGGACTTTGGGCATTGCAGATACTCAGCCCCGGTCCAAGCATGATTCTGACATCAGTTGCTTTCGTGACGCGAGGCAAGAGGCGTCATAAGACAGAGTGTGTGCCGGCTTAGCGTTCGATCTGCACACCTCGACCGTTGGATCAGATCACACGCGACTCAGGCATCAAGGTAGATTGGCTTTGCTGCTGGCTGGCACTTGCAACATGTCGTCACTCCCCTTTCTCGTCTCTGGGCTTCATGAAGGTTGTTCCTTATTTGTCGTGCCAGAGTGGCGAAAAAGCTCGGCCAGTATTTGTGCGCTCCGATTCACAGCCGCACTTATGAGTGAAGCCTTTTCTGAACAAGCTCTGTGGCACCATCACTCATATGCTTGGAGCTTCACTGGACAGACAGCGTATCGTTAGGAGGTATGTGCCGGGTTTCGCTCCGGATCCAGCTATCCGACTATTACTTGCACCACTACTTTGCACTGCCAAGAGCAGCTTTCTTGTTCCTGCAGACAGAGTGACTGTATGGAACGCAGATCACATGGCGGCTGAACTCGCTAGAGTCTGTCGAGTTGATGGCACGATTTGTGTAGCTACCTTGATCAGCCAATAGTGATATGCCATCGATACAAAATTCTCCCTTTCCATCATGGTTTCTGGAACCATAAACTATGACTCTCAGCTTGCCAATGGGACTTGAACAGCTGGAGTATGAGTGAGACAACAGGTGAGTGTAAATAGAGTACAGACAGGACACAGCTTCTTATAACGTAACTCTCTGACCAAAAAGGAAAACCCATCAACTCATCAAGGAATAGCAAATGAGGCTACCCCTTTCACAGCACTTATCGACAAGTGTTTATAGTGCACTCCAGGAGACAAGCTATTTCGACCCTCAGCGGTGCCTCAACTCTAAAGGTCGAACCTCGTCTCGCGATTGTGTAAGCTCATGATCATATCGAACGGCAAGTGAGTTATGCATCAAGTCCGTGCCACCGACGACGCTCCATCAACATCTACTGGCTCATGGCTGCACGGCTCTCGCGACACAGCCTACATATGGCATCATCGCATGCGGACATCACAAGCCCTACATGGCTGTCTGCACTTCTCGCAACTATAGGTAACCTCACCGTGGCCCCAGCTAATGGCAGCAACTCGGGGATAGACGGTGATCCTCCCCGGCCTACTGCGGTTGTCGCATCTGATCAACCATTGGCGGCACATCTTTCTCCATGATTCGCGCCGATCCGTTTCCTCGAGTCATTTAATTCCGTCCAGAGGCTCCATCCTGCCACTTGCAATCAGGTCAGGGTGGGATAAGTCAAGCATAGCCAAAGACTACCTCAAATCGAAAAACACACACACACACCATTACATAGCCAAGCTTTGCAAAAGACAAACAATACAGCGCCTGGAGAGTTCAGCTCTCTCCTATCGAGACTCTGCCCATCATCGCCATATTCGCCCAAGTAGGCCCGTATGCAAGGCCGTCCATCCCCATACCAATTCGGCCCTTTCCATAACATACCAAGCCGGGGCCCTGGCTCTCCCCGCGCCATGCAGCTCCGAGCTTCTTTGCGCCTCCAAATTTCCATGAGATCGCACCTTTGACACCAGACCCATTGCTTCTTATGCCAGCTTTGCTCTCGACTTGCAGCAACTTGACTGGTGGGCTTCTCATCAAGAATGTTCATGTTGTGTTGCATTTGCGCTTGCTTGGCACATTGTGATGCAAAGGCTGCCGTCTTTCCGCTCTCCGGATCTGCCCCCTGCTCCCTGCTCCCCCAACCAAGAAAAAGGCACCTTCAACAGGGACAGGCCTATGTAGCCAGTCACGTAAAATGAGCATCGAAGCCGTGGTAATATCCACTCTCAATGGCAACTTTTGTCTTGTCACTCCCCTGCTTGTGGGGAGAGGGGGAGGAGGAGGAGGAGGAGGGAAAAAAGCAAGGCGTCACAAGGTATTACAGAGTGAACTTTGTGTTGTGCTTGGCCTACATATTGCTGATGGGTATTATTGGAACCTTACTGTACACACACACCAGACACAAAAAGCTCCCTGGCAAACCCCAGATGATGCAAAGCTGTTTAGCGCCGCGGCATTATTACTTGCTTGGCCGAGGCACTGGCAATTCTCCTTCTTTGTCTTGCTGGAAAATGAGGGTTGGCAGCGGGTAAATGCCGCGACTCCCCGGTCATTAGGGCTGTCTGGACGGGGAGGACTTCAGGCGTGGGCTCCAGTACCTAGGCCATGAGCTTTTGTCTACGAGCGAACAGTTGATGATAGTACGGGCTTTTTATGAGAGTATTGAGGGTTTAAAAGAGACCTTTCACATGTGTATAACGTATATATAAGATATGTAGTCATTGCTGGGATAAACGGTCAGCACAACACAGGTAAGAACTCTACCTCAACCCTCATCCTGCCACAAGTCCCGACGTCTCGGGATGGCTCGAATGCGGGGAGATGCGGAGCCGAAGAACGCGCAAAAAGAAAATCTGCGCGTCTCTCCGCACTGACAGGGTTGTGACACGGCCATTGTCGAAGAGGGCGGCCGACTGTGGGGAAGAGGGCAGAAAGAGCCGAGACCGTTGGCACCTAATCACAGTAGCTTATTCCCTGTTCAACCCGTCAAGGCCGAGCAGAGGTTCTTTTCCTGATGATGGTATTTATTTTGTTTTGTTTCCTGGCTTGAGAGCTTGAGTCAACGTCAGGTACCTGGTAAGAGAGACTGAGAGGGTTGTAATACAGAGAGACGGCTGGACGGCATACACACGCGGACTTGTGCATTGTGCAGCATGATTTCCTTTCTGTCTCACCATGACACTCAGACGGTCCCGGCAATTAAACCGTCATACGGTTGCAGCACCTTGTGAGCCCTAGGCATAAAGGATCGAGCCGCCTCCCTGTCAACTGCAGAGGTGCCGGCCCACCAGCCAGAGCCAGGGGAACTTCCTAATTAGGCAATTCGATAAATGTGGCCCAGTCCCAAGGTGCAGAGACTACGACACAGAAGAGCACTACTGTAATCAAAAGGTTACTGTACAGGGGGGGGATTAACAGACAAGACAAGACATTTGCATGCATCCCGTGCTACCTTGTACGAGTAAAGTGCTATGGAGCTCGATCATGTATGTCCCTTGAGGGTTTACCCGGCGGGTGTTTTCCATGTCCACCTATCTGCTGTTTTATCTGCTGTTATTATCCTCTCTATATCTTCAGAGGAGGGATTCCTGGAAGTCATGGGCCTTTGTGATCTCCACACCGAGGAAGTGTTCAGGGGCTGGGATTTTGTGAGAGCTAAACCCCACGTCTCTCTGGTCTGTGCGACTCATGATCTCGGGACTTGGATGAGCTTGACTGGGGTAAAGGAAACCCCCATGCCGTTAGCTTTACGAGACATTGATAGAGTTGAGAACAAGGACACAGTCTTGTAGAAAGGATCAACAGGAACAGGGCAATACAAGACAGATGGGAGGATCCCCGTTGCAACTCCATCTTACACGAGTTTTCAGCTATCCTCATTGATGGAAATCCCGCGACGGCAACTCATTGCGAGGGCACTTGCAACTTCTTCGACAGCTTTGACGCCTTGCTCGTTCGGTCCGATGCTGAAGTGCCTTGGAAGCCAATGGTCGGCTCCCCCCCTGGTCTAGTCAAAGGGGGTAAATCCCACGAGATTGATCGGAACTATCGGCGAAGTGGATAGCCATGCCTAAGAGACATACTACCACCCACCTACATACATGACAGGCTTGGCTTACTCTTCTTCCCAGCTCATGCGTGCTTTGCAGCAGCAGCTCTGCGGCCTTTGTATCTTGAGCACGTTTTGCTATGTCTAAGCCCGGCAGCGTGAGAGCCGAACTGGAGGCACCCTCCCTGTCGCAATCTTGTTCACGATGGCCCCCAGTACCGCCGAGAAGAGGGCAGCAGCACATGCCTGATTACCGCCGGGGTTGGACCTAGATCGGAGCGAGATTCCGCTGTTGTGTAGGTGGGCACATGTTTGCAAGCAAGCAAGGGGGGGGGACAATGCTGCAAAAAGAGACCAGCATCGTCGTCTAATGACGCAATGAACCTATCCAAAGCCATTCCTTCGTTGACACAGACGGGGGCAGAGAAGAAGGATTGAGATATAAGGAGGCGTGTTCCTCCGTCCCTCTCCCCTTGGCGATCTCCTGTCCCTCCAGGTGTGGCCAAGCACAGCACCCTTGTGTGTTCAGCAACTCGAGCTTCGAAAAAAAGGATGCTGGCCTCTCTTGTGAACCTCGTCATCGCCTCGGCGCTTGGCGTTGCGGCTCTGCCCAATGGCGCAAAGCTCAGCAACATTGCCGGACGCGGTCTGTTCGCCCCGATCTCGACGAGCAACCCGGCCGGCATCTCGGGCGGCACCACGGCCACCGGCGCCGATGGAGCGCCCGTGAGCTCGTTTTTCGCAGGCCTGAAGCCTCCGGTACGAACAGACTGACTTACGCGATCCTCACAGTCTTCCATGTGAGGTAACAGAAGAGAGAGAGATGCTGATGAGTTGAACGATATCATTATATAGTTCCCGACCAACTCCTGGTGGGCCTCGTACGCCGCCACGCCCGGCAACGGCACCGCCTCGGGCCCCTTTCCCTACGAGTCGCAGCTCGACGGCCTGGGCATCAACTTTGGCGTGAGCAACAGCCGCCAGTTCGACGGCACGTCCATCAAGCAGCCGACGCAGAACGACTGGCGCGCGGGCTTCGCCGAGCACTCGGGCGCCTTTGCCAACCACAAGGCGACGGCCTTTGACACGCACTCGGTCACGGTGCAGTACTTCCAGGGCGGCGCGAGCATGACCTCGCCGCTGATTCCCGGATCGCCGTACATTACGCTGCAGTACCAGGCTGCCACGCCGCTGCTGACGTCGAGGAACGGGGGCATTGCGTCGTTTAACGGACAGAATCTCTCGAATGGACAGAGTGGTGAGTTGCAATCCATGTTTTGCTGATACTAATATGGGCATGGGCATGATAGGAAACTGCCAAGTTCCACCCGTATATATGTGTATATATATATATATATATATGTACTCAAGGATTGACTAACACGCTGAACCCCCCTAGTCACTGCTACTGGCACCTCGTTCACCGTCGTCGACACCACCGGCACCACCTACGTGATCTACGCCCTCTCGTCCATCTCCCTGACTGCCACGGCCACCAACAGCGCCCAGGGCACTATCAAGGCCACCGGCACGTACAACGGCGTGCTCCGCCTCGTCAGGCTCACCCAGGCCAGCCACAAGGCGCTCCTCGACCAGCACTACACCGTCTACCCCACGGGCGTCGGCCTCGACTACAGCTTCACCACCACCACCGGCACGCTCATCTTCAACTACAACACCGTGGGCGACGGCAGCCAGCTGCTGATGCTGACCTGGCCGCACCACCGTCTGTCTCTGCAGGGCGCCAACCAGCCGGCCACTTCGTCCCTGGGCTACCTCACCACCAAGGTCAGAGAATTGCATCATCGGATTTGATTCTTCTCAAGTTGCAAGAAGAGGGAAGCTGACAGGTGATATGTAACACAGGGATGGATGTACCCCATCATCGGCAACCAGTGGAAGCTCCTGTACCAGCTGAGCAGCATCACCTGGAACCCTCCTCGCGCGCTCGACTCCTCGTGCAGCTCGGCCGTCATCCAGGGTCTCCAGTACGAGATTGGTCTGCTCGCGAATTCTACTCCTCCTGTGCCCAACGAGTTTTACTACTGGGGAGGCAGCCTCGCCGCTCAGGCTCGTCTTGCCCTCATTGCGTAACGCTCTCTCTCTCTCCCTCTCCTATCTCTTCTGTTTTCTCATCCCGCTGACCTGCTCCTCAGCGAGGCTGTCGGCCGCACCGACCTCATCCCCACGGTGACAAACTACCTCAAGACCAGCTTCCAGAACTGGTTCACGCCCAGCACCGGCGCGTCTCCCGCGTACGAAACCTCTTGGGGCGGCGTCATCGACAAGGCCGGCGCCACCAACTCGGGCATCGACTTTGGCAACGGCTACTACAACGACCACCACTTCCACTACGGCTACTTTTTGTACGTGGCCGCCGTCATTGCCAAGTACGACGCCAACTGGCTGGCGCAGCATAAGGACTTTATCAACTGGTTTGCCCGGTAAGACGTTTCGTCCCCTTCCCCCCCTGAAGCATACTACCCATACTTCCAGTTCTGTTGCGTATTGCAGTTCTGGCTAACCAGAGCAAAACAGAGACATCATCAACCCGTCGCCCAACGACCCCTACTTCCCCGTCACCCGCTGCCGCGACTGGTTCGCCGGCCACTCGTGGGCCTCGGGCATCGCCAACGGGGCCGGCAGCCGAGACCAGGAGTCGACCGGCGAGGCCGTCAACGGCTACTACGGCGCGCTGCTCTGGGCCACGGTCGCGCTGTCGCAGGACTACGTCAACTACGCCCGGCTGCTCGTCGCCACGGAGCAGCAGGGCGCCCAGGTCTACTGGCACCTGTACCCGCAGCAGAGCCAGACAGACCCCAACAACCCGTACCCGGAGCCGGCGGTGCGCAACCTGGTGACCATGGGCAACGTCGAGGACTGGCAGTCGGGCGCCTGGCTGTTCTGGGGCAACCAGAAGAGCGAGATTGCGGCCATCCAGATGCTGCCCGTGACGCCCATCAACGAGGTGCTGTACGACGCCCAGTGGGTCAACAATGTGTGGTCGTATGCCCAGAACGAGATTGTCGACCCGTCGATTGCCGATGACTGGTGAGTTGCTTTGTTCCCTGAGACAGCCCGCCAGACTTGATATATATATATATATGTACTGACCGCTCCATCGTACATAGGCGCTCCGTCATGATTGCGGCCTACTCCAACGCCAACCCTCAGACTGCTGCCGCCTGGAGCGCCAACCTGACCACCTGGGGTAAGCCATCAGTCTTATAGATGAAGCTGATATCAAGTCAGTCCGTTCCCCAGTGCTAACTGTGTTACAAGGCTCCGGAAACACCTTCTCCAACGAGCTCTTCTTCATCGGCACCCGGCCCAACCCCAGCGGCCAGCCCATCTGCGGCTCCAACTTCCCGCAGAACCCGTACGGCAACTTCAAGATCCAGTCGGCCACGACGGGCCAGTGGGTCGTCGCGTCGACGGCGTCGTCCAACCTCGTGGCCTCGGGCTCGCAGGCCAGCGCCGGCGTCTTCATCAGCTCGTACACGCCCAACGCGGGCAACCTCAAGCTGACGAGCAACAACCAGTTCGTGACGGCGGACCAGTCGGGCAACTTTGCGCTGCAGGCGGCCCGCGCCACGGCCTCGTCCTGGGAGGTGTTTACCATCCGCCAAAAGGTCGGCGCCGCGGCGGGCGTGTACACGATCAAGGCTGGGAGCAACGGCAAGTGGGTGACGCTCGCGTCGGACGGGTCGTTGATCAACAATGGGGCGACGGAGGCTTCGGCTGCTGGGTTCAAGTTTGTCCAGTCGTAAGGGGGGGAGACTGAAGATGAGGAAGGGTTTGATCATCGAGTGTGTACAAGGGGGTGAGGTTGGTGTATATATGTGTATATATGTGCGGACTGATATATATGAGCCTTGACTAGCACAACAAATGTATCAAATGCATGATTCTGTCCTTTCGATTTCGTATAATAGTAACGGACTGTTAACAAGTGTAGACATGAGATAGAGTATCTCTACCTTATGCAGTCCATCTTGTAAGCTGCAGACATGCATTGAGGCGGATATTGACACCAATTACCCCATCCCGGAATTCAACTTACATGTTTGATATACAGACAATCAGGTCGTATCATCAAGGAGAAAATAGTGAAGAAGCATCTAGAATTGACACATAGCTACATAGCAAGATTTTATATCAAATGCAACAATACCTTCAATACAAAGTGATGTCCTGTTGCACTTTGCTGGGAATAGTACCTAAGGTAGCTAGTATTACTGTAGCCAACCGCGATAGGTGGTGACCTTTGTATGTACGTCCTCACCGACCACCGGAGCAATTGCACCACCAGGACGTAATGAAACAACAGGTATGATGATATCCTTTGATGTGTAACCGTTGGAATGGCAAGTTGCCACCCGGGTGGCTCTTGGCTGACTGTCAATCATGCCCGTGCAGGCTGGAGTGTATGACGTCTTGCTCACATCAAAGTTCAACACAATCTTTATATAAACCTCAGCAGCACCTCAACAGCTCTGGATACTTTAACAATTAAGATCAAAACAACTTTGGCGATTCTTTTCGACCAATTAGCAAACTATTCACTTGACTTTACAGAAACAATCATCACCATGGCTAGCACTACAGCTCTCAAGGGACAGGCTCTCTTTGACCTCTCCGGCAAGGTCGCCCTCGTCACAGGTTCGTCTTTGCTCACTTACTCTTCCAAAAGATCTATATCTGACAGTTCGCAGGAGGAGGCTCTGGAATTGGTCTGATGGCCGCCCAGGCCCTGGCCGCCAACGGCGCAAAGGTCTACATCTGCGGCCGCACAAAGGAAAAGCTCGACAAGGCCGCCTCAACCCACGGCTCCAACGCCCCCGGCGAAATCATCCCCATCCAGGCCGACATCAACTCGAAAGAGGGCATCAAGTCGCTCGTTGACGAGCTGCAGAAGCGCGAAAAGTGCCTGTGCATCCTCGTCAACAATGCCGGCATCAGCGGCGAGACGTTCAGCGTTGCCGAGGCCAACTCGGCCGAGGAGCTCAAGAAGGAGCTCTTTGACAACGTCAAGGCGACGTTTGACGACTGGCTGAGCGTGTACCGGACAAACGTCACGGCCGTCTACTTCACAACGGTCGCCCTGCTGCCGCTGCTGCAAAAGTCGACGGAGACGCACGCCGGCTGGTCGGCCACGGTCATCAACATCAGCTCCATCTCGGGCCTGGTCAAGACCAGCCAGCACCACTTCAGCTACAACGCGTCCAAGGGCGCGGCGGAGCACCTGACGCGCATGATGGCGGCCGACTTCAGCGCCGCCGGCCTCAAGATTCGCATCAACAGCATCGCCCCGGGCGTCTTCCCCAGCGAGATGACGACGGAGGGCAGCGACGAGGGCCAGAAGAGCAAGATTGACAAGAGCCAGTACGAGGGCAAGATTCCCGCGAACCGGCCAGGCAAGGACGAGGACATGGCGCAGGCGGTGCTGTTTTTGGCGAGCAACCAGTTTGTGAATGGGCAGAGGGTGGTGGTTGATGGAGGACATACGCTTGCTGCGGGATTGTAGATTTGATGATCTGTATTTTAATGACTGAATGACCCAATTGAACGTACTATCACCACTCATTGTGCGATTTTCTGTGTCAAAAGCTTCACATTTCATCGATATTCTACAGAGCGATGGCTCGAATTCAGTCTGCCTGATGTGCAGTTCCTGTGTCATTCTCACTCTACTCATTGGTTGTGAATACGACAAGTTTACTTGGACTGGATTGTATCTGATGCACGAATCACATGCCAAGTCTCCATTGATGCTGTTCATTTATTGAGCTCAATTCCCGGTACTAACAATTTCAAACAGATCTCTCCAGAATAGAGCCATAGAGAGTATCTCTTAACACAAAATTGAACATCAATTGACGCGACCGCGCGCAATAGCTCAGGCATTAGCAATAGCTCAGCCACAGCAGCTCTCCCAAGCTCACGCCCATTGAGCCTCATCTCATCTCATCTCACTCATCTTAGCGTCATCACCGGAGCTTTACCTCAGCTTTCGTCTCATGAAACAAGGCATCACTTCACCTTCAAGGTGCTTGTAAAACTCTGTATGTAAGTAAATCCATCCTTCTGTCTTCATGGTATTACTGCAGTGGGGCAAAACAAGCAATTGAAGCATCATCGACGTCCGCCCGCTTGCCAAGATTGATGTCATGCCTATCCAACCACCAAGAAAAAGATCCAGGCGAGTGACATCACGAAAACGCAACCTTGTCAGCCAGATTCACATAACAATGGAGATACACCAAAAAGAAGGAAACAGCTCTCGCACGTGCAACCGCCTGCCTTGTTTCAATCCCAATTGATAAGAAAACACAATAAAAGTCATGATTAGTAGTACTGCTGCTCAATCTTCTCTCAAACGCCTCCTTCTTCTTCCCACTTCAACCCTTCAATTCCAGTGCACAAGCAGCATCCGTCTTGCACGCAATTACTACTTCCCTGCCACGAGATTCAACAACACCAAATTATCGAGAAACACGACCAGATTCTTCACCATGTCGCGCAGCGAATCTGGAAGCTTCAAGCCCGTTGAGGAGCCTCAGGCGCAGGATCTTCCTGGGTAAGTCCACCTTACCGTGCGCAGCTTTTGCTTCTTTAAGAGGGGAATACTTGACTGACAGCATATATATATACGGCAACAGCTTGGAGAAGAACATGAAGCCATCTAGCGAAGCAACCGCTCTCGAGGGCAAGGGCGGCCACCAGGAATACATTGCCGCCGGCAAGCTCAAGGGCAACAAGGCCCTCATCACAGGCGGAGAGTACGCACGCACCCGCTCACCAGCCCATTCCTCATCAAATCTATTTTAAGCAAAGAAGAATGAAAAAAAAAAAACATATCACTGACCAAAGGTGTGTATATTATCCTGCAGCTCCGGCATAGGCCGCTCCGTCGCCGTCCTCTTCGCCCGCGAAGGCTCCGACGTAACCATCGTCTACCTCCCCGAAGAGCAGCCCGACGCCGAGGAGACCAAGAAACTCGTCGAAAGGGAAGGCCGCAAGTGCCTCCTCATCCCGGGCAACCTCATGGACAACGAGACGTGCCGCAAGGCCGTCGAGCAGCACATGCAGACCTTTGGCGCGCTGCACGTGCTCGTCAACAATGCCTCGAAGCAGGTCATGTGCGAGGACATTGCAAAGATTAACCTGGACGACGTGGAGAGCACGTTTAGGAGCAACATCCTGCAGATGTTTGCCATGACCAAATATGCGGTGCCGCATATGGAAAAGGGTGGCTCGTAAGTGATCCCTCTCCCCGTCATACTATCTCTCTCCCCCCCTGCTTCTTCATGATATACAGACGTTTGAACATCTGATGGATGGTAACTGAACTGACATGTAAAAAAACACAGCATCATCAACACAACCTCCACCGTCGCCTTCCGCGGCACAGCCCACATGGTCGACTACGCAGCCACAAAGGGCGCCATCACCTCCTTCACCCAGTCCCTCGCCAAGCAGCTCATGCCAAAGGGCATCCGCGTCAACGCCGTCGCTCCCGGTCCCGTCCACACGCCTCTCCAGCCGGCCTCGCGCCCGCCCGAGCAGATGGAAGGCTTTGGCAAGAAGTCGGGCATTGGACGGCCGGGCCAGCCCAGCGAGATTGCGCCCAGCTTCATCTTTTTGGCGTCAAAGGATGCCGAGCTGTTCTATGGACAGGTGTTGCACGCGTATCCCCTGGGTGATTAGATCTGGGAGAGTGAGCTGGGATGGTGAGTGTCATGACTTGATGGGACATGTCTGTATGAGTATGGGAAAAGCAAATCGTAAATATGAGTTTATTCATCTGGTCATCAAAATTAAAAAGGACACATTAGCAAGCTAGTATTGTACACATGAACCACCCCTGAAAAACTCCGTGATGGCTTAAAGCAGCCCAAAATAGTAACCGACACATCAACGGCATCTCATCGTTAGTAAAACATGGAAAGCAGACTACGAGCATCATCATCATCATCAAGTCTAGACCGTTTACATCTGGACGCGGAAGAGATAGCGCAGCTTCACCTGCGCAACGTCGTAGCAGATAAACTCGTTATACTGCAGATATGCGCCGTCCACATTCGTCGCACACGGCTTTTCGTTGATATCGGGCTGTCATCACGTCAGTTACACGCTTCCATTACAGACAAAGACAACAATGGAAAGATTTTTTTTTTTAAAAGAAGAAATAAAGAAGAAAAAAAAGAAAAAAAGAGAGAAAAAAAGAAAAAGAAAAAACTCACCATTTGGATGCCCTTGAGGCTCTCGTGCACCACCCCGGCGTCCATCCACTTGGGCGGCGCCGTCATGCCCATGCCCCAGGTACTCTCCATGCCGCCCTTCTTGGCACTGCTGCCGGCGTCGTAGCTCGCATTCGTCAGCTGCTGCATGGGATCGCCCAGCTTGGCCTCGCACAGCAGCAGGAGGGCCTGGCCGCCGGAGATGTACGAGCAGCAGTAGTTGGCCGACTTGGACGACATGTCGGCGAGGTAGATACCCTTGCCAAACATGTATCCCGAGACGGGCGCTTCCGGGGGCGCGATGCGCAATCCCTGGCTGAGGATGCCGCCAAAGTTGGTCGCGCGCGAGCCGTGCCAGAGGAGGCGCCGGTTCTCGCCAATCTTGCTCTTCTCGACGTAGTCGTCGAAGCGCATGTTTTCCCCTTGCCGCTCGATGCGGAAAATCTCCTGGACCTTGTAGTTGTGGCCGTGGGTTTCGCCGCGGGAGCCGTGGAGGTAGGCCTCGAGGTACTCAAACTCGCTGCTGCCGTGGTCGAGGACGGTCATTTCGTTGAGGCCCAGGCTCTGGAACTGCTTGTCGAGGGGGTGGATGTTGTCTGTCGACTTGCGGTCGAGCTTCATGATGTCCGCGGCGTCCTTCATGTCGGACAAGCTCTCCAACAGCTCAATCTCCTTCTTGAGCATGACGTTGTCCCTGATGACGGGGGGGCGGTTGCGGCCAAAGGCGTGGGGGATGATGGAGTAGTACATGTTGGAGAGCATCTCGGTGGCCCGGGCCACGGTCGTGTTCCACCTGCTCGCTGCCAGGCTGGCGTCGTCCATCAACGCCGCGAGGTCCTTGAGCTGCTGGAAACCGCGCGTAATGGTGGCCTTGCTGAGTTTTCCCAGGGGGAGCTTGTTCGCGTCGTAGTTCAGGGCAGTCATAGTGGCCTGGAAGTACTGCTGGTTGAAGATGAGCTCCATGAGGGACTTGACCTCGAGCGGAAGAGTGCACTCCGCGGGCTTGACCTCTTCTTCGTCGTCGTTCTCCTTCTTGACGGCCTTGTCATCGGCCTCGTCGTCTTCGTCGTCCGAGTCTGGATTGTAGCTCCGCTCGACAAAGGCGTACTTGCCCGGCTTCGGGTTGTCGCCCCTGTTCTCCCAGGCCAGGCCAGACTTGTCCTTGAACTTCTTTTCGAAGTTCTTGATTGCATCTGCGGCGGTGCCGTTGCCGAGGATGGCGCTCTGGCCGACTTCTCCGACGCGGCCCCAGCGTGTCCAAGTCTTGTACTGCTTTGACTTGGCGTCGTATAAGACCTGGGCAGCCTGGCATCAATACTGGGCCGCAAACCAAAGGCAAACCGGGAAAGAGCGCAACTCACCTGGATGCGGTAAAACTTGTTGTTGTTGGCGGATGCGTTGGTCTGGTTGAGAGAAGCATCGTATATCAGCCCGGTATCGGGGTCGATGTGCACCTGGTTGTAGAGGAGCGGGCAGTGCTCGTCCACCGGGATGGCTGCATCCTTCTTCTTGATGAACTGGCCCTCGGCGACCTGCTTCTCTTCTCTGGTCTCGGGTTCGGGCGCAGCGTCTGCCTTTGCCTTGGTCTTTGCCCCTTGGGGCTTGGGGTTGGAGGTGTCGATCTTGACTCTTTTGCGCTGGGGCTCTTCATCTTCATCGCTCATCGACTCCACGAGACGCCGCTTCTTGCTATTGACTTGTGGAGCGGCAGCTTTAGGTCTTCCCCAGACATACGGCTGAGGATCGACTGCCTTGTTCAGCTTCTCCGCCTCCTGAATCCACTCCACGCTGACGATGGGCAAGTCCTTGGCCTTGGCAGCCGCGACCTTTGCCGAGTCGTTGTTGTAATCGTCCTCGGAGCAGACGACGTGGGTGGTGGTTTTGGCGACGCTCTTGGTGACGCTGCCGCCCAGGGAGCGGATGAGCTGCTCGAGAGAGGCGTGGGTGTGCTTGGAGGCGTCGAACTTGCCGCTGATGGCGATGACGCAGCCGTCCAGCGGCGGGACTGTGGGAGCAGCTGGAGGAGGAGGAGCAGCAGCAGCAGCAGCAGCAGCAGCAGCTCTTCTTCGAGGGGGCATGGTGGGAGGGTCTGTGATGGTGGAGATTGGGAGAGGTGGAGGACGATGGGTAGAATGGGAGGTGAAAGGAGAGAGAGAGAGGCACGCGTTACTAATGTGTCTCCTGGCTACCTTAGCTGTCTGTAGGTAGGTGTAGCGTCGTTGGCCGTGACACCTGAGCTTGAGGGGATGGAAGAGAGATGAATGGTTGCTTCAGGACAGGACAACACTTGTCAATTGAATGCGATACAGAAGAGTCGGGGGTAAGAACTCAATTGATTGCGTCGTCAACGATGATGGAACAGAATACAGAGAAAGAAAAGAGAACAGCTCGATGGTCAAGACAAGCAACGGCCTCTATTAATACTCCTTTCCTCCCCAAGCTGGGCGGGCAGTCCAGCTCAGCTCAGCTCGCATCGGGTCACATCCATCTCCCCAGAGCTTCAAAAATGCCCCGGAGCTGCCTAGCTTTCAGTGGAGCTCAGCTGCTGCAGCCCACTAAAAGCCGCTGGAAGTTCGGGGGACCCCTGGCGCCAATTTTCCGTTCCAGGCCCGGTTTCAGGCACCAGCGCGCCAAGAAAGATCATTGAAGGCTGGTGGCTGGTTGCGCGAGATGGACGCGGCGTCACGTGGTTTGGAGGGGGGAGTCGTTGAGTGGATTTGCTGCCTGGATTTTATGGGGATGTTGAGGATGACTAACGACTGTGTGTCCTTTGATTTGAAGCTATCACCAAGTCGTACGAGGTCTGGCTCAATGGAAGGTACATGTGTGTCTCACAGACATTGGAAAAAGTGTTGATTTGACACTTGGATCCTCGTGCAACCCAACGTACATTTAACCATGGCTTGCTCGTATTCATTGCCTCTCATCATTGTAAATGTACGTCGCCCATGAGTACAGGTGATTTGCTTTACAACAAAGTACACAAACTTCAAAAACACCACGAGAAGCATCACCACCCCAACCTCAACCACCATCTTCGCCATCAATAGTCACCAGCATCACCCCTCCGTACACCGATCCGCCTTTTTAATCCCATAATTACACCACCTCCTCTCCGGCCCGCCAGCGCAGCACCGCACCGCGCTCGCCTGCCGATTCCACTCGACCCTGCTGTTCTTGCTGTTGGCGCAGATGGTCTTTGTCCAGTGGCTTCTCCCCGTGAACATGGCTGTGTGTTCGCCGCTGCAGTCGTAGTTCCTTCAAGACGTTTTTGTTAGTGACTTGATGCTTTTCATAGAGCAGAGACTCGTTGGGAAGATGATAATTGTAGGGTAGGTAAGATTGGAGTTGGAAAGAGGTGTTGGAAGCAGTACATGTAGGTAGGACTCACTGGAACAGCATACACCTCCCATCTTGCGCCCCGACAGTATTCAAATGCGCCCTCATCGGGCCATCAAGCATACTCAAGTCATCTTAAACAACACATGTCAGCAACAAGCCTCAAGTGCCCCAGAACTGACCAAAAGAGAAAACAAAAACATAAAGAATTCAAAGTGGTAAAATAAAACTTACAGCACCGCCCATGCTTGAGCGGTGCCCTCTGACACCCAACCGCGCCCTTCCGACACCACGAAAACACCACATCGTTTATCGGCGCAGGCTCGCCCGGGAGCCAGTGCACCTCGTCGCCCTTTGTGTCGTTGCCCCAATGGCCCGGGACATGGAGACTCGGCAGGTCGGCTTCGGAGGGGCGGAGGGCGAGGAGGGAGCTTGCGGAGAGGAGCATGACGAGGAGGAGGACGTTGAAGAATGACATTGTTAACGAGAATTTGTGCTTCTTATCGTCGAAACTTGTCTCGATCTTGAGCTTGTCTTATGATAGAAAAGAAGGAGGAGGAGAGAGATGGCATAGATGGGAGGACCGTGGGGTTGAACAATACCTACCTACCTACGCAACAGAAGCACATATGGTATGCAAATGGAAAACGACAACCACCGGCTTCATCGGCAGCTTCAGAGCCATTCTATTGCCATTTGAGCTAGAATATAAGCTTAATATCTTGACAGATCTATACACAACCCCTCTCGCCAGGATCGATGCGGTAGATAATTCACCGAGATGTAAGCCACACAAGACACCAGCACAAAACATGTGGCTGATTTCTTGCCATTGCAGAGAGATAATTCGCACACGAACTCTTTTGTCAAAAAGCCACAGAGAATTACGCCTCTCGCGGACCGATTCCAAGGTCAAGCCATGCCGGAAAGCCGTACAAGCAGACCTCACATACATCGTTTTGATAGAGCATATATGCTTGCTCGCCGAGTAGAAATCAAACAGACTGACCCATCTTGCTCCCAGATTGAAGGAAATAATTGATAAAAGTGTGAAAGAAAAGGCTCGCGTCTATTACGCCACCAGACGCCCCCTAATGTAGTTCTTCCATGAGCCAATGCGGGAGAGGAAAAAAATATCAGAAAAGGAGACGCAGGAAAAAGCCACATTGAGCAATCAGCCAGGCTCTTTTCAGCATTCTTCAAGTAATGTCCATTGATTATCCTCGCTTCATGATCATCACTTTATAAAAAGGAAAAAAAGACTCCAAATCCCTCCAGATCAAGAAAGAGGAGCCCTTTGTTACCAGACTCAAACAAGTTGTTCTAAATCAAACTGGACCAATAGTTGTGGGCGTCGCCATCGCTCTCGTTTTCATCCTCATCCACATCCATGTCTGATTCCTGCTTTACTACAACAATGTTAGCCATATGGACGAATGAAGAAAAAAAAAAAGAGGAGAGGATCCAGCAAGCACGCCACTCTGGCAGCCGAGGTATCCAAAGAAATCACTTACGTAGTATGGCCCGAGGCGTGTACAATCTAGGAATCATTTCGTGGGACACAAAATGCCTCCAGTCCGAGCCCGTATATTCCAACACGGTAGTCGTGCTCACTTCGCCCTTCATCACCGCCCTGTCGCGCGTGCTGGCTTCGGGCTTGAAATCAACGGCCCCCGCGACTGCCTCTTTGCCAATGGGGCGCAGGGTCTGATGGAGGTTGCCCAGCTTAATGTGCCGCAGGTTGAGGTTGGGCATCTCCAGCATCTTCCGCAGGAGCACAGTGTACAAGGTAGGCCCGGTTTCCGCCAGGGCTTCGTCGTTGGCCTTGTCCTCAAACGAGAGATGGACCCTCCACAATTCGAGATTCTCGAGCGTGTCGGCAAACCTGGCAACCACACGCACAAGATCCTCAACGGTAGTGGCCGTCATTCCCAGGCTGAGGGTTTTCAATCGCGCGAGCTCTGCGTAAGGAGGAACAAGCGCGCTGTTTTCTTCTTCTTCTTCTTCTTCTTCTTCTCCGTCTGCCACCGGTGGCGATAAGGCCTCTGTCTGAGGCTTCGTCGCGAGCCAGTCAAACAGGTGATGCAGAGCGTTACGGCCGCCGTTGGCAATGTAGTCGCGCTTTCCGTTGATGCGCAGCTCCTCCAGGTTCTCGCATAATCTCAAGAACTTGGCCGCGTTGACATGGTGCCAGGCTTCTGACGTTTGACTTGTCGTGGAAAAGGGGTCCCAAGCCATGTCAAGGCAAATGTGCAGCCTCTTGAGCCGTCCGAGAACAGGAGCGACGGCGGCTTCGAAATCAGGATGGATGTAGAACGCAGAGTCGAATAGAAAATGCCCGCGCCTCTCCATCATTTCAATGGCTGTTGGCCTTGCTTGTGCCATGGCTAGCGCATGGACAACGGCCTTGAACATGCGAGTGGCATTCTCCGAGAGCCCGATGTCTTTCCAGCCGGGCCCGTGGCGAGGTCTGGGGCGCATCCCGGTTTCCATGTGCATGGTGTTGGTGCCGTAGCTCAGCCAGTGGCGGTAGCGGCCATCTCGAGATCTTCTGTCGGAGTTGAAGTCGCGAACCACGCAAGTCTCGAGGTTGGGGAGGCGGGAAAAGGCCTCGGCGAGATACTTTGGGACCAGCCCCAGCGTCCAGAGCGTCTCCTGCTCGGCCAAGCGCAGCTGGAGCAAGCGGAGGGACTTCATTGCCGCCACCCCCCTTGACGCATACATGGCCATCGGCTCGACCTCATCGAGACCCAAGTGTACTTGGCGCAAGCATCCCGCGAGACGGCTCTTGGAGATGTCCCTGAGGGCCTTGAGGCTGAACTCCGAGACCATGAACTGCTTCCGCGTGAAGAACTCGGACGCGAACTTGGAGAAGAGAGCATGTTCGACGGCCTTGCTCGTCAGGCGGAGCTTGCAGTACTCGGTCGTGGTGAGATGCCTTGTTATTCTGTCGAGAATCTCCGGAGGGATCTTGACGAGACCGCAGGTCTGGGTGATTTCACCGGGAGACAAAGACATGGTGCCCCTGTAGGTGCGATTGGAAGAGAAGAAGTATATGTAGATATGGAGAGGGATCTGGGTGGTTTGAGGGGAGATGAAGGTGAAGCTGTTGCCGTGGGTGCCTCAGCCGTAGAGGGTAGGAGGAGGGTACATCGATAGGTAGGTATACAAGTAGGTGGTGAGACTGGTAGGGCTGAGTGAATGGAGAGGCAGACAACAGCTGTTGAGCCAAGCAAAGTGGAACTGAGAGTGATGGGTGTTGAAGGAGAAGAAGAAGAAGATGATGGTGATGATGATGATGGTGATGATGATGATGAGCAGAGAAGAGAGAGAATAACTGAACGATGATAGAAAAAAAAAGAGAAGAGGAGAGGACTGGATGAATGAATGCAATGGACCTGTTTGTTTATATATCCCGTCTGGCCCTTCTGGCTCTCCAGGCTCTCTTCAGGCTCTCTTCAGGCCCTCCAGGCCCTTGGACGCCTCCCGCAGCAGCCCCCCCAGGTCCCCCCCCTGCCAGCTGAATCGGGATCCTGCCGCCTGCTGCCTGCCGCCCAGCTCCAGTATCCACCACACGCCGTCGCTGATTGGCCAATTGCCCCATTGGAGCCTGCGCCTCATGCACCTAACCCCGGTATGCATCAAAGCAAACAATTCAACATCTCAGCTCGGAGACCTTTGAGCATCAATGATTAGTTGGGACACATGCAGGACCAGAGAATGGACACTCGTGCATCTAATCATCCTCATTTTCAGTGCATTTCTCGTCCCCTCTTCTAAAAGCCAGTGCAAAAGCTACATAACGTGCTGTCCAGGATTTTTTTGGGGGGGGGAGGGTCAACTCGTGGTATATCCTCCGCCACAACTGACCTCGCGTCTCCAAGCCCAAGCCCAACGTCCTCCCTCCTCACACACTCGGAACCAAAGCAGAAAAACAAAAACAAGAAAGCAAAAGCCAAAAGATCGTGGGTGTCCGTCTATCTAAAGTACTGAAAGGCAGGCGTTGCACATGATTTAAAAATGTGATATAAATGGTATAAAGTGAACCAAAGCCCGTGTTTTTCGCGCCCGTCATTGATGGTATCATAAAATCAGAGGAGCCAGCCAGCTGGCCCGCTATTCCCTCATGTTCTATACCGGCCGCGGTGGAACCAAGATGAAGGAGGGTAAAGAAAAGGTATCATCTTTTTTTGTCGCTTGGTACATGATCCAGAATGCAAGTCGTCCTCTGAATGTAGAAGAAAGAAAGGATAAAAAGAAAGGCTCAAGATCGTTATGATGCCATCATACCATGTCGTGGACTCATACTCGTGTTGCCGGTTTCAGGTTTTCGTGTCATGATGCGTCAAGGTCAGCTTGATAAGAGGCGACAAAGAGAGTGTGGTAAGGATGCCCCGTTGAAGGATGCATTGCTGTCGCCTACGCAAGAGTGCAACCGCCGAGAATGAAGATGAAGATGAAGAAAAGGAAGAAGAAACGTCAAAATCATCAGGAAACGATGGCCGAGCAAAGACTTTCGCGCGCCGGCTTGGCCACCGAATACGGTCACCGTGGGGTTACTCCCCCTCAAATCAACCAAGCCCCATAAACTCGTTCTGTCGCAGGAAGCTCGAAGCAAGCTCGTCGCCGCCCTGCTCTGCCGCTTCCATCCAGTGGACGGCGACGCACATCAGACCTGGATCAGTTCTCACATCACCTTCGTTGCCACCAGAGAGCTGCCCATCACCAGAGCCGCCATTGCCGGCGCCCGACCCTCTCGAAGAGACACCTACGCTGCCGAGACCGCCGGAGCCGGAGCCGCCGAGGCCGCCTCTGGTGCGGCCATACTTCTCCATGACGGTCTGCTTAAACACCTCTCTTGGCTTGGACAAGGGAAGCGTTGTCCTTTCAACGGATTCCGGGTTAGAGAGGTAGAACAAGGCCAGCTCGCGCTGCGCCGTGGGATAGCCTTCTTTAGCGGTAATGGTCCACATCTTGCCAACATCTTTCAGTCCATAGGTAGTGGATGGGGGCGGGGGAGTACCAGTCGTTGACTGAGGCGTGTCGAGGGGAGTGGCATTGTCCGTGGAAGACTGGCGCGCATGCGAATGCGCCGCAACCACCTCGTCTGCCATCTCCACCATGGTTCGGCACACCTCCGATTTCAGCTTGAGGGCTGCGAGCCCTGTGTTCCAGAATGCCTTGCCCTTCTCCGGCCTATCGAGAACAGAGGCAGGGACAAAGGCAGCAATGAACTGCAGGTCACGGAAAAGTGACTTTGGTCGAATCGACGCATCTCGGAACAGAGTGTACAGCTCTTTGGTGATGAGGTCCGAGTTGGAAGCACCCCCGGATACAATGGACCGTGTCTCCGAGTTGGAGCCTCGGGACGTAAAGGAAAACCCAGTCGTCGGGAGGCCAGACTGAAGAGCTTGCAATCGGCGCTCCTTGACATTGTCAATCATGCCTTCCAACGGGGTCGGGCGACTGCTGGAGCTGTGGTCTTCCACGATGCTGGAGCCTGCATCAGATCTGTTCCATCGGCCCCTCTTGGGACCGCTCGACATCATTGATGCGATGATGAGCTGCTCCAGCTCGTTCAGAGCATTCAGCTTGGCATAAGGGTTGGGATGCACACAGAACATGTTGAGAAGACGCTGGTAAGCCTTCTTGAAAGGAAACTCGTTGGACGTTTCTTTGGGCGCTGGCGGCGGATCGATAGTAGCCGTGGGAGTCTCTGGAGAAGCAACAGGCGTGTTGTCGGTGGGCTCCGACATCCTCTCCGCAGTGCTGTCGCCCGCGTTCCGGAGATTTCCAAAGCTCCTCTTCTTCTCCAGCCCCCTCGGCCTAGCCAGTCCCGGCTTCTGCATCGACTTTTTGTCGGACTTGCGGCGAGCTCGTCTCTCGAGAGCGTCCTTTCTGTCAATGCATTGCTGCCCGAGCTTCTGGAACCAGCCATCCGTCTCCGAGCCCCGTGCTAGAACTTGATTGCCCAGGTCGGAGAGCAGCAAGCTGGTGAGTGTCTGCTTGAGCTCGTTCAAGAACCGCGTCTTTTCATCGTCGTTGCGATGCTGCTGGATCGTGTCATTGGACGACGCCGCCGTGCTTGGTCGGCCAGTAGAGACGCTCGTGATTGATGGAATCGTGTGATGCTGAGGGGCCGAAAAGGTAGTCGACACGTTGGTCAGACTGGTGGTGGGCGAGTATCGTGATGGAGCCGAGCTGGTAGACATGGCTGGCTGGAACGGCGACCAGAACGTGCCTGACGAATCGACGGGCGACGCCTTGTCAAAGTATTCGGGCGCATCGGGAATGTCGGCCAGCATGCCATGAGTCCTCGAATGGCCGTGCCTCGAAGAGTCCAGAGAGTGGTGGCTGGTGTTGTTGCTCGTCATGGATCTCAGATCGCGCGCAAACGAGCTGGATCGCCCGGACGACGATGACGTATGGCGCCTGTCCTGTTCGCTGATGATACTCGTCGAGTCATCGCCGCCCCATGAGTGGTCACGGTCTCGTGCCTTGCTGCGGTCATGGACCAGCTTGTCTCGCTTATACAGCTCGCTGGACCATAGCACTGGCGCCTCGCGAAGGGTTTCTCCGACGAGCTTGGAGATGCATCGGTCCACCTCGCAGCAGAAGCGGTGGATCCTCTCCTCTCCCTGGCAAAAATTCTCGATGCCGTACTGGTGCAGCCACATGGAGGTCATTTCTGCCTGATCATCGCTAAGCTTGTTCGGCCCGCCTTGCTCCTCCGAAGCGGCCAAGAGGTCCATAATCTGCGATTCGGTGCGGTAGAGGTAGGAGGAACTAGGACCGCGGTTGTTGTGAGCCCTTGAGCGCTGAAACGAGCTCCAACGACGCGGCATACCCATGGTCTTGAGAGCCTGACAGATGTCACGGCTGTGCGCATATTCCTTGGAATTGCGGACGTCGGTCACATACCACATCTTGTCGCGGATGGCATTGACGCGTTTCATCATGGTGTCGATGAGTCCTTCGTGCCGCTCTTGGCTCTGCTTCAGCCAGACGAGCCAGGCGTCGTACTCTTCAATGGCCGACGCAGAGCGGCGGATGGCGTCGCGGGGGCCCCTAGCTAAGATGTTGATCAGAGCGGCGAAGCCGTCCTGCCGGAGAGAGCTCGAAGCCAGCGCGGTCAGCTGGTTCAGCGTCTTCCAGTACATGTGGGCGGAGACGAAGTCGGCCTGCGCCTTTGACTGGGACGAAGCCGCCTTCAGCATCGTGATGAGGACAGGCTCGGACTCCTCGGGCTCCTTTGGCGTCAGGTCGGTGGTGGAGATTGTGCCGTCAACGCCCATTTGCTTCCGGTACGGGTTTCGGCTGGCAACCGTCTTCTCTGGCTGGATGATTCTGTTCCTCGACGTGTACTTTCGCAGGCCCGAGGCGCGATTGCTGAGCTGTGCCCGTCCACGCTCGGGCTCTAGGCTGCGAGGGATTTCATAGTCCTCCACCAGCTTGAGAACGGAGTTGCGCAGCTGATGGTAATCCTTGTCCAGCTCAGGGCGTTGCGGCGTCTCATCCTCGTCGGTGTCTGTGCTGGACGAGTTCTCCTCATCCTCGAGCTCATCGTCGGGATCGTAGGTCATCTGCGTCGAGAGGCTCTTTCCATCGGGGGAAATGAAGAGGACAACCCACCTCTCGGCACATGGGTGGCTTGATCCACGGACGACATCCGAGCCAAGGTTCTGCTGCATCTCGTGGATGGCGAGCCTGAGACGGTAGCCGTCGTCCTCGTACTTGCTCAGGCGCCGCTGCTCCTCGGGGTCCTCTGCAGGAGGGGAGTAGCGCGGGGTCGCGGTGTTGAGGTCGTACATGAAGTCGCGAGACGTGGTGGCGTCGCTGAGGATGGACGAGGCGCTGGTGCTGATGATGGAGGCCGTGTCGAAGCTGTTCTTGTGGTGGTTGGACATGGAGATGGGCTGGGAAATGGCCGACAGCCCGGAGATGGAGGCTGGGCCGGAACGTGCCGAGTGGGGCCGCTTCTCCGGGAAGAGAGCGTTGACCAGCGTTGCCAGATCGGCAGGGCTGATGACCAGGTAGGGGCGGACCTCGACCGTCTCCCGCAGGGAGGTGATGGACCTCGCCGGGAGGAGCTTGGCGGCCGGAATCTTGGACCGGGTCCCCTGGAACCTGGCGAGGATGTTCTCCACGTGGCCTTTGATCTTGGGCGGGATGTTCACGGGGACGCAGGTGGCCGAAGGCTTCCCGCTCCACATGCTTGAAACGTATTCATGGGCCTTCATGGCAACCTTTTTCAGAATCTTCTCCCTGGCGTAGGGGGTGATGTGATACTCAGCCAGCATGCCATAGTACTCGGGGTGGATAATGACGCCGAGCAGGAAGACAAAGAAGAGACATCTCCAGACAAGCCACTTGGAGGTATTCTCCACAAACTTGTTCTCGAGCTTGCTCAAGATGGCATTTCCGAGCTCGAGAAGGCCCTCCGGGATACCGGTTGCATCTTCGTCGTCAACCAGCTCGAACAGCCCGTTGACGGCGCGATCGTAGAAATCCTTGGCCGCAAGCTCATCCGACTGGTTCCAATCCGAGAGGTTGAATCGCGTGCCGTGCTGATCCTCTGCGCGATCAAGCAGGAAAGCGCCGTCCTCAAGTATCTTCATGAGGTACCACTCCATGCTGGACTTGCCAGACCAGTCGCGCATAGCTGTCCAGATGTTTAGCACGCAGATCAAAAAGTGCTCGCCGGCAGACTTGGGCTCGGCGATGAGCTTGGCCAGGACTGTCGCCCAGATGTCGGTTCGCCTTTGATCCTCGGAGCTATCGGGGCCAGCCGAGTTGGCAAAGCAGGCATGAATCAGGATCGACAGCGGATCATGTCTCTGGAAAGAGAGGAGCCTCTCGATGTCGGTGTTGGAGGTACTACGGCCCGAGGCACTTGCATGAGGCCGGTTGGGGTTTCGCGTGGGAAATGGGAGAACCGACTCAACCGGCTCCAGACCCTTGTGGAAATTCAAAAAGACATTCAGCTCAGAGCTCGAGAGGGCACATATGCGAGTGGCCAGGTAGTCCGGATTGGTTCGAATCTGTGTCAGGAACTCGATGAACGTCTCCCGGGCCGAGGCGGAGATGTCATGCAGAAACGGGGTGATGGACTTGAGCGAATCAGCGACGCCAACTGTTGAGTTAGTGGGAGTGTCCAGGCTATCAGACGAGCCAAGGGCACCAGAAGACATGGACTCGAGCTCGGGCTCCAAAAGGGCATATCGCCTAAGCTCATCGCAGCTCTTGCGCACGTCGTGGATGGCATTGTACAGAGCGGCAAAGTTGTCCTTGTCGTCCTTTCGGAAGCTCTCGACAAGGTAGCGGTGCGCCATCTCGCCGCAGCGCGTCAAGCGGGCGCTCAATGCGGTGGAGATGAGGCTTCGCTGCAGGCGGATGCGAGTGTTGGCGCGCTTGCGCTCCTGGTACTTGGAGAGGCGCACAACGTGGGCAAGCTCCTCGAGCGTGGTGTTGTCACTGTCCCGCACCAGGTGGGTATTCGTGTACAAGGACGCATCTTGCAGCAGGGGCTTCTTGGTGAACTTTGAGCCCGGCAGCGTCTCGTTTGACGAGCTCGTGGGAGTCAGGGGGCGGTAGCTGGGGCCGTGCCTGGCGCTGCTCGAGTTTGGCAGGTTGGGCTGAGCCACAATGGCTTTTCGCGAGGCCATGGGAGACTGATGGCGGGGATGACGTCCGCGGCGAGGGACATCATCACTCAGGCGCAAGGCCAGGGTCTGGGGGATGTCGGAGGAGCGGGTGGGCGTCGGGCTGGGCGTTCGCGAGCCGTACCGCTTTGGCCGCTGAGCATCCACGCTGTTGCCGTTGCTGCTGCTATTGGTGTTGGCGCCGCCGTTGTTCTTGTCCGGTGACGGCGTGGAGGATCTCGATTCGTGCGCAACCGTGGGTGACACGGCTGGACCAGTGGTATAAACCATCAGTACTCGGGTGCAATGTCAAACGTCCGGGAGGAGGTCTGGGCCTGGGAGGACGGCGGCAACGTACGTGGGGAGGAGTCAACACAGTCTGGCGATGAGAGAGAGCGTTGCATGGGGATCATTCTTGTTCCCTGGGAGAATATGCGAGCGGGTAGACGAGGCTCCAAAGGCCGTTGTGACTGTGGCTCGACAGACAATAACCTAGGTAGGCGGGCTAGCTGTGCGGCCGCCGCTGCTTCAGCGCTGTTCTCTTGTCGTGTTCGAGGGCGATGGAGCGAGCAGGCGAGAGAGGATCAAACGGAGAGAGGTGACGGTACGGAGACAGCTTCTCGAGTTGGCGAGTAAAAGCCCGGCGGCGGTCGGTGGGAGATTGTTGCAAAGGTGAAAAGCAGAGGTCGAGGGTGGCGGGTTTGGTTGGGAGGCAGGCAAAAGAGCTCGGCGGCAGAGTTTTGGAGGGGTTCGAAGTGCGGAGGTTTCGCCTCGACTTGAAGGTATCGATCCAATCCCGATAGTAGGTACCTGCGGACAAGACGCAAAGCAAAGACGGCTGGACGATGACGAGAGTCGACTCTGGCGCACAGCCAGCGCCTGTTGCGATCCGATGCAGGCCACGGGAGGCACGGCTGAGACGAGCTAATAATAACACTGCTATTATTACCAGGACGAAGCTCAGAGCGGATGCAGGAGAGAAGGCTGGAGGCGAGCTGCCAAGGGAGAGAGAGCCGAGCAGAAGAGAGTGCAGCCAGAGGTGAACCCGACTGGAAGCGTGGAAGCTGTAAGGCACCACCTCAGACAATTGGAGCAGACGGAGGCGCTGGAGCCAGGCGTGGGGTAGCGAAAAAACAGCAGCACAGGCCTGGAGCTTTTTAGCGCTGCTCCCGGGCTAGGGCCCCACCGATAGCACGGCACTGCAGCTGGGGGGGGCTGCTGGGGTCGAGGTTGGTAGCAGTAGCAGGAGTAGGTGCAGCTTTAGGTTGAGTAGGTAGGTTGTATCTACCTAATTCAAGGTAAGGCAATAATACTACTCCAAGCACTACCTAGGTAGGTTGGTACTGCTAGTATACCTAGGTAGGATGGATGGATTGAGATTGAATTCAAAGGAGCTGGATCGCGAGGGTTCGGCGGCTCGCGGTGGAGTCTGATGCGGTGGTTGTCCCGTCTGCGTATGTCGATGGATGTCGTCGCTTGTGCGCGGATGAGTTGGATGAGACCGATGTTCCAGGTGCTGCTGTGCTGGTGACAGCTGCCTGTCTGTCCCTGACAGCAAGCAGAAAGGTATGTAGGTACTTGCAAGTGCGTGCTGGCACTCGTATATTCACAAGTACCGTACGTATCCCGGCTGAGATGGTGTCTAATAGTAGTAGTACCTATTATTACACGTCGGGCTGGTCCGGACTGGACGTGGCCATCTTCAGGTTTTGCTCGGTGCAAGTGACGGTGTGCAGAGCAGGCGGTAAGGCAGGGCGAATAGGGCTGACGACGAGACGACAACGGGCGGCGAATGGTCAACGTGTCGCAGCGCAACGTCGGTGAAAGGCCTCGTGCTCTGCTGATGACGATGCTGCTGCGTTTTCGCAACAAGTGACGTGCCTCGTAGGATGTACAGAGGCGACGGACAGCGAGCAAAGATATCGGCAAGTACCGCAAAGTATCGGGGTTGACTCAAGACAGATGTCGGACTTGTCGTGGTCTAGCGCAGTGGCAACGATTTGATATGATACGATCGCTTCTCTGTGCTGGCGCGGGCGAGGATTGGCTTTGACGGCTGGCGCTACACAAGGGAAGGGCATTCACAGCAGACACGGCAGTGTACGGGTAAGGTAGGCAGCGTGAGAGACACTTGGTCTCCTGGCTGAGAGGAGGGAGGAGTGGCGGTTGCTTCGAGATGCGATACAAATTACACAAACAGCGTGGAGCATGATATACTTACTCTCCCACACCGGCGGGCTTACATTAGGATGGCTCATGGCAGCAGCAGCATCATCATAGGTACATACCTTGCGTCCACGGAGGTACTCGTACATGTCTGCCTGAGTGCTACTCGTACGGGGCAAGACATGCGGCGAGGTTGCACACGCGCGCTCGTATGACTGCCATGACAGGCAGAGGCAAATGGCCAAGCATGAGAGAGATGCCTGTCTCGAGAGCCCTCGCGGTGCTACTACAACAATGAACAGCTCGTCTGCTCCCCCTCTTGTCAACAACAACAACAACAACAACGGGAGAGGCCTCGGGTTGGGCCACACTCTCAACCTCACACTCGTCCTCAAGCACCCTCACCCTCACCCTCACCCTCACCCTCAAGCTTTCCCGCTCTGCACAGACACACGCATGCGTCCACACGTACATACATGGCATGCAGCCGTACGGGAAGCGTGGGAGCCAGACTGTGCGCGCGCGCGCAAGTGGGCTCGGCCAAGCACAGGAAAGAAGCGAGCGAGCAGAGAGGGAACGAGGCCAGGGAAGACGACGAGGGTGCCCGCCTGGTGCGTCGCGGTGCGTCGTGGTGCGTCTGAGCCCGCGCGGTTGTCTGGTCGCCTCCCCGTCGCCAGTGGTCGGAGGCTCGATGAGTTGGCAGTGCATTGCATTGGCATCTGCTCAACCCCATCCGGACGCAATCGCATCCACCGGCCAATCCATGTCCACCACGAAACGGCCCCAGGGCTCGCCCAATCTGCGTCGTCCACGCCATGCGGCAGCAGGAGATGGATGCCAGCTCACGCACAAGGGCCCAATCAGGCGCCGCGCCCGACACCACCATGCCGCCATGCATCCCAACGGCTCCCCTTTGCCTCCCAGCAACCTAAGCACCGGCACCAGCAGTAGCACCAAAAAAGCATGTCCCGTTGTCTGGCCCTTGTATACTGTGCCGTAGGCTTGCCGCTCTGTCCAACCGCCTCTCTGCCATTGCCATCGGACGCGTTTCCCTTTTGCCTTGAGCTCCTCTCTTGCTTCCGCTTCCGCCTCTGCTTCTGCTTCTGCTTCTGCTTCTGCGTCTGCGTCTGCGTCTCTTCCTCCTCTTCTCCGTCGTCGTCCGTCCTGCTTCCCCCGTCCTGCTTCATAATCACGATCTGGTGGGCCACCGCTTGTCAGCCAATGGCCAGATGCCGTCTGCAAGCAGTTCGCTTGTTTGGGGGCATCTCTTCCGTCATGCGCCGCGTCGCCTGACATGCAACCGCCGTGAGTGTGTCGCGAACAACACCTTACCCTGCCTTGCCTCTGCCTTAAGCCTGACCTCTGCCATGCCATGCCCTACGGAAGCCCGTCCCAGTCAGCGAGGCGAAGCATTTCGGGCTTGAGTGGTGGGATTTGCGGCGGGCCTCGCCTAACCTCTCGTCGAGGGCATTTCTGCAACCAGATGCTCCACAGCTTCTGCATCTGAGCTTCGACTTTGGGCTGCATATGTGCTTCGTGATATCGTAATCGAATGTCATCTCCCACCATTCATTTGCCGCTTCTGCCCTCCGGGAGTCTAAGAAAGCTTAGATGAAGCACGAGATGATAATATCTTCAAGGCAGCTCCGTACGGCTAGCACAGGGACCTGCGAGGTGGTGAGTAGGTAAGGTACCTTAGCAGATACTCTGGTACATGTAGCTGGTACACGTTGCTTGTAGTACATGGCCCGGAAGGATTGCAGTGGGTGCATGTCGTCCGTACTCCGTACCTTCCCGGCTGTGACTGCTTCCGACTTCTTCAGCAGCTCGCACATCACATGATTCATCACCTGCACCTCAAGCAGCTCTTCTGCAGCTTCCCGGGATCCTTTGCCTGCTGCATCTCCTCCGTGCTGCAACCAGCAACAAATCGAACCAAACCCACGTCTCTCTGCTCATCTTGCCTGACCTTCTTATCGATCCCTCTCGTCCGGCGCTCCTCCAATGACGGCCACTCGATCGTTCGACTGTCCGGCTGCTCAAGCGGTGTAACTAGCGGCTGCCAAAGGCTTCCGAGGCTCTGCTCTGTCTGGCTGGACAGGGCGCTGACCATGTCGCAACGGGGGACGTCGTTGACAACGCACCGCAGGCGAATCTAGCCAGCCTCGGCAACTTCCATTCCCGTTCCAGGCGGCTTCACGGACGAGCTGGAACGGGACGGGGCTTGACCTCAACAACGCTGCTAGTGTACGACGGAGGACGGGAAGAACAAGGCTTCTGCTTCTTCGCGGGACGCCACAAAGCCGATGATGCTATTACCTTGCGCCATTAGACCTCGTACTGGAGCTGGCTGGCGGGATGGCCATGCTGCCATGATGCCTGTTTGCTTCTCTGCGGCTTATTGCATGTATTTGTTCGTACTGCGGAGTGCTTCGTGCTGCTACGGATACCTGTGCATACTACAGCTACTGCCCAACGAGTGGTCCCCTCAACCGGTCTTTCGATGCCCATTCTGGCCGGCCTGCATGAACGGCGCCTTTTCGAGAGCTCTGGCCTGAATATCCCAGATATCCCTTCCGAGCCTTACGACCTGGGGCCCAAACTGCTCCACCAGCACCTGCTCGTCCATGTGATCCTCCCATGCTTTCTTCACCCGTTCTTCATCAGAGCCAAAGGTCATGACCCGCCACATCTGCTTCCAGGAATCCACAGCTTCGCGTGCGAGCGGCGAGGTGCTCTGGATGTTGGTGGCAATCATATAGAAGGAAGACCTCTTGGCATGTGCTCTTGTGGGCTTGAAGAGCTGGATGGTAGAGAACCTGCTAAACGTGTAGATTAGGCGCACGGTGTCGACGGCATCCAGCTTGTGTAAGAGGACCACCATGGTGCCGCCCAGCGAGACGTGTTCGAGCCCAATGGCGAGCTGTGTAGCTGACAGGCGCCGCGCCTCCCACTGCTCCCGATAGGCAGCCCGAACGTGGGTTCTCAAGACCTGCCCGTCGCAGAAGACGAGATGGAAGCGCCGCTCGCCTTGGATGTTGGGCACCAGGTCGAAGCTCTCAGCCTCTGGGTGATCTCGAGGAATATCCGTGAAGCCCATGTCTCCCGCAAACATGGTGACGTCCGCGTATTTGAACGTCACGACCGGGCCCAGCGGCATCATGATCTTATGCCCGCCTTGGGTGGGTGGCAGACTGAACCCCATTGCTTCGGCTCGAGCATTCATGGCCATGGCCGTTTCGAGGAACCCACCCGGAGCTGCGCAGAAGTCTAGGATCTGCGCCCTGCCGGGCCATTTTACGTGCACTCGGAGCGCGCCGGTGGCTCGGTTCATATCGCTGGCAATGCCCTTCATCATCTTATAGAAGAAGTGGACGGTTTTCTCATCTGCGTGGTCCGCTTGCTGTCTCTGTTTCGCGAAGAAGACGTCTCCGGCTTTGTTCTCCCAACCCTAACGTGTGACATGGACAGTGAGCCAGGTTGCAACTACTACATAGTACTTCAAAAATCCCGTATATACAAGTGATGTGATCTCCTGCGATACCCTGGCTGGCAACGACGGGAGTTTCTGGCGGTTGGGAGCAGCACTCGCGCGCGCGCGAGTCAGCAGACATGAGAAGTAGGTAAACGTACCTTTTGCCGCAAGGCATCGAGCACCCGATACTCTGGGGCATTCTGGAGCAGATACGCCTTGAGGACGCGGCCTGGCCGCTCGCTCGCGTCCGCACACACTCGCGTGTCCGTCTCCAGCGCGCTAGGCACGCTCGGTGTGTGTGTGGAGGGTTCTGATGACATTGTTTTGTCGTAGGCCTTGGTCGGCGTGCAGCAGGTCTCCATACGAGTACAGACGAGATCCGTCAAGAAGCATGAGCATGGGGTTCTGAACACATGCAGCTTTTGGGCCTTGGGGTTGATCGTTTAAGAAGAACCAAAGGAGAAGACAAAACAAGCAGGGAAGTGTTCATATCATGGCATTGGGCGGCCTACCATTACGCAAGGTATCAACGGGCGTAATTTTCACTCGGCTTGTTGCGTTTGCAGGTTTGATAGCAGAAGTCAGCCTAACGAGGTAGATTCATTTACTTGTGGCCAACCAGGTGCGAGTATCTACCTTTGGGCAAACGAGCAGAGAAGCAGCATAGACAGGACCAAACACCAATGACTGCTTCGTAAGACGGCCGGTGACAAACGCGCTGGTGGGTTGCTTTCTCTTCTCATTCACTGCTTCGCTGGTGAATCAGCAGCAGGCGTCGCCCTATTCCAGGCATGTAACTCGTACGAAGCATTATGCATGTCTTCCCGATCGTTTAGCCAATGATACGGCATACTGACGTGAGAAGTTGATGAGCTCACGCTGGTGACTCGACCTTGTGTTGGGCGAGGCTGGGCTGTGAAGAGAATGACACCAGAAGAGTCAAGAGAGCCCGTAATATCACGGGAGAGATGGGATGTGAAGAGAAGCCAGTTTTGGTTAATCATGCATGTTGCTCCACATCTACCGTGTCTTGAGGAGGGACTGCGTGAATTAGTAAAAGCAAAGTGTGTGTGTGTGTGTGTGTGTGTGTGTGTGTGTGTGTGTGTGTGTGTGTGTGTGTGTGCAGATGTAAGTGTGGACGGGTTGACTGCATGTTGTTTCGGTGAAGGAGTGGAGGGGAAGATCTGGGGTTTGGGAATAGGTGCTTCAAGTCCTTTTGCTTATGTTTGTGACGAATAGCATGGGAAAGCCGGCCCATCTAATTTCTTTCGTGTGTGTGTGTGCCATCATAATAGTCATTACAGGGCGAGGTGATGTTGACTCTTTGATCCAGGTCTTTGTCTGACTGTCGTGGAGGTGATGCTTCTGCTGGAATCTAGAGTGTGATACAGCCTACCCTTAATATTATTTGTTGTTGGTACTATGGACTCGGCCAGCAAGGGGGTAATGACACACGATCTGGTGGTGCCATGGTTCCTTTTAGATATCATTCCTAGGTACTTATAAGGTAAATATAACACATGAAGCTTCACGCACAGCACAAAGACGTAAAAGACGTAGCAGTAACTTGCCAAGGACGAAGTGATTTATTACACTGAGCCTTTTAAACTCCTTGGGCGACTCGAATCACAATAAGCGAAAATGATATCTAACACTCCCTCCCAAATCGAACATCAAACTCCTTCAAGACGCTCATAATACTCGCTGCCTCCACCTCAATCGGTATCCTGCCCGCCTGCGCCGCCCGCGGGTCACTCGTCGGATGCGCCTTGAGCTTCGGCAGCCAGGACCCAATCTCGTCGGCCGCCTGCTCAAAGTTGCTGTGGCTGGACAGCGTCTGGTACGCGTCGGCGCAGCTAAGGCCGAGGCTGGGCAGGCTGGGCAGCGTAATCTTCTCCTGGCTGGGCTTCGACTTGCAACAGCCGCCGCCGGCACCCTTGCCGCCGCAGCAGCCCCCGCCAGCGCTGGCGCCGCCCTGCTCGCGGTTGAAGCTGGCCACCATCAGCCTGCAGAAGAGGCCCGACTTGGGGTCGGCCTGGCACTGGGCGCAGGTGCCGGGGCCGTTGGGCCCGCAGCTCCCGCGGGCGGCCGTGCTGTCTGCCTGCGGCTGCGGTTGGGAGCGCGCTGGCTTGCGGCGTGGAAGCTTGACTGCGCCGTCAGCCGTCATCTCCATGGCCATGGGCGGCAGTGGCGTGACGACGTCAGAGTCCAGGGGAGGGGGTGTCCTGGTCTGTCTCGTCACTGGAGGTGAGGCATCCGCCGGTGTCATGGCGGGAGTTGCCATGGCGGCGTCGGCACACACGCAATAGGTCCCGTCCTTGCAGAACCCGCAACTGTCTCTGAATGGGAGGGTATCTGCTGATGGGAGCTGCGAGATGATGGAGCTGGGCTGAGGTAGCGGCGGCTGCTGCGTCGTCGTCCGCGAGAATAGGGAAGTGAAGTCTGTTTCGTTGCTGGCCGCTGCCATTGGCCGCTGGCGCTTCTCTTGAGAGGCTCCTCCCGATGGCGACAGAGGGCGCTTCAACTCGGGGCCTTGGCCAGTCATCTTGCCGCTGTCGTCCATGCACTGGCAGGCTGTTCCAAATCCACACTTGCCGCAGCCACTGGCTACGGATGCAAGGACTTCCTCAGCACAGGCACACCGTCCATTTGGTGAGCAGCTACCGCAGGTAAGATGGGATTCGGATGGGTCGTGGGGAGACTGCATGTCGGAGATCTCAGGCGGCGTGACGATCTGAGAGATGGAGAAGTGGCGTGTCGTGTTTTGCTGCTGACCCATTCGACTGTCCGACAGACTGTGCCTTTGCTGAGGTTGGTGCTGTTGTTGTTGATGCTGCCGACCGTAAGGCGGCGGCAGTGAGCCCAGGCTCTCTGACCGAAAGTTGGCTTGTTCATATCTGCGGCTGAGCGTCTCTGCTTGCATCTCAGCGCGAATGCGCTCCTGTCGCTCCCGCTCCAGCATGCTCTCCAGCAGCAGGCATCTGGACCTAAACGACTGTACGTCCAGCTCCAGGTTGCGAATCTGGTCCGTCAACTCCTTCTCCCGCGAGTCCTGTGCCTTCTTATGCTCATCCAGCATCTCCTCAAGCTCGCCAACCCGGGCCGCCCGCCTCTCGCGGAACGCCCTCTGGGCTGCTCGGTTCTGCGCCTTGCGCTTTGTGGGCGGCGTGTCAGTGGCCGGCTTCCTCCCCGGCTTGGGCCGCGGCGGGATCACCCACTCCTTGGATGTCATGGACATCTTTGGCTGCGGCTGCTCCGTCTGCGGGCTCGGGCTGATGACCGCCGTCATGGACATTTTGTTGACGGGCGGCAGTGAGATGCGGACAAACGGGGCCTGTGGCGCGGCCGCCGACTTTGGCTGCGAGGGAAGCGGCGCTCGTTTGGGCGCGGCTGGAGGAGCCTCGGGCGGAGGGTGTTCGGTCTTGACGGCACGATGTGATTTGTCGCTGCCGGCGGATGAGGCTTCAAGGGATCGGGAGAGGTGAGGAGGTGACGTTGGAGAAAGGCTCGCCATGGTGGTGCGAGTCCAGGTGGGTTCGGCTCGGGGGCGATCGCTGATTCGCTGTCGGCGGCAGCTCGGAAGCCCGAGAAGGGAAAACTGGGGCGCTTTATGCACCACAGGTTCACTCGCTCACGGCCTTTGGGTCGCTATTCGCCGTCTGTCGCTGGGGGTTTCCCCGGTGCGATAATGTAGTTGCAGTGGAATAAAGGAAAATTTCCGAAGTGCAGGACAAAGGTAGAATGAAAAATGTCCGAGATGTGGTGACCGAATTTTGTGGACTTGTGCGGCCTGCAAGCAGCGGGATCCGGACTGCTCTTGGGGGGGTTGGTTCGTTGGCTTTACACCGAGCAAACCGGCCAATAAAGGCGAGAGCAGCAGATGGGGATTCAAGGCTGTGCCTTTTGCAGGGCTGCTTTGTATAGATGAGAGATGTTTGAGATGATGAGATGGCGAGATGCAGAAGCAGAGATGGAAGCGGGGGCAGAGGGGATTGCAAAGTCTCTTTTTCGTGACCCGAGCGTACCCGGCCTGCCTCTTATAACGAGGACATGGTCCGATTCCAGGAGACTTGCAGGTGGGCTTGATCGATTGATAAGATTTGATTGATAAAAATTTGACGCGCCATCCAAACTCGGCGCTCCCCACTTGTCTCACGCCAGCCAATCATGCCGCTGCAACCTGTGGGAGCTCCACCACGAGTCATCGTTTTCTCCATCTTGGCAAGCTCTGTGACCGAGAAAAGTGTGGGATTATTGCGTTATTTGCGCGGCTTGTCTGATCCAGCGTTGCCAACTTTGGTCTCGCTTTGGATTCAGGGTTCGGGGCTATCGATAGCAATGGTTGCCTCTACCCAGTGTCAACCTGGGTCTCGACCGTGTCAGTGCTGCATGTGAGGTGCTTGGCAAGTACAGAATACCTCAATACCTAGTCGAGTAACGGTGTCTGTGTCTGCCCTCGTTGTACCAGCAGCACAACAAGGCGAGAAGAAGACTCACGCCCATCGACTTTCGTATTCGGGCTCTGGTCAGCATAAATAGCGACTCTGCAGGAGCTCGCTTGACAGATCTGCGCCCACTCTCTTGCCCTGATGGAGCGATTCGTGAAGATCAATGGCCACCCGTTGGCTTTCGCTTGCCGAGCTCATGGCGGAGCAGCTCGACCTCCGAGCGAGGGAACATCATAAATACTGGATCCGACCGACATCGCTGGTCGCAAGGCAAGGTACTGCAAAAAGAGCTTGGTATGTATTGAGCACATTTGAGTCGCTTTGGGTGTCAATCGTGATAAAGACGTTTCTCTATTGGAGAGCTCATCGTAGGCACCTTGATGAACTGTGACCGTTATATGCATGTAGTGGGGCTATTCAACAATGCGATTCTACGACCCTTGTCATCGTCAATGAGCTCCATTCGCGACATGTCCATTGTCCACCATAGTCCACCATTGCTGAGGACAGCATTGCAGCTGTCGACACGCCTCCTTCAGGCAATTGCTTCATTTACTGACTCTTCAACCTGCTGTCTACCAATTGCTACTCCATTGCCCCCATGGCTGCTCTTCCCCTCTCGCTGCCGTCTCGCCCTGGCCGACAAGGCGGATCAACCTTCAATCTCCCGTCCGACTCTTCAGACACCGAGGACGATGCTCCCCTGCCATTCCCCGAAGCCCTCCCGCGGTCCGACTTCCTCGCACCCGACTTTGAGCCCGCCGAATATCTATCAGCCCTCCCCCATCGTCACCAGACACTAGAGGATCTGCGGTCCGACCTGCGCGAGCGAACGGCGACCATCAGCAACGAGCTTCTGGAGCTCGTCAACTCGAACTATACAGCCTTCTTGTCATTGGGGTCCGAACTGCGAGGGGGTGACGAAAAGGTGGAGGATGTCAAGGTCTCTCTTCTTGGGTTTCGCAGAGCCGTGGAAGAAGTAAAGGAAAAGGTCTCCGAACGCAGAAGAGACGCAGAATCGCTTACGAATGAGCTGCGAGACGTGCGTTCAGAGATTGAGCAGGGAAGGACAATGCTCGAGCTTTCGGAACGGCTATCTACTCTAGAGGAGACCCTGGCGTTGGACAGCCTACCAAAGAAGGAAGCTGCAGAGTGGGAGGACGACAGCGACGACGATGAAGAGCTAGAAGCGGAGGCTGTAGAAGGCTTGATAGGAAGCCCTCCCTCCAAATTGCTGGCTTCGGCTCGCGAGTGTAGTCAACTTGGGGCACTAATCAGCAAGCTGGACGAAACCCACGCATTCGTTGCCAAGCTGAGGGCGCGACTGACCAAATGCCGGAACACGCTTTTACTAGACTTGAGCAACGCCTTGAAAGAAGCGCGTGCTGCGGGAATGGCTGGCCAGAGCCGAGTTCTGGGCTATCTTGGCGTCTACCGAGTTCTCGATGCACAGAGCGATGCTGTCAAGGCTCTTCGAGGCAGGTGATGGCTGATACGTAATGAGACAAACCACATACCTAATGATACCCACAACGAGACCTTGCTATCGAGCGTTCTATTTTATGCAATGTTTTGGATATTGTACACTTTATACATGTCGTTACTGGTTTACATGACACCTGACAACGCCTCGACCGTCACTCCGCTCTCCGGATCATTCAGCCTGCCGTTCAAACTCAGCGCAGGGCCGTTGGTCGTGCTCAAGATGACCTCGTGCACTTCTTTGGAGACCTCTTCAGAAATCTCAGCGCATTCCGACTTGACCTTCTTCAACAGCGCCTGGATGTTGGCCTTGAGCTGGTCGGGCGTGTAGCCAAGCTGTCCAATGGCCATGCGAATGACACCCTGCCTCTCTCGATAGTCCGCAGCGCCCGCCGAGTCGCGAATGGACTTGACCACATCGCTTACAATCGTCTTCATCCTCTTGCTCGGCATGAGGCCCTTGGGACCCAAGATCTTTCCCAAGCCGGCCTTGTTGAGCGCCTTTTCGCTGTTTTCGTGGCAGATCAGACGGTCAAAGTCAATCTTTTCCTGGCGAATAGCCTCGAACAGGGTCTCCTCTCCCACAGCCACGGCGCCGGCGGCGGTGGCAGCAGTCGCGATGTCGCTGCCCTCGGGACATATAACGGCGATTTGCCAGTCGCTCTGTACGGGATGCGGCAGTCGGATGCTGTTCTTGATGACGGGGCCGTTTCGCGCAGTCTTGAGGTTGATGTGGATTTCATACTTGATCGAAGCCGGAGGCTGGCCGACTTCCACGGCTCGGAGAACCCTTATCATCTCGTCAGCAACTCTGAGCATTGGCTTCTTGTCGCAGCTTTCGCAGGTCATACCGCATAGCATCGCATAGTGTAAACTGTGGAAATTCCCTCTTCTCCAGGTTGTGTCGCTTAAAGTCCTTTGGCACAGCCTTCTTCTTCACCTTCTTTGTCCGCACCACTGAGGCTTGTCGAGACTGTATCAGCGCCGGCGCAAGGAATCGGGGTATCAGCGGCGCCGCCGGCCGTATTGAGGGTTGTGAGAGCGTCAGCCTGGCCACGGAGGCCAGACACCGGTCAATTGGTGCCATGTTTGCTGCCGGGTATCGACCTCGAAGATGTGATATCGGGGTTTGCGCCAGAACCTCGACTCGACGCTCGCCAATATTCTGCTGCCCCATGCCTCGGAAATCAGGCTAAAAATTCAGCAGGGCAGTCTTATCGATAACGAAATATATGGCACGACTGGCCCCTCGTCCTGCTTAGAAGCAAAGCCCCGCCATTCCCCCCCCCCACCACCAAAGCGCCGAAAATCGTCGTTCGAGTCACGATAGAGCTTGTCTTGCTTCTTGCGTCTTCATCACAGTTTGTGTCACCACTCAGCCGACAAAATGAAGCACGAGGAGCTCGAAGCCATCTCCGGCAAGCTGGCCGGTGACTTCCGCACCATTGAGCCCTTCCTGAGGGACCTGGACAAGCACCTGACCCTGCGGTCGTACCTCGAGGGCTACGCTCTTGGAGAGCTCGAGACCAAGATCTGGCAGACTCTGCGGGCCAACAAGGTCGCCATTGGCTTCATCCGCAAGAATGGTCTGCCCAACCTGACCCGATGGTTCACCTTCATTGAGCAGTCGCATCCCGAGATCCAGGAGAGCCCCAAGGCCGATGCTGCTGTCAAGGCCACCAAGGGCGGTGCCAACTACAACCTCGCCCTTCAGGACACCGACAAAGGCGTCGTTACTCGATTCCTGCCCGAGCCTTCGTATGATATATACCCATTATGCTTGATGCCGTTAATAAACAACATCGTGCTAACTCTTCTCTAGTGGCTACCTTCACATCGGACACGCCAAGGCTGCCCTGCTCAGCGACTACTTCGGCCATGTCGCCTACAAGGGCCAGATGCGCCTGCGACTCGACGACACCAACCCTGCCAAGGAGAAGGAAGAGTTCCAGGACGCCATCGTTGAGGATCTCGCCCTTATGGGCATCAAGCCCGACAGCTTGACTTACACCTCTGACTACTTTGACTACCTGTACGATATGTGCAAGAAGTTGATCTCCATGGGCCAGGCATATGCCGACGACACCGACCAGGAGACTATGCGCAGCCAGAGAATGGACGGCATTCCTTCCAAGCGCCGTGACCGAACCGTCGAGGAGAACCTGCGAATCTTTGAGGAGATGAAGAAGGCCTCCGAGGAAGGTCTGGCACACTGCATTCGTGCCAAGATCTCTTTCGACAACCCCAACAAGGCCATGCGCGATCCCGTCATCTACCGATGCAACATCGAGAACGTTCACCACCGCACCGGGTCCAAGTGGAAGATGTACCCCATGTACGACTTTGCGTGCCCCGTGGTTGACAGCTACGAGGGAGTCACCCATGCTTTGAGATCCACCGAGTACACCGACCGAAACCCTCAATATCAATGGTTCCTCGACACCCTGCAACTGCGCCAGGTTCATATGTGGGACTTCTCCAGAATCAACTTTGTCAGGACGTTCCTGTCCAAGCGTAAGCTGGCGAAGCTGGTTGACGCTGGATTGGTTTGGGGCTGGGACGACCCCCGCATGCCTACTATCCGCGGCATTCGACGACGAGGAATGACCATTGAAGCCCTGCGTGACTTTATCATCAGGCAGGGTCCCAGCCGCAACGTGGTCAACATGGACTGGACCACATTCTGGGCCAACAACAAGAAGGTCATTGACCCGATCGCTCCCCGATTCACAGCTCTCCTGCGCAAGGACCTGGCCAAGGCTGCCGTCACGGGACCGGAGGCTCCCGCCGCCGTTGCTACCGAGGAACGACCAAAGCACCCGAAGAACGCCAGCGTTGGTACGAAGAAGGTCATCTTCTCGCCTAGCCTTTACATCGACCAGGCCGATGCCAAGAGCTTCAAGGCGGATGAGGAGATCACCTTGATGGGCTGGGGCAATGCCTTTGTTCGGGAAATTTCCACATCGGATGACCCGATCACCAGCTTCAAGCTCGAGCTCAACCTGAAGGGAGACTTCAAGAAGACCGAGAAGAAGATCACCTGGCTGTCTGCCGAGGGCTTCAAGCTGGTCCCCGCTGAGCTGTGGGAGTTTGACTACCTCATTACCAAGGACAAGCTCGAGGAGGAGGACAACTTTGAGGATTATCTGAACCCCAACACGGCCAGCATGGAGGATGCCGTCTGCGAGGCCGGTGTCGGCGAGCTGAAGAAGGACGACATCATCCAGCTCGAGCGAAGAGGATTCTACAGAGTGGACAAGGGTATGAACGACTGGGCCGAGGGCGAGGCTGGATTGAAGGGACCCAGAGTCGTCCTGTTCAGCATCCCCACCGGTAAGACTGGTCCTAAATAGGAGAGCATATAGTGAATGAAAACAAGGCGAAGCCAGCCGGACTGTTTGACCAAGAAACAATCGACAAGGGAATCCAAGTGACCAAGCCACGCAAATCAACCTGCCATGTGCAGCTTGTTACCGACAGGCTGTGCTTGTGGTTTGCCAATCAAAAGGCCAAGGGACCGCGTCAAATCTGCGGCTGAGTGAGCGTTGTCCAATCATTGTGGCATTTGTTGCAGGAGGGGTTCACAGCCGCATGAGACACGGAAATCCTGCCCAGGGTGCCTAATTTTCGATGAATGGGTTTTCTACAGTGCTTCACCTCTTTGTGTTGTATGCACTATCACATGAGTCTCTCATCAAACACAGCCTGCTTTTCACACCGACTGGTCTTTACTCGCTTCATAATCGATTCACCCACCTTGACAATGCATGAGAGGAAACGCCCAGCAACAGCAGCCGAGCAGTCAACTACGAAGCGCATCTGTCTCGACGGCCCATCGGGGAAAGAAGCCGCGGAGGCGACTCCTAAAGCTCACCCTCGCTGCTGCAACTTGACGAACGATGCTTTTGCCGTGGGCTGGATATGCGCATTGGAGGTGGAGTTGGCTGCATCCGTAGCTATGCTTGATGAGGAGTTTTCGACCTTGTCTCATGTTCTGGGTGATCCCAATACCTACACCCTGGGGCGAATGGGAGCGCATGATGTTGTAATGGCATGCCTCCCGGCGGGATCAACAGGAACGAATGCCGCGGCGACGGCAGCGACCAACATGATGCGCAGTTTTCCGAGCATCTCCTTTGCTTTGATGGTGGGCATAGGAGGGGGAGCTCCGGGAATGCCCAACGATGATCCGCGAGAGGATATTCGGCTTGGGGACGTGGTGGTTAGCTGCCCGACTGTTGACTCTGGTAAGGGATGATCAATCTTCGGTGCTCTGGGTTCGTGATTAACTTTGTAGGTGGTGTCTTACAATATGACTTTGGTAAAACCATGAGCCAGGGCAGATTTGTCCAAACAGGCTCTCTAAATAAAGCCTCGGTGGCATTGAGGACCAGCGTATCAACACTGCGAGCACGCCATCGGAGGGAAGAAAGTCAGATCCCGACACATACAAGTACCATGCTACGGTTCAATGGAAGGATGCGTGGGCTTTTTGACCACCCTGGTTCGGAGCACGACCAGCTATTCCGAGCCGACTATGAACATGTTGAAGGCGAATCAACATGCGAACGCTGCGATAGGGGAGCTCTTCTGGCTCGACAGCCTCGTCAGGACAGAGACCCTGTCATCCATTATGGACTCATTGGCTCAGCAAATCAAGTCATGAGGCACGCCTTGACCCGAGACAGGCTCCGGAAAGAAAAGGGCATACTTTGCTTTGAGATGGAGGCGGCAGGTCTTATGGATAACCTCCCCTGCCTTGTGATCCGGGGCATTTGCGATTATGCCGACTCACACAAGAACAAGAAGTGGCAACCCTATGCGGCGGTAACAGCTGCTGCTTACGCCAAGGAGATCCTGTCGGTTATTCCTGCTGCTGAAGTGGTTGTGCCAGCCGCCCTTGAACCTCCTGCTGCATATGTAAGTGTAAGTTGAGAAGAGGGGAGACCCCAGCGCTGATTCATATCTGTGCACAGAACATGTTGCGGTCTGCAGTTGATCAAATGGAATTAGGACAACTGCTTCAGCTTCTGCCGGCGCTTGAGCAAGATCAACAGTTGTCTGAAATACCTAAGCTTGAGCCAGACGACCCTTCATTTGCCTGGGTGTTCAGAAACGTGGACTACCAATCTTGGAGAACCACTGATGGCCCCCCAGTCCTCTCCCTCTCGGGCTCTCCAAATCTCGAAGTATCTCGGGCCTCATCATGCCTCATTGAGGAAGAAAAGAAGTCCGATCGCCTTGTGTTATACTTCCTATGTTCAAACATCATCAAAAGCGATCATGTTACGAGCCAATCGATTGGACATAAAGACGCCGGCCTGTCAGCTGCCCTCATTTTCACGTTCTTCAAGCAAATCGCGGATTTGTTGCCGATTTCTAAGAGAGCACTCATCACCCGCAAGTTTATGAATGAGCTGCTACAGAAAACAGTTCAGGACAAAGTTATTGTAAGCCAGGTGGGGGATTTTTGCCGAAAGGGATCCTTCAAAGGCTTGCGAGAACTTCTGAACAACATGGCGACGAATGACCTCCTGGACTCTTTCAGAGCGACTCTGAATGACGCAGAGCAACCGCCTTCCCTAATTGTCCTTGACGGACTGGATACGACAGCCCAATCTGATTTAATTCTTCGTCACGTCAGTGTGATTCTGAATCATCTTCAGCGACAGAACCACAACATCAAGGTGTTACTTACAGGCCAAACACCATTCAAACTTTCGGAATACTTCCCACGGATCCTACAGATTGAGCACGATAAAGAGCGGAAAGGTTCGCTTGCAATCTGACCTGAATCTTGTTCTGAACCCAACTGACGGTCTTGGATGCAGAGTGTTTGGCCAGCCTCCACTTCGAGAACACACGTTATGGAAAGATCTCAACAGAGCATGAGGGCTCCTTTGACTGGATCTGGACACACAGCGAGTATGAGAGTTGGTCACTTTCAGGAACCTCACGGCTTCTCTACATCCAGGGGAAACCCGGCAGTGGCAAAAGTACTCTTACCAAGTACTTTGACCGCAACCTTCAAATGAGGGAGCCGGCCGCCAAGGGAGCTATCGTGGCAAAGTTCTTTTATAGCTTTCGAGATGGCGAGCTTCAAAGATGTCACTTCAATATGCTTTCCTCCCTCCTCCACGACATCGTGCATCAGGACGAGGCCTTTTTCTACCACCAATGCCAAGTTGAGTATCGCCTCCAGAGGCGAGGCGGCCGTGACATAGTTTGGGAGTACGAGTCGTTGAAGAAAGTTTTAAGATCATTACAGAGCTACCTGACATCCAACAAGTTCTACCTTGTGATTGATGCGGTGGACGAATCCGAAGAAGGAGACAGACGAAACATTTTGAACCTATTTGACGACATGTGCTCCAAAATGAAGTACAGTGTTGTCAAGATCTTTATTGCAAGTCGACCGGTGGCACAGCTAGAAACTCGCCAACACAAATGTCTCAACTTCATCAAACTACAAGATGAGACATCTTCGGACATCTTCAGGTTTGCCAATTCATTGCTTGAAGGCCTTGAGCTGACAGATCTCCTTGCGCAAATGATCAGTTACATACTTTGTAATGCCCACGGCGTGTTCCTCTGGGTCAAGCTGGTCGGAGAAGAGCTGATAAGGTTCCATGAGGACGGATTCTCTGAACAGGAAATCTTCGAACTACTGAAGCAGATTCCTACAGAACTGGAGGACGTCTACGCCCGAATGCTCGACAAAATGCGAGCAAACAAGCCGTGTCTGTCGCATGGCCTGAAAATGCTCCGGTTTGTGCTTTTTGCGAGACGACCTCTTACGGTAGACGAACTGCTCCATTGTTTGGGCGTTCCTAATGACCCTGAGCCCGATGCGGCACTGGACCTCTCTGATAGGTCCTTGGAAAGACGTGTCCCGACATCTGAGAGATTGATCATCTCCTGTGGGGGTAACTTTCTGGAGATTAAGCAGCAAGACGGTATGAACCAATCTCTTTCACTCGCGAAGATGATGATTGATGGTTTACAGGGAAAAGGACAGTTCAAGTCATACACCAGACAGTCCGCGAGTTTTTTCTCGACGCTACTGGGGTTGCAGCGAGATCCCACTTCCACATTGAAAAGGCGCATGCAAGTCTCTGCTTGGCTTTAGCATGCATCCGGTACCTTATGATCTGTGCAGCCAGCGCGTCCGAAAGAACTTTCTCGGATACACCAAGCGGAATCCTAGAGTTTGTGGAATACGAAGCGCAGTACCTGGACCAGAGGCCGCTGGCATGTTATGCTCTCTGCCATATGCGACATCACATCGATGACTGTTGGGATTATGCCCTGGGAAGAGCTGAAATGCAACACGTCCATCCCCTATTGAAGGAACATCGGCTCGATGATGCCGTTGCGTTCATGACGAATGGCCAGGCTTCTTCACGGCCTGCACAAGAACATCTGGAACACAGGCATGGTGAGATCTTACTAGCCGCTGCCCGGGGAGGCTTTGCCGTCACGGTTGGCACCTTACTATCGGCCGGAGTAAACCCAGACTATTTGGACGACTCTGGACGCACACCTCTTTCGTGGGCTTCTCAGAACGGACACGAGGCCATCGTGAAGCAGTTATTGACGCATGCCAATACCCACCAGGATGATCGTTTAGGACGCCGTGCTGCCAGTATGAGGCGCATAACTGCTGCAAGACGACAACATTTCAGGAGCCGTACAGCTTCCAAAATGTCAGCCAAATCTCGCCGTAAGCTATTATCTCGGAACGATATTGTGACGCCGTCACTATGGAGCCGTACCGATGTCGACCGCCAGGACTATTCTGGCAGTACGGCGCTCTCGTGGGCTGCCGGGATGGGACACGAGGCTATAGTGAGGTTGCTACTGACGAACGGTGCCAAACTTGACTCGCCGAATATCGGTACCGCGCCGCGTCCGTGGGCTACTACCAGTGGTGCATTCTGGTCTCTGAGGACTTTCCTGCTCACCAAGGTGCCAATCTGTCACAGATGCGATGCAAGATTGGTGCCCCCTTGGCTGCGCGATCACGAAATAGTGTATGATGAACCAGAGCATGTATGCATGGGAGAAGACGACTGGAAGAAGCTGCATTGGGTTGTTTTGGACGATCGGGGCGCTGTTGCTGACCGACTTGGGATACACTGGCGAGGCTAGCATATGCTTTCGGTTACAGATCGGAGGACGATGGCTTCATGAAATAGTGACGCCTTGCTCAACAAAGGGATATTGTCAATCACGAAAAGTGAGTACCGGTACACAACCCCTTTACATAATATAAATCGAACGGACCCAGCCCTATTCAGAACGTTTTCTCCCGTAACTTCGATGTGCCGATTATATTACGTATGCATATACATTTTGCTCTGATAATCAGGTGGATATGTTCAATATGGGTGAAGAGACGTTACTGCAAAACCTTTTGACTTTGGATGTGTTGCGTTGGGAGACAGGTGAGCATGTCACGCAACTTCTTCAGCACTACGGCCTGCTTGCTATTGGGCGCAGTCCTCTTGTCCTGAGCGTTGCCAACGCTGACGGAGATGAAGCATCCGGCGTGCGTGATGACGGTCAGCTCGGTAGGCAGGCGATTGCCGCCACAGTGGCCGACGTCCGGGGGCGAGATGATGCCGGGGTTGATGCGGCTGAGAACCCACTTGAAGCTGGAGAGGTCGGTGCAGCTGCCCTCGACTTTGGGAAAGTTGACGTTGAGGAAGACGTCTGGCGGGAGGTAAGGGGTTCCGGATGAGAGGATCTTGTTGGTCAGTTGGGTGGCGAGTTGGCCGTAGAGGATGCTACGAAGAGGCGTTGGGTCGATGTCGAAGGGGACTCGACCGACAGATGCGGCGGAGAAGGCGATGGAGGGGATGCCGGCGCGGGCGGCGAATGTCGCGGCGTTGACGGTTCCTGAGAAGGGGAGCTGGACGAAGACGTTTGTGCCGACGTTGATTCCGGAGACGGCGAGTTCTGGAGATGAGCCGTTCCATAATTGGGGGCCAAAGGTGGTGATGCCGTATTTCATGGAGGTGACGGGGAAGGAATTGACCCAGTTGAGGTCGGGGCGAGAGGCGTTGTGGCCTGTTAAGCTGCCGTTGCCGATGCAGGAGTTGTAGTGGCAGGCTTCAGTTCGCGGAGTTGGTGGTGCATCACTTGAACCTGGCGTTTATCACTTGTCAATGACCTATATATATGGCGGTGTGTGTGTGAGAGAGAGAGGGAGATGAGGGACAAGGGGGGGATTACCGGTTCCTGACTGGTCTTCTGCTGGAGCGGAAAGGACGACGTCGTGGCCGGCGGCGATTAACGCGTCGTTGAATGAGCGGATGTATGATTCGGCCCAGCCGTCGTCATTTGATTGGACTATGCGTGCACATTGAGCGGCGAGTGCTGAGATGATGATGATGGAGAGAGATGCTGAGCGTCTCATTGTGAGTGGAAGGAAGTGAGAGAGACGCGACGATGATGGAAGGGTGACGCGTTATCAGGCATGAGAAGGTGAAATCAGAGGTGAAATGATGAGAGTATGAGTAAGAGACGCGTTGGCGGTGGAAAGGGGCTGGAGATGTCGAGGGATGCAAGGTGAGTCTGTCTTTCTGAAGATGACTGAGGTTGGAGGTTGGTGGGCCGTGTGGGCTGGGTGTAAGCACATGGCTGGTCTCAACGGAAATAACTGCAACCAAACAGGATGGACGGTTCACAGCATTGATTGCATCAGTCAAATTATTGTAGCAAAATGAGCGGAAAAGAGAAGCCAATATTATGAGAAGCTGGAGATTTTGAGGACATCTTCTCTCTCTATATTCTTCAGACTCGACATTCGGGGTTTTCTAGTGACTTGTTTTGGGAGCAGAGTGAGTCCTGTCTCGGGTATGAGAAGCTGCAGAGCTTTGAAAAGTTTCCAAATTTATCATGCATGTATGAATACACACGGAAAGCGAAGCATAGATCCATGGTTACTCAGGTAACAGTAAAGTACCGTGACCTAGGCGGAGATGCATGTGTTTGTACCAGAGCAATTGAGCCATCGCAACTCGATGATGATGAACCCGGCAAGAACGATACTCACCTTCGGCTTCTGGGATTCTCTATAAATGTAGCAGCTTGTTCATAACAGACCCCAGTTGTATGAGAGCTACCATGTGTAATAAAAGAGCATGTAGACATTTGACTCGAACGAGGTGAAACGCACCTCACCAATCACTTATGTATGTTTGTGCGACATCGATGATCTTGAAACATCATGAGGCAATCAGAGCTTCACCTGCAGGTGGTCTGACCCAGGGGCATCTGAGCATCCCAGCTAGTAATGGTGCTCATCTGTGAGCTGGTGGACAGATCTGGGCGAGCGTCGTGACACTGATACCGGTAGCCACCGGATTCCCTACTACACTGACATACTTATCTGAGGTGCAGCCACTCTTCTAGAAAGAGCAACGAACGGGCAAGAGTCAACTATAGAAGCGGTGGAACATGGCAATGCTACGGCAGCTTCGGTTGGATGATAAAGTGTACAGCCTCCGCAACAGAGGACTTAACTGCCGTCACAACAGTTTGGGCCGGACAATCGATGCGTTACCTGAGTCTTTTATGTTGACTTTTTACGACTTGCAGAAATCAAGACTCCTCTCTCTGTGTCTACAAGGGTCTCAATTACTCTCTTGTATAGCGAGAATGAATCCGTAGTATGGTTGCCAGTTGCAGAAACCCAGTCCAGAGGTGACAACCCTTCGAACCGAGTTTGCTCTCAGCCATATCAGATGGGCTAAGCGAGGTCTCCCTTCTCGGCATGGTTTGTTGTTTGGAGGCTTGACTTAGACTACCTAGGTACCTACACAACTAAGACGATCTGGCTTGAACCTTGTTGAGCCTTGTATTTATGCTTCGCGGCTTCTGCCCGTAGCGATCTCGCCTCCGCTGCTGACTCGAAGGGTTGCGTATGACTGTTATCTGAACCGCCATTGTTGACCCTACCAAGTTGGATAGGTAGGTACGTTGAATTGCACCTCTACCTATGCAGTCCATAAGGCTGGTGCCTTGTCCTTGCGGTATAAAGAGGGAGCCGGTTGTTCCCTTCTATCTCTTGCATTTCTCTTTCCTTCTCAGCCCGGCTCGTAAACTCTGCTCAGTGCCTCAGAGGGGAAGAGCAAACACAAACAGCACTGCCCTGAACACCTATAAAAACTCCCTCCATCTAGTCCATTTCCGAGGACTCAAACCGAGAAAGATCAGACCAGGCTACCGCTACACGGTACGGTCTCTACGAACGCAAATCCGGACTCTCTACGCACGCACGCGGCACCGGCGGCAGCGATGGAGGACACGGATGCGAGAGACTCCTCTGAGGGACAGCCGGCCGCCTATCCCCCGACTGCCCGAACGGCTCCCCGGGATGTCTTGCTGGAGCGAATAAGCCGAGTCCGCACCATCATGAGAGGACTCGAGTGTCATCTGGGAGAGCTGTACGCAGAGAGCAACTACGAATCCGAGGAACACAAAGACGAAGGCCTGCAGTACAAGTACCTTCAGGCGATGCTTGGCATCGATCTGGCGAGAACCCGGCAGGAGGAGATCCTGCTGGAGCGCCAGCTCATCCTACGGGAACTGGCTGCCGGACTGACGTCGCAGAAGAACATGGAGTCGGTTCTGGCTTCGCAGATTTGGCGCTTTGCCCTGGCTGGGGGCGATCTCTGGCGCAACTTGCAGCAAAGGCTTCAAACTGAGGATCCGTCTCTGGATAGGCAATCCGGTGAAACGATAGGCATCAGGAAGAAGATGGTGGCGCTGTATACGGAGAACGAGGGCCAGGAGAGTCGAAAGCGACCATTTTTCTGGGAATTGGAAGTGCTCGAGTACTATTCTGCCGACCCGCGGTGTTACGGGAGAGGCAAAGACCAGGGCTGGTGTCACATTACCGGGACGTGGTATCCAAAGCCTCCGAAGCCAACGGAGATTGTCCCCTTTGGCATGGATGCGAACAAGCTGGCGGAGCTTGTCTTTAGGTCCGGCATCACGTCGGTACAGTCGCCTGCCAACACATTGCTGCTGCGGCCGGGCTTCCACCGCTGGCTGAAGGAGTACAGGTTTGTCATTGTACCGGCCAGCCGTTGCTTCGATGGCACGATTACGCGATGGAGACTGGACGTCATATGCCCCGACGAGAATGACCCCCGATCCATGACCCAGGACAGCATGGGGTGGGAGTACGGCAAGGATATAGACGGCAGGGAGCTTTCGTTCTTGGGCGAGAACCGGCCTGACGCAAAGTTCCTCTACTTTCACTTCCTCATTGCCCTCATCCGCATCAAGGACCTGAGACGCGAGAACTGGTCCCGTGTTTGGGCCCGGTACTATCAAGAGCAACCATTTCCGGCGCCCAGCAACTACATGAGGAAGTCTGTCATTCGGGCGTTGGCCACGTATTTCTCAGTTGCGGACATGAGTATACTCGAGAGCTTGGTCTACCGTTACGGATTCGAAACCTACCATGTTCAGGATGAGTTGGCGAAGAAGGAAATTGCGCGACGCGTACATTTGCTTGTTCTAGAAGACTCTGGCAATTCCGCGGACACTGATATCGATGAAGGCGTTTAGAACAGCAATTAGCGGTAAATGGACACGGTTGGGTTTCAAGAGGATGCTTTCTAGCGAAGAGGTTTTGCCCTGAATATCAGATAGATTGAAGCGAATAATACAGACATTAGTGCCTTGAAGAAAATTGCCCGTGTCTTTCAGATGAAACCGAGAACATCCCGCTTTCTACTCTCAACAACAACCCAGCCATGGTTGTCTGCTCGTTGGCCGTCCGCGTCCTTCCTGCCATCATCACCCCCTGGTTTGTATTTCTTGAGGTTCTCAATAGCCCAGATCATCTCCTTTGTCAGCGGCGGTGGGATCCTTCCTTGGCCAGTCAGGGTCCCCAGCCCAGACAGCTTGAGGAAGCCTTGCAGCCATTCGCGCGTTTCGCCATCGTCCCATGAAATGTCGTGGAACTTGCGATGCTCTCTTCGTGTAAGCTCTTCTCTTGCGTCTGCCCAGGCTTGCTGCTCTGATACCGGAGGTAGAGGGACTGGGTTGCGGTTTGCAAATAGGCGGGCGAGAGCAATGGCTTGATACTCGAAGCTTCGGAATGTCAAGACGCGGGGCAAGCCCACGATTCCGAGGTTTGAGTACTCTTGGAAGAATGTGTGCCAATAGCTTTTCACCAGCTGTCCTTTTCTGTCGTCCCAGAGAGGCTGGCCGTTCTTCTTTGCGTTCCAAAACGGATAGGATGGCTTGTAACCAGTGCAGTAGATGACTGTGTCGATGTCGTCCAGGTATGTGCCGTCTTCAAAGAGGATCCTGCCGTTGTTGGGGAGATATTCTGATATCACGGGCTTCCATTCGATGCCTGCTGGGGGCGAGTCTCCCTCCCACCAGATTTTGGATCTCCTTGATTGGTAGACGGGGAGCTGGGCTGTTGAAACGAGCTCACGGCTGAGATCTGTTCCGGATGCTGAGTTGCCGATGATGAGCACTCGATTGTTCTTGTAGATGCTGGGCGATCTATATGTTTTGGAGTGGATTATGCGGCCGGGATACTTTTGGATGTATTCCTCCAGGCCCTTGACTTGGGGTATCTGGGCGCGAGTAAGCACAGTCTTTGTGGACTGTAGGCCGAAATGTGTGACAAACTTACAGTCGGCACAGAGTAGTGGCCATTTGCCAGGATCAGGGCATCAAATGTCTCCTCCCACCAGATGTCGACGTTACGAAGGGCATCGTGTTTCCGGAGGGTCAGCTTCCACTGTGTTGAGCCGTCATTGGAAGGGTGGTTGAGCTTGGAAACATCTTCGACAGTCGTGTTGAGAACTAGGAAGGAATCCGTCTTGTGCAGTGCAAAGTAGTTTTCAATGTATTGGCGAGGGATGTGGTGAGGTGCAAATGGGCCATATGGGAAGCGAATGTCTGAGAATGACATGGCAATCTCCGGCACATTTGTACTTGTGTTTTTGTCAGTATATAACAAGAACAATGGCTGAGTCCGTCGCATGTGAAACTCACGTTAGTGAGCTGTAGATTGGTGTTTTGGAGAATCTCTCTTGCTCGTTGGGCTGAGTAATTGCAGGGAGATGCTGGGGGATCTCGAGAGGAGGATCGGTCTCGGCCGGCAAGGCCCCAGGTCTGACGAGGATATTGGGCTGAACCGCTGCATCGTATATCCTGAGATTGGGTTACGGATGATGAGCTTCCAGACTTCCCATGTGCTTCATATGACGATATGAATGACTTCAAGCCCGTCTTACCATGTTCCCCCTGCAGACTCTCGTCTCTCGAAGACTCGGATATAGTCAAACACTTCCTCGGCTTTCAGCGCCGCCGCCGTTACCGCTCCTACATACGTGTGCCCGCATTAGTAATTCAGCCTTCTGACACCGTCATGCTTCATGCTTATGTCCGCTGTTGATCGATTGATTGATTGATTTATTACCTGCAGCTCCCGCGCCAATGACCGCCACCGACTTGATTTTATTTCCTCCGCCCATATTGGCTGAAATACACCAGATAGTATGGAGCTGTTTATCTTTGTTGAAGAGAGCTGCAATGAGGGGTTTGTGAAGATTCAGAGAAGGGGGAGGATTATCACGTCTTTGAGAAGCCGTGTGATTATCACGTGCGATTTGGATGTCGTGATCGACTTGGGTGATGGCACGATGCAGGTCATGGACTGTAATGTCAGCTTTTTGTTGTATTGGCTGATAGATACATGTAGCTGCATGAAACGCCTTATCGCGGAGTTGCTATTTGCATAGAAGATTGGCGGGTTGATGTATGTCGCCACGTTTGTTTTATCAGTGCTTTCACGCGTATCATGCCAATCGGGAAGACGAAAAGTTCATTGCTGCTTATCAGACACTTGATGGATTTTGCTTCAGAGGTACAAGAAATTATATTCCACCCTTTTTGCTGATGTCTAATAGCGAGCCACAATATGATCGCAACTTACTCTAGTGGCTTGTTGCAATTTGCCTCTATATGTTGTCTGAATACTGGGCTTACATAGGTATGTTGAAGCAATTAAGGCTGTAAATACTGCCTTCCATGCCCCAAGTTGCGACCTGCTTCTGGGAACTTGTACATGGAGCAACGCACTGAGACTCTACAACAGCCCATCTCGAGTACCAGCGACAAACGAGTAGGATCTTATCGTTCTTGGCCCCGATGACCTGCCCCAAGCAGGGTATAGGGCAAGCTCATCAATGGAACCCTCGTCTAACATCCGCTTACCAAGCTTGATAGAAATCCGAATTTCAGAAACACTGCATCGGTATATGCTAGGATGTTGAAGGTGATGGACAGACGTGGCTGTCTCGTGCATGTCGTGGAACGCGAGCGACGATATTATCTCATCGGACTTTGATATGGTTGATAACACCAATATTGAAGTCATAACACATTTGTAACAACTTGAATTATTTGTTTGATATATCACGTGTGACAGCTCCTAACTGGAGTCTGCCTTCCAATGGTATTTAGCAGCCGGATGGTCCGCTGGTGGCCGCGCCAGCCCCTTCTTCCCGTACAGGTTCTCCCGGTATGTTCCTCCATCAACGGCATATCCATCCCAGAATAGCCCCCGTTGCCTCAGCACCGGAAGAAGCAGTTCAATCACGTCCTGGAACGTCTGCGGCATCAGAGCATACGCAATGTTGAACCCGTCAACGTCGGCTTCTCTGACCCACCGCTCCATCTCATCAGCCACCTTCTCCGGCGTTCCAATTACAGTGGCTCCAAGGCCACCGACTTGGATGTGCTTTGCCACAGCGCGCTTCGTCCATTTGGGGACTGACGGCGATGCCTTGGACCAGGCTTCCACAGCGGAGCGAATGGCGTTGGATTCTACGTGGCGAAGCTCTTGGTCGTCGTCGTACTGGGCGAGATCAATACCTGTCCAGCCTCCAAACAGCGCCAAAGCACCATCTTCAGAGCCATATTGGATGTAATCCTGATACTTTGCCTCAGCTTCTTCCTGGGTCTTTCCAATGATGGGGCAGAGCATGGCCAAGAACTTGATGGTGCTGGGGTCTCGGCCGTACTCGTCACGGGCCGCGGCTCGAATCTCGGCAATGTTTTTGGCTATGACGGAGGGACTGTGACCAGCTACAAAGATTGCTTCTGCGTTCTTGGCCGAGAATGCTTTGCCGGCTTTGGATGTCCCGGCTTGCATGATGACAGGGGTGCGCTGGGGAGATGGTTGGCAGATATGGGGTCCCGGGACGGTGTAGTATTTGCCTTTGTGGTTGATGGGCCTGACTAGGGAGGGGTCTGTGAAGATGCCCCTTTCGGCGTCGAGCTTTACAGCATCATCTCTCCATGATCCTTGCCTGTAGGCTTAATCAGTCATTCTGAAGCAGCCATCCGACGTCCAGTATCTGAATGGATGCTTGTACTTACCAAAGCTTGTAGATGGCATCGACGTATTCATCCGCAATGGCATACCGCTCATCATGAGGGGGCTGCTCTGTGAGGCCAAGGTTCCTCGCAGCGGAGTCGAGATAGCCGGTCACAATGTTCCAGCCAACTCTACCACCGGACAGATGGTCGACTGTGCTAAGACGACGGGCAAGGTGGTAGGGCTGCTCATAGGTAGTGGCAATGGTGACACCGAAGCCAATGTTCTTGGTGGCTGCGGCCATTGCCGGAACGAGAACCAGCGGCTCGTTCACAGGTATCTGTGCTCCTGAGATGATGGCCGGATCTGGGTTCTGAGGTCCTTTGTAAACATCATAAGGGCCCTGGTGAACGAACGTGTTAGCCCAGGCTTCTCAAGGTCTACATCAGTCGTCTTACCAGCACATCAGCAATGAATATGCCATGGAAGTGAGCCCGCTCTAGCAACTGAGCCAGCTCCACCCAGTGCTGGATGTTGTTGAAGTTGGCCGAACGGTCCTGCGGGTGCCTCCAGAGGCCCGGGGACTGATGACCGCTGCAGGACTCGACGAAGGCATTGAGAATAAGCTTCTTCTTGGGGACACCATCTGTCGAACTATCGGTAGATGCCATCTTGGGTGACTGAGCTGCGATTGATATGGTATTCCGCAAGATGCTTGGAGAGCTGCTGACGAAGAGGGCGGGAACCAAGCACGCGGGGCGGTGACTTGCATATGATAACGCTCGTGTAACGCTGCAGCAACCAAAGTCACAGTTGCTTTATATGCTGTGGCATATACTCATCATTGGACGAGGTAGCATCTGCGCACTTTATCCATGAGACGACGTCAAGTGCAGCTCGGATTGCGCAATATCAACAGTGACATTCCCAGGGTGATGAGAATGTCTCTCTATTCACACTAAGAGACGACGAACCGAAGCTCATCACAATCAGCTCACTCAGTTGCATCTGGGAATAAGCATGTGAGATGAATTTGACATCTCCGATCCCGCAGTCTCGAAATCTGTAGGATATGGAGTCGCAAATCGGCAGAATTGCCGTGCTGGACTAAGGTTGAAGATCCCAGCAATTGAGCTCTCGCGTCATCGGAGCTAAATGATGCATCACTACAACTGACCCGGTTCGGCAGCTTAGGGCTGACTATCGGGATGGGAGGTGAAGAAGATAGTTGATGGAAAGCCTAAAGACAAGTGATTTTATAAATCGATGGATGAAGACTTGAAGAGATGGACTTGGTGGTTCGTGGATTGGCTGGGTGGTTTGTTAACAAACTCCATAGATCCTGACTTACACCACCATGCTTCAGCTTCACCTTGAGAGAGCGGCAGCCAATGGCGGTGCTACCGTCAGTCCGCCTCTACCGCAGGTGGCAGGCTATGTTGTCGTCATTGGGATTGGCTTCCTGATTGCATTCATCATGATGTTTGCGACACACCTGCTGAAGAAGACGGTTGGTGAAGACAACAGGACGACAGAGATGTTCATGACGGCGAACCGCTCTGTCGGGACGGGGCTGACGGCTTCAGCCGTGGTATCATCCTGGCTCTGGAGCACGGCCATGCTGGGAAGCACGCTTGTGGGCTACAACTTTGGGGTTGCGGGACCGTTCTGGTTTGCTGCTGGGTAAGTCCTCTCTGCCATAACAAGTACTACTCAGTTGTTGGTTGGTAACTGATACGATACCTCTTTGTCAGGTGCTCTCCCATGATTGTCTTCTTTGCCCTGCTGGGCATAGCATGCAAGCTGCGGGTACCGGAGGCTCACACCTTGCTCGAGATTGTGAGGGTACGATATGGCATTGCGGGACATGTTGTGTGGATTGCGCTGTGCTTGATCAACAACATTATTGCCATTGCCAATATGCTCCTCGGAGCAAGTGCAGCCATATCAGCGCTGTAAGTCATACAGTAACTAAGTTGTCTGAGTATCCGTGTTAACTTATACCCAAACAGCACCGGGATGCATGAGATCGCGGCAACATTTTTGCTTCCCGTTGGTGTCATTCTCTACACCTTTGTTGGCGGCATCAAGGCAACCTTCTTGACCGACTACTTCCACACGTTCGTCATCACGGTCATCATCTGCTTCTTCACGATCAAGACTTTTACTGTTCCGGAGATTGGCTCTCCGGGTGGCCTTTATGAGCTCGTTGTTCAGGCTGGCAAGGCCCATCCCGTGCCTGGCAACCATGATGGCTCCTACGTGACAATGACCAGCAAGAATGTCAGTACTTTCCATTCCATCGTCTTGTCTGATCTCTAGACTAATAACAAGCATTGATTTAGGCCATCCTCTTTGGCATAATCCACATCCTGGCCAACTTTGGTCTCGTAATCATGGACACTGGCTTCTTCGCAAAAGCCTTTAGTGCTGCTCCTCAAGCAGTCGTCCCCGGATACATCATCGGCGGCATTGCTTACTTTGCAATCCCCTGGTGTCTCGGCACTCTGATGAGCTTCTCAGCTCTCGGCCTAGAAAACACACCACGCTTCCCCACGTTCCCCCGAAGGATGACTTCAGACGAAGTCTCCAACGGCCTTGTCATGCCCTATGCTGCCTTTGCCATTGCGGGCAAGGGAGGAGCTGTTGCAGTCCTGTTGATCACCTTCATGGCTGTTACATCGACTATTAGTGCTCAGGTCATATCGGTTTCTTCCATCATCAGCTTTGACATCTATCGACAATACTTTAACAAGGCGGCAACAGACAGAGACGCCATTCGATGGAGCCACATAGGCGTCGTCTTCTTCGGGCTGTTTTCCGCGGCATTCTCAACAGCTCTCTTCTACGGAAACGTGAACCTCGGGTGGACGCTGTACATGCTCGGCGTCCTGACATGTCCCGGAATCTTCCCTACCGTCTTCACCATTCTCTGGAAGCGACAGTCTCGAGCTGCCGCCGTCATCTCTCCACTCTTGGGCATGGCCACGGGCATCTCGGTCTGGCTCGGCACGGCACACACTTTGTATGGCGAAGTCACCGTGGCTTCAACCGGACAAACCGTGCCCTGCGTCTACGGAACGGTGGCATCAGCGCTAAGCCCTGGGCTTTATTCCATCGTCATCTCGCTCGTTAGGCCGGCCAATTACGACTGGGCAGACTTCCGAAAGGAGCGGCTGGCATTTGGCAGGACAAGCGGCTCCTCTGATCCTCAAGCTGCTGGTGACTCCAAGTCCCCTGCAGTAACTGAGTCGGGCTACTTGGAGGACGCCGCCAAGTTTCGGAAATGGGGGAAGATTGCTGCTTTCTGGGCAGCAGCAACGTTCTTGGGCCATTGGGTATTCTGGTGAGTCGAGATCTTTGAGAACTTGAATGTTCTATTGTAATAGTGCTAACACGCACGCTTTGCTGGCAGGCCGCTTCCCATGTATGCTTCTCACTACGTCTTCTCCAAAGGCTTCTTTGTCGCTTGGATTGTTGTCGCCATCATTTGGGTCTGGTGCACAATGCTGATTGCTGGGTTCTATCCGATCATTGACGGTCGAAAGCAAATACTGCTGGTGTACCGTGGATTGAGGGGAATCAGAAGAGTGAGTGAAGATAATGAAAGCGGAACAGAAACGGCGAGCAGTGGGATTCTAGAGAGTAAATAGAAGAATTCATTTAGAATGTCTCAGCTTTTAGCTAGAATAAAAGTCATTGTCTCGTTACATGTGTTGTCGTTGTTCATCTACCAGTGCTCCCAATAAGTGCCATACTTGGAACGGCCAGAGACGACGTTTAGAAACTCGCGCGCTATATATGAGGCTATTATACCAAGGTTAGAACTGCATATTGTATCACAATATGGAGACTTGCCTGTTATGTTTGAAGGATGCAACTCATCATACCTATCGCCGAGTCAGTTCCCAGTCGCTTGACAACACCGAGCGAAAAGACCTACCAAAGATAGGAATCGAGGCGTCCCGGCCCATACAAACAGTTTGTTCCATTCACGTCACAATGCTTATAATAGCCCACGACATTATGCGGAGGCTCCAAATAGCGGCTGGGCTGGTTGTAAATGTCCATGATGAGGCTGTGTATGTCATACACCGCAACCTTGGATCCCGGCCAGCGATTCTTGACGAGCAAATGGAACGGCACACCGTAGTCGATCATTGTATTTGACGAAGTCGTGTACTCGAGCATCTTCTGGGCGTATTCGGTCTGGTTGTAGAGCGTCTTGTTCTGCCAGAACTGATTGTCGCCCGCTCCTCCGTCTGACAACGGACGGTACAGCCCCGTAAGCTGCAGAGCATTATTGTTGAGGATGACGAAGCGGCGACCGCCAGCAGCGTGGATCGCGTCAAAGACGTTCCAAAGACAGTCGATGTATGTGGTGATGTTTGTTCCCTTCACTTGCGAGTCGCTGAGGATGCCTGTATAGCTCAGGTCGTTTGTCCCTATCCACAGGGCATACACCGTGTTTGCCGAGGTAACGCCCCTGTACAGCTTCGTCTTGCGATCTGCCTTGAACGAGGGGATCTCATCAGTGATGATGGATGGATAGTTGGCATTCATGAATGCTGCCCATCGTTCCACGTTGTTGTTGTCGCACGTCGCTCCGGCGATGGCGTAGTCGTAGAGGGTTGCGCCAGTGCTGGCTTCGACGTATTGAGGCCATTGCAGGCCTCCGCTGGCCGTGACGTTGGCCTCGGGGGGCATCACGCCCGGAGGCGGTCCGTGGGCTTGATGAGAGCCATAGTAGCCTAGGCGGCCGTTGTCGGTGTAGCTGTCTCCAAAGGTGATGAGATACTTGAAGTCATCATGGGGTTTGGGAAACAGGGAGAAGGCGTTGAGTACTGCTACGAAGCTTGGAATCACCAGAATGGACCGCATTGTGATTCTCTGCGTTCGCTGTGATATCTGGATGGTCTGGCCATGATATGAGTCTCACAGGAAATGGAGAAAAAGATGGTTGACTTTTATAGCAGCTTATGATGCTTTACACAGCTGTTAATGATGACATGTAGGATGCCATGCTCTGTGAACTCCCTGGGAGTGCATATAGCCTAATATTGCCATTGACGTTCACGATCAACACCTGGTGCATGAATTACTACACAACTGCATGGCTCTCCTGGGAATTCATCGGTTTCGGCCAATGGAAGGTCTTTTCGTTTGACTCCGCATTTGAATACTCCCAACACCTTTTCTTCAGCAGGGATATCACTTCAACACCCGGCAGATGTGTCTGCTGAAGATGCTTGTAGAAGCGTCATGTTGGCTCCCATTTCTTAAGTGTAAGGTACTTGCACAGACTGTCTCTTTTGGACGCTCAATTTGGGTATCAAACCCGACGGGAAGAGCAATGAAGTCCCTCATACTTAAAACAATTTCGCAGCCAGTAGCTAGTGAATCTTGTATGTGTGCGGAGTCAAGTGTCTCGATCGGCATTTGCTGAGATCTGGGGGATGGAGGCTTGAGCCATGGACGACCCATTTTAGCCTGTGGGATAAAAGGAGGAGAAACGGAAGACCGGATCTACAACAGGGAATAAACCGGCTGACAGGTCAGGTTGAGTAGGGATGTACACCTAGGCAATATGGCATTCCATGCTAATGTATTTTTGCTCTAAGTGTTGGAGGACCCTCGGCGGTGAGCACACTCGTGACGAGTTGACAGTACAAGAAGTTGGAGGAAGGCTGTCCCGCTCATTCCATGTAGAAGAATCTCGATTGATGGCGGTGTACATAATACAAGAGTCACCAAGAGCCAATCCATGCTCAACGGCCATTGTCATGGTAACTATGACCGCAACTCGTTTGCTCATAGGGTTAAGCAAAGCTTCTTGAAGGGCAGTAACACCACGGCTCAATCAGCTCACAGCTTTCCTACAGTCCCTCAGGCACTGTTCTCGGTCATGCCCAATGCCTTCGCATGGCTCGTTTCAGACGCGTCCAACATTCTTTACACCCACAGCAAAGCCAATCGTAGTGATAACCAACTTCCATGCCGACCAACTGACTAACACGTGAGCAGCATCATCGACCCGAATGAACGGCGTTCTTCTCCTCTCCGGAGTGAGGGGCGGGAACACCTATTCTGCCCACTTCCCCGCGTCCCCGCATGGCTCGTGAGCCTCGCTATGTGCTTCACTGCTCGTCGGAACTCTATGAGACGTTGGCAGTCGTCCTCCAATGCAAGGCATCACAGACGCTGCATGATCCCAGAGACGAGACTCTTGGGAGCGAATATCAGGAACTTGGTCTGTTAGAGCTGGAGGTGGTGGCGTGGATTAGGTCGTTTGGCCCATCAACGTGGTAAAGGGGTAGCAGGTGAGTGTTGCTGTCTTTATCATGACCAGGACTGTAGCGATCAAGAGGACCACACAGGAAGGCAGCTGCTGCAAAGAAGCTGGTGTTACGAGCAGGTGCGGTGAGATATTTATGCGACTTGCTTGTTCGCCCATTCTTTGACGATACAGATGGAATCATCTGTTGGAATGACTTCCGCTCGACGAGCAGCGTAGTGGCGCAGACGGTGTGCGGTCTGCGTGATGACACCTTCATTGCCATTGTTCGCAACATATTCGCGCCAGAAGTAGACGTTGAATCCCAGAAATGCGCACAGTCCTTTCATGACGCTGTCCTCTGCTGCTGGGCAATAAGAGACGTGTTCCGCGAAGAATGTTGCCGCGTAATCCACCAGCGATGAGTCGCAAGATGCCATGAATGCTGGATCTACTGAAGCATTCATTGGAAGTCGGCGAAGAGTGCTGTCAGAGAGTAGGTTGAGTAGAGTGACTGCAATCCGAGTGTGGCCATGTGCCTCATCAACTGGGAATTCAGAGTTGACCTTTCGATCAAGAAGTATTTCGCGAACTATCTCGTTTTTAACATTGACTCTGTCTTTAGGGTGAATGGTGACAAGGTCTCCGCATATCTCGGAAAGTGTTTTCTTCAGGTCCAGGAGCTTTGATTTGAGATCAAGCTCGACAGCGCTGCGCAGCTCTTCGAGTGTAAGTGGACGGCGGGCCAAGATGATCCAGGTCCATATCGACTGGGCAACTTTAATGCCTCTCTTGTTCACCTGGATTGACTGAAACTTTCTGGTATATCTCTCGCGTACTTCTGTCGGATCTTCCCTGGTAGCATCCATGGTCTTCTAGATTCAGGCGTCTCCGAAGTCTTCTATGAAAGGACAGGGCTCAGAGCGATGAAGCTGATGGTGGGAAATCTCAATCTTTAGATAATTGTGCGGCGATTCGGTAAAATGACTTCTTGCCCGCAATGAGCAAGAAGTAACTGACACTCTTCTTGGCTGTCATTGACTTAGAGAAGGCTGCTCTATAAGTACAACTTGAGGGTTCTGCAAACAAAGCGCTTTGTCTTTTTGGCTGCGCCACGAGAGTTGCCCCTAGTAGTACCCTCGTGATCAATCTTTGAATACATTTCTTTCACCAATTTGCCATGATTGGTCACATGAAAGAAAGTGGGCGGTTCGAACGAGTTCAAGTGTAGACCTACTGGTGGTCGAGAGCTCAACCTCACATCGTAATGATAGCCCTTCAAGCCATCAATTCTTGACTGGATACTATGCATTCTCTGTTCAAATAAAGAAGTTACATGTAAAAGACTTCCCACACTGCCAACTGTCCCAAGCGGTGGCTCTATGCCAGCAGATATACAAGCTTTCGCTTGAATCGCGAGGACTTCGGCCACACGAGGCCCCGGCTATCAAAGTGAGAAAGATTGCCCGCCAGCTGCATACCCTTAAGAATATGCCTCGACTAGTCTTTTAATTCCGTCTATTGCCCTGTCATACAATCAGAAAACAATGAGCTGTTACAAGTGTTCATGAGCGCCGTGAGCTTACCAGCGAAGATACCACTCTTGGTCCGGGTACAGTGCCGCAGCATGCAGGTCGAATCTCCTGCGGCAAATAAGTGAGCTTTCCAAACATCTGACATTGCAGAGAATTTTCTTACGTAGAGTAGAGCGGTCAACAATGGCCATAGTCTCCCTGCCATTGGCCTCGGCACATTTCAAGGCGATGAGGGCAACTCGAAGGTGAAGGAGGCTGTGAAGACAGCGCTACAACTCGGCTACAGACACATCGATGGTGCTAGCGCGTATGGAAACGAAAGGGAAATCGGAGAGGCTATCAAGGAGATCGGCATCCCTCGAAATGAGATTTTCGTGACTTCCAAGCTGTTTGTCACAACCCTCCAGCACTTCTCATAGTCCCACGTTTTGCTGATTACCATCGACAGCGCACAAACATGGCACAAGCCTTCCGACGTCCAAAGGGCTCTCGAGGTGACACTGAAAGATTTGCAGTTGGACTATGGTAGTTCTCGACAGTTTCTTCCAACAGATAGATGCCTCTGACTGACATGTGATGTGATAGTTGATCTGTATTTGATGCATTGTGCGTCTCTCAATCCAGGACCTGTCATAGGAAGAGTGTTACTAACATTGCAAAGTCCCTCATGCTTACAAGGCCGGCGAACAGAACGAAACGATTAGACATCACAGCGGCAACTGAAAGGCAAGTAATAACCCGATACTAATAATTGAGTGCAATAGGCTTACATGACTTAGCCAGTCATAGACTATGATCTGTCCAGAAGGTACCCAGAAACCTGGCAGGCCATGGAGAAGCTCGTCGATCTGGGGCTCGCGGGTTCAATTGGTTCGCCCTCTAATCAGTACCTTTATAGCAGAAAGCCATTCTAATTTCTTCAAAACAGGTCTCTCCAATTTCAATATCCTCAAGACGAAGAGGATTCTGAGTACGGCTAGAATCATCCCCGTGGTGAACCAGGTCGAGATTCATCCGTAAGTCGCGTTCACTATCTGGCTATTCATGTTTCCTTTGTTGTTGACCTGAACTTCTATACAGGTACTTTCCGCAGCAAGAGCTGTTTGAGTTCTCGTCTAAGCATGGAATTATTCTCATGGCTCATCAGCCGCTTGGCGGACGTCCGGTTGGAGTAGTTCTGGGCTCTGACAAGCCATTCCCAACGGCCGATGACAAGGTTGGTTTCGCACACAAATGCAGAAACCTTGTGAGAGAAACGTCTAACCGCGATCGCAGATCAACGAGATTGCAACCAGGTGCGGGATTTCGCCAGCACAGGTACGGTGGCATCGTCTATTACACCATACGTTCGGCATGAGACTAATGGATTGGCAAAATGCCTAGGTCTGCTTATCCTGGACAGTGCAAAAGGGTATCCCAGCGGTGCCGAAGTCTGTGCAGCTTACCCACATGAAGCAAAACCTCGACCTGACGAGAATTTCGGACCAAGACTTCCGTACTGTAGACCAGCTGGCTTCTGAGCGTGGCCCGGTCCGCTTTCTTGATCCGAGTCGTCACTTGGGCTTTGACATTTTCGATGAAGAGAATGACCAGCCGCTTGCCAATAGCGCGCCGTGGGACGAAGTGTGAAGGTGGTCTTGGCATGCTGTTGAACTCAGTCATCTGGTCTTGTGAGGGTCATCCGTTATGTGCAGAGATCTAGAGGAGCTTGGGCTTTGTGGCATACACAATGCAATAGACTAACCTTTATACGTTATGTACACAATTCTTGCTCATTATCAAGATAGACAGAAAATGATTAGAGAGCTCAATGTGGATTTAGGGTAGCTTCATATATACAGGTCTGGGACGTCACATCTTATCGTTGCTACCGCTTCCGCCTTTACCGCGAATTGTGTCCAAGTACGTATATACCCGTCGAATGTAGTCTATCCAGGGGAAACTTGAAACAAGCCTTCAACAGTATTTACCAGTTTTCCCGTCTGCTCTATCTTGGGGTAGATGAACCATCCAGGATCATGGAGTCTAGGACGCCCGCACTCAAGTGAACCACCTCCCCTTGTCGCCCCCAAGCTTGCACATAATTCCCCCCATTCCATATCTACAGGGCCCAGCATCTGGCTGACCTGATGCCCTCAGTGGTGTCGGTGCAGCAGTATTGAGGATCAAAGAGGTTGTCGGCAGTGCAAGAAAGCTGGACCTCGTCGCCATTGCAGCCGGTGCTGGTGTACACCTGGCAGAAGCTGTCCTTTGTCTGGGCGACTGCGTTGGCCACGACGTTGTCCGCGAAGTCGAAGCAGTCGATGTGGTCGTTGTAGACGGCAAATCGCGAAAATGAGAGACCGTCATATTCCTCGAGCTGCTGCTCGCATGTCAGGGAGTTCCAGAGAGTCCATTTCTCCGCCGTTGCCCATACGGGGAAGAGGAGAGTGAGCGCCCAAGAAGCAGACCGCATTTTCGCTGTGTTTGTGACCTGTTTGGTTGGAGATAATGAGTTCAAGCAATTTCTAGGGCATAGAAAGGTATGATGAAAGACAAAGAGATAGTATGAGTAAAGTCTCGCATTCACAATGGTGAGGAGGCTTAAATAGTCAATTACACTGGCAACACACACACCCCCCCCCCCCCCCCCCCCCTCCAAGCCCTTCTTCATTATGCCCTAAACTTATACTTGAAAAGGCGTGATAATTACTCCGATCGTGGCTCGACCTTGTAAGAAAACCACGAGCCGATAATGGGCCAGTTAGTTGAATGGAAAAGGCAGTGGCAATTGTGCGGAGGGCGGAGCAATAACAGCCGTCCACGCATGTATGCCAAGCATCAGCAGACAAATTAAGTGATTGTCAACACGTATTTCAACCATCACTTGCCTAAATACATCTAGTATTGTTACAGTGAGCTTTTTCTGTAGACATTGAATGGGAATTCTAATAGTCAAACAGCATTCGAAAGCTGCCTCCCAAGAGAAGCCGGCTTTCATGCCTAGAGTTGGGCTTCCTTCGCCCATCATTGCTGACTTAAGTAACCAGACCATTCAATAAAGACTATCTGCATCGCCGTCGTAGTTACACGTACTACACTTGATTTAACATTCGGAGAATAATGGATTGAGTGCTCTTGGTCTGTAGATCCCACCACATCTCATTGAAACCTAAATCCTCTCGTATGTATTTGCCCGTGAGACTTAGATCGAGCTTGACAGCTGTATTAACGGTCAGTCATGGCTCATGACTTAGCCCACTGCCCAGTGCCCTTACAAAACCACCCAACCAGTTATGCCACTATCCCCCCGTTCGCCAGAAATTCACGAGTCTGCTTCAGAGGATGTATTACTTTGCGCAGCATTTCCTGCCTCCACTTTTCCTCCGGCGTACATCGATTGCCGAGGAGGCACCATGAGACGGCGTCGGCATAAGCAGGGCCTGCTTCATCGTTCACATGACCCAACCATTCGCGAGCTGCTAATATATCGTAGCATGTCTTCTCCGTGTCGTTCCCACCGGCCGGCAGTGCCTTTCTCCATGGCTGGTCATCTATGGTCTGACCAAAGCAAAGCTCCAACAGCATGATGCCCAAATGCTCGAGGGCGACATGACGGGAATGCTTGCCCGTAGATGTGGGGTCGTTATCTGTAATGAAGCCCGTCATACGTTGACTGATATGGGGGTCGTCCAGTCTTATGGGAGCCCCCTCTTCAGTGGCATCGTGAAAGAGGATATCATTTCTTTTGGGCGAGGTTGGCAGCCATGGAGATTCTAGCAGCTGAAGATGGGTCGAGGCCAAAATCAGGGAGAGTGTGTATCTCTGCAGGCGCCTAAACGCCAGGTCTATGTTACCCCGAAGTATTTGTCACGGAAGTCGTTGCCTTCAAATCGGGCTGAGAACTGTTATGAATGTAGTACCTAATATCTTAATCAGCAACGAAGCCGTAACAAGCCATGTCTGCTAGTAGCCGAAACGCTGTGCAAAAATCAAGATTTGACTTAGGTAGTATAGCTGAGAAGGGGGATCGTGTGTATCGGTGTAAGCTTAACTGTTGGCGACGAGTTTAGGATCTGTCAGTGTCGCTGATAATAAGTTATCTATTTGGTACCTTCACAGACATGCGCGCATTGAGGCTCGTTTGTCTGATGCATTTGGGCCAAATGGGCGGAATCACCACAGGTAGGATGTATTCTTACGAGGGACTTCCCGTCCATAAATCTGACGCTGGCTTCTTCCCAAGCTCGCGGCTCTCTTTTGCGTGAACAAGTAGCTCTCACATCACGAATCTCGAAACCCCAATTTCGACGCTGCACGTAAACACCGCATGACATCTGACCGCGTGCGTGCATCGCGGGTTGATGCGAACCTGCATTTGGCGCGGCCTCACCGAATCGGAACTCGAAATGAACAACCACGCCTCTGCAGGCTCATCCACGCAATTATATTCTCCAAAAATACACGGAAATGACTCGAGGGGCATTAAGCAAATTATTCCGCGCAATATCAAAAAGGCAAAAAAGAAAAAAGAAAAGCGAGGTAGCCCGGGGGCCGAACGCGTTCCGTCCTTGAAGGGGCCCTCTTCTCGAGAACCGTGATATCCCCCTTGACCACCCCGCGGTAGAAGAGAGAGTTAATTGACCTTATATACCCTTGGCCCAGACTTGTTCGCGGTGCAAGGGAAGGCCCGGAGGTGGTGAGGTTTGGGGAGGGAGCGCGCGCTGTATTTATATCTGCGGAAGGTGCCTCCAGGGGGGCTTACAGGGGTGTGGTTGCGCTAGCGCGGTATCTGGTGCGCTAAGCTAAGCGACCCACGTGCTCGATGCGCTACCTCGACAGATGTGACTCCATTGGATCGCAGAGGAAATATCTGAGACATCGTGGTCGTGGGCTAGCACGGAATGTCGTTAGACGAGGCGATCTGGTGGGTTTCATCAGCGGGAGAACCGGCTATAACTGGAGATGGCGCCTACCTAGTAGTGCTCAATACTAGTACTACCTTAATCGCGTAGACGGATTGCACAGGATCCGGGGCATAAGAATCAGGTCCTGATGCCCTTGCATAGAGAACCGACTCAAGCGTACGGCCATGTGAAAGCATATTGTTCAGAGAGTACGACAGACGCTGGTGCTCCGCACAAAACGATGTACCGAGGACAAAAGGCAAGGCATTTGTGCGGAACAAGAGCTCATGGTACTGAAGGCCACATATCACGCGTTTCCTGGACTGAGTCAATTCATACATGTACCTTATGTCAATTCGGCTCTTCGTTATTGGTACTAGAGAGTTCTGACATAGGTATGTAATTGCGCATGTGGCCAGCATCTCCGCAAACCAATGAGAAGTACATTGGTGATGCCATCCCTTCAACCACAGCGTTGACCGGCAGCTATTGTACCTTAGACCACAAGCGGTCAAATCCGTAGACGAGTTCACGTACCTGAGAGGAACTTTTGGGGGTTGAGCGCGGGTTTTTCCTACAGGCTCACGTCACGATACACCAACCTAGGAGAAGACTCCTCGCTCAAATCCTTCATCGTATTCATAGTGAAACTACGCGGCAGAACTACCCGGGAAACAACTACTAGTAACTTTGATGAACGGCAAATATCCGTCAAAAAGTGAAATATTCGGCTAGGTACCTACCTAGGTACCTAGTACACAGAGTATCGATCTTGGGTTACCTACACTTGAGTCCCAACATCCGAGTACACCCAACGCACCAAATCTCCTCTCTCATCTCCATCCTCTCCTCCCGGATCCCCTACCGCCCACCGCCGCCGCGCCCCAGTCAACAATAGAGAGATAACCAATCAGCTACAAAGGAGTCTCGATTAGGCTCTCCTCCACCCTCGTTTCTTCCTTTTTTGTCGTCGATCCATGGCTGTCGGCTGTTTCTTTGGTCTCTCTTTTGTCTTCGGTTGTCTCGATTTTGGTTGTTGTGCTACCGCGATGAATATGTCCGTTGCAGTGAATGTCCCCTTTTCCGCAAATGTCCCACTCGAACTTTGTCTGATCCTCGTGCGAAGAATAATGCGAAGCACATGGCCAGTGAACATCTTGCTGCTTTGCACCTGTAGGCTCGTAGATGCGGCGGAAGAGCTGAGCTGCCGGCAATGCTTTGAAGAGCATCAGCCTGCCTTTCACTTTATCCTTCTCCTTATTATCGGTGTGACGCAAAAGAATAGCGTCCAAAGCTGCCTGCACGATGAGGAGAGTAACCAGCATGACGAACAAAACAATCAGGCCGACCATTGAGAATGTTTGGAAGTTGGGGCTTGAGAGGACAAAGTCACCAGCGCCATCGGCTGGCTGTCCCTTCCCGTCCTCCATAATGTTGTCCAGTCCATCTGGCCTCGAAAACATCGTAGTGTCAAGAAGGACATTGCGAGTAAACACATAGCTCGCCAGAACCAGGCGCTCTAAATCATACCGAATTTTCGACGTCTCTGCATTGATGACGCCCCTGGAACTGGTGATGGCAGACTTGAGTGCCGAGTCACCGCTGGCATTGCCAACCCGTGTGAGCACTGGGGCTCTCAAAGCTTCCGCCAGCAGCTTGAGCAGAGCGGGTTTCACCTTGATGCCCTTGACATTTGGGAGATCGTCCACGGTCTTGACCTCCTGGGAGCCGTAGCGCCAGGTGTCTTTTTGCCAGCATGAGAGCGCTGGTCGTCCTCGCTTCATCCAGAACTGGGCGTCAAAGGGCGCCGGAAAGTTTGCGGTGCGACGCTCTGTCTTGTACCAAGGATCATCCCCCTGTTTGATGCTGGCTCTCCTGGCCGCCCAAACGATAATGGCAAAAGACGTGTTGCCGCTCTCCAAGTGCTGTTGTTCTGCCTCCGGATGAGGTATGAAGCTCGCCTTGGGGGCATCTTGTACGGTATCTTGATTGACTGGAACCGAGAAGTTTTGACCGGAGATCCTCCATAGGTTATATAAGTCTTCATTGCTTGCTGCACCTGTGGAGTTCACGAACCATCCGTACTCGGTCGTGCATGAGCCATTGACCGTCAACGAAAGAGCAGACCCTTGCTGGAGGCCAAAATCAACTCCAGTGAGGGTATAATCGTAGAGATACTGATAGATGTCTTCGCCGCTTTCTGTTTTGCCGATAGGGTCCAGGTTTGAGTCAGGCAGGTTCACGTCTTTTCTCTTCGTTACCTTGGAAGCTTCTATGCTGCCCAGTGCACGTAGGTTTGCCGGAGCAAGAACGCCGTAGTATGAAAGAACGGCAGTGTTGTCGGTACCAAGATGCGGGTAATAGACTGAGCTCGGCCGCACAGGCGCCACAGTGCCGATTTGTATGAGGGAGGGTCCGATGATGCCCAGAGTCATGCTGCCACCGAAGACCATCAGAGCCAGGACAGCCAACAAGAGACCATAGGCAAAATCAGGCTTTGATTTGTGAAAGTGGAAGGCGTAGCTTGCGAGCTCCTTGAACGCGAACCAAGAGTCGTTGGAGTTCCAGAGCGTTACGAGAGCAAGGTGTCGTCGCCGAGAAACTGTCCCAGGGAACAACATGGCGATGAAGCATATGAGGTTCCACAGAGACATGAAGATCAAGGTGAGAACCACCGAAATGCCCGCTGTGAGAAGAGTGCCCCCATTGGTGGTGAAGGCAATTGCCCAGACGGGACCGTCTTTGGTTGGCAGGTAAAAGGGACGGTGAAGCAGATAGGTTCCGTCCACCAGTGGCGTGTAGACATCAGCCATCTTGATTGAGCTTGAACGGAATCACTAGATAGGCTTGAATGTCGTGAAGATCTCTCGTTCTACGGACCATCGTACGCCCCTGATCAAGTCTTTAAATACCCGAGCAACCTTCTATACTGTAAAAATGAATCATGCGTTGAGGCTCCTGACAACATCCGCAGAGTAGGCATCTTGTAGACTCAATGTCCAGGGTTTGGGGCTACGACTTCTGCTTGCATTAGTACAACAACCATAAAGCAGACGCTATGCCTTGGGACTTCATGCAATGCGTCTATGCAATCAAACACTCCACTTGTCCTGATACAATTCGTCGCTTCTGACTCATGGACCGGACTCTCGAGCTCTGTTTCCGTGGTTGAAGACGACGTTTGCAGCTCTAGGCAGCAAGCCCGTAATTTGATGTGCAAATCATTCGATATCTATATAACTGCGTGTGTTCATTGGACGCAGGAGGCCTGTTGGAAATATGCAGGTGGGTGACTTTCCTACTATTCTTGGACGCTTGCACTGAAAAGTTTCGAGCTGAATACTCCCACTAAGCAGTGAGGAATGGACTTCTACACAAGTGTGCGTGTCTTCCTCGCCAAGTCGGCGACAAACACGTAACAAACGAGGCTTTCGGGGAATGATATCTGACTTCCGAGTTTTCTCCTCAATCCTTTCTCCTCTCTTTCTATTGTTGCGGCGCCTCAATCGGACGATTGCTATACCAGGATGGATGTTCGGAAGGTGAAATGTGATATGGCCAAGAGATATCTAGACAGGCGTTCCTTACCCCGGTTGTCTGCAAGAGCAGTTGTGCTGCAAACTCTCAAAGCTTTCTGTTAATGTGTTGGATTTTGCTTTGATGTCTGTTGAGTGGATGCCTTCTTGATCAATGGCTGCCCGAAAGCATGCCCATCGGATGTCTGATAGCTGCCTGAAAGAGAGCGTTGTTGATGAGGCATAGAACTAATAATGGCAACCGCAGACCTTCCAATAAAAAAAGCCCAAACACCCATGCCCGCCTCAGTTGAGGATCTCAACACCGAGGCCAAGATATGAATATATGACCAGTCAAATTCTTCCACACATCTCGGTTGTTGATTTCTTCCATGGCCCGGCATGGTCGGTGGGTCATTGCATACGGCTGTTATGGCCTGCATGTGATAAAGGCAAGCATGCCGAATAACCTTATCCCACGACAGCTTGCCAAGAGAAGGCATCACCGAACTTTGCGGTGATAGGTAAATGCCACTGGTGAAGTATGCAGGCTGTAGCTTACAAATGAAAGTCTTCAGCCGCACTGCAGTCAGCCGCATAGACCCCTGTCCGATGAACGAACGGAGTAGTAGCATGCGTCTGTAGCGATTTATGTCCGCGGCATCTGTGGAAGGCTATGGACATCCCATTGTTTGGTTTGAGAATCCTCAATATGCCATTGTTTTCTCCATGACTTGAGCTTTCATCTGCCGGGGCTGGGTTTAAAAGACAAGACGGTGAGCCACCACGACGCTATATGCGCACGTAACAGATCACCATCTTCCCGCTCCTCCCTTCCCAAGTCCATCCCGCTGCAGCCATGCTCAAGCAACACATTGTCTCACTCTTTTGTCTAACTGCCGCTTCGGCAGTTCTTGCACAGTCGCCACAATCGCTCCTGTCAGTCCTCCAGGCGAACGGCTTCACCGAGTATGCCCAGCGGCTCCAAGCCAGCGAGCCAGTGGACCTACGGCCGGGCATTGTTGTGTATGCCCCAAGCAACAATGCCTTTACAAGTTCCTCCGTAAACGTCACAGTCGCTCGTCGCGCGGACGATACCATTGCGAGGAGAAACGCTGCCAGTTACAACTTCGGATATGTGACCTATCCAACACACGTTTCCTCGACTGGCAACAACACGTTATCCACCATCATAAGAAAGCGAGAAACGGATCTTGGCGCCGTCTACGAGACGCTGTACCAGGATCAATCAGTGCGTCTTGGTGCCGGGCACAACCAGACACTTGTTCAAAGATATATCCCCTCTGCCTCGCTGCCGTTTGTCTTCACGGGACTCGGCAAGTATGTCAGGGTCACAGGCGATGATATCCCCTTCGACCATGGCGTCATTCGGCCAATTGATGGAGTCCTCACCCTGCCAAGGAATCTCTCAACTACCCTTCAGTCCTTGGGGGAGACGAAATTCGGAGCAGCACTGCAAAGCGCAGACCTAGTCTCGGCTCTGCAAAACACTGCATCCATCACCGTCCTGGCACCTAGCGACTCAGTGTTCAATCTCGCCAGCACACTCACCAAGACGCAGCTCGCTCAAATCATCAAGGAGCATGTCATTGTGAGCTCGGGACTCCCGCTCTACTCGCCGTGGCTGGAGAACGGCCAGGTGTTTCGCACTCTCGGCGGAACCAACATCACCGTGGTCGTCAGAGACAATGTCGCCTACTTGAACGGCGCGAAAATCCTAGGAGGCGACTCGGTCATTGAGAATGGAGTGGTGCATACTATTGACAAGGTACGTTGACTGTGAGGGTATTGATGACAGAGGGAATGACTACATGTACTGACAAGTCTCGATAGTTGCTGAGCCAAAGCATTCCAACCGTGCCGGCGAACGCAGCGATGAAGACAAGATTGCTATCTTGGGAGACTCTTACATGTAGCTTCATGGGGACAGTCATTGCCGCAGCACACTTTCTTATGTAAAATGTGCAAAATCTGATGGTAGCATAATACGTCTGAGAGATACCTATTTAACAACACCTACCTAGCTTAACTATGATAGATACCTGTTCATAGAAATCTACAAGCCCTTAATCTTTCATCTCAGTCTAAATGATACTGCGTGCAATCAGCAACCACGGCTCAAACATGTACTGGGAAACGCATACAAAGAGTACCTAAGTCATGAGTACCTATAGATGAAGATTGGGAGTTGTAGCGCGCAATATAGAACTCGTCTACATGCGATTCTAAGCTTCGTGAGAGGCTGTCAGCAATCAGACCAAAGAATATCGTAGACTATAGAAGGTCAATCGTACATGATTTTACAAAATTTCAAAGGGTTAACCTCAATCACCGATCACCTGTAGTTGCCTCAACAAGCCGGATTGCCATCTTGACCAGGTCACAGTCATCCTTGAACGTCAACTTCTGCACAGCCTCATCGTAGCTGCAGAAGTGCACCTCAAACTTGTGCTCTTCATGTTGACGGAGCGGCTCGCCCTCGCTGACAGCAGCCACATACCACCAGATCAACTTTGTCACATTGCCGATCCGTCTCTGTTGCATAGCAATCGGTTCACAGGCGCCTTTAAACAGGCGTGGTTCGTCTGGCAGGTCTTCGTTCTGGATGGCGGGAGTGACACGGCAAACTAAATCGACAGGCAGCAGGTAACACGGCAGTCCAGTCTCTTCTGTTGTTTCGCGAAGCGCAGCAGCCTGACGAGACTCGTCGAGATTGCGACGGCCTTTAGGAAGCACGTATTGGTCCAGCTGGAGATGGTGGAGGATGCAGATTTCGCGGGTTGACAGTCGGAAGAGGATTGAACCAGCACTCTCGACGAGCTTATCGGCTGGAAGCAGTGTTGTCGAGACTGCAGGGGCAGCCATGGTGATGATTTGACGAGGAAGAGTTGCTTGGTCGCGAGGATGTTGAGTGTACCTTACCAGAGGCTGGCCTGGTTGGTGATTTCGAAGGAGGTACTTGTATGAGGTTAGTCAGCAACTTGGGAAGCGAGGACCTTGAGGGCTGTCGTCAAGCTCTGGTTCAAGAATCTTGATTTACATCTTCAATGAATCACTTTCACTTCTTGGGACTCCAGAAACCCCACGGACTATTAACACGCAGAACGCAAAACTCATCGGTTGAGAAGCCATCGACAGCCTTCAGAGCGTTCAAGGCCGCCAAGCTCAGCGTGCTGATACCAAATTTGCACCCATACAGCCAACTCAGCCGCTGACGAACGAAGTGCTTGAACAGAAATTTTCATTACTCAAGATACAGATTCTTTTTCTTTTTTTTAAGCTGACATCTCACCGCTCGCGCGTTCAGAAACCGACACCATAGATCTCGGTCCACACCAATTTTCACCCAGAGAACTTCAGACCATCTGGAGTTGCGAATAACAAGGCCTCAATCTCCGCAAGAGCATCCAGATCAGCCTGCTTGGTCGCTTCAGTTACCGCTTCGTCATACCATCCATAAGTCCTCTTGACTGTCCTCAGCGATTCCCCCACCCGACACAGTCCGCCAAAATCAATGAGGACCGGAGAATCAGCTTCGTCCAACATAATGTTCGCCGGTGTGATGTCGTTGTGGACGAGCCCCAACGAGTGCAGATGGATCACAGCGCTGCGAAGGCTTTCGAGCCAGCCTTTCATGTGGTTCCTGACAAGTGGTCGGCCGCTCTCCATAAAGTGTCGCTTGGACAGTCTGCCCGGGTTGACTGTCTCCAAGAGTGTTCTCTGGTACTTCTTGAAGCAGATCCCCATCACTTTTCCCTCCTTGACCACACAGCCATAGTAAGACGCCAGGTTAGGATGAGGATCTCTCTTGATCAGTTCGCACATCTTGATTTCGTGCTCGACTCGGTTTTCTAGCTCAGGATCCACGTGATCCTGAAGGCTGGGTTTTTTGACGTAAAAGTCGCCCTCAGATTGTGCAGTCGTCCATTGGGGGTTCATCGCCGGTCCTCGATCCTTTGTCGGAATAATTCTGACGTCTTCCAGCTGAGAGAAGTCGTCTGGCAGGTGCTTGCGGTCTCTCCATTTGCCAATGTAGTATTCGCCTCCCTGTCGGACTATGACTTTGACGTACATGTCGAACTTGCCATCAATCTTCTTGAGGACTTCGAAAGAATCTATAATCTCCATCTTCATCGTGTTTTGCGTGAGTGGGACGTATCTTTTGGAGGAGTAGGCTGAGAATATGTGTCTTCAGGAAAAATTCGACCCTCGTGGCCCCGAGCGTGCATCCATTCCAACCAGTAATCGGCCTGATGGGCGAGGACCGCCCGGACGCAGTTTGACCTCACACAGACTTTTGTTTGCTTTTTTTTGGTTGGCCGACAGAGACATTTGGTAGTACTAGGATTACTACCAACATCTTGTCGCTGCTTGTAATCGAAGGAGGGCGGTTCGTCAAGAATATAATGTTGTCGGCATCCTACTGAGGTGTTGTAAAACAGATCTAAATCCATATCTTGCCACCTCATCCCATAAACTTGTTCTTGGCCATGGCGTAACCCGAGCTTTCCCACAGTCTACGACTTCAGAGTCAAGCCCAGCTCATTCAAGCGATATCTTTCCACCTGGAAGTGCCACTCCATATAGCCAAGCATAAAATCAGCGTATGCGCCTAAAATTATTTCATCCTCAGCCAGAAACTCCCGGATCTCCTTATCCAGAGACAGTACATAATCGCACACCAATGCTAGAGTCGAATAGTCATCCATCGACTTCTCCTGCGCAAGATTCGATATGAAGCAGCCTTCTTTGGCGACAACCCTTTCTTTGTAAAAGGAAAGTATGTCGTTCACGTAACAGATTATATCGCGTAGATTGGGCATGATCTGCACATAACGGCCAAGGTATTCAGACTCCGGAAACTTCGTGTTGGGGAATATAAAACATGCATAGGCGGCCGACCACCCAGTACAAGACCTCAACCAGCATGAAAATCCAGGCATCGCCCTGAGAAAACCTCGTGGAAACGTAGCTTCTAATGAGAAGCCATTGATTCCATCGAGGGTTGAAGTGATGATCATGTTCGTTGTAAAGGGTCCAAAGATCTTCGGAGTCTCGTCTCTCAGGAGACGCGCTACACAATCCAGGAGCGGATGGCCTTGAGCTTTGCGTGTCCCGAATTTATGTGCGAACGTGCGAGTCAAAGAAACATCCGAAAAATAATCGTCGACCCCCAACAGCAGAATAGCGTGGATTGCTGTGTAGACCTTTGCATGTGAGCATTAGAGGTCTTCTCCTGAAGGCGCAAGCTTCATACGCACCTTTACATCCGTGGGATGATGCCTGTAGTAAAGCGAGGCAAGCAGGCAGCCACTTTTGAGAAACCGCTCCAGAGGTTTCTTCGAATCCGTCGATGAGAGCCCCAATTCCATGAGTTTGTCCATCACCTTGGCCTCAAGCTCCAAATCACGATCCCTCAAGCTCTTCCGCATATCAAACCCCATCATAGCGACCAGATTTCGAACATGATTTGCGACATATTCATCTGACATTGCGAAATTCGTGACGTTTTATGTCTTGTTTTCCTCTGGTGTAAGTGAGCCCTGTTCCTCTTTCTTGTTCAGAGAACTCATCTGCACAAAGGTGATTGAGGTTTGATTTGTGCCGCAAAGCGTCAATTTTGAGGGCTTTATATCAATTTGGAGGCTTGTATTAACGTCATAGAGTAGCATTGAACATGGAACAACAAATATCTGAATCCATGTAGTCGAAGCGGGCCAAGTCAGGGGCCAGATATTCTGCCGTGGCGTGCTCGCGCTCTATGGAGTTTGTTATCACAGACCTACAAGGACTGACTACCCACTTCTTCCAATGTTACCTATGTACCACCTATCAACGGACGCCCTTTCAACGTAAGCATTGGCGCTGATGGTCTGGATGGATTTGTCTCGCGCAACACTCGACACTGCTACATGCATCTACCGACTAGGTAGGTAGTATCTTCTCTAATGCCTGGAAACCTAAGGTAGGTATATGTAGGACATAGTTCTGCTATAGCCCTGCATAGTACAAATGCATAGTCCTCGAGTCTTGGCGGCAAACCGCTTTGAGAATAATAATGGAATGCCCCATATCGACTTCGCTTAGCTTTCCTGTTCAACCGGAACTACCTAACCTATGAACGCAGTTGTATCATATCATCAGCTCGCCCCAAGATATGGCCGGAATTTGCACACATATCTGTTACCTATCAACTCGGATATATGCCTACATCCATCGACAAAGGGAAGTGGATGTGGGCCAATCTTTCTAGCTGTCCATTTTAGCCCTTGAGTGTTCAAATAATCTGGTCGCGAAGAGTTACAAAGGCTGGAACCAACAGAATACCTCTGTTGTTGCTGCATGTTTCTGCAGCGATTCAGAACCGTGAAGTGTGTAACTTCAATTTTTTATTTGTGTCTCCCCCCTCGAACACAGCCTTGTCACGGCATCGCCGAGGCCTCTTTACATACTCCATAGTGTCGCCGAGAAGTACGGAATGGCCGGCGAAGTCTGCATTTAACTGTAGATAATGATCGACCACCACTTGGTAGACACTGCTTCATCTTGCTCGTACACTCACTCTTTGATACTCCACATGAATATGGGCGGTGTTGACAGGTTAGCTGCTGACGACAAGGACACAGCCGGCCACAATCGAGCCTTTCGCAAAGCTGTAGCCTCCGTAATATCACCGAGGTCTCACCTTGTTGACACCATAATAGTGTAGAAGCAAGGCTTAAATCGCAAGTTTTTGTATGAAGATGAAACATCCTTAGACTTTATGAGCCACAAGTCCATAAAGCGAACATATAACAGAGCTGAAAAGCCAATGCCCGAGCAGAGGTACCGCTCTATATGCGTTGTCTTTTGCGCAGCAACCAATGGGATTTACCCCATGAGTCGTTTTTCTAGGCATCAACCATCAGTCTGCAATATGAATTTCCAAATGGAGCTCGGGAGGGTAGTTGTCCTGACTCAAACAAACCTTAGACAGCTGAAAAGTTCGTATATTTTCGACGATTTTTGAAGTGCGACTGTGGTGAAGTCGGTGGTTTCAGAGATTTCTGCAAGGTGACCGGACTAAGAGCTCTGGATTCGTCTTGGCTGAAATGCTGTAAGCTATCTGAACTTCGATATCGAGAAAAAACATTACTATTTAAGCTCTGAATTCTGCTCTGATTTCTGCTCTTCATCTGACAACAAGAACAGCTCCTTCATTGAAACAGCATTGCGACGGTATCTTCTCAGAAATCCACAATGGCATTCTATAACTCCAGACTTCCTATCAAGACCGGTCCTCTACAAAAGAAGAGCAAAACGCTATCGAAGCATGTAGCCATCCTGAAAGCGATTTCATCGTCATTACTCCTCAAGACTCAGCATGAGATGGACGTCACTATGCGTTTACTCAAATCCAATGCTGGGGGCTTTGCCTTCATCTCCATAAGCGGTCTCCTTACCAGAGCCATCCTGTCGCCTATGTCGATGACAGAAACCGCTGTCTCGACGTTCAAGGTTGTCATGATTGGCTTTCTCTGCAACTACATCTTTGACATTGCGAACCAGGCCTCTTCTCCGCTTGAAGATTATCTGAACAAGCCATACCGCCCGATCCCGGCGGGACTCATCAGTCTCGATCAAGCCAAAGCTCGATGGATCTTGACATGGACACTTGGACCCGTCATCATCTACTACTCCTTTGGTCTTTGGGCGGCACTACATCTGCTTCACTTTCAGATACTGATCTGGGTGTGCTATGTATGGCCACGATGGTATTCTTGGTTCATGCGCAACTACTTCGCGGCCGTCTCCTACTTCATTCTTTCACGACTTCTCAATCAAGTCCTATTGGCCAACGGACCTTCAGTTCAGGGCAACAATATCTGCATTGACGCCATCGTCTTCTTCTGGCTCATGGCGACTATCCACATTCAAGAGTTCTACGATCTCGAAGGAGACCGAAAGAGCGATAGAAAGACCCTCCCAATGTTGCTCTGCGATAAGGGCTTGAAGGTATTGCGAGCTGGCACATCGATATTCATCATCGCCTTCAGCTTAGGGGTATTGGTTGTCGGAGGGGCAAAGATGGCTCAAGATATCTTGGTGATACCGATATGCGTGCTGCAACAACTATCGTCGTGCGTTCTTGCGTATAGGATATCGGCTTCGGATTCGGTTGAGATGGATAGAGCCACTTATCATGTCTTTTACTATCCAGCACTTTTGGCGATTCTCCTGTCATTGGTAACGATAGTTAGATAGCTTGTCAGAAGGGAAGCAATGTCGTTTCCTGGATAATTAACACATCAGATATATCTGGCGGTAGCCGAATACCTTACCTTGAATGGCATATATAGCCAGCTTCCCTTTGCAGCCGATCAATAGCAACCCAGGTCTTCGATGCCGTGATAAGCGTGAAGAGTGACGATACAGCCTGCCCAGAGAACTGAGTAGCCAGTCATTGATGGCTGGTTGCAAATGATCGATGACATGTAGCGCGGCAACGCGGGTCCTTCTCCGGCAACTCAACACTCAGGCTCCCGAATCTCATCCCATGGGGGCAAGGTATGCTTCACGCCACGGTACTTCGAGATAATCCAGATAAGTGGCGAAGTTTGAGACCCTAGAGGGACGGTTAGTCGGGGTATATTTGCAAAAGGCCGGCACAGGGTCAAGTACGTCGCTCTCTGCGCGCAGTGCATCATGTCCCTCCTCAATATGCACTCTACGCCACCACATGCCCGGCACCTCACCAATCTGGGATATGTCCGATGTGGTAGAAATCAAGACTTCCATAACGCCAAGGTGATTCTCTCCGGTGAATATGTACTTCATCGTCTCCCCGAAAGGCCGATAGATTAGCTCCCCACCATTCGAGTGGGTGTTTGAGAGCTTGGCGACGTATCGGATACCCTCAAACTCGGCATATTCACACCATATATCCCTTGCTATGCATACAGGCTCTGGTTCAGAATGTTTCCATAGAGATCGCGCGTTCGCCGTTGCGTAAAGCGGCAACAGATGCTGAGCGATCTGGTTCCAGAGCTCCAGTGGTAGATGTGTCCCTTGGAGAGCAAAGTGCTTTGACAGTTCGGTGCTCAGGCACACCGTCAGATGCTCGCGGCGGGTCTCCTTCTGCAGCAAGCTTGGTGGGCGCCGGTATCTCATCGCCTCGACGAAGAGCAGAAGCGGCATCCCGTCTTCAAGGCCTGTGATGTCGAGGCAGCCTGCATGATAGCATTTGAACCCCCCCAAATTTGGAAAGCGAGCTTCCCTGACAATGGATATGCGGATGAATTTTCGGAGAACGAGTTGGACCTGCTCATCGTCCGGATTCCATTTCAGTCTTCGATAGCACTGAGTCGTACCGATCAGGATTTCATCGCCAGAGACAAGGTCAAACTGACAGAGCGCGCATGGCGTTAGAGCGTATGCAGGGTCTTGTCTCGGCATCGTGAGATCTGCCCCCGATGACGGAGCAGAAGTGAGGATGCTTGTTGCATGGGCAAGGCGGTTGTTGACGTTAGACAAGATAATCGTGCAGCTGGAGGCATGGAATGGACTTTGGGTTTGGTGAAGACCTCATAAGGCTCAAGTGCAAAGAAGTTGTCAACAAGCCGGCTAGGGCTCAATCGAGGATCGTGATTGGCGACTTCCTCCGGGTAATGCCCGGGAGCGAAGAGCGTTCAAGAAGCCCGGTTAGCTCAATCGGTAGAGCGTGAGACTCTTAATCGAGAACACGTTCTGATGCAATCTCAAGGTTGCGGGTTCGACCCCCGCATCGGGCTTTTCCTACATAATCCATCGATTGAGATTAAGTCGGTTCCTTTTTTTGCTTCGTTTTCCTTTTTGCCATTCATTCATTGGTTGACGCCCGTCTTCCTGTGTCTTTTTGAGGCTTGTAGGAAATGACCTCGTCCGCACGGCGCATGCTTCAGGCCGCAAGAAGCTGCCGTGGGATTATATTTAGGTAACAACAACCAGGATCAAGGGCCTCCTCCATGTTCTCGACTTAGATTGCCAATCTCCTCTTGACCAGATCCAACCAATGTTAACCTACTATGTGTTCTTCACGCTCGGGTTCCCCAATCATGTCATCAGACAAGGCAAGATTTCCCGACCTTCTCACTGGGGGGGGGGGGGGGGGGTCAAAGCTGAGCAAGCATCCTTCCCAATCACGAGATCAGCTTCGAAAGAGCCGTGTCTGAAGTGAGCAACCAAGGACAATCATACCATTCACTGCTAGCCATTTACAGCAGCTTAAATCCTTTGATCTAAGAATGCGGCAACTAGTTCTTTAATCTATAATTGGTCAATCCAGTCGTAACTACGGTTACCAGAGCTCAACGTCACCCCAGCTGAACCTTGCATCTACACTACATTTGTTCTCTCACCTGACTCCAGGCTGCAGAACCACGACAACTCTCCCCACAGGTCTGGCAGAATCTACGGGAATCACAGCGCAATTGTCTCTCGATGCTTCACTCAGTCCGCCTTCATCCAACGAAATCGATCGTCATCGTTTCTTCAAGGCCATTCGGGCCGGCTCTCAATACCGCCGGTACCCCAGATTGTAAATCTTCCACCAACCAGAGCTGCCGAAGCTGCCCTTGAGCATCTTCGGACGGCATCCCGATTGGCTGTCCAGACACTGGGGAAGGTCAAGAATCTCGGACAAGACTTCAAGATGGTCGTAGGAGATGTAACATGACGGATTTTGGTTTGCGGATCATGCCCCGGATTTTGAATCAAGGTTATTACTATGTTGTCAATCGGATAGCAAGACTACATGTACACACATGTATAAATCGGTCAGCTTCTCCGCATCTCCCAGGGGTAATAGATTGTTAAGATTCGCTGAGAGTGTCTCAATTACTCTTCTGCTCTATCAGAATCAGAGAGCAGGAACGGCAGAATCATGGTTCGAGCAAGCCAGTTGTTGACATGGCTCGTTGGGGCCGCGTCGGCAGTGAATGCCGCTGCCATTGAAGTTGCTCCAGAGGCGTGAGTTTGCGATAGCCCTTTGTTATGGCAGCAGAATGATGCTGACCAAGTCAACAGTCTCGTTGATCGAGGTCTGGATGTGTCCGTGGATCTCGACCTTACTTTCGGCCAATGCCATCCAGTCCTTCGCAAGCAGGACTTTTGGATGGAGACGATCAAGCATACTGGCATCTCTCCATTCCTCAACGACTCCTCATACACCGTGTACCGCAACGTCAAGGACTTTGGTGCAAAGGGCGATGGTAAAACAGACGATACTGCGGCAATTCAAGCTGCGATTGACGGTACGTTATGTTCGGTTTGGAAGCCTGATGCAAACATACCAGTGACTAAGAGACATCATCTTCAGCTGGCGGACGCTGCCTCTGGGGATGCGGCCCAGGAGATCCTCCCGCAAAGACTCTCAAGCCAGCCCTCATCTACTTCCCCTCTGGCACATACAAGATCTCGCGCACGCTCAACAGCTACATCTTCACTCAGCTCGTCGGCAACCCGCTGGACAGGCCCGTCCTCAAGGCCGACAAGAACTTCTCCGGCCTCTATCTCCTCGACACGTTCCCCTCTCCCACCACTTCGCCGTTCCCCACGACCATCAACCTGTACTACCAAGTCCGCAACTTTGTGTTTGACACCACCAGTGTCGATGTCAAGTCGTCTGTGGCGTGCGTCAACTGGCCGTCCGCCCAGGCCGTGACGCTGAGCTTCAACCACATGAAGATGGCCGAGAACAGTATGCACCAGGGTGTTGTTTTCAACGGAACAACTGGCGGCGGCGGCGGCTCTGCTACCTTTATGGGCGACTTGGAGTTCACTGGAGGAAACATCGGTGTAAGCTTTCACCCTGATTGAACATGTTTGTACGGTCGGCTGGTTGCTAACTCATCTGGCCTGCAATAGATTCGGCTGAACAACCAGCAGTACGCGATGCGCGCTTTGACGTTCAACAACGTCAAGACGGGCATCCAGATTGACCACATCTTCACGCTGTCTCTCCAGGGCGTCAAGTTCAACAACGTCAACGTCGGAGTCAACTTCACAGCTCCGCCCAACAACTCCGTCGGATCCGTCATTCTCATCGACTCAGAAGCCACCTCCACCGACAAAGTCGTCGTTTCCCAACACACAAAGAATGCAGACGGAGCTCTCATCATCGAGAACCTCAAGATCAACCGTGTTGGACACGTTGTTGCCGACACCCAAGGCGCTTCTCTTGTGTCAGGATCAACCCGTTCTACCACGATCAAGTCTTACATCCAAGGAACTGTGTACAAGGACGAGACGACCGGCAAGTACCTCGAGACCAGCGGCTCGCTGTCACGGCCCCAAGCCCTCGTCGACTCGAGCGGTACTTACTGGGCAAAGTCACGTCCTCAGTACGAGCAGTACAGCTCCGGCTGCTTCTCCAGTGTTCACGACTTTGGCGCCAAGGGTGACGGCAAGACGGATGCCACAAAGGCCATCAATGCCGCGCTCAAGGCGAATGCCAACCGACGGATCACGTACTTCCCTGCTGGAAACTACCGTGTCAGCGGCACCATCCACGTCCCGGTTGGATCGAGGATTGTCGGCGAGGTCTGGTCCACCATCAGCGGTATGTATCTAACCTTCGAAGCCAGCAGAGGAGAAAGACGACTGACTCAACCTCTGCACTGATAGCATATGGAAAGGCATTCGAAGACGAAAAGAACCCGCAAGTCGTCTTCAAGATGGGCGAGACGGGCTCCCGCGGCATCCTCGAAGTGACCGACATTGCATTCGACGTGGCCGACGTCCTCCCCGGTGCCATCCTCGTCGAGAACAACGCTTCCGGCTTCAGGCCCGGCGACGTCGGTCTCTGGGACACGCACTTCCGCGCCGGCGGCACAATCGGCTCAGCCGTCGAGACCAAGTGCCGCTCGTATCCTCAGTCGCCCATTGATCAGTGCAAGGCCGCCTTCTTGTTTATGCATCTCAAGTCCAACAGCCAGACGTACATGGAGAGCGTCTGGGGCTGGTCGGTCAACCGCGATCTGGACGGCTTGAGCGGCGCCACGAACGGGACCAGCCAGTCTGTTGCTGTCGGACGAGGCCTCCTTGTTGAGTCCAAGCGCGGAACCTGGCTGGTTGGCACTGCGTTTGAGCATTTCGTGCTGTACCAGTATCAGTTTGTGGGTGCGCAGAACGTTCACGCTCTGATGGCGCAGACGGAGACGGTGTACTGGCAGCCTGCTCCTGCAGCTCCCGCGCCTTGGACGTAAGTACCCAGAAGATTATCGTGTCTTCTTTGTATAGATGGTGACTTACACACTTCCCAGACCTGACGCCCGTTACTCGGATCCCGACTACTCCAACTGCGATGGAAGCGCGCTGCAGTGCCTCATGGGCTGGTCTCTCCGCGTCGTCGGCGGAAGCGACATGACCTTTTACGGATTGGGTTTCTGGCAGGTGAGATTTGTTTACTATTGACAATTTCCAGCGATCCGGTGCTGATGAGTCTTGACAGTTCTTCAACGGCCTCAACGGTGTTTCGGGCCCCTATGCTCAAGACAACATCGTCTCCATCGAAGGTCAGCCCAAGCGGTTGAAGATTTACAATCTCGGAACGCACTTGGTCAAGAACATGGTGACTGTCAATGGTCAAGCGGCTGCGCTCAGTGCGGATAACAAGGGTGGCTGGGGCGGTCTTATTGCAGCCTATCTGCCTTTTGCATAGTGGACAGCTGCTTGTTGCGATGCATCTGATGAATAATGTATTTCACGACGGATTGGAAAATCTCGATTGCCATGTTTTGAGCAAGCAAGGGCTCATTTATTGTGTCCTTACGAGTATAAAGATCCATCTTCACATCGTATTTAAGACCAAAGATTTGATGTGGCTTTTAGATCCTACCCATATTGCCCGACGAACTTCACATTATAGCAAGCTGGGACGATCTATCGCTGTTAAAAAGGCCGTTGCAAAGCGGGGAGGCGGATAACAGGCGGAGCAGATCTTTGTATGTACTCATTGACTGGGAAGTCCCCTCCAGCAGAACGGATCCGTCAACTGCAACGGGTCTCGTATATCGTGTCGATCGGACAGTTTCTCCTCTGGGTAGACCCGAGCTGCAGCTCTCCCGCTCCAGGCATGACCGGGAAACTCAAAACGCAGGGCTTCTCTACCATTATATACATACTGGGCTGTTAAAGGATATGGTTGGCCATGCAATTGGTGTTGGATCAGGGGGGGAGAAACAAGGTGTGTTTGATCGCTGGCGTTGACGAGCACTGAGCTGGACAGACCAATTCCTCCTCTTTCACACAGGCCCAATGCAACCTTCACCATGCCTATTGGTTCACTTATTGCTAATCACTTGGGCTATAATATTCCTTCAGGCCGATGCATCAATGTCCAATGGAGCAGCAATCGCAAGCCTTGGTGATGTTGGTGGCGATGATATTGACTTTGTGGCACAAGCCTCCCGTCTTATGCTTAAACTGACCGTCGTCGATCAAGTCGTATGTGAGCTCTCTCCTCTTCTAGGATTTGCGACTCCATATGCGAATAACTCAACCCAGTCACCATGCCGTCGTTTGCAGTCACGACAGTGCCTTACATGTTCCTGGGCGTGCTGATGGATTCTCTAGGCCATGAAAGTGACAGCTCCCAGCAGCCTCCGCCAAAAGTTTATCGCTATCACCAGAAGAAGTCAATGATCTCATCATGAATGAACCTGTATGTGGCATTTGTGACAAAGAACCAGTCGATTGGCTGGTTATTCCGCCTGCTTGCCTCCATATTGCAAGGTGCAGTTGAGGTTGACCCGGAACCAGCGGAATCGCTTCACCCTCCATCAAATGCACGACTACCTGTGATGACTGAGATGCAACCCGTCAGAGGCAAAAAGAGCCATTAATGGCTCGTTATTGTAAGCCTCTCGCCAGAATGTCACTGGCATGGGAAGCCGATGGAAAGAAAGCCGATGACCGTTGCCACTACTACATACATACGATCGCCATGAGTGGACTTGCACCCCACCAGGAATCACGATAGCCGAGCTTCAAGAACCATCAGAAGACTGGGGGGATGCTGTGTCCAGGGGCACCCTGGGTAGGCACCTGAGGTGACTGCGAAAGGGAACTCCTCCAATACCCTTTTGTCACTATGTACCACAAACACCACGATATAACAATTACCAGACAGCACGATGAGGTCACAGACTTGCAACAGCTTCCATCAACGTATCCTCGGCAGTTCTGCTACATTGGCTGATGTGCCGGGAATGAGGCTTGGAACTGGTGGCATATCCGAGCCATCACCGAACCTCACCCTACCTCACCCTACCTGGAAAAAGCTAGAACGAGACGATTCCGGCCCGGCAAACCAGGCCGAGTGACGGGAGCATTTCCATGATTTCACTCGGCAAACTCTGGCTACAATTTTCAGGCGGCGAGTTCCGATACAAGGGAAATCTATTACCCACAGACGAACGGGAATCGGTGATGAGTGGTTTCTTGTAAGTCAACATTGAGCTAGATAATTCCGGGCGAGATCAAGATGCCATACTTTGATTGATGAAAAATCAATGTCAGGCGTAAGTCTCTTCAAGCTCGCCCAGTCCTCTGTATGTAACAGCAATCGCAATTCCGAAATGTGCCGAGCCAATGGAACATGCGTGTCTTTCTCTTTTCACACACATCCAGTTCGAGAGTCTTCTCTTCATCGTTTCATCGAATCCCTTCCCCTCCAGCTATTCACCCAGCCGAGCCCTTCAGCGCACCAGCGTATGTATGTACCCTCGGCTAAGACGCAACAGAAGCATCATCAATATACCTGATGTACTACTATCTACTATGAAGCCCAAAAACCCCTTCGCAGCCCAAATGTAACCCAAGCAACGAATCCCCAATAAGAGACAATCCTCAGTGACCCCCAGAAGAGCACAGAATCGAGCTGGTCCTGGTGGGTCGCATTGAGACCGGTGGAGATGCGTTCGATTCGACTGCCGGAGCTCCCGGGAAGCCGGCAGATGGTCCCATGCGATGCCCTGCACCGTTTTTGTGAATCGTCGGCATCGCGAGAAGTGGCCTGCTATGACGTCGCTTGCAGCTTGGCCGCTCTGTTCGAAGTTTTTCGATGTTTTTCTTCATGCGGGAGAAAGAAAACATCAGATGACATGATTATCCGAATGGATGGCGGGAGTTATCGTGGTGACGGCTGCTTCATGAGATGAGTATAAATGAGCTTGTTCGCTCAGCGTGTCATGGATCTTGTCCAGCTCCAAAGCATCGGCTTCAGCATCCATCCGCTTGAACAGACAGGCACCAGCTTGAATCAGAAGCATACCCTTGATTTGATACTCTCTTGGGAAAAAACACCACCATCTGTGTAATACTTTGATACCCCCAAAGCTCAAACGACCGCTTGTACATACAATAACACCGCCACAATGTTCGCCAACTTGACGCACGCTACCCTGCGATTCATCGCCTTCTTCAACCACCTGATGATCCTGGCCTCATCAGCCATCGTCACCGGCCTCGTATCCTGGTTCCTCGACAAGTACGACTACCGCGGCGTGAACATTGTCTACCAGGAAGTCATCGTATGTCCTCCCAAGCACCACATCAAACACACCCCATACCTTGGCTCTCCTCAGCTCCGTCGAAGCACATAATACTAACGCATGCAACAACTAGGCCACCATAACTCTGGGCTTCTGGCTCGTTGGTGCCGTCTTGCCCCTCGTTGGCAGATACCGCGGCCACCTGGCCCCTCTCAACCTCATCTTCTCCTACCTCTGGCTCACCTCTTTCATCTTCTCCGCGCAGGACTGGAGCAGCGACAAGTGCAGCTTCGGCCAGCCTGGCGAGGGCCACTGCAGCCGCAAGAAGGCCATTGAATCCTTCAACTTTATCGCATTGTAAGTGCCTACAAGTAATTTGCTATGTATATGGGAGAGAGAGAGAAGAAGAAGAATATGGCTCTAACATGGCATCTCTACAGCTTCTTCCTCCTCTGCAACACCCTGGTTGAGATGCTCCTGCTCCGCGCCGAGTATGCTACCCCCGTTGCTGCTGCTCACAACAAGGAGATTTCTGCCGGCCGCCCCTCTGACAACTCTGTCTAAATAACAATAGACATGCATAGATGAACGGAGACCACTTCTACTTTCTTTGCGAGTTCCTGATCCCCGCGCTCGCATGGTTCATCTGCTACAACAACACAATGACAATCCGAACCAGTCAATAAACCTCGACAACACGACGAGTACTTTTGCGGATAGAAAGATACCCATTACACAGGAGATCAAATGGGGAAATTGGAAGTGTATGGATGGACGCCCGTGTATAATGAGGTTGTGAACGGGATGGGAGGCAATGAATAATGGATAATGAGGTAATGGATAGATTCGGTCGTTTTGATACCACAGCTGCACTCTGCTCTACGTCTGTCATTAATGATACATACAAATGATACCTTATACGCTATCTCTCATGAAGTCTCCTTGGTGATCCAACCCCCAGCGCTCTCAAGTCATTATATGGCATGACCATCACATGATGCAGTCAAGCGTGGCGCTCTCCAGTCACTACTATGCATAGTATGGAATCGCCAAGCTATTGTGCGATAAAGAGGTCAATGGCTCGTAAGACAAGTAGAAGGTTAAGCGCAAAAAGATGAGTATTATGGAAGAACCATGAAAAAAAGGACATGTAGATGTCACAAATGCGATACTAATCCTGAATAGCTCGCCCTTGGAATGTCTGCCTCTGTGCGTCTGGAAAGACGTCGCGAGTTGGGCTTATCGCCCGGTAATACTTGTAGCCGGAGTGCATTGCCCTTACAATGCCGTGCCACCGGTTCCTTGAGAGACACATGACATTATGCATGACGTCCGGGAGCATTGGGATAAAGCTGCACGGATCTGGTGTATGCCGTGGAGCGGGTGCTTGCACGGGCTTCACTTACACGGTCCCCCAAGACAGATCAACCAACCCATCCCAAGACGCCTTTACAGATCAATCCTAATATTATCCCGCTGATACCCCACGATACCCGTCTGCTGTGACGAAAAGCCGACATGACGAAACCGCTTGTGTTCAACACATGGATAAGAGGGACGTTGCGCTACACCAAACATCTTATCAAGTGCTAACAGTCATGTTCCTTTTTAGCCACGGATCCTGTTGGAAGTGTACATGATTCTAATGTGATTCTAGACGAAAACGTCTCACAATAGCTGCAACAGCTTATATCCTCTGGGCTCAAAGTACTTTCCTTCCGGCCACTTACCCCTTGCATGCGTTTAATGACCATCGCCCCGTCCCGGACTTTGTTCCCAGACAGCTCTCCACTCTCATCTAAGTTCCGGGAAAGAACAATGCAACAGTGCAGATAGACACATGCGGCTTGGACTCAGTACCTGTATATTCTTTTTTTTTTTTTATAAGACACGGGTTGGCAGTGTCTACCTACCTAGTATCTATCTCCAAAGCCCAGATATGACGACCAGATGTCGTCGCCCATCGTGCTTTGTTCACCAGTGTGTTACCCCTACACGTTTGCAGCGACAAGAACTCTATTCTCTCTTGTATGTTTCAGTCAGGCTTAAAATTCGCCACATCACACCTAGAATTCGATCTCTTTTGCGCTTCTCGCAGACTCTTGCCAATGGAGCAGCCGGCCTTGGTTGATGTTGCTGGGATTGTTGGCGTGTCATACGGTTACACGGTGACAAGCTCCCAGAATGTCTGGAAATCGAACTCCCCTTGAGCCCTGTGAAGATTGGCTGATAATCTCCTGTCAAGTACAATGGTGTTCTATGTTTCATTCCATTTTTCTTTAGTGAATCCAACTTCTGCTCGAGTAGCGTAGCTCAACACTTGACCACAGTACTCCCGTACACTTGGTGTGATATTTTAGGTTGTTTGGTCTTTACAGGGCTATTAACCCGTCCCTCTCTACTTGAGCGTCGTCATGATTCTCCATGACTCTTGCAAAGGTTTAGTGATGAAGAGGCAAATAGAATGTGGCAGTAATGTGGCAGCAATGTGGACGGCCAAACTGGTTTCTTACTCGGTGTGACTCGACACGAAAATGCTTTCTGCCTGTCCAGATGCAGTGTTGAGGCCAATGTCTCGGAGCATGCATGTGCCGTAACCCCAGCGTATAATCAAACAGCATCCCTTTGTTCCACAGAGTCGGAGGCCTATGCGCTATCAAATCTCCCTTCGATCATGGCTGTTGTAGCTATATATCTAAAGTTTTGCCCCAACCTACTCAAAAGTTCATCATTCATGCCAAAACCTCGTTCATCATAGACCGCTCATTACTCTCACTGAGATGAGCGGCAACCTGGAAAACTTGAACATCATGACAACTAGTGACTTCAAAGTGATCGTAGTTGGCGGCGGTTTGCAAGCCCTGTACCCAGCATACTCATGGCAATTGGCTGACTCCTTGAAAAAGGCCCCGTGGGATTAATCGCTGCACACGCTCTCTACAAAGCGGGCATAGACTTTGTCGTCCTCGAAGGCAACAACACAGTCACCGTCGATGTCGGAGCTTGTTTGGCTCTATTGCCGCCCGGCTTGCGAATCCTTCACCAGCTTGGCTTGTTGAACGAGCTGCGAGGCCTTGCCTCAGAAGTGATCCTCCGGCATACTTTCACACGAGACGGCTACCGATTTAAGGCCTATAATGTATTCGATGAGTGCAAAAGAAAGTAAGCGGCCTCTGATACCCTTTTATTCTGACGTACTTTGACACTTATCGTGGACGCAATTCTCAGCTTCGGCACCCGTCCGCTCGTCTTCCACAGGGCAGAGCTTGTGCAGTCTCTGTACGATCAATTACCCGCAGAAGTCAAGCCCAAAGTCCTACTAGGCAAAAAGGTCACCGATATCCAGTCGCAGGAGAACATAGTCAAAGTCTTTTGCGACGACGGCAGCCAATATGAGGGAAGCATGGCCATTGGCGCAGACGGCGTGCACAGCAGAACTCGCCATATCATGAGAAGACTCGCACTAGAGACAAGGCCCAGTGCCACATGGGATCCAGAAACACCATTTACAACGTCGTACAGATGTATGTGGGCGAGTTTCAAGAGGCCAATCGAACCAGGGGCAGCTTTTGAGACGCAGAGCAAGGACAAGTCCATCATGTTCGTGACCGGCAACGAGCGTGGCTGGATATTCTTGTACGAAAAGCTTCCGCAGCCGACAACTGCGCGGACGACCTACAGCGACAAGGACCTCGAAGCCATGGCGGACAGATTTGCCGACTATCCCATCACGGACAGCCTCAGGGTGAAGGACGTCTTGGCCGAGAGAATGACGGCCGGCATGTCGGATCTGCAGGAGGGCACCTGCAACAACTGGGGCTGGGGCCGGATCGCCCTCGTGGGAGACTCCATACACAAAGTCTGTCCCAACGCGGGAGTGGGCTACCAGAGCGGAATCCAAGATGTTGTGTCGCTGGTCAACAACTTACGACGATTGGTTGCTTCTTCGGGCGCCTCGAAGAACCCCAGCGTCTCTGACCTGGAGGCCATGTATAAGACTCATCAAGCTGAGCGATGGGATGACCTGGCCTTTGATGCCTCTCTATCTGCTCACACGGCACGAATACAGGCCTGGGGAAACTGGTGGTACTATATCCTGGGCCGCTTCTTGACGGTTCCGAATTTTGCGGACTACATCATGACCAATATGGTGCAGACGCCGGTCTGGAGGAAACGGTTGGCCTTTGACTTTTTGGATGCAGATGAGCCGTTTACTGGACGAGTCGCCTGGCTGCATCCGCTCAAGGACAGTTCTCCAAAGTAAGAACAGGGTATGTTTCTGCCGGGCATCCCGAGGTGATTGGAGGAGAGCCGGTGTTTTAAAGCACGGGGCTTATTGCGGACTTTTGACATGGTGTTTACTGCCCGCCTACACATGATTGGCGTGTACAGAAATAAGGAAACTATTCAGACACGAAGCTAGTTGGAATTTGGACGACCATCTGGTCCATCTCCGGTGGGGGAGGGCTTTCTCCGGGCATTGCACTGCCCATATCAGTGGAATAAGAGGCGGTTCTTCCGCCAACTACCAGACACCACGGCTTCTAATTGACAATGTGAAGAGTAAGAGTACCAACTACTGACTCGCTTGATTCGGTCATTAAACAACATGATATAAGCATACATGTACCTATGCATCTCATAAAGCACAGAGAAATCCCTTGATCAAAAATGCAACGCTGCCGATCCAGATCCTATTGTGCCCTGTCGAGCACATTACACGTATTACGGACATCCTCATCCTCAGAGCACGCACATTGGACAGCCTTATGTCTTACAGGTGTTCAGCTGGGCGACCTAAAGCCTCCGGTGGCGCTTCGTCCCGTCCACTCCTCTTTGCTCCTCGGCCTTGATATACTCACTAGATGCATACCTGGATCTAGATTATACCCGATTTAGATAGTAGTGGTGGCCTCTCGAAAAGCTTGCGCATTGCAGATCATTGAGGAGCAGTCGTCAAAAGCCAAAGTTACAACAGGCAATGACTGGTCCCCAAGGACACGAGACAAGTATTCGAGATGATGACTCTGCTTCGTAATGTCCAGCCTTCAAGGGCGCCACTTGATGCATCTTTTCACGCGATTGTGGGACTCGATTCTCCGTATTTGCAACATCTGCGGTCAAATCTAATGTGGCCCCATTGATGAATCAAGGGTGGCAGTTCAAGGGGTTGAAGCCCGCTGCGGTGTTTGCGGTGTTGCGGCGCTTCGATAAGACCGCAGCCGGGACTTGCGCACTTCAGCCTCAACACCATGTGGAGGCGTGTATAATTTGTAAGGAGAGCCAGGGCAGACCTGGGAAATACTAATCATGTGCAAAATTCCAGAACGTTAAGCCGTAAATGACATTTACCTTGTGATGATGGTTCATTCTAGAAGATGATGGGAACCGCATTGCTCGCCATCAAACCACCAGCCTCCACGGACCCCAGCATCATTCACTCCATGATAAAGAGAAGAATAATTATAACTCATAGCTATGTTACAAATCAAGGTACATTTTAGGTGTAGCGCCTGGTGTATAATCAATCCTTCTACAGTCACTGTCACGCGGAGTCGGCTATACTGTCGATGATAATCCTGACGAGGATGGAGATATAAAGATTGGGCCAACCGGCGAGGTTGAGCATCCCCATCTCCCTCTTCAGATTCACTCCGGCTTCTCTCCCAATATAGCAATCATCCTCATCCAGAACACAAGCTGAAAAGCGAACCAATCAACCTTAAACACCTAAAGTTCCCATATAGAACCATCACAATGGCTGGCGATCTTGTCCTGGTAAGTCCCCGTCTTGAGCCGGAGCAACACGGATATACACACAAATGCTCCACCCGATCCCTCGCCAACTAACAACCACGTCCCCTATTTAGCTCACTGGTGCCACTGGCATGATTGGCTTCAGGACCCTCGTCGAACTCGTCAAGGCTGGCTACAATGTCCGCGCCGCCGTCCGTACCCAGGCCGGCTTCGAACGCATCTCGAGCCTCAAGCCTCTTGCGCCTTACCTCTCACAAGTCGAGAGCATCATTGTCCCCAACATCATTGTTCCAGGTGCCTACGATGAAGCTGTCAAGGGCGTCAAATATGTCGTTCACGTTGCTTCACCCCTAGCCTCCCCGACGGTCGAAGGTGATGAGGCATGCCAGGCTGAGATCATCCGGCCCGCCGTCCAGGGCACGGTTGGCATCCTGGAGTCTGCAATCAAGGTCTCTGGGATCGAAAAGATTGTCATCACCGCATCTGTCCTTTCCATTGCCTCTTTCGAGGCCCTGGCCTCGGGAGTCAAGGTCAACGGTATGTCTTTCTTCCCAGCATATGCAGCTAGCTAAATCCTCCTTCCTCTTCCTGTTATGCCTCCAGAAATAGGGGTCAATTCTGACTTACCGCTCGTCAACAGAACAAACCCGTGCCTCCAACACGGAAGGCCCCTTTGCCTCCAGCATCGCCGCCTATGTCGCCTCCAAAGCCCTCGCCTTCCAGGCCACGGAAAAGTTCATCGCCGAGAAGAAGCCCGCCTTCTCCGTCGTCAACATCCTCCCCGTCTTCGTCATCGGCCGCGACGACACCGTCACCGACCCCGCCAACATCTCCAAGGGCACCAACGGCATCATCATGGACCCTCTCCTGGGCGTGCCCCGTGATCCTCTTCCCGGCGTCGCCGTCCACGTCGACGATGTTGCAAAGATGCATGTCCTTGCCCTGGGGCCGAACGTCAAGGGGAACCAGGACTATCTCGCTTGTGCTCATCCCACTGAATCCATCGACTGGGCTGAGACTTTTGAGATTGTGAAGAGGCACTTCCCGGAGGCTTATGCCGACGGCATCTTTAAGTTCGAGTCCGTTCCCCGGCCTGTTTCGATCCCGGTGCATATCGATTCGACAAAGGCTGAGAAGGAGTTTGGCTTTAAGTTCAAGTCTTTTGAAGAGATGACAGTCTCTGTTGTTGAACACTACCTTGAGCTTATCGGCCGCAAGTAAGAAACTTTGATGATGCATAAGTTATCGGACTTGAGAGGTGGACGGTCACTGTCTTTATAAAGACACATGAGAAACAATCTTGTATGTTTCTTGTAGATGAGCGATGAATTGATTCGAGTTTGCTTAAGTCTACACATTGTACACTATTGGCAGAGAAATATGTCAAAACATGATTGATGTATCTCATAACGCTTGCTTATATACAATATGTTCAGTGGCTTTCGCTATATACAATCATTGATCCCTTTTTTTTATGTTCGCCCATTCTCCATACTTTGACTCTCACAACCTCTTCCGTAACCCTCTCCAAGACTTCAAGAAACAAGAGGCACCACAAAAGCAGCAGCCGTATCCGCATCTTCGGCATACGTCAAATGCGGCAACAAGATAATGTCACCACCCTGGCAAATGTTGTCTCCATCATGGCACACAACCAGCGTCTTAGCCGCGTCAAAGTTAGCCACGGGCTTGCCGTAGTAAGGGTCGCCAAAGAGCACCACGGCGCTGATCTTTGACATTGTCGCGGCGTCGAGGTTGCTCGCCGCGTTGTGGACGACCATGCTTCCCTGGGAGTAGCCGCCGAGGACGAGCTTGGTGTTGGGGCAGCTCTGGAGGACAGACTTGATCTGGTTGGCCCTTTTTTAAACATCAAGAGTCAGTATCTGGCTTGGTTGACATTGTAATGGATAAGTACCGTCATGATGGGAGAGACTTACATGTTGATGCCATTCTGAACGGAGCCCGACAGGAAGTCCTGCACGCTCGCAGGATACGGAACTCCCTTGACGCCCAAGGTCCTGCTACCAAGCGCCGTCTGCAGAGAATCAAAGAACCAAGGGCCGACAAGCACGCCGACGTTTCCAGGATCGCAAGTGCCTCGAGCAAACAAGACTGTCACGTCGCCGCAAGGATCGTTTTCCGTCTCCGAGATGCCAAAGAGGGAAGCAGCGGCGTCTTCACCATCGCTAATGAGGTCGCAGGCAGCCGTGATGGTGTCGCCAATGGGCATCACCTTGGCCAACTCAGAGAGGAACTCGTTGATCGAAGGCCAGTCCCTGCGATTGACTGACTGGGGGGCTGGCTTGGGGTATGCAAAGGCATGGCCTGCGAGGAGGGTGGTGAGAATGGCCAAGGACCGCATCTTGTAAGTGGGTTTTTTTGCGAGTGAAGATGCTGAGAGGCTGAAGGGCTGCTTTTGCTCCAAGAGACACCAGAGAATGGCCGAGAGGAAGTAGAACTCGGAGTCAATCCAGACTCTTTATATACTCCTCACCTGTCCTGACCTGACGAATGCTTCCTTTACGCAGCACACGCTTTCCCCACGATATCAACCAGGCCCGCAGCAGACAACAGATCTAGTATTGTCTCCATCCTCAGCCCCTCAAGGCCCAATTGACGAGTCAACGCTCATCCTGCAACACCCTCTCGGGCCACGCTTCCTCCGCATCACAAGAAACAACCTTCCAGATCCGGACTGGAGTGCCGTCTTTTCTCCCCTTTGCGATGCGGCGCCTCGGCGATCCGCCAGTGAGACGGTGCCAATGACGGGGGCCCAGAGGCCAATGCGTGTGACTGACTATGCAGAACGGAGCATTTAATCTGGGGTTGAGGGGGGGAAAGTTCCGCTGTCATATGCTGTTTGTTGGCTCTGGAGCTCTGGGACGATGAAAGTGGCGATGATAGTCAGATTCTGTCTCTGTATCCGCATTGGTTCCTGATTGTATGAACTGACTCGTTGGTATTGAGTCAAATCTTCAAGCTCGAGCACTGACAGTTCTGAAGCGACGACATCTCGACAATCCCCCTTGCCAGCCAGCTTCTAGTTCTGTCCACTTCAAACAAGGGTCATGATCGCCACGCGGCTCGCTATAGTTGATTGGCCGGCGTACAACATTATAGACTCGCACACTCGAATACAAAAGATTTATCGCAGGGCATCGCGACTCAGCTCCCTCTCATCGCCCTCAAATCAAAACGACAAACGAGATTCTCGGCATCACAAGCCAAAGAAAAAAGACCAGAGTGAAGCCAAGGAAGAAGCCGAGAAGGTGTGTGCGCTTAGACGGCATATGCGGTCCGTGAACACCCTCAGGCTTTGAGTGTGTGTGTGTAAGTACAGGCTAGCCGGGGGGAACGTAGAAACATGCCGCGTCAAACTCTCCTCCTCAGCCACGATTCAGCTCATGGAGATATTATGTGATGGAAAAGAGTCTCGAGCCCGAGTCCGGACAGTTGTACGGCGTCATTGTGGCACCTGTCCTGCTGTAGTCTGTAGTTGACGCACAGCTCGCATGAAAAGAGCAACAAAGCCGCTCCTCTTCGCTTCCATCCCGCGCTTCCTTTCTGCTTCCCCCAGCTCGGCTGTCGAATACCCCGCAAACCAACCGCTTTTCCTGTCAAAAACGATGCATTGGCATTATCCGCTTGATGCCCAGATGGGTAACGGGCCGGCAGATCGGCCTCTGGAGAAGTCATGGGACCTCGTGGGGTTTCTTCCGTTTATGCGTCCTTCTGGCTAGGGTTCTTTTGGCGGCTAAAGCAATCGCTTGGGCTTCCTCTTTGTGCTTGCCAGTGCGAACGAGGCATCATTTTCAGCATGTGATTTTCTTTTGTTCTTTCAGTAAAATTCTTTGATCTGTTGAGAGCGAGAGGTGTTTCCTGGTTCATTGTTTACATTTCACAAACGCCTCCGAAATGGCCCAGTGAGGAGATGACTCCGCCTCCAGGCACGATGTTATTGCTATCTTTGAGGATTGCTTTTTCTTGTTTCAGTCAGATAAATTTATACAGTTCCTCTCAAGTTCAACTACTATTTCTTTAAGATTCTGCGGCTGGCAAAGTGACTCTGTTAATGTGAAAATTGTCTCTATGGACGGACTGTTTCTCATGCTGTACGGGACGAAATCACCAACATCACAAGTGCGTGAAATGTCTTCAGTCTATAAATGAGAATAAAGACCTTTGCCTTTATGACTAGAGAAGAAATAAATTCGACAAGAAGGTTCCGCCATCATCCATAATCTACCTGATTTACAGACATCAATGGCACGAGCAAACAAGCTGAACCATGGCGAAAAATCCCAGACGCCGACAGCGTACACATCTTACATATCTGCAGCAGAATAGTAGGGCTTTGACTTCCTACTCATTATCTCTAGTATAGAAAAGGCGCCCTTGATCCCTACTGAGCTAGGAACCCTTGTATTTGCAAGTGCTGCAATCCCTAGCATGCCTACCATCATCGCCAACCTCGGCGGCGGCGAGGATGTCAAAGCAAAAAACCCAGGATACAATCAGAAACATTGCCTTCTTTCGATATCACGCCAAACACAGCAGTGACTGGTTCGTTCCTGTATTCAAAGCGCAAGGCGTTGTAACAGTTGTCTTATCAATTCAAGTCTGTCAGATTATCTACATCGATTGTCCTGGAGATGCGGAAGCTCACTTTCCATTGACTCCTATCCACCATAGCGCGTTGTTCTCTTTCATATAGTCCCTTGATGCTACCTACCTCTGCTGTGGCTCTCTCTCTCTCTCTCTCTTTCTTTCTTTTGTTTTTTTCTTTAAACTTTTTTCGTCTTCTGGTCAGTGTTGTAGATTATACGAAAGTAAGTGATGTACGCCCTTGCTTGGATACGAGACTGCAAGTCGTTGCTCACGCCTCGCTTCAGCAGTCTGCTCTCCCTTGCTTTGGCCTCCTAAACATCAAAACTCACCGACACATGTATGCTGACATCCCTTCTCCCTTCTGGAGACCTCCCAACTTTTGTTAGCCTCCCAGTTCCTGTTGACCACTTGACCACCCAGCTTATGTAGGCCTCCCAAATTGATGCCAGAATGTCTGTCTACTGCCATTACCCGCTACAGGTCCTCTTGACTTTTATCAAACAAGTCCTTTAGAAAAGGCTGGTGAATATCGTGCCTTTCCCCGCTTCATTGATGACTTTCGTAATCACTTGCGCAGCCCTACTGAAGCCAATGCTGTGGCTCGTCAGCTGGCATTGGACAGGTCTGCAAGGGATGAACTCGAGACATTGGTACCTGATGCCTGAGCGCGGCCTCAACAACATTGCACTTCTCCCTCTCAACTATGATACAAGGATGCCATCCACCCCGATTCCCACGAGTCAAACATAAAGCCAGCTTTGACTCGTCAAGGAGCAAAACATCGAGGCATGACAATCGCCTCTGTATGTTTTACGATCTACACACTGCCCCCTCAAGGATGACACAAATCTCTGCATTCGGCGAACTCAGGCCGCGAAAGGCCTCGGACTTGATTCAAGAAATTGAAGCGCTGGCCAATTATGTCGGGCGGTTCGAGTTTGTCCCCAACACATCCGTGATACTCGTCTGCCGGCATGGTGCCATTGAAGGCCTGACAGACAAAATCCATAACAAGAGACAAGAAAAGGCCTTGAGCCGGTGCAAAAGTGAGCTCAATGAAGCCTTCAAAGCTATAGCCGTGCCCCAGTGCTGACACTCCGAAATCTAGATCTCTCCATCAGAGTGACGGACGATATTCGACTCGGCGCAGTCATTTCCGCCGTCGAGAAGACCGAGTCATACGACAACCTCATCATCATCGTCAGCGGATTCGTCGATCAGTTGTACTTCAACGTCGGCTCCAACATCACGGATCTGAGGGTATACCGGTGCGGAACTGAACTCAATCATGAAGGATACCTCTATGTCGATGGCTTCTCAAACTTTCACGGACAGCCCATTCTAAGATGGGAAGCCATGCATCATGAAGCCAAACTCTGGCTTGGGCCGGGCGTTGTACTCAATCTCGGCTCCCACATTGGCCAGTTGGGCAGATTGTCAGACGATTCGTCGTCCATGTCAGACTTTGACCAAGAGAAGATCCGCGCCAACATTGAGAAGATGGAAAACGTGGAGATGGAAGGCAGCTGGTGGGACGCGTTCAAAGCCCCTATTTCTGCCATTGTCAGCATCCTGGCAAGGGCCGCTAAACTTTCTCACGCCGGCTACATCAAGATGACTTCCAGTGGAATGTTTGTGCAGTACAAGTTTGTCGGGTTTGCACTCTTCTCGGCTGCTGCAGCAGTAGCCGTGGACACGATCTCCGCGGGAACCGCATTGCTGGTTGCTCCAGGGGTGGCGGCGTCTATTTACTTTATCCCCTGGGAGTCTGTATTCGGTTGGCTGAACAGGGTTATTTCGTGGCTCAAGACTGGGATCAAGAAGATCTGGGACAAGATCAAGGATTGGCTGGCTACGTGTGCGAGCACGGTCCGAGACGCATTGGGGCTTGATGGGCGCTCACACGGTCCCGTCAAGTTCTCGGCTTGAAGAAGATGGGCTTATTAGGACTACTACAGTATCAAGTTCCCATACGTTGCTAGATAACATCATCAGCAGGACCGATGCCAATGAGGGACATACATGTACTCACCACCTATTCGCCATCTCTGCGTGAATTCATGCTGCACACGTCTCAGAGCTTCAAGGTCCTCATCCGTAAACACTCCTCCTTCACACAATCCCACATCGTATTCAGCCAGTAACTGCCCAGCTCGGCACGTTACGGATAGCCCAATGAGAGAAAGGCCCTCGACACCCTTCTTTGGCACAATGTCGTTCATGGATCTGCATATGTCGACTGCCATTCGGCGAGACGATTCAATGGCGAGTTTATCCGTCGTACTGACAGTTGCCTGTGATCTCGCCAAGTGGAATGCGTTGAGTTCATATAGAAAGCTGGACGCAGGCTAGTTAGTCTTACGCAAATAGCAGGCTTGAAGCAGTCATAACGTACCCGAGCGCGAGTGCAATGCTGTCGCAAAACGCGAGAGAATTGGGTCCCGCGGCTCGTATAAGAGTGTAACAGACATTTCGAAGACGCGCTTCAATCACTGAATACCGCTCTGGATGAGAGTTTGCCGCCTTCTCGTCTATGATGTACTGGCTCGCCTCTCTGACGACTCCTGTAACATAGAACAGCACGTCAAAGTTGGATGATGAGCCACAAATCTTTTCGAAGTCATCAATATCCGTATGAACTTGTGGCCTTGGTGGATTTAGATTTTGTCTTTTTGGTGCTCGCTCAACTGTCGACAGGGTTGGTAAGTCTAGTAGGCTATGATATCCAGGTCTGCTTTAGCTCATCACTCATAGAACGTGTTATAACATAGGACATACCAAGCCATGATGACCACTGCTTTCCGACAAGTAATCGCCATGTCAGCCTCGCTGCCACCATCGTCCCCTGCAACGCAAAGCTTGTTGTGTGAGTTACAGAACGCTCTACAAGCAGTTACAGTCAACTCAGATTCGTGACCAAGGCCATGACCATACTCAAACAGTGAAAGCAAAAGCCCAGCCTGCAACACTTGTATCAAAGGCTTCGCACTTGTCTGCAGGAGCATGAAAGACTGCTTGACAGCTTTGTATAGACCGCTGCGCATGTCATGATCGTGGTGTCGGCATGGCGGTTGACATACGAGGGCCATGGCCAGAAGCAGCACTCCATCAAGACTGGGACAGTGAACAAGGTACAGAGAATCAAGAAAATGTGACAGTTGACTATCGGAAACAACCGGGAACCAACCATGGACAGTCCTAGTGTATGTCTGAACGATGGAAGCGGTAGTCAGTCCGGCCGATCTGATTAGCTTACGGAGAAGAGAAGCGTCTTGCTCGGCATCATCCACGCCGCTGAGCAGCGCAACGGAGATGGTCCCGACTAATTGGTAGCAAGTGTCGAGAGGTACCCCAGGAATACAAGACGCTCTGTCACCCTGGGGCTGTATCAGGGCCTCTTCTTTGTCTTCAGGGGCAACTCCGCCGGCGGGATTGTTGGTGGATATCTGACGGCCATAAACACAATGAGCCTTTCTCCTAAACCGACACCTCAGTAAAGCACAACTCATGATCAGACCATGACGGAGATGAATGGTTACATACGACAGACATCGGTTACAGCTGGGCAGGGCTTTGTCGCAGCGGGTCTTGGATAATCTGCACTGGCGGCAAACTCCAGCTGCTCTTTCAAAGACTGGGAATTGCGGCGGAGCAAGAGCAATGAGATTCGATGTAGAAGCCGATGCTTGCATGGTGCTGGGTCGTTATCAGAATACAGACGACAGGCTTGTAGAACATGGGTAGATTGTTGATTCAAAGACGTAAATGCACGACCTCAGAGATACTTCTATGGTACTGAGGAACTCGTAAGAGCTTCATGAAGGCGGAAGTTGAAGCGGAATTACGAGAGAGAGAGAGAGAGGCTGAACATTCCTAGAATCAGCGGAACCGGGAATTATAAAGCATGGACAGGGTTCGGCCGATGCATTAGCGCCACCGTGCAAGTCCGTTTTGAGAGACCTGACGAGGATGTCGTCCAATCAGGGGCTGTGCCATCCAGGAGGCGTTTGCCTGGTCACGACTCCTTGTCGATTTATCGGGAGAAGAAGACGAGTATCTGAAGGCATGGTAGTATAAAGACAGTTTTTTCTCAAAATCTATAAGAACACAATGTTTCCCGCTCTACGGTTCATCGAATCAATAGTTCTCTTTTATACGCTGTTGACAGCAGAGGAATATTCGAGCTTCGGAACTCTCCATTCAACCTCCCTTACAAGATGTCAACAATAAAGACCGTCGCAGTCCTTGGTGTAAGTCTCTCTCTCTCTCTCCCTCATACACGCAAAATTCCAAGAACTCATCCAGGTTCTGCAGGCCAGCGGAAATGTCGGCAAAGTTGCTGTCCCAGCGTTACTCTCCGCCGGCTTCGTCGTGACCGTCATCGCCCGCCCAGACACCACCTCGACCTACCCCAAAGGCGTCACCATCAAGAAGTCATCCTACGATGACCTGGACACGCTCACACACGTCCTCCAAGGCCAAGACGCTCTTGTCGAGGCCTTCAACCCCGCCGCAGCCGCGCATCAAGGCGTCATCGTCCGCGCCGCTCTGGCCGCCGGCGTCAAGCGCCTCATCACGCCCGACTTCAGCACCGATTCCTTCTCACCCCATGCCGCAGAAGTACAAATCTTCGAACCCAAGCACAAGGCACAGAGGGAACTTGAAAGCCTCACAGCAGCACCTGGCTGCACTCTCACCTGGACGGCCATTGTCCTGGGCGCCTGGTTCGACTGGGGCATCCAGACGGGCTACTTCTGGGTCGACAAGGACAAGCGAACCGTTACGCGCTTCGGCTCGGGCAACCAAAAGGTGTCGGTGAGCCGCGTGGCTTCAGCCGGCGAGGCGATCGTGGCTGTTCTCCAGAGCCCGGACAAGTATCGCAATCGCGTCGCTTACTTTGCAGACTACGCCGTCAGCACGAACGAGCTCATTGCTATGCTTGACGAGATGTCGCCTGTTGGGGAATGGCAGGTTGTCGACGTCCCTCTTGAAGACTACAAGGAGGAGGCGACTGCGCTGTGGGAGCAAGATACGAAGAATGGCGTGACGAACCGGCTCTTTACCAAGGCCTATGCCATGTTGGGGACTGCGGCGCTGTTTGATGAAGAGAATCGCTATGATGGAGATTTCTCTCACAAGCAGGAGCCTGGGTCAGGTCGGCCTCTTGAGGATCTGAAGGAAGATCTCAAGAAGTTGCTGGGTTACGATTGAGCGTCTTGATGTGAGAAGCTATGCAGCTGCACTGCGGACATTGTGATGTAACTCGAGGACCAGAACATGCAAAGTGTTGAATCATGTAAACAGCTTTGAGACCATATCCTGTTACAATATGTATCTATCTATAAGTCACATACTAATGTAGCCCCTTGGTGACAACCACTCCATGTCTACCTGAAGCTTTGTCGTGATTACCTCCCAGAAAGAAAACATGACACACCTTGTAGACGACAACCACATGGCCAATGAAGCCGTACATCATGGCAAAGAAGAAGATGGCATGAGAAAAGCAGTCGTCCGCCAACAACTCATCACCTTTCAGCGTGGAGCTTTCTGATTCGATTTGCGAGGAGCGAGTGTGACACCGATCGTGGTTGATCTTGGGGTTCTAGAAGGGAGTTGCATTTCGAGGCTTGGTCGGGTCAAAACCACCAACTGCTGAAGACTTTTGTCTTGTCGATATCATGTATGAAAACAGATATATGGGAGCAAAGGCTTGCGTTGTAATACGAGCATGGACATAGTGTGCCTTTGATCAACAGTCAGAGATTGAGATGATGAGCAAATCTGAAGACACTCTGCTTTCCTGATTGCGCCCACAAAGAGCAGCAATCGTGAGGTTCTTGTGCTAATCATCGTAGATGGCACAAGGCACGGCGACGAGTCAAAGAAAGAAGTAAAGAGCGTCATTCATCCCTTCAGTCAAGCCATCAAACGGCAAACGTGCAGAGACTGCTCCTCCAAGGTGACCAACCCCTTCGATTCAAAATGCGCCACAATCACGTCTTCAAAGGCAATTAATCGCCCAGACAGCATCAAAGCTCAACGTTCAATGCACCGACGAACCATGACTCGCCCTACACTGATTCACCATAAGCCAGTCTCCTCCAGCAACAAGACCCTACGCATCACACACACACACACACACTATCAAGCACACAAAAGCTCATCAGAAGTAAATGTAGATCTCAGAATGAAACGGCACCGGTACGGAGGACAACCAAATGCCGAGATTAACGAAGGATCAAATATTCCTCTCCAAACGTCCTCAAGCCCAAAAACGAGCCATGCCGTGATTCGATGCCCACAAAATTCGAGACACCGCGCGGCGGACATTCGTGACTATCTGGAGAAGAAAAAAAAGAGAAGGGAAAAAGCAGAAGCGCAAAATTTCCACCAAGACATAGCTCATCCCAAAAGATGAGTCAGCAGCATATCGGAGAAGCACGTGATGACAGGAACGGAAGGGAAAGTGGCTCACACGTGATCTGGGGATGATGAATTGGAGCTCCCTGATTGGCCCCGCTAAACCGAGGAACCGAACGCAACTTCCGTTCCGAAGCTCGTCGACAACGGGAACTCCGTTCTGAAAGAAGCCGAGAGACCAAACAAGACGAGAGCTTCTCTTTTTTGCGCCTGGGGCGAGAAGAACAACACCCAAGTCAAAGCAGCTGCGTCTTGCCCAGATTTTCTCACTCCTCCTCTGGAAACACATCGCCGCCATGAACGCCCACCGACTCGGCCTCGCTGCCGTGCGCAGTACGTCATGATTTTTCTCCCTCTGGTCTCGTCTCGTCTGTGCCTTCACATGCAACTCGCGAATAGCCTCACATCCAACGACTCCCCCCAACGACACTCCCCAAAGCAGAGACTAAAGGAATCGCCATATATCGGAAACGAACAGTCTGCTAACTATTGTATCAAACAGGCGCATCCGCATCCACCCCCTTCTTCAGCCAGACCCTCCCCCGATCCCTCCTCGCCGCCACCCTCTCAACCAGCTTCTCCTCCTCCTCCCTCTCAACGCCCTCCCTCAAGCGCCCCATCACAACGCAGAAGCTCTCCCCCGAGGAGGGCCAGCAGGTCCTCGCCAGCCAGCGCCTCAACCGCCCCGTCTCCCCCCATCTCGGCATCTACAAGATGGAGCAGACCTGGTTCGGCGCCTCGGCCTGGACCCGCATCACCGGCTGCACCCTCTCCGGCGCCGCCTACGTCTACTTCACCGCCTACCTCGTCTCGCCCCTGCTGGGCTTCCACGTCGAGAGCGCCGCGCTGGCCTCGGGCTTCGCCGCCCTGCCCTTTGTCCTCCAGGGCGCCGTCAAGTTTGCCCTGGCCTTCCCTTTTACTTTCCACTTCATCAACGGCATCAAGCATCTGGTCTACGACCTGGGCGTTGGCTTCGCCAAGAAGGACATCATTCTGGGAGAGAAGCTGCTGTGGATCTCGAGCCTCATCGGCGGTGGCTACCTGGCTTTTGGCTTGTAAACAGGAGAACCGATGGAGGGCTTGGAGGAAAGAGGGGGGATAAAGGGAGACATGGGACATGGTGGGTGTCTGTGAACTGAATGGTCATCAGTCGGCTGTTTATTAATCGTCCAGAAAATAAAACATGCTATTAAAATCTATACAACCAATCTGAAACCATGTGTCAATATCATGGGTTGACCTTTTTTGCTCCCCTGGATATCAGCCAAGCCCAAAACGCCATACGCCCTTTCATGCTGCTGTAGTACCTGTACCCCATGGCTTACCAGCTCGTTACTCCAAAAACCGGGCATCGAGGATCGTCTTGATGAGATAATGATTGCGAGAAGAGGCAATCTTCTGGCCAATAATGGGGCCAATGAAGTCGTTGAGATCGGAGAGCTCCGAGGCAGAAATGTTACCGTTGACTCCGTTCATCTGCGTGTCAGGGCCTTCCGCAGTGTCCTTCCTCTGCGCGAGAGAGGCGACGGCCTGTACGATTCCCTGCACGAGCATCTCATATTCGATGGAGCCCTGTGATTTTTCTTTGAGGGGCTGGAGGATCCCAGAGTCGAAGCTCTTGAGATTGCGCAGAACCAGGACCCGGATCGCCTCCATTCCTCCCGCCTCCAGCAGGCCGTGGATCGCACCATAGAGCACGGCAGGGGGCTTCGTGGGGTCCAAGAAGTACTTGAGACAGGTCCGCGTGAGTTTTGGCCGCAGCAACGAGTTGGAGGCCGAGTATTTGCGAGCAATGCGGCCGAGCAGCGACGCCGCTAGTTGTCGAAGATCGTACTGCTCCTTGAGGGCATCTTGCCCCTCGTCCGTGCCCAGTTTCCTCGCCATGAGACACGTAAGAACAGGTGCTGAGAGCGAGCTGGCATACGGGTCCAGGAACAAGCTCTTGTTCTCAATCAGCGCATTCGTCAGCTCCATCATCTGCTTCAGGGTGAATGTGTCGTCAAGCTGATGTGTGACTCTGTCCATGATGAAGTTGATAAAGTACGGAACCAGCTGATGCAGACCCGGGTCGTCTCGGACAGACCCGAGCGCAGCCTGACGCAGTCGTACAACCTCCTCGTCGGGGTTGTCATCGAGTATAGCAGCCTGAATCTTGTCGAAGTAGAGGATGAGCTCCTTGCTCACAATGTGCTTAACAGCGGGCTGACCCGCGCCGGTATCATTGCCAGCCAAGGCCGACAGCGCGGGATTAGCGCCTGGGCCCTTGGGTAGCAGGTCTTGCGGTCGAAGCTCGGCCGAGGTCGGGTTTTGCGGAATCGAAGGTTGGACGCCCTCAATGGCGAGCCAGTGTGCTACGATGGGCGTCAGCTTTGGCTGCGTACCACACCCCCATAGTGCATGAGCAAATAGGCAAGGGGGCAAGCTGGGGAGCTTACCGGTAAAGTTCATGTCGCGCGGCACTTTGGGCAGCGGCGCATTGATGAGTTTCTCGAAATCCACCTCCTCGTCCTCAATGTAGAACAGCGGCTGTCCCGGGCCCAAGCTTGCCTCGCCGTAGCGCAGCGGCCGCGTGGAGTCGTAGCCATACAGAGGCTCGGCGTCGAGGACCTTGAGGGCCAGCGACACGTCGTTGACCGTCATGGTCGTGCGGCGGGCGGCGCGCATGAGGCGGAGGGCCTCGATGATGACCTGGCCGATGCGATACTCGACGTCCTGGGTGAGGGCCTTGAGGGCCTCGTCGCTCATGGACCCGATGCCCACCGACTCGGCGACGTCTTTGACATTTTCCGTGTTCCAGAGCAGCTTGGGCGTTTCGTTCGCCATGGCGGCGGTGGTTAGGCGGCAGTGCAAAGCTGCTGCTGCTGCGATTTATCTTGTTGTGGTGAAACTGCAGATTCGCTGGTGTTTCGGGGGGGAAATTCGCGTTGGATGGTGATGAGGCTGAGGATTGCAGGTGGGAAGGTTGCAAGTCTGCAAGTTAATTGTGGGGGAGAGAGAAGGCTGGAAGTCCAATATTGGCCTGGCGGATTGAACCCGAGGCCCCACTCGCTAAAGCAGTTAGTGCAGAAGTGTTACAGCGCATCTTCCAGCGGCTCTAGTGGGGAGCCGGTGCTGTAGCTGTAGCTGTAGGTACTACATAGGTAGGTAGCTTCACAGTTGTTGCATTGAGCCCCCGTTTGACATCAATCAAATGGCAGCACAGCTCTCACTTCAATATGACCTGAGCTCAATAGGAATGTATTCACGAACATTCAACTGCCAGGCATCAAGGGGAATCAATTATTGTTATTTTCTCATCTTATAACAATCCAAAAATGCCTTATCCCTAAGCCGCAATCGCCTTGGCAATCGCCTCGCCCAGCTCCGTAGCCGACGCCGGGTTCTGCCCCGTAATCAGCGTCCCATCAACAACCACCTTGTTCCCAAAAGCATCCGTCTGCACAAAGTTGGCCCCGACAGCCTTGACGCGGTCCTCGAGCAGGAACGGCATCGCGCTCGTCAGCTGCACGGCCTCCTCCTCGGCGTTGGTGAAGCCCGTCACCTCCTTGCCCTTGAGCAGCGGCTCGCCGTTGCCCTGCTTGGCGTTGACCAGCGCGATGGTGCCGTGGCACACGGCGGCGACGACCTTGCCGGCGCTGTAAAACTCCTCAATCAGCTTGATGGAGTCGGCGTCGTCGACGAGGTCGAACATGGGGCCGTGGCCGCCCGGGTAGAAGAGCGCGTCAAAGTCGCCCGAGCGGCCGATGAACTGCTTCAGCGGCAGCGTGTTTTCCCATAGGCTCTTTTGGTTCTCGAGGAAGCTGACGGAGACGGGGTCCTGCTTGAAGAGCTCGACCGAGGACGGGTCCAGCGGCGCGGCGCCGCCTTTGGGGGAGACGACGGTGAATTCGACGTTTTTGTCCGAGAGGACCTTCCAGGGGTGGGCGAACTCAGGCTGTGTTGTTGATGTTAGAGCTTGTTGCTGTGTTGGAGGATGAGATTGGGACTGTGTGTTCGTGAGGTGCAGCTTACCAGGTACCAGCCAGAGGGCTTGTTGATCTTGTCAATCTTGTCGTGGGAGGTGAGAACGACGAGGACCTTCTTGGGAGCCATTGTGGATTGATGTCAGTTGTTTAGATGGGAAATGGTTGTGTGTAAGTTGAGTTGCAGTTGTGTTGTGTTGTCGGCGTGTGAGTGGTGGCTTCGTTGTGTCGTGTATAGTAATTGCTTGTTTAGCTTGCGTCTATTCTTCCTTCGTTTCTACATCAGCAATCCAAAGTCTTTATATATATGTCCTCGATCTTCAACAGCTTCCATACCAATTCTCCGAGCTTCTTCTCTCTCGGCCTGTCTTCTATCCGAGCTTTGACGCCATAATTGGGTCTCTCACCCCGCAAGCGGCAAACTCCAGCGTTTTGTCCGCCCCAAATTCCAACACACACAAAAGTCCATACATAAGGTAAGTAGGTAATAGCTCGGTAACCAAGGTAAGGTAGTACTACTCGGTAACTATCCTTACGTCAAACACCCAACACATGCGTCACAGCTTCGTCGACGGAACATGTTCCGCAACTTGTTGGATTATGTAATAATAGCTCAACCTTGTCCCCATGTCCATATACACCCCACAAGCATCTTGAACGTTAAATAAGTATAAGCCCCACACAGGTCCATTTAATTTACTATTTTTACAAGAGTATAGGTACTTAAAATAACTAGCGTTTACTATAAGAAAAGATATATCTAGACTCTTTAATAATCTATAGCCTAACTATTATAGTTAATATACTATTGCAGCTATACTAGCATCCCTATAGCTAGGTTAATAAGTAATAACTATAGCACTGCATTTTAGGCAGCCTATATAGCGGCCTAAAGCTATATAAGCATAAGGGTATTTATATTATAATTTTAATTAATCTAGGTCTTTATTTATAACTAAATATTCTTTATAAGGTTAAGGTCTAGGCTATAGGCTGCTTATATAATAGTCTTAATTTTATAAGCTTTAAGCTACTTTTAAGTTAATTTAGCTATATATACTAAAGCATTATTATATATAAAAGCTATACCTAGTAGCATTTATTAAAGAAAGGACTTAATTAATAGTAATACTATTTTTTAATACTAGTTAGCTAATATTTCTTAGCCTTTTTTTTAAAAGTAGGATAAGCCTTTATATAGGCTATAGATTAACCTTTAAAATATCTAGCCCTAGCTATAATAATAAAGGAGGTTAAAGATAGCTTTATTTTTAATTTTAGAAACTATAACTTACTTAATACTAATTATACTATTTAGCGCCTAGGTTTTATTAAAAAAGTAGATTAAGATATATAGCTAGTCTTTTAAGTTAGGTTATAGCTTTAAGAGCTAGTAGTATATTTAAATATAAGCAGCCTAAATTTATAAGCTTAAGAGAACTTTCTTTTTTCTTTTTTTTTAAGTATAGCTAAGTTCTTAAAGCCTTATAGTAATAGCTCTTATACCTATAAGCTTAAAGCCTAGAATAAAAAAGCATAAGTCTTACTATATAATTATATAGTATATAAGGTCTTCCTTTATAAAGGCATTAAGGCTATAAAGCTAGTCCTTAAACAGCTTGCCTTTACTGCAGGGCCTTTTTTATAGTATTATAAGGCTATCTTTAGCAAGCTGCACTTAATAAGGTATTATATTTAGCAGCTTAGTAATTTTTATAATTATATAAGTTATATAGTCTTATAAGGTCTATATAATAATCTTATTATTATAGTTAAGCAGCATAGCCTATTTAGCCTTATTTATAGTTATTAGCTATAGTAGCTGCCTTAGGCTTTAACTATAATAGCAGCCTTAATTATAATCTTAATAAAGGCTTTAACTTTAGCCTTAATTATAGTTATAATAAGGGTCTTAAAGACTTTAGCTTAAAAGGCTTTAGTTAGAAGGCCTTAAATATAAAGTTTATAAAGGTTTATACTAAGAGCTAATAAGTAAATAATACTAAGTTATTAGACTAATACTAATACTAAAAGATATAAGGCTTTAAAAATTATATCTTTATTAAATTAGGCTAGAAGATAAAGCTTTAACCTTTTAGGCTAGTAGTATAGTTAAACCTAGTGTAAGGCTTTATAGCTGCTAATAGCAGTTAGGATCCTTATAGACTTTAAGAGATGCTATTATAATAGCTTTTAACTAGTGTAAAATAACCTTAACTTACTACCTTTTACCTTACTAGTAGTCTTTATACTTATTATCTACTATAATGTTTTTATTATTATAGTAAAAAATAATAACTTTAGGTTTCTTTATATAGAAAATTATATATAAAGGTATAAGGCCTTGCAGCTAATTAAAAATCAGGCCTATGACGACTTGGTGGCGATTTTATGGCAAAAGTACTTATTTAACGTTTAAGATGCTTGTGGGGTGTACTAGGTATGCAAATCTTGCTGCGACCCCCTGGCAGAAGAAAGACTTGAACCAGAAGTGTGGGAGGGTGGAGGAGCTGAGTTAGCCAGCCTGTTTCTTGCAGAAAAGCGGATGATGCCGCAGGGTAACAAAAGAACCTACGCAGTCGAGGTCCTGCTGTAGACGGGATGTCCCGCCATCGAGTTTCTGCTGGGCTGGAATAACTTACCCTGTAAAGGACCTAAGATCTTTTTATCTCCGCCATGGACTTAAGATCTACCTACTTCTAAAGATGATGCTTTGACACGGATAGATGTGAGATTGCTTGCTCCGTCCCATTATTGTTTGTAAGCTGTTTCATTCGTGATGTCTCGTGAGATGGATTGGTGAGCAACATCGGTAGTCATGTCCGGGAGTTGGGGAGGTTGTAGCAGGACATGGTCTCCCTCAGCATCATGATGTGTGAAGCTGTATTTCTTGTGTATTAATGACCGCTGAGGCAAGACTTCTATGCAAGACGATCGATGATCTTAATGGTTACCTAGCGAGTAACATTTGTCATGGACGTGAAGACGGCAAATGAGGTGCCTTACCACCCACCACTTACACAGTCTCTCCTTGCCATGATTCCACATGACATGCAACCATCTCGACATCTCTCACGATACCATCTCATAGGCTCGGGATATAGAGCGTCATCGCCGCATTGTCATGCTTTCGACCATGATTAGGAGCTGTATCTATGATCCCTTGGAGCCTAGAATCACCACCTCCAAGACGCATATAACCCAATAGATACGTTGTGTCTCAAGGCACACGACAATAGACGTCCGTGAAGGAAAAAAAAGTTCAATTGCTATCTTGCTGGCAATGCATCCCGCATCCCATATTCTCACAACATACAACAAACATACACTCATCTTTTTGGCTTCGAGATCCTCCGTAACGACTAGGTACATCAATAAGAAAAGAAGACGAGAAATGAAACAAATCGGTCCTTGATGGAGGCTCTCAATTGTCAGAAGACTTGGTAACCATGATAGAAACAAGATACAGACAAAAAAAGAGATCAAACAAACGCTCAGAAGAAACATACAAAGAGTAAGAGAAAAAAAGGAGCAGAAAGAAAAGAGGAAAACGCTTGGGCTACTGCCCAACGACCTAGTAGATTAGATGGTCCCCATCGAAACAGACCCGATACTCGAAATGATAAAGGAAAAGAGCCGTATAGGCAAAGGACTCTGTGTTTGCGATCATGGAAACAAAAGACAAAGAAAAAAAGAACAGCGAGCATCTTCCGTTGTGGTAAGCATTCCAGCCTTTGCTTGCAAAAAAAAAAAAAAAAAAAAAAAAGTCGTCGTCCCAAAAATGGTCCCATCACGCCCTTACCCGAGACCAGATCAAGTCCTGTTGTCGCCCTGTCTCGTCCTTTGCAGTCTCCTTTTGCAGTCCCTGGTCGTCTCCGCGCCCCCGGGGCCGTCTTGCCGGCTGTTGTTGATAGATATTCTTGGGATTCTCCCTGCCTCATCCACTACCTCGCATGCGTCCAGTGGGCTTCCATCATATGGCCTTGCTGTGCTCTCCTTTTCATCTGCTCTGGTGTCGAACTAAGCCGTCTTCACGTCGCTGCCAAACTCGGTTCGCTGCCTCGACGAAGCCGCCTCCTGCTCCTCATCCCTGTCCTCGGTCCGCCTCTTGCCCATCCTCTCACACCACTGCTCGGCGCTCACAATCGTGCCGTCCAAGACACCCGTGACCTGCGTCACCATGTCGAGGCCCTCCTTGGCCAGCACCAGCACCTTTTGCGCGCCGTCACGCAGCGCCGAGTCGCCGTCCCTGTTGGCATTCTCCGACTGCCTATCAGACATGGTCGCCAGGCGGAAGCGCTGAGGCAGGCTGGTCAGGTGGCGGCGAACAAGCACCCGCGCGTTCTCGGGGAGCGCGCCGCCGGCGTACTTGGACACGTTGTTGATGACGTCCTGAAGCGTCTTGACAATGTCGCCCTTGAGGCTGTTGATGCGCGCGGCGATCTCGCTCCGTGACGGGTTGGGCTTCTGCTCCTTGTCCGCGCCATCCACATCCATGGCTTCGGCCACGCTTGGGTTCTCGGTGGACGGCCCTCCTTCAGACTGTTCCTTCCTCTCTGCCTTTTCATACTCCTCCAATGCGTGCTTCAAGTTGAGAATGGCCCGGTCGATGTGATCGTTGGTCCATCGAAGCCAGCGCAAGCAGTACTTGAGACTGCGGAGGCTCTCGGCGCTCATGGCAACGCTCAACCCAGACGTGGACATCATCAGGCGGGTCTGCCACGGCTGGCTGCTGTTCGGGGGTCTGTGACTTGCGGGCGCGGTTTCCGAGTAGGCGGGAGACCGCTAGTCATCGTAGGCCGGCAGCGTGTCCACCGTGCTGGCGGTCGACAGGCGGCGAGGCGTCTTTGATGCGGCCGAGGACAAGTCGTCGAGGCCGTTGATGACAGGCGACCCATTGACATCGCCGTTGGCGGCGCTGCTGCTGCTGCTGCCCTCGCCCGTCCTCCGCCTCTTGTTGGAGCCGTTGGAGTCGGGATCCGAGGTGGGTGCTGGATGGCGACGGCCCGCGCCTAGGAACCATCGAACACCGCCCTCGACGCCCGTGACCCTACCCACGGAGTTGACGGTGTTGGCGATGGGGGTCAAGTAGCCCTCGACATACTCGGCGCCAGTCTTGAATCGCGGGGAGAAGTTCTTTGCGCCGCCGTAGGCCGAACTGGCGCCGCCAATGGTGGAGGCGACGAGGGGATGGGCGGTTGTGAGGAGAGACAGGAGCGGCTCGGGTTTGGGCGACTTTGGCTTCGTCTGCTGCAGCTGGAAGGGCGCAATGGGCGGGCTCATGGGCGGCAGCGAGGAGGTGTCGGGCGGCGATGATACAAAGTCTGTGCAGGCAGAGGGTCGTCAGTAATCTATCTACAATCTGGATAACGAGACAGTTTGAGCAATGCGCTGTGGTGTCGTCACTCACCGGCGCGCAGGTCGCCCAGCGCCTCAGCTGCAAGCCGCACGTCTGGATCGTCGAGCGTGAGGCTGCTGGGCGTCGGCGTCCCGTCGTAGATGCGATCTGGCGATGGCGATGCCGCACTGGCAACGCTTGCAGAGCCGTCCATGTCCATGGCTGTCGCCGGGCTGTCGGGGGCGTGGAAGGGCGGCGGCGGCGGTTGTCGATACGAGTTGTTGAGCGGCCCATTGAAGGGCGACGGCCAATGGTTCGAGTGCAGCGGCGGGGGGCTGTGGATGCTGGGGAGGCCGTGAAGATGCTGCGGGTTGTGAGGATGCTGCGAGTGGCGGTGCTGGTCGTCGCCGCCGCGCATGGCGACGTCGCCGGTGATGCTGCTCAGCGACGGCAAGACGGTGCTGTCGCCGTCATGGTGCACCAGCGGGGGGAGCCGGTCGGTGTCGGACGGGCTGGGGATCTGGCGATGGTTTTGCATGGACGAGGCGGCGGCGGTGGACGAGGGCGAGCAGGAGGAGGAGGAGGAGAAGGAGGAGGCGAGGCGCTGCTGCGAGGGATTGGGGGGACTGGGGAGGAGCGTCGAGGGTGATGATGCTGATGAAGATGCTGCTGCTGATGATGATGATGCTGGTGATGCTGCTGATAATGCCGATGATGCTGCTGATGACGGCGCATTCAGTGGCCGCAGACCAGCGCCGCTCGATGCTGCAACGGGGGCGATGGAGGGAGTCGAAGCAATCGAGGGAATCGACGTGATTGCGCTGATGGGCGGCAGGCGAGTGCGAGGTCGTGGCGGCAGCGGTGGTGCAAGTGCTGCTGGTCCGAGGGGGGCCGAAGGCGATTGACGGTTGGCGAGCGTCTGGCGATGCATGGCATGTGATTGCATGTGCGGCCCATCAATCCAAGCAAGTACACACGCAGCTGCGCATACAGTGCAAGGGAATATGCACGTAGTATGTATTCGTATGGGGAGCGGCGCAATTTGGGGCGGCAAAAGGGAAAACGGCTGATGGCTACAGTAGTACTACTGTACTGTACGCACACATACGCACGCAGGGGTCAAGATCAATGGCGGGAATAAACGCCGGAGGCAATGTTGTGGCTGGGTTTCGGTGCGGGTAGCGGTTGGAGAAGAGAGGAGAGAAGAAGGGAGAGAGAAAGAGAGAGAGAGAGAGAGATGCTGATGATGGTGGGAACGAGGATAGCTTCAAAAAGGCTCTGCTATTGCAGCGTAGGTAGGTATGTAATATCCGTGACTGCTTCTGTTGGGCTCTCACTGCAGGTAGGATAGACGTAGACGTACAGTACCTAAACGCAGACACGGACACAGCAGAGTGGTGGTCTGGGCACGTGGATGGTTTTTTTTTGGAGGTTGGATGATGGATGAATGAATGAATGAATGAATGAATGAATGGATGGATGGATGAATGAGGATGATGACAATAAAAGGGCGATAAGGCGACGCAACGGCAGTTTCGCGAGCCAGAAACCCGCCGACAAGAGTCGGATGACAGAGGGATATTTTATCAGATTGTAGATGCCTGGTCAGGGACTGCCTGAGATAGACACATATCTTACACCTACGATAACAATCAATGAGGCAGATTGATACACGACAACCAAGAGGGCAAACAAGACAAGGGCTCAATCGAGGAAAATAGCGAAAACCCAGGGCAGAGGCGGACACATCCACTTGCGCCGAGTCAGTTTGAACAAAGCATCGTCGTAGCTGGATGTACTTGTACCTCAAGACATGACGCCTTGAAATCATCCTTCCCCCACCCAAGTCTCTCTGTTACTACCTACATTCAAGTCCCTGCAATATCAATTCGTGTTGCTTCGGCGCAGCTTCCATTTGCCTCTGATCGATCACTTACGATCAGTAGTAGTACGAATGATCGCCATTCGTAAACAGACTTTCTTCACCCGCTAGACGATCGGTTTGTTGGGATCCCTAAACCAGGACTATTTATTCCGCTACTTACCCCCTCTGTAATAGAGCTACTGTGTCTAATGTTTTTCAGCTAGTACTGCTAGCAGACTTCCTAATATAGAAGGTATAGCGCTCTATATATAAATTTATATAGTATGCAAGGTACCTTATACCTAGGGCTGTATTCCTGCAGTAGGAAAAAAAAAATAATATATACTAATAAAAAAAACGCTATAATACTATAATAACATAACTGTAACTAAAGCCATAATATTATAATAACTACCTAACTTTTAATCTGCAATATCTTTATAACTACTGCACTAACTTAAACTATTTTAAAGCTATAAGGAAGTATTTAAATCTTTTTAAAGCTATATAAGAGATAAAGGCTTTACTGTTATTTATTTACGCAGAGTAAATTATTATTATAGCAAGCCCTGTTAATATAATCTTGCCTATACTTGCTTAAGCATATATGCCTTTAAAGGGCATGGCTTAAAGCTAACTAGTATATATAAGACTGGATGCCCTTTTTAAGTTAAATTAATTTAAAAAGTTAAACTTAATTACCTTTAGGCGCTAAAGATTATTTACAGCACTTATAATTATAATCTTAAGCTAGCTATTTCCTTTTTTAAGTATTATAGCCTTACTTTTAAGCATCTTGCTAGTATTATAATAACTAATAAAATAGGATTAATAGTAAGAGTAACTTAATATGCGCTAATAGCCTAGGAGCTTAAGCTTTTTATTATAATATATAATATTTAAAACCTATTATTATAAGAGTTATGCTATTAACTTAGTAAATACACTGCTACCTAGGCATTTATTAAAGATTTAAAAGAATATAATTTTTATTATAAAGATAAATATAACTTTTAGGAATTATTAAAGTGCCTTTTTATTATTATTAATTGCGATTTTAAGATATAAAAGGCATTACTAAATATGCTAATGCTTAACGCTACTTATAATACTAATTACTATAGTCTTAAGCTATTAAAGATTAATAGTATTATTAATTTAGGCATAGTCTTCCTTTTAGTATTTACCCTTAGCTATATTAAAAATAAGGAATTTTATATATAGGTCTTAAGGAATTTAAAGTTAGCCCTAGCCTTTTATATATTTAGGAAGTTAGTATTATTAGTAAAACTAATCTTATAGGTTATTATTATAGACTTTACTACTGCTAAGTATTTAGCAATCTCTAGCATCTTCTTAACCTTATAGCAGCAGCTATATATTTAGCATATTTTAAAAAATATCCTTAAAGCTATTTATAAGTGTTAGACTAGCTATAACTTTACTGCTACTGCTGCTAATATACTAAGCCTTTAGGATTTTATTAATAAGAATTTTATACTATTAATACAGTTAGTTATAAATATAAAGGCAGACTTCCTTCTTACTTAGTATAGGCTTTTATATTTATTATTACTAAAGGTATTTAATAATATTTAAAAGGAAATATAAATAGACTTTACTACCTAGATTAGTAAGCTAATTCCTTATTTTTTTATATAATTATTAATAAATTTAGTGCTTTTATATTATTTTTTAAACACTTATATTCTGTTAAAGGCATAATAGGCCTATGCATTTATAAAAAACTATTATAATTATAAATATTAAATAACTTCCCCTTATAAAGCATAACACTTTAATATTAAGTCTTTTCTTTAATTATAAAATAATAACCTTTATTAGCTCTTTTAGGTAATAGAAAATTAATAAAAGATAATAAAGGTATAATTTATAAAGAAGTTAAGTTTAAAAATAACTTAAGTTTATAATCTTTTTTATTAGCCTTTTTTTAATAATATAATTAACTGCATTTTCTAAAAGGCACTATTTTTAATTTATAATTAATACTTAAAGGTAAAGGTATTATAGCTTTTTTTTATAAAAAAACTGCTAAAAGAGTGCTTTAAGACATTTATAGGCTAGTATAGCTTACTATATGCCTATATAATTAATAACTTTATTTATTTTAAGGTTTTTTATAATAGCTAAGACTGCTAAGTTTATATATTTAATTTACTGCTGCTATTACTATTTAATAACTACTAGCTGCTTTTATTTAATTTAGTAAAGGTTCTTAATAAATGCTATAACCTTTAGTTCTTTTTTTTAATTAAAATAGGCTAATTTAGATTTATACTGCTGTATTTATAATCTGTAAGTTATTTTATAAAAATACTGCCTTTAAAATAACCTAATTAATAAGCCTGCCTTAAAATACTGCTATTACTTATAGGCCTAATTATAAAATACTATAAATTAGGCATTATAGCAGGTCTTGCTTTTAAGGCTCCTTAGCCCTAGGCTAGCTATAATACTGCAGACTGTAATATAATAAGAAATCTAATAGGCGCTAGGAATAATATTATAAAATCTAATAATAATTATATAAATGCCTGTCTTACTAGCTTTAAATTCTATCTGCAGAATATTCTAGCGCTTTATAGCTACTAGATTTTATATAAAGCGCATTCTTTTATAATTTAAGGGTATTAAGCCTCTTACTAGAATTAGCATTAGCTATAAAGTTAGGCATAAAGACTAACTGCGTTTTTTTAATGCCTTAGGATTGCAGCTACTAATTCTAATAGTAATTATATTAATTTATAGTAGCAGCGGCAGTAATAGGCTATTTTATAGCTAACTGCTTCCTTTTTTAAGTTCTTAGCTAGATTATATAAGGGCTAAAGACCTAAATAGGCTATAAAGAAAGCAGCAGTATTAGCAGGGTCCTAGATTACTAATACTATATAAGTCTATTATAAATTTTATAAAGGAGTAGCTATTTAAATAAAAATACCTATATTTACGCTATATTTTAGTATATTTTATATATTTTATTTTAACTTGCTACCTATAGTTAGGAGTGTAGTGTTATAGCATTAGTGTTTTTTTTTTTCTTACTGCAGGAATACAGCCCTAGGTGTAAGGTACCTTGCACACTATATAAATTTATATGCAGAGCGCTGTACCTTCTATATTAGGAAGTCTGCTAGCAGTACTAGCTGAAAAACGTTAGATACAGTAGCTCTATCACGGAGGGGGTAAGTAGCGGAATAAATAGTCCTAAACCAGCGCTACCTTCTATGGTGTGTTGTGTGTGTGTGTGTGTGTGTGACTGCCATGAGTTGGGTATATCGGTATTATTACAGCACCTTCAAGTCCTTTTCACGCTCATCAACGCCAGAGCTGGTGCACGGCTTGTCCTGGTACCTGTACGCAGCTGGTGAGGGTCCTCGTGAGGTCAGGCGCCCGGCATGTCTGCAGGGTCTGGGTCTGCAGGGTCCTGGAGAGCCAGAGAGGTGCTCCAGGCCTTGGTGTGATTCTGAATCATGTCTCTGATGGGTGCTGCATGTCCGAGGTAGCGGTACCTCTTCTGTTGCCAATGGGTATAATTGCATGTGAAGTGATTTTGCCGGTTCCCGCTGAGATGCATATAATCAAGTACCTAGTATGGCTAGCAGAACAAGACGCCGAATATGATTCCGTACTCCTTGTTGCAGACATCACAGTATGAGGTACGCACATTTCACTGCCACCTCACTCGGACATTGGTTGGAGAAAAGAGAGAGAGCATTCATCAGCCAACCACCAGACAAACAAAGCCTGTGCCATCCTTGCAGAGGCCACCACCTCCGGGCCATGATACTTGCACCATCCACCAGTCAGTCCCTGATCCATGGGCTTGGCATTCCCGTCATCATTGTCATGATTACATTTTTGCATGTGTGTGTGTGTGTGTGTGTGTGTTGCTTTAAACGCATACCTGTAGTAGTAGGTACTTGTATGGTGACTGCATCGGACCGGAGCCAGAGGGCGCGGTTACAAGCACCGGCACTTTTGAGCTCGTGGCCGTGGAGATGCTGGAGATGGGAGTGCAGGTCCAGGTACCGGTACCTGTCGTAGAGCACTTCATCCGTGATGCTTCTCTCCATCAACGACAACCTTAACAAACGAGCTTCCTCTGCCATGCTTCAAACGAACAGTTTGCCGCTCTCTAAAAAGACATCCAGCATCAGCCCTGAACCAAGGCATCATGTTGCCTTTGTAACAATTGCTGGATTCGGCATGTGCATCGTCGCCCCCCCCCAGAAACTGTTGCATGTACAGCACTCGTATGACTTGTACCGCTACCAGCACGTGCCTGAGCGGTTGCAAAACCACACACAATCACATGCAATGCGACGCTCGTCCTGCTCCCCCTGTTCCCTGCCAACCTGCCCCCCAACTGTCTCGCTTCCCCACCGAGACAGAGAACTCTTTGCTCTCATCTTTGCTTTGAACCCTTTGAAATCCATGTGCTCTCGTTTCCTGCAACAGCCCCACTGGCCTCTCCGCTGACGCTCTTCGCTCCGAAACTCACCACAGATGGAGAGAGCAGTTCCAGTACGACAACACATGCAAACAGATTAGCCAGGACAGTCCATGCGGGCGGTGATATAATGCCTGATTATTCTACCATCAGACATTCGCAGGGTAGCCCTCGTCCTGATTGGAATGTCCACCTTGGTCCCGGTGGGGGATTAGGGGTAATCTGGAGCCACTAACACTTGCCAGACGAGGCGATAGCTGTTCACATGGCCACGAGAATTCTCACCAAGACAAACGCCAGCTGTGTGGGGGAGGTGAGGAGAAAACCATTGAGCCCGTCGACCACCTGAGCCCCGGACGCTGCCTTGCATCTCCGAATCGCGGTGACCATCATCTCTAGCCCGGCCACCAGCCACGATCCCCAACAAAGCTTAAAGCCATGGTCGCATCGCAGCGTACTGTATTACTGCTACAGTACAAGCAGAAGCCGGCTTCGTTGCCGTAAGACGGGCTTCGCTGGCGATGGCCTGAACCGGGCTCTGCGCTTGTCACGGAAACCTGATTGCAGATGCGGGGGACCTGGGACACACTCTCCATGTCCAAGCTGTAATACTAGTACACAGATGCAAAGGCATCATGGACTCTTCAGCCAACCACATCTCTTGTCGCGATTCGGGTCGCCTCCCGGCTTCCTTCAGGCACTCGTCAGTCAATGCATCGGGCACTCGCACAGGCACGTCGACGTCCTTTCCTAACCAGCGGCAACGGTTGTGTCTCAGATGGCCAAAGACCTGTAATTCGCTGAAATTGCTCCGAGCAGCTTCCTCTTCCTGCTGCTACTCGGCTCAACAGCTAGCTCACAGCCATCACATGATGCACTTTTTTTCCAATTACATCGCCTGGTTGCATTCGACATGCCGCACTGTAGGCCATGGACGAAGAATTAGATCGTGGCATGTGTTGCGTGTCATCTCAGAAGTGGTGGTGCTTTTCGGCAACTTGGCTCGAGCTGCCCGTCTCCCGCGCTGTGACGCCACAGCAGAGCAATTATTGGCTGAGGCGTAGGCAGGCAAGCTCGCAGCGCAAGCGATGGCCAGAGGCGGATGGCTTTTCGTCGCAGCTCTGGGCTCGTCCCATTCGATGCCATCACAAGCAGTGAACACAGAGACCGGCGTAATACTCGTATGAGGGCGTTGGGTTGCTCAACAGCGACATCAAGCAACGCATCGGCATCGTCTTCCTCGCTCTCCAAAATGAGCGCCGGCCTCGATCCAGTCTCGTCCAGTCTCGCTCCGAAAAATTGCCTCAAAGGAACGCTGATGGAATGTGTGGCTCCTCTGACGCCGCCCAAGCAATCAAATCCTGCCAAAAGCAGAAAACACACGCGGGCAGCTCTTAATGAACCGTATAGAAACAAGTTTCCTTCTTCTCCGCACCGCCAAATCGCTAACTCATCCACGGCTCTGCAGCTGTCATGACAGAATGCCACGCGGTCGCAGGTGAAAGATGAGTTGCACTGTCTAATGGGCGCGTTGGAGAGAAGAAAGAAAAGAAGAAGAGAAAGAGGAAGAGAAAGCCAAATCCAAGCTTCATATTGGATCTTGGATTTTTTTTCGATAGTGGGGCTTCAGGAACACAGCAAAGCTCCATGACACGTGACGTCTGCTTGTCCCAGATTGTCTGATATCCACCCATGGCCGGGGTTCTGCCGGCCATGCTTAGTCACCCCTGTTGCTGCGAATGCTCCAGCCTATCGCAGGCTGCGGTGAGCAACCAGTTGTCCGTTTGAGTGGGAAGCTCGTCCAGACATCGCGAACCAGCTGCAGCCTCGCGCCATCATGACCCTGCACTGAACCGCCGCAGCCCGCCAGAACGAATCTCCGCCCTCTTCAGCGCATGCCAGCGTCTTCTCTGGCCCTCGCTTCTCCCTGGCCGGCGCGCCAATCCCCGGATCTATCCCTCTGAACTGCCCCTCCTCCCCGCCAGTCTCTCCTGGTGGTGCCAGTTGCGTCCTTCTTCCTCTGCTTCATAAGACCGTGACACCGTTGTCGCCATGGCGTCCGCACTCTTCTTTCTAGACCTCAAGGGCAAGGTACTGTGAACCCCATCTGGGGGCACGATGCCCAATCGCTAAGCCTGCTACGTCCCATCTAACACGAACCGCTCCAGACCCTCCTCGCCCGAAACTATAGGGGTGACATCCCCATGTCCGCCGTCGAAAAGTTCCCCGTCCTCCTGTCAGAAGCCGAAGAAGAGTCTTCAGCCGTCCCGCCATGCTTCTCCCACGAAGGAATCAACGTCCGTCAACTTCCTTACGCGGCCCCTCAAGCCAGCCCTTCCATACCTATAAACCAAGAAGATCACGCAGTCTGACAACGCGCGCAGTATCTGTACATCCGCCACAACAACCTATACCTCCTGGCGCTGACGAAGCGCAACACCAATGCCGCGGGCATCCTTCTCTTCCTGCACAAGGTCGTCGAGGTCTTCACCGAGTACTTCAAGGCCTTGGAGGAAGAATCCATCCGCGACAACTTCGTCGTCATCTACGAGCTCCTCGACGAGATGATGGACTTTGGCTACCCCCAGACCACCGAGTCCAAGATCCTGCAAGAGTACATCACCCAGGAGTCGCACAAGCTCGAGATCCAGGCCCGCCCGCCCATCGCCGTCACCAACGCCGTGTCATGGCGATCCGAGGGCATCCGCTACCGCAAGAACGAAGTCTTCCTCGACGTCGTCGAGAGCCTCAACCTGCTCGTCAGCGCCAACGGAAACGTGCTGCGCAGCGAGATCCTCGGCGCCATCAAGATGAAGTGCTACCTCAGCGGCATGCCCGAGCTGCGGCTGGGGCTCAACGACAAGGTCATGTTCGAGACGACGGGCCGGTCCACGCGCGGCAAGGCCATTGAGATGGAGGACGTCAAGTTCCACCAGTGCGTGCGGCTGTCGCGCTTCGAAAACGACCGCACAATCTCCTTCATCCCGCCCGACGGCGAGTTCGAGCTCATGTCGTACCGCCTCAACACCCAGGTCAAGCCCCTCATCTGGGTCGAGTGCCTCGTCGAGTCCCACTCGGGCTCCCGCATCGAGTACATGCTCAAGGCCAAGGCCCAGTTCAAGCGACGAAGCACGGCCAACAACGTCGAGATCATCGTCCCCGTCCCCGACGACGCCGACTCCCCGCGCTTCCGCACCAACATTGGCTCCGTCCACTACGCCCCCGAGCAGAGCGCCATCGTCTGGAAGATTAAGCAGTTTGGCGGCAACAAGGAGTTCCTCATGCGCGCCGAGCTGGGCCTCCCCAGCGTCAGGGGCGACGACGAGCACGGCGGCGGCATGACGGGCGGCTTCGGAGGCAGCATGGGCGGCATCGGTGGCAAGGGCGCCAAGAGGCCGATCCAGGTCAAGTTTGAGATTCCCTACTTTACGACGAGTGGAATCCAGGTCCGATATCTCAAGATTACTGAGCCCAAGGTAAGATCATGGGGAGGAAACTTGTTTTTTCCAACGCTGTCACGTCCCTTTTGTCTCGGTATGCTAACATGTGGACGTTTTTTCAATAGCTGCAATACCCTTCGCTTCCATGGGTCCGATACATTACACAGTCTGGTGACATTGCTGTTCGGCTGCCAGATGTAGTCTGAACGACTTTATCAAGATATTGGCAATAAATAAGTGGGAAAGGTATCGGGGACGAGGTATATTAATCACGCGGCGCGGGTCATTCATCCTACAACCCAGTATTCCAAAGACGATGCGAAAGGGAGGGGAGCGACGAAGCCGTATATATTTCATGTAAAGTTCTTTCTTTCTTCTCGTCTTTTTCGTTCAAATGTATAGCGATTTATCAGGACTACATGGTTGGTGCAAGAAGCGCGAGAGGATGCGTCACTGCATAAGGTAGCTAGCATTATCTGCTAGCAAAAAAAAGGGGGGAGAAATGGGGGCTTTAAACGCCATAGAAAGGCCCCAAATGGACCGTCATCACTGGAGGGGGAGAGAGCAACTGGATGAATAAAGAGTAAATAGATTGAAATTGTTTGATAAACTTTCAAGGAGTCACAAACATCATGATGTAGGCAAGATGTAGAGTAGAACGTGAACCAGGCCAAAGGTAGGTAGGTAAATGAAGAAGGCAACATTGTTAACAAAAACAGGGAAGAAGAGGAAAAAGAGACATCAGTGCCAGGGACCGCAGCAGGCGATGAGCATCCACGGTGTGTTGTTGCAAGAAAACTGTAGCATATGGGGTACCCGACGTCGACAAGCTTTGATCGACCGAGAACTGTGTTTTGAGTAAGGGGGAGGAGGAAAGGGAGAAGAAGAAGTAATCAAAGAACCGACTGAAATCAACGTAAACCAACATCAATAGAAACAAAAGAGAAGCGCAAACGGGAAAGAAAATGAACATCATGACAAGAAAAGGGGGACAAAACCGGCAGAAACTCGCCCCGGGTGTTCGGACTAGCGCCTGCTATCTCGAACAATCACGTCCCCAAATTCCATGTCATCAAGGCGCTCTTCGTTCGAATACTCTTCGTTTTCCGGATCATAGAAAACCGTGATGAGGAAGCCGAGCGGATTCTCCAGTGCAGAACGGGCATCTAGAACACCGGTTAGTGTCTCAAACCGTCAAAGCCATCAAGCAGAATAGGTAGAGATTTGGGGATAGGAAAGGGGTACGAAGGCCACTTACATCCCTTGGGAGTTGCAGCATGACGCCACTCTCCGTTGCGCCAACGATTGTCCTCAAGGAATATACGCCTTGCTATATCCTCTCCTTCGGACCTGGCCTCGCTGAATGCCATTAGGCCAAGTATAATGGGAAGCTCTCCCGAGAGTCCACGCGACGGACCCGGCTCGTACGGATTACGGTACGTCTTGGGCACCAAGCTTGGCATCCAGCTAGGACTTGCTCCCGCGACGAACTTGCACATGACTCCGCCTCCCCTCAGCCGGCTGTCCGGATGGACTGCATGCGACACACCCGGCTGATGATCAGGATGATGGAAAAGCAAGGGGACTCGGGCAAGTGAGCTGGCGGACAGAGGGTCCCCGATGAGGACGGCAATCGGGAGTAGGGGGTTGCAGGAAAAGACTGCGAGCTGCTTGTACACACTCGCACATTGAAAGTTCCCGTCAACTGTCAGCATCGGCGAATCGGCAGAGTCGTATCTGTACAGATAACCAGTAGGCCAAGCATTGCGAGTGATGTCGAAATCCCCTCGAAGCCACTGGTAGCCGCGAGCCTCCGTAACTTGCCCGTTGTGATATCTCATGACGGTGCCCGTAATCTCGCGGTCAAAGCACCGGGGCTCAGAGGGCGGCACGCGGTTGTACCAGTCGTCTCCTCTATGGAGACGGTCGTCATCGTGTAAAGTGAGTTCGTTGATCACAAACAGAAAGCTTCTGGGATCGTGGCTAAGCTGGAGATTGCTGCTGCTCGCGCTGACTTTATGCTTGCTATTGCCCCCCGCATGCTTATGAGTGCCTCTGGCCTATGGCAGAGAACGGATAGTTAGAATGCTGTATATTCGATTCGATAACTCGGATAGAGGCGCCGGCATCCCTGCCATGCAGGGTCGAAACCTCAGAAGCATGTGTCATTGCGAAGAATATCAATGCTTACCGCCATGATAACCACTGCTGCTTTCAGTAGTATATAAGCCTCGTTGTAGCAGATTCAGGGGGGGCTGTTGAGCTCAGAAAATTTGACAGCCCGGTAACATGACTTGTTCGCGGGAGATGATATATGATGCCTCGAGAGCCGGCGTAGAGTCCCATATTATCAGCTCCGCACTGCTCATCACGGCTGTCCAGAGCCTCCGCAAGACGCCACAGCCATCGCTGCCCAAGGCCAGCAGCTATCAACAGTCTGCTTTCGCTCCTGGTCAAGTTAGGCCGAGATGCTACGTATTCAACGTTACAGCACGATGAAAGCAGTTGGCCACTAGTATCAGATCGGGCCAAACAAAGATGGTGTTCTGCGCGCGAAGTCGCGGACTTTGCGGCTCAAACCCTCATTTGCGTGGAGGACTGAGGACGAAGGTTGACGTCGACATACATGAGTGGTAGCGTCTCGTGAACGCTCGTTGCCGAACCGGTGAGAGCAGACTTCAATACCATTGGATATGCGAGGTCCCCCCTTTTGTTTTGTTCTATCAGCCATCGCTCCACGCCCTCTGCGCTTGCAAAGAGTCTGTTGGGCTCAACCTGCGTGTCCCACGACCGCGGGAGCGGCAGCTGGACCAACGCCTCTCGCTCGTTTTATCAACCCCAGTCTCGAGCTCGCGCAGGCAGCGGGATAAGTATGATAGGCCGACATAAGATGCTCAGCATACTGCCTGCTCCTTGGTAATCGCAGGGCCATAGGCTGGGATGTCACTCTTGCTTGTACTCCCACGCCACCGGCGGATGGTTGCCAGCGGGCTTTTGGGTACTCCTGTCGGAGAACATGGCCCGTTTGTCTCTTTGCCCCGATCTGGGCTTAGAAAATGTCTCAGGCAGCTTGACCACCACCACTGCCACCACCACCACCGCCGGTGGTCCTGAGCCAATAGCTGGAGGCTTTGGAGGGCCGGGGCAAAGGGGACCATGGCCTTGGGCTCGTGATCCCTCGAGCCTATCACTGCTCATTGCGCCGTGTGCTGTTTGGTAATAAGACTGCGGAAAGGGGGGCTCCCAACCATGGCCTCCTCGGAGAGAAAATAGCCCCCGTTTTCTTGATGGTATCCTATGAAAAGCACCATCATGCACGTTGAGCAATCCCGGTCTCAACTCCCAAGTGTGGGGGCCTGAGGGGGGAATGTATGCAATGCAAGAACCGTGTGAGAATCTCACTTCGAAGCAATCGACGCATTGTCAGCCGATGCGACAAGACGCCATATCCCAGCCAGAGTAACACTGTTTGTGCCAGCCAAGACTGGCGGCAAGTCTACCCAGTCTGTGGAAAGGGAAAAGCAGAGAAAGCAGTATATCGGGAGACAACAAGGCCGTAAAAGCAGACTTGCCAGACGTCGGGGTTTCAGCAGCCGAACAGCCAGTTATAAGACAACAAGATCTGCGGCCCCGTACTATTGGAGGGTCACACAAACTCTGGACACTGGCATTAGCCTCTTGCCTGATACTGGTGGGAAAAAAACGTCGGGTAGAGCACTGTCCGTTCCCGGAAGTGCTTCCTCACATGCCTTTTTGTTTGTGAAGATGTCAACGATTCAAATGCGCAGGAGGGGCTTCAAGGCATCGATGGGTTTGAAGAAGCCGACTTGCCAGAACACGGTGGCAAAACGCGCCCCTTCCGGCCACGCTCTGGCTGATGGGGTGTACTTCGTATCCCATGCCGTCTCTGCAGCGATGCGAATATCTGCGTTTGTCGTGGGTGGTTCCGTGAAGCACGACAAGCCACAATGATTCATCGTGCGACTTGACATACAATGGCGATGCATAGGCATGGCGAAGACGCCGATCAAGCGGTGAATGAGCAGCGTGGCCAAGCCTTCATTGAACTGTTAGTGAAGGGTTACAAACCTTGCTGCATTTTCCGTCGGCTTACCCAACAGGTTCAAAGCCTTTCTCCCCAATGAACAACATAAGAGGGCCCTGTGGCGATCATCGGCGACCGTATGAGATGCAATGTGTGATATCACGACTCCTGTGGTGGGCAATGAAACCGATGGAGGATTTGACGTGCATTTTAAGGGTCTAACAATGCTCGAGGACGAACAGAATAGAGAGAGGCCACAGAGGCTTCGCACCTGATGATTGAAAGGAGAAAGGTAATTGAGTGAAATATTTACGATCATAGAGACGACAGAGATGAGAGATATAGGGGGTTCTCCTGGACGAGATCACGGGCGGTTGCCTTATTCTTGGTTGCCTTGCTAGGTATGTGGTTTGACAAGCTGTGTGTGGTTCGCGACCACTGTGGATCCTAGGTGAGGCTCGCCGCTTGTTTACGCATGTGATGTGCCTTTTTTTCCATTTGCCGCCCAAAGTTCCAGTGGTGGCTCATTCTGCGTCGGTTATCATTTTATTCCGCCCGTGGTTGCTAGAAGGACTTGATGGCGGAAGCAAAGGAGTGGGAATAGTGACGTCGTATCAGTCTGACCGCCGGGCTTTCTTGGTGGGCGCCGAGGACTCGTCTGCACCGGCGGCATCTGAGACGAGGCCGAGCAAGTAGTTTTTTGCCTCTTGGATCAACCGCTTCTCCCCCAGCCTCACTGTAACAGCGGCTCTACGCCGCTCGCTGATGTCGTTGCCGGCAAGAATCCGTTCGTCTTCTGAGATGGATGTTGGATATCGTGACGCAAGGGCATCAAGTGCTCTGATGAGTATGTTATGCTGGATCTCGTCGCGTTTCCGCTTGTCAACAACGCTGGACGGAACTGCCTTGCGAATGGCCTTGAGCAGCGATTTGAGCTGGTCCCGGAGATCCTCTGGTATCTCGCTAAATCTAGCCGAACCAGTCAACGTGCCGTCCGGGTTGGGCTCCTCTGTTTCTCGTTCTAGCACAAATGTGTCCTCGAGTTCATCTGAATCGAGGCACTCTCGCTTATCTGATATCAGCCCGTGCCATGAAAGAAATAGGAAAATGAGAGGATAGAGGAGCGTATGGAAAGACTTACTGCTTTGTCAAGCTGCTCACTTGACAAGCCCAGGCTAGCGGCCACGGATTCCTCGACCAGAGTCCATGGAAGTTCGACAACGTCGTAGCGAGAGTGCTTCGGCGTGACGTAACCGTAGCGTCGGAGAAGTTCTGAGTTAGGGTGCGGGCCGTAATAGTTGAAGATTTCTTCTCCGGCCTTGATGGTTCGTAATGCTGTCACTGTAAGAGCGTCATCTCCATAGTTGACATGTGCCTATAAAATAGCGCGGGATCAGTTGATTGCACGGCAAAGGGCAGGCAGTATCATAATGGATGGCATCGTACGTTATACTCGGCATCAGCATTGAGGATGTCAGCCATGGGCACCATGCCCATCGTGGACTTTGCCTCGCGCTCCTCGACCCATTCTTCGGTTTCATCCTCGTCCTCCTCGTCCTCGTTCTGGAAGTCGAAGGAGTATGACATGATTGTGCTTCCCATGCGATGAGCCAGCTGGATGAGGTCGTCATCACTGTAGGTCTGGCTGGTTGGGAAAAGATGCTGGTTTGCACGGATGACAGGCAGGACCTTGTCTTGGAACATCTCCTCTGCACTCGCTTTGCCGACTTTTGATCGCGTGGCGCTGGCCTGAAGTTCATCAAGCTCGGCATCGGACCAGAACATGGGCGTCTCGAACGACGAAGGAAGGACGTCAATGTACGGCTTCCATTTCGACTCGCTCCCCTTGAAGTACTCGTACATCATGACGATGATAAGCGTGCTCCAGGGATCTTGCTGTGGCTTGTCATCCACTTCCATGGCCGTTTCCTGGAAGATCTCTGGGAGCTTTCCCTTCAGCTCGGACGTCTCAGAACTGAGGATGCCGCTTCTTGGTACGGTAAACAGAACCGCTTCAGCAGGGATGTCCTGGAGGGCCACTGCCATATCATTGGTGAGCAATCTGTACTGCATGCAGAGCCATTGGTATACGAACCTATACCGCGGCCTGCATTTCTTTCGCGGAAATCAGTGATTTCGATGTGCTCATGGAACGTTGATCCGGGAAGCGCCTTGAACCACTCCAGGAATGCCTTTGTTTTGCTGTCAAAGTCCGTGGCAGACATTGTAAAAGCCAAATAAAAGGCGCGCAGAATATGGGATGAGGAGGATCAGGGACGAAGATCAAGGAATGTTCTGTGTTTTGGGCGTGAAAAGAGAATCTTTCACAAGAGGCAGGGCAGGCATATCATCACAGTGCATGTGTCCTCGACAGGCGCCGTAAAAATTTTGCTCGCACGGAGTACTCGATGAGCACCCTTGTTTAGCGCAAGGCCTCGGTACCGTTCGAAGGCTCCTTCCTCAGGAGCTGAGGCACCATCACGAGATTAGGTAGGTATTGAACTTCAACTTCCACTCTCTCTGTTCTTAGTGTTCTTAGCACTCAAGGTGCTCTGCCCAACGTCCATGACAGAGCCATTAAAGCATAAGCAGTTACTACATCATTACACAACTGACTTGAGATAATGGCCTCTCTGTTTGATCCGTCTTGAAGAGCTACCTTCATTTATCTGTCAACATGAGAAGCGAGGTTCTTCCGATTCTTCTTACTGTTCTCGCGGGACCGCCCTCTCGGTCAGTTCTTTCGTACAGCTACATTCTGCCAGGGAAATCGCGTGATCAACAGCCTTCTCTCTTTTCAAGATGGCGATCCATGTGATCAGTTCTGATGAGGTATTGTCCGCTTAATCTTCAACCTTGACCTTTTTGTTGACTTCCCTCTTCTTGGGTCGCAGCCACTCTTCCATGCCTGGCGGCCAATAAACCCGATTCTGCTTACCTCCCATGGCGCATTCTTCTGGGCTGATGGTCTCTACAGCGCGAATTCCTCCGTTCTCCTCAGGAGTGATGTTCTTGTCTGCCTTCTTGGCTCTTTTGGTCTCCTTCTTCGGCTCGTCGTCCCTTTCGTAGGGAACGATGTCGTTGAAGAGGTCCCATCCCGGGAGTCTAAACGCCCTCATGAGCTCGAACACGGCCTGCTCCTTGTCTTTCGCCTCAATCATCAAGTCCATGTCTGGGGCACAAGGCGGCAGAGTCTTGACGCGTGCCGAGTGTTTGCGTCGGTCCCTTGGCGTGACGGCCTCTGCTGTCGGCTCGCTGTAATGCATCTTCTGCTTGATCTTCTTCCTCGTCCACGTCTTGGCGATGCGGTCGTACAGGCCTATGATATCCTGGGTTCCCTCGCGAATACTGTCGTCGAAGACGATGTTGTGGTGATGATAGTCCAGCACCAGGGGAATGTTCAGTTCCTCGCAGATGGGCAGCAAGTCATGGACGCTCCAGGAGACGTCGTCGTTTTCCAGAACCAGCCGCCTCTTCACTCCATCTGACAGCTTGGCATAATTCTGGCGGAAGCGATCCAAAGTGGCCGCCTTGTCGCCATATACACCACCCATATGCAGGATCATGACGGCGTCTCGATCAGACTGCTCCGGCAGCTTCAGCAACGACAGCATCTCATGATGGTATTCGAGGTCCCTGAAGGCTGCGTCTACAACTTCCCGGCGAGGGCTCGCAATCTGCGTATACTGACCAGGGTGTGTCGTGAGACGATGGCCAAGCTCAGCAGCTACCCTACCCGCTTCAGCCAACACGTCGGCGGCGAAGGGAGCCAGTTTGTAGCCATGTTCCTCGTGGCTCGCAAAAGGAAACATTTCGCTGCTAAGTCGCATGAATCTGATGCCATACTTTTCGTTCCACCGCAGCATCTTGACAATATCTTTGGCATTTGCGAGACCAAGATCCTGGACGAATTTGAGACCGCGCTGGACATCTGGCGGCTGCGTCCTGTCAGGCCGGTTCTTCGTGCTATGCTCAGGCTGTGTTGGGTCTTGCAGAGGATGCCTATGCTCGATTATCGATGCAATACGGCAAGTCCGAGACGAAAAGACGGGAGTATTGGCCGCTCTGAGGTACGTGTTGAGACAAGCCTATATGACCATGCGTCAGCTTTACTACGCGCTCCGGCGATTGTGAACGACGACGTTCTCAACCAAAGATCATCCCAGTAGCTGAAAAGGGGTTTATGTAGATCAATACTTACATATCCTAGTCGACCTTTCCACGGCAGAGGTAGCACGTCGCTATTTACAGGCGGCGCCCTCCTCGCGCTTCGTTCGACGACTTCAGCATCTGCTTTTTCCTCGAACGCATCACCACCGGCTTCCGCATCGGCGTCTAAGCCAGCGTCTACGTTGAGTCCTCCTACGCCTTCGGTCTCGGTCTTTTTTTCGCGGCCGGTCTTTGGCTGTCTCCTTACAGTCGGCCTGAGCTTGAAGGCCTCTTCTCGAACCTTTTCGGTGTCGCACTTGGATAGATCCGATGTCTCTACGGCCAAGCGCTGAACCTTGACTGCGCTCTGAAGCTTCATCCCCATCTCCCCGAGCTCTCTCATGGTGCGCTCAAACGCTGCCTGCGAAATTGTTGGACTGACGACTGCACCCATGACTTCTTCCGACAAATTTTCCTGCCGAAAATCATCTTGCTGCTGGCTGGCACCCCTCGTGACCCTTCTGGAACTCCTCCTGACTTTGGGTTCAGGCTGTGGATCGGTCACTGTGGCGTCGGCTTTCTTTCTCTTGGGTGCCATTGCATGGGAGAAACGAACAAGGACGAACGGCTGATGCAAAGCTAGTCGTGAGATGGGTGATATTCGTCGGAGACCACCGAGGAGCGCCACGGTGCTGATTTGCAAGAGCAGAGGAGGGAGTCGGATATGTCAGGCGCACGAAGCACCTCTCGTCGGGGCATTTATGTCGGAGGGCTTCTCAATATGGGTGATGTGAGCGTGCGGGTGCTGATGGATGCTGTGGCAATCAGTATGAGGACAGCAACCAATGTGATGTGCTTGTTGCGCGTATGATTTGCCGCACAGGAGGCATGGGTAGCGAAAGGGGAAGTGGGTGAGACCGGAGACAAAGTGAGGGCTGACAACAAGCAAACCAGGGTACCACAGCAAGGACTGAGGCCTCGATCCATGCCCAGATGCCAGATTCAACGATTCATGGCCACGACCTCGATGAAGTCATGAGCCACCCGTTCACCTCGATCGGGATCGTGCGCATGTGGATACGTACCAGCTCCACCCCGGCTGTCCAGGGCGGCGAGCGAGTGGCGATCCGGCTGCTGTCTCAAAGACGGGATCTGGAGTTAGGCGTTCTCTCTCTGCGGATCTTGCATCTGCTGGGGTCGAAGGGGTCAGAGCTAGGCCAGGCTGAGTGAGCGATGCCTTTCCCAGAGTGACAGGTTCAAGAACGGGAGCTCAAGGGGCAGCGAGATTCTCGTTTTTGCCTGCCTATGCCTCGACAAGCAGCCTCACCCAGTGGTTGAGCTTCCTGAGGCTTCTAGCGTCAACTCTACTTTGTGGTGACGGGTTTTGCTGCACCACCGCATCACACTGATGTAACCCTCTTAGCCTCCCCTTGTCTGTGCCTGGTGGCACGGAGCAGTGTTTCCGAATACTGTGAGCATCGAAGAACTGAAATACGGGCGCGGAGCTGTATATCCGGTAGACTGCCAGCAAAGAAACAATGAAGCCATCCGCGGCCAGCTGTATGACTGGGCAATCGCCAATGCTCAGGTGCTGTCAATTCTCATCCGCGCCATCGGCGTACAGTCCTTTCAGATTCTTAGCTTCGCACGGCCACCGCATGCGCAGCGGGCACAAGTGAGGTGAGGCCCTGGCACTGATTGCCTTACCCTACAGTTACACTGTATCGGCACCATCATGCAGTGAACCGGGTTCCCCAGAATCATGAAGGGCGTACAGGAACGGTTCGGTTTCGCTGCATTGCCTAGGCGCTTGGAGTTTCGACTCGGGGGTTGTTGAACAGACTACCGAAGAGGCGCCGCTCTCAGTTCGTACTGTCATCCAGATGCAGTCATCATACGCGGCAGGAGTTCCGCTTCACCTAAGCTGGAAACACGAGGGTAAATTCCTGTCGTTGTATTAGTGATGGATACAGCATGGCGACTAACTGCAGCTCGGTCGACCATGTAGATTTCAGCGTGTGGAGTTTAGGAGATGTGCTTGTATGTAAGCTGAATGGAATGGTATCGCGCGACAGCTTGGGGCAACATTGGTATCGGAGGCATGATATGCCTACACGAGAGCGGTTTGTTTGCTTTGTATGATTTTCACTGATACGATATCATTAATGGCCTCAAATGTAGATATCGACGTCTGCGCCCAAGTGAGGCTCTCCAATTGGTCGTTCTTTACCATCTGAGCAACGGTATCGAAGCCCCATCACACAGATCCTACTCGCCACGAGCTTTTCGAACATTTACAAATTAATGTGTGCGCTGGTCATGACGATCTTGCAAACATATCTTTCTAAGGACCTGTGTTGTGGCATGTAGCTGGGGACTTGCGTGCTGAATACATGGTCGAAGGCTACTACCTACCTACTACAGCTTAGGTATACAATCCTTACAACTACCTCATCTCATGTCGTCGAAAAAAACTACCCTCTCTTGAATTACTGCCGAGCATATCAGTTTATCATCGCAGGTGATCTTGGAGACAGATTGAGCAAACGCTGCCGGCAACACCCTCCTTTTGTCAGTAGTCAGATATCAGTCAAGCCCATACTACCGTAGGGCACCAAAATGCGACATGATGACCTCCCCGATTCCAACCAATGCCCTGTGAATCACATGGAGCGGGTCATTGCGAGCAGTGCTAGTAGTAGTATTGACAATGTAAGACATCCCAGGCTCAGCAGGTGAAGGAAGCGTGATATGAGCCGGGCCCAGTGAGTTGCTTGCTGGGAGATGTGACGCTTCGTCGATTCTCCCTGCAGCTCATGTGCCTTAGATTGTGTTGCTGTGCTGGCCAGCTACTACCTACATGTAGCTAGCTGTATATCAGTTGATTCCATGTCTGAGCTCGTGAACTGACCTTGTACGACCCTAAGTTTGCGCCTCATGGGTTGTATTGTGATGACGCAGGTCGCAGGGCGAGGCTGAGCTGATATATGCTGTCGTACTTTGTAGAGTGCCATACATGTCAGCGGACAATGTGTTAACTGACAGAGACGAGAGTTATTGGAACCAGCCCTGCGGCGGACAATGGATCATACAAGGGTGTCAGAGAGCATGTCGCCAACTGCGCCAACTGAGTCTATTGCCTCGCGAAAAGCAAGCCTCAAATCATATCAAATCACTCTCTTGTGTTGCGCGAATCAAAATCGAGACATGGAAAAAAAAAAAAAAAAAAAAAAACGAACATGGGTATAGTTGACGCGACGGAGGGGGGTTCGAATCGATTCATGCGCTGCCCACGGAGCTGCAACTCCGCATTGTCGTGGCATTATCGAGGAGGTGCTTTTGTTAAAGGATGCACAGCATGTGAAAGATTGCGACCCGTTCTCTGGTAAGGTCACACTGTGTCTTTGATAATGAAGTGCCCGGGTGTGTGTGTCGTTTGGGACCTACCAAAGGGGGGGTCAGTGGCTGGCTCTGAAGGATGGATGCTTCAAGGGAAAGGGCTTTGACATGTCTGTATGTATTATTCCGTGCTCCGTGCCTGGAAGTGAGGTATATCTTATATTGGCCATGGTGAGAAGGGCAGAATCCCACCACCTGCTGCAACGCTCAAGAAAGCGTGCGAGATCAGTGTGGGCCAACATGTCTGCATACGAGGAACATGGTGGGCGTGTCACAATTGCAAAGGCTGGGGAGGCTGGGAAGACACGGCTCATCGTGGCTACAAAGATGGGCTAGGACGTGGAAATGAGGCATTGGCATGGCGATGCGGGAGTTGCCGTCATGTTGCCATGTGCCGCCCACTATCGGTTGATCCCTGTGTGCTAGCACGGGGTGTAGAACGCATCGGAATTCGTGGGGAGGCCAAGTTGTCTCTGCTCATACTAGGTACGCAGATAGAACAAAAGGGGGCGAAACCCATGTGTGAGGGGACGTTTAAAATAACATCGCATGATCTCTCCTCCATCTTCTAACAAGTTCTGATACCATCCTAGGTAATAGGTACTTGCCGTCTAGAACCAAACCAGGCGGGGGGAGAAAACATCATTCTTCTCTCTTTGCTCTGCTCATGTCTCGGAGCTTCGTTTCGGTTACCAGTGATAGCAAGGAAGATCAAAGCCGGGACGGAAAGACAGCAAGTAAGACACAAGGAAACACGCGCAAATGCCCATTCGACAGGTCAACTGCTGGTGTGAGCAGCTTGGAGCGGCGGAAGCCGTCCAGTGAGTCTGGTCCCCCCCCCCCCCCCCCCCCCCCCTCCCATGCAAGGCAACAACTGAGACAGAAGCCCAAAGAAAGAAGAAAAACCCAGTTCTAGAGCGGGAGAATGTCGCAGTTCTCTTTCGCCTCTTTGTTGTCTCTTTTTTGCATGTCTCTCCTCGTGTGTCAGTTATTCTTGCAAACAGAATGGTAGTAGTATGATGTATCAGTCCAAGCACGGCTGCGTTCCCGCAACGGACAAATCAGGGAAATTGACGAGGGGAGAGGGGAGGAGGATGGGAATCCGCGAGAGCCGCAGCGGGCTAGATGGTTCAGAGTCTGGAACAGAAGATCTATTTGTCCCAATGTGGGCGTATTTGTCTATCGTATGCGAGATATTGGTCATTCAGATGGGTGGACTATTAATGAGAATGCTGAAAAGAAAGGGGAATATCGATGTGGGAAAATGAAAGAATATCAGAGGAAAGAGAGTAGGTAGAGAAGTACTATAGCGAACACATCGACGCTGGTATGGCCAAGCACCGGCGCCTGGAGCGTCTCCGTGTGTCCCAAAAACGAGTTATGTACGAGGACAGAGGGAGGCAGGGGCTGTGATATGGGAGACACAGGTGCATGGCATGACGGCTGTGTGCATTCGGCTGGAGAGGCAGTTGGACGTGCAAGTGGTGATATCACCCTGGAGGAGCTTAGGGAGCACCGCCTGCTGTTGGAGGGTGTCGCCCACGATGCAGCCAAGGAGGGATTGCATGTGTGCAAAGTGTCAGCGACGACACGCTGCAGGTAACAAGAAGAGTAGTACTACCCATGTTCCCTCCACCATGTAGTATTAATAAAGGCTGGGAACCGCAGGCAGCAAGACATCCATGGCTACAAGTTGGAGTGCTATTCTGGCCTCAGGCCTCGACTTCGACGACGCCCCCCCTCTCTCCCCTCTCTCCTCCAACAGCCTGGAGCTGCATGTCTCACTTTCATCCCTTACATACAATCTTCCAGGCTACCTTATGTCGACCTACGAAGCCAGGGTGGAACTGTTTGCATTACTACTACTACCTACGTACCACCACTTGTAGTAATACCTGCGCTTCTCGCGGGTATCACTGGCATCGCACCAAAGATGCTTGCCGCACCGCATGGACGTTCCCGATACACGCCGGGAGACAAAGATCTATGTAGATGCTCGCTCCTCGTGACGGAAGAGAGCCCCCCCCCAAAGTGGACAGCCGGACGCCTGAGCCAACCAGCCCCCGGAGCGGCGACAGATCGACTCTCATCATCGCGACCAGGGCCTGCAGCCACCACGTTTTCGGACCATGGCCGCGGCCTCGCGAAGCGTGAAACCTGGCGTCGCAGTGCATTCCAGCGTCCTCCCGGATCATCCGCCGGCCCTGCTCTGGACAGTACGAGTATGTACGGGGACGGGGACGGGGACGGGGACGGGGACAGGGATGGGGTTGAGGGGGATGCTCACGCTGCTCGCCTTCCTGCCGCTGGAGACGTTGAGACTTGATGGTCAAGTGGCTGTCGCCCGCTCAGCCTTACGAGTGCCTCCCTCGTGGTAGGTACCTACCTACATGTGAGTAGCAAGGCAAACACAGGCACTCGTATCAAGTTGAACTCTGCCGCTCGATGTGTCCGTGTCCAGAAGTCCAGGAAGAAAGGGCGTCTTGCATCGTTATCCGTCTGCACGCCTGCAAGAAGCACACGAAGGATGCCATCATGTTTGTTGAATGACGATGGTGTTTTAGCCACAAAAAAGCTGCCGTTTCCTAGCGGCGCCGGCACCCTCTCTGGAACCAACAGCATCTTGACGGGTGCAGATTATGTGCAGGGCATCAATGAGCAATCCCCGTACGGGCTAGATTCCAGGTTCCCTCCGTCAAGCAGCGCCCAGGCCCAAGCTCCCCAACAAGCGATCTTGTTTCGTCTGATCGACGACGGGTCTCGAGAATGATACTCGTACATACTCGCAGCTAGTTTGACGAAACGAGAGAGCGCAGGCGACCGCCCTCGACTTGGCTAGAGCTTCCGCCGCCCGTTGCTACCCACCTCGTCTCTCGTCTGGACCACGTTTTCTCTGGCCCATCTCGCTCGTCGACGGGCATCCCCCCTTGTCCGCCTCCCCGAGCCCCAGGCTGGATCCCGCTTGGTCGGTCCAGGGAGGAGAGAAAGCGCAGAAACGAAGCGACCAAAAAGGGCGGCGCACAGAGAGTCCAACGGCGGCGCGGCATGCTTATCGACGCTCCTCGATTCACCTGCCGATGCTACTACTACTACAGTACTAGTAGTCCGCATTGTCCGCGTCCCGGGACCCTTGACGGCAGCCAGGTCATCACATCAGGTCCATCCCAAGCCTCTTCGAGCAGCCCCAAGCCCCAGCGTCTCAAGAGAGAGGCTCCTCGTCCTTCCCGGCACATCAGCACCAGCGCCGGCTTGGCCTCATCTGGCGAAAGGCCCCTTGGCTCCAAAAAAAGGATCCCCTGGCCGGCCGGGTCCTAGTCTGGCAGTTGCGTGCTAGAGGCCGGCCAAGCAGAGGCGACGGCGACCCTCCTCGAGTCTCGTTTTGTGATTGAATGTTGGTCAGCCCTGGTCGAGGACGCACAGTAGGCCCGGCAGCATCTCCACCGCGTCCACCCCACAGGCCTGGGAGGCTTTTGACGATGGAATGTCCATGGACTTTTTTTTTTTTTTTTTTTTCTCTTCTTTTTTCTTAAGTCGCGACGAGCTGTAATACTCGAACTACATGTATAGAGACGGCTGAAGTTGACGGACGGCTCTCGTGATGGCATCACTTGCAGCTCTGCGGCAAAACGAGACATTCACAAAAGTGTCTCTGTGCGTACCCAGAGTACAGGTTCCTATAATAAGCATGGATGTCAAGGTACATCCTCAAGCCACCCGCCTCCCTGCCGATGCAGTCCAGGCTGTCAAGTTCTTGTAGGCTCAATGTCATGTTGTCTTGCACCAGCTGAGAGCATCCGAAGCTCCATGTCTCGCGAGACTCCCCACCAAAAAGTGCACCTATCCATCCATGAGGTATCGGTACCTGTGCCTCCATCTCCCGGCGCCATCCAACCTCCAGCTAAGGTACCTAATCCATAGGTTCCATTGCAACCCCCCGCAGCCGCCCTACAGCGCCCAGCAGCAGCGCTAGAAGCTCCAGCGGCCTAGCGCCCCAAAGGCACCGCCAAAAGCAGTAAACAGTGCTGGCCCGGCAGCGGCGTGTGGCGCCTAGCTCATGTTGCTTGCTTGCTCAGCAGCGCGCCGACAGCGACCGCGACGGCTCCTGGCTCGGCCCAGAACCGGCGATAACCCGCGGCCGACGATGCTGGGGCCCTATTCCTGCGCGCAGATAACATGGTCGCCTCGCGAGTTGGCCGCTTACCGCCGACACTCTTTCGTTTCTTCTCCCATTGATTCCCGTCTCTCTCATCAACTACCTACTATTATCGGCTGCATTATCAGCATCATCGCGCACAGGACAGACGACTTGCTGTGCTGTGCTGTGCTGTGCTGTGCTCTGCTGTTCTGTGCTTGCAGGCGGAACCAGAAGCAAGAAGCCGCCACGAATTGCACTGCACGCTCAACCCGGCAAACAAACCAGCGCCTTCGATCGGCCCAGCTGCGCTCCTTCTGAGGCTGGGTTCGACTTGTCCGCAAGCCGCAAGCCAGCGACTCGTGGCATCGGTGTGTGTCTGTGTGTCTGTGTCTGTCTTGTCCGTCTGGCGTGTGTCCTCGAGGCTGTGTCTAAGCTGGGGGCCAGCTTCTTTTCTGCGCGGCTGAACATTTCGTCCACGTTGCTTGGTTTCAGCCTTGGAGGTGGCCACATCCCATCCCTCTCTATCTATCTTATCCTCTCTCTCTCTCTTTCTCTCTCTCTCTCTTTCTCTCTCTCTCTCTTTTTCGACGCAGAACCACGTCGCCAACGATCCTCTGATCCAACGTCTCAGACAGAGCGCGGCGCACGCCCTTCCGTCTGCCGTCTGAGGGACACCGCATTCTTCGGCCTGTCTTCCCCCGTCATTGTCTCTTCCGTCTCCGTCTCGGAGCCGAAATACCATCTCGAAACAACGGAAGCGAGACATCAAACGTCGCCCTGTTGCACCGGCGAGGAGTCAAGGAATCCATCCCCCTCTCCGTGCCCATTGTCTCGTCTGCGCGCGCCCGGTGTGAAACCAGAGCATGCCCCATATGCGCGAGGTCAAGACGTGTGACCGCTGTCGCCATTTCAAGCGGCGCTGCGACCTCCTCAAGCCGTCGTGCTCGCGATGCATCCAAGCGGGAGTGCGCTGTAGCTTCGATGTCAACGGGGTCGCCGTGCCCGGAGCCGCTGCCAATGGCGGTGCGTCTTCCTCGCCCAACGCATCGCGACAGGCGAGGGCCGGCGCCTTGACATCTTCGTCTCCTGCCACCAATGGCGACCCTGCGCTGGCTACACCGGGTCGGAACGGGCTCATCTCGCCCACGGCATCCACCGAGAGCCCCGAGCCCGCCGTGGCCCTCGATGCCAATGGCATGCCGATCGAGGGCGCCTCTGCGTCCGCGTCGGCCACGAACCAGCTGCGCGTTGTCCGCAAGCGCAAGCGCAACTGCCTGAGCTGCCTTCGCTGCCATCGCCTCAAGGTCAAGTGTGACAAGGAACTGCCGTGTGGCCGCTGCAAGTCGAGCGGCAACGGCAGGGAGTGCTATTATAGCTACAACAAGGGGCCCAACGGTGGAAAGTTCCCTTGTCCCACCGCCCCGTCGAGCACCGAGGAGACGAAGACGGTGCTTGCTACCTGGCAGGTCCAACACAAGGTGCGAGGCTCCAGCCATTGGCGGGACCTCATGACCAAGGTATGCAGAGAGCACTTTGCATGGAAGACTTCCTCGAGATGTGCTGACTGGTGGGATAGATTGGCACATTGACAACGCTAGACTCCGCGCCCCTGGCTGCCGCTCTCGAAGACGTAGCCACCAATGCTTGCCTGGCCAACTTTACGCTGCCGGGCAACTTCCCCTTTGGCACCCCTGGTGCGACCAAGTACTATACTCGCGATGCCGTCACTCGACTGTTGGCCAGCGAGAGGGCAAACTGCGATCGGTACCTCCAGCGATACCTGGATCTGCTCGACGTGGTCAACCCCATCGTGGACGTACACATCTTCACGCGCGAAGTTGAGCGATACTGGATAGACCCCAACGCCTCGGACCTGTGCTGGCTGGCGCAGTTCCTCATGGTCATGGGCCTCGGCAGCTTTGCCTCTCCCGAGGGGGAGCCTCCCGTCGCCACGGAGCTCATGATGGCCGCCGAGGCGTGTCTGATGCAGACGCCCTTTTCCTTCCGGCCGACTCTGTTGGCGCTCAAGATGCTGGCCCTCATGGTTGTCGCCAAGCAGGTCTGCAACCCCACCTGCTGGTCGGTCGACTCGTGCTGGTCCCTGCTCGGAATGCTCGTGCGCACGGCCTTCATCTACGGACTGCCCCAGGACCCGTCGAGCCCAGAGGACGCGGGGCGCAACCAGGACGAAAAGGACGCCCGACGGAAGCTGTGGCTCACGATCCTGTACCTCGACATCAAGGTGGCCATGTGTACCGGAATGCCGCCCCTCACACGGCCGGACGAGCTCGGCACCCTCGAGAAGATTCCCGAATGGGGTCCGCCGGACAGTCTCCAGATGGTGCTGTACCAGTCGCTGCCGACCGTGCTGGCCGTCATGGCGCAGATCAATTCCAACAAGGAGCAGATCTCGTACCCCGACGTGCTGCGATACAATGCCCAGCTGCGGGAGCTCATGAGCCACGCCCAGCGGGTCTGTACCGGACAGCTGCAGCGTGTCACGGTCGACATCTTCTTGCGGCGGTGCCTCATGGTGCTGCATCGTCCCTTTGCCCTGCACCCAGAGGGCCCCGTCATGTTCCCCGAGTCGTACTGGTCGTCCCTGGAGTGCTGTCTTGCGCTGCTGGTGCACTACCGCGAGATGTGGTGCAGCGACCCGGATCTGCGCCTGGACCTGGTCGGACGGGCCTTTGTCCTCGACTTCTTCTCCGCCACCTTGACGACATATATCCACGTCCTCCGCGCTGACGCCCCTCTCACGGGCGCTGCTGCCATGGGATGCGCCATTCCGCCGCGACAGATTATCCTCGACACGTTGCGAAGCTGCGTAGAGATTTGGAGCTCGGAAAAGGACAAGAGCGTGTGCTACCGCACCGGGTACAACCTGCTTGTCGCGGTGCTGAACATGGTTCCCAAGAACAAGATTTGAGTCGGCCACTGAACCATGTCTGACGGCTGCCGTGTTCATGTTGCTTCGCCTTGGCGACCTTGTCTAGGGTCACTCTACAGCATGATGGTCCATGCAGTACGAGTTGTGCCGGAGTCCCTGTGTTTGTGTCCCTTGCCGCATCTTTGTACCTGTAGATTGAGGGACGTTTTCGTCCTGTTTATACCTTGTGTCTTTTTGACGGTATTTGCCGTATCTCATCTTGTCGATTTTCTTTGTCTGGTACGACGTCGATCGTCTAGAAGGCATTTTGTACGCCCTGTTCATAGCGGTCGAGCAGCCCACCCCCATTTCGCGGATCCTTTCTCTTTTGTGGCATAGCATAGCTGAGATTCCCAACGGTTCTTTAGTCGCTGGATCAGGTTATTCATTCACTCACATCTTTCCTCGTCTATTCCAGAAGATGACGCCAGATTGGTTCGGGTCGATGGCATTTGAGAACGGAGCAGACAATGCCAAGCATGGATGGGTTCTCATCAGATCAGAAATGGCCAGCACATGTTGTCTGGACACACATACACATACCTCGAGCATGTACATGCCGTCCCTCATTGACGTCCATCGCTACTAATCCCGGATGATGTGCATCTGCCAATCTGCCCTCGTTACGGACGCAAAACCCGCCTCCCTCAGCGGGCAGCAAGCCGGCAGCGATCTCTCGACCCTCGCGTCGCTGCCCAAATCACCAAACCAAACATGAGATCATCGACTTGTTTCCCTCTCTCATGACACGGGCAAAGAGACAGATCAAATGATGGTCCAAGTGCTAGCGAGAGAATTGTCGCGGCTTGTGATCAACCAATCCCTGGAAACCGGGGCGTGACGACATGCCATCGCTGCGTCATCTGGCAGCGTCCAGCAGCCACTAAAGAGCGCTGGAGTCTTCTCAGGTTCTAGGCTTCTGAGGCTAAGCTGCTAGGGAGCGTCCAGTGCTAGGTTGTCAGTTCCCCGCTCCCCACCAGCCAAAAAAAACCACAGCTGCTGGGTAGCATTTGGTCCATCACCTTGTTTCCTCCCCACCAGCACCCGACAGGACAGGCAAGGCAAGGCAAAGCCAAGGCAAAGCACGCACGCACGCACTTTAACTGGCGCTGCGACTCTTTGACAAGCTTGCAGCTACGAGGCAGTTACCTTGCTGCGAGTACCTACTACCTACTAGGTAATAGTACTCGTACGAGCTTTGCCCCAGCAACGGAAAGCCCACCGGAGGGAGCCACCTACCTACATGTACCTACTGACTCGGCCTCTACCGCTATAACTACCTACGTCCTCTGTGTCAGGCCCCCTCCTCTGCTGGCAACGTGATTCATCTTTTCCCTCAGCCTCTTTCTACTCGACATCTCACACGACCTGCATCACCTGCAAGCTACTACAGCCACTATACTTCTCACGACAGCCTCACACGGCATCACCTCTCAGCTTTTGATCCTTTCTAGCTAGTCACGCCCAAAGGCGGAAAACAGAGTCGCCAGGATGACTTCGGTTGAGCGCTCTCCGCCCACGCATAGCCCGCCAGGGCCGGATGCCAAACGCCCTCGGGGTAAGTCGTCGACCGCTCTAGCCATGGACAGCCCTTTTTTGGGGTCATCTACAAAGCCATGAGCTCGGCTCGCTGACCCTGGCTTCGCAGGCATTCTCAAGAACCCTTCCTACAATACCCCGCCATCGCCCCTACAGCTGCGCGAACGCTCCTCGTCAAGCAAAGAAGTGACGCTCGCCAACACGCAGCTCAACGCCGGCCACCGCCGATCATCCTCCGGAGCAGGCTCCCGCCGCCACTCGTCGACCAGCGTCACGGACCCTTCGGAGCCGGGCCAGCGCCTCAAGTGGGATGAGGCGAACCTCTACCTGACGGAGCAGGAGCGGACGTCGACTATGAAAATCACCGAACCAAAGACCCCCTATGCGAAGCACTACGACCCGGCGGAAGACCCCTCCGACGACGACGAAGACGTCGACGGGGGTGAGGGCGCGGGCGGCGTGGACGGGGCTGCTGCTGCTCGCAAGGCTCACCGTCGTGGTGCTGAGGACGACATTCCGGGCCTATCGCTGGGCGAGCCGGAGGAGGAAATCCCGGAGAGGCCGGCGCCGGCGTCGCGCAGCTCCAGCGAGAAGACGGTCCATGTGGACAAGGGCAGCGTCACCCCCTCGGCGGAGGAGGAGATCGTGGGGCTCTCGGCGGAAGAAAGGGAGAAGCACCGCAAGTTTGAGGAGATGAGGAAGAAGCATTACGAGATGAAGAGCGTGGCGCACATTCTGGGCCATCCCGAGGCGATACCCGATGACGAGGACGAGGAGGATGAGGACGAAGACGAGGAGAATGGGGAGAATGGGGTTCCACCTATGCCACCTTTGCCTGCGCATCTTGTGAATGGGTCAGCATAGCCGAAAGGGCGGATATTATGCTATGCAGCCGTTCGTTTCGTCTACTTATTTTTCTCTCCCTCAGCAATGGAGGGATTTGCGTCATTCTTTCTGGAGTTGGGGTTACAACATCAGGCGTTGTTGGGTGCGGGAACGTAGGGAACCAAGTGGCGCGCATGCGCAAATTGACGATGGGGGTGGTGAAGCGTGGTATGGGCCTCGTGTCCGCTTAGCAGCACGATTAAGAGGGACGAAGATGGCGGTGGATGTTATCTAGGCATGAGACCTCGTGGTTGGAACAGGCAGCATTTTTACCTTTTCAATGCTTACAATGCCAGCTTGGAGACGGTGCCGTAACATTATCCCCAGGCTGTTTCTCTCCTTCTCAAATCTGGTTTCTATGGCCCGTCAATTCGTGATGTATTGTGCCTTGTATTCAGTTGCATGCCTGTAAAAGTTGTCTACAGTGTCTATCGCATCGCATCGCATCGCATTGCTTCGCTTCCTCGTACACTCCACTCATGTCAAAACCAAACCCTGAGCCCTCCCATCCCTCCCTGCCTCGTAGGTTCAGAGCAAACCCTTGCGCGCAAGCTCAATCTTCCTCGCCGTCTCGCCCGGCCTGAACCCGCCCTTGGAGACGCACGTCCGCTTGCCCTCTGCGAGCTCAAACTTGTCGTCGTGTGCGTCCCACGCGCAGGGGCAGTGGTGCGGGAAGTGGACGCAGGCGAGGGTGTCGGGGCAGAGGTACCTGTCGCAGGCGGCTGTTATTGTTGTTGTTGACCAAATTGTCAGCTTTTCGAGCCTCTTATTCTGAATGCCAGATGAAATCTACAACGACATTCATGTCGGTGTGTTTGGGATACTTGGGGAGATGAGGGTTCAAGAGATCTTACAATGTGTGTATTGCTGCTGGTAGTGGCGGGCGTCGCTGGGATTGTTCTGCGCTTGCTGGTGGTGGTGGTGTCCTCCTGCTCCTCCGCCACTACCACCACCGCCGCCGCCAAACATTTGGTCAAAGAAGCCGAATTGGGCGCTGGCGAGGGCGAAGAATGACAGGAAAGCTAGTAAGAGGCGCATCTTGACGAGCGATGTGATTGTACTGTACGTAAATTCGGGAGAGTTGAGGGCTGGTCAGTGATGACATTCGGCTGGATAGGTTGAGCTGGCCATTAGATTGATGCGCCAAGTCTTATCGATAGAGAAAGGTATGAGATGACTAAGCGGCAAAACCACCAAAAATCGACGGGCTTTCGCCTGTTGGGTCCAGGATCGTGCGAGCGGGTTGGTGGATTGCTTTTTTTGTAAAACGTCAAACCCCTCGCCCGACCGAAAGCAACGTCCTTCCCCCCACGACTCCGAGGGGACAACAACCAGCATGGCCATGCGGTTCCTCTCGATACAGCGGCCCTTGCTGGCTGCTGCGGCCGGCATCTCCAGGCCGAGCGTCACGAGCAGCCTCGTTGCTCCGATTGGGGCTCAATTGGCCAATGCCCTGGTTCAAGGTCGAAGGAACGCCTCCGTGAAGGCGCAGGGAGCGTACAAGAAGAAGAGCAAGAGGGGCATTCCCAACAAGCTGGGAGCTAAGCGGACGGGAGGTGCGTTCTTATTCATTCATTTCTACGACAATTGCAGGAGATTGAGGGGGGGGCGGCTACATGGTTTGGAGAGCCTCGAGTTTTAAACTGACCTTTGGTTCTCGATATCCATAATAGACCAGTTCGTCATCCCCGGCAACATCCTCTACAAGCAGCGCGGCACGCACTGGTGGCCGGGCGAGAACTGCATCATGGGGCGCGACCACACGATCCACGCCATGGCGACGGGCTACGTGAAATACTACCGCGACCCGGCGCGGCACCCGGACAGGAAGTACATTGGCGTCGTCTTCAACAAGGAGGACACGCTGCCGTACCCGCAGCACGCGGAGCGCAAGCGCAAGCTCAACAAGACGGTGCACGCGCTGCGCGCGGAGGCGGCCAAGGAGGAGGTTTCGCCGTCGGGCATCCCGTTCGAGGTGACGCGCGTGGAGGCGGGCGAGCCAGATCGGCTGCTGAGGCTGCGGGCGGATTACAGCTACCGGGAGGATAACTGGCGGATCGGACGGCTGGTGAAGACGACGGGGCTGAAGACGAAGGCGTTTAGGACGCGGAAGCAGTGGTTCAGGCATAGGCGCTGGAGGAGGGAGAGGGAGATTGCTGGGCAGAAGGAGGCGGCGAAGAAGAGGGCGGAGAGCGGAGGGGGCGGGAAAGTTGTCAAGGCGATTAGCAAGAAGGCGGCGAAGAAGGCGGCCAAGAAGGCTGGCAAGAAGGCGAAATGAGGGATACCTTAGACTTGGGTGAGGTGTGTTGAGGCTGAGGGTTGTTATGATGGGATGTGGTGTTTTACGTATCCCCGTGTATAGTATTATGTTTAAAAGAACGAATGGATTTGGCAAGAAAGGCCTTGAACGAATTGATTTTGTACAGACCAGTATTACCAGTATCAGAGCCGTGCGCTCACCTTTATAAGGTCAAGATGGGCACTTGCTCTTGAACGTGTAAGATGCAAAGAGGCATCCACGGTTTGCCCTTGGAGAGTCAAGCTACAAGGCCCTGCAGGATGAACGCTCCAAGTGACAATCTACCTAGGTACATTATGGAATAAGTTCTACCTAGGTACCTACAAAGGTAGGTCGGTAGAGATATGGAACAGAATGCCAGGATAAATATGTTCTTTATATTCCCGTGTCCTCGATAAGGTGTTATGCTCTTCACCACTTCCACACGGTTCATCACTATTCACATACACACAAGGAGCATCGAAACCTGCATCACCAAAAGACAGCAGGAAAACAATATATATACGCGCTCGTGTGCACCCAATTAACCACACAGGCAAGTTGTTGGCCAGCCTTACATACCTACATGCACATGCCTCTGCTGTGTTATATGCCCCCTCGCCCACTGCACGTCACTGCGGAAGCTCCACTGCACATGTACCTTAAGAGACCTTAGCCGCCGTGATAGCCTTGCGTGCGGCGATGGCTGATTCGTTCACAAGCTCGAAACTCTTGCCTGTCAACGTTCATCCTCAACGCTCAACTCGCGGTCGGCCGGCGCGAAGGAGGAGAAACGGGCTGGAAGCTGCATCCTTTGCTTCAGCTCATCATCAAGCGGCTCTGACTGCGCTCTTCAACCTTTGGACTGCCCTCTTACATCAGGACCAGAGAAAACTCACCCACGGCGAGCATCGTGGCAGCGGCACCGGTTCTTCTTCGCGTCATGCGCTTCTCCCCCAGCCATGGCTTCCACGGCAGATAGCGCCAAGTCGGCGCACAAGGTGAAGCGCTCCGGCAAGAGTCTGTACCAGAGGAACAGCCTCGGGGTGGCTGCGCAGCCGTCGCCGGGAGTCAGGCCCACGGGCCAGACGGCAGCTCAGGGCCGCCCGGACGAGGCGCGACCTCCTCTGGTCGTCAGCGATATTGTGCCGCCAGCTGTCCGCCATCCGCATGTTCCTGTCGAGACGCCTGTGCCTCTGCCCGCGACTCTGCCCATGTCCATGCGCACGGCTACCGCTTTCCCCACGGCTGCTCCCACGGCTGCTCCCACGGCTGCTCCCACGGCCGCTACGTTTCCCACGACAACCACGACCACGTCGCCTGGGCCGGCGCTGCAGCGAGATGGGTTGGCGACCGACGAGCGCATTCTCAAGGCGCAGAGGAACTGGGTCAGACAGCAGCAGGCGCTTATAGAGACTCAAGGTGAGCAGTGCTATTCTTTGCTCTGGTGCTGCTTGCGCGTGTTGGGCGCACAGGGCATGTAAACAAAGAGTTGGGACGGAAGTGAGCCAATGGCCAACGGGAAGTGAATTGGGTCTGCCAAACCGCCGGCCACTTGCTTTTCAAGCGGCAATTGAGCACTGTCTTTGTTCGTCAACCTGCGGCTAACCCGTTGTGCCTCTTGCAGTTCCTATACCTGAGCCATCTAGACGCACTCCCGAACCATTCAGACCTCTACCGCCATCGCCACCACTTCGCGCAGGTCTGGCAGCAACGCCGATACGGGCAGAGTCGCCAGAGACGCCCCAGGACTCGGAGGAGCCATTGGCTGCAGCTACTACAGACGATATGGCCGAAGCGAAGGCTCTGCCACTGCTGAACAAGCTTGCGACTACCGATGCCAAAGTGCGAGACCTAGGAGCTCGTCCAGCATCCAACCCCACCTCTGCCTCATTCGCAGCCACGTCCGTCTCTTCGTCGGCTTCCTTGTCCGCATCTGCATCGATAGTCTCTGACCCTGGAGATGTGATTGAGACCGAGGACGGCGAAACCATCCGAGTCGGCCTCCAGACCAATGCTGAAGGCCGATCGTATTATACTTATATAGGTGAGTGGCTATCGAGTCCTGTCGCACACACAGGATGCTTGCGAGATTGCCATGCCGAGCTAACGCGCCTGCTTCCTTGCCAGATGATGAAGGCATCGAACAAAACACGCTCAACGCACCGTTTCCACCCGGCAAGGAACGGTGTGAAGACGTCGCAGAGGGCGAGAAGAGGCCGTTCATCTGCCCCGTGCGAGATTGTAGGACCCTTTCCTGGGTTTTGAAGCACTTGGCGAGTCACTTTCACGGCAAACACAACCGCGGGCTATTCAATGACAATGGGGATGGGACAATATCCAAGCTTGGCAGTTATGAAAACGAAGGGCTGAGTTCGCCTGGTATCATCGTGTCTCGCAACCCTCTGCCACCAGGAGCGCCGCCGCCTGCAGCTCCCAACTGGAGCACCCGGGGGAAAACTTCCAGCAAGAAGAGTCCCTCGACGCCCAGGGCAAGCGTGCCTCCAACCGCCGCCTCACAAAGCTTGCCTGAAGAGAGCGTTGCACAAAGTCCTTCTTTTCGCGCTCCGCCTCCGGACTCGTCCAAGCGATCTCTGCGCAGCGACGCCAGCAATGATGCCATCGACGATAGAGCGGCGAAACGTCCCAAGACGGCAACCCCCGTGCCTCTCCCTACCAGGTCTTCTCCCATTCTGCGGTCAACGCAGCAGTCGCCGCCGCCAACAGCATCGCCCGGTCAATCCTTGCGGCCGCCCATGACGGATGTCCTTCGCTACCTACACAGCTTGCTCTCGCCCGCTCAGCAGGTGCCTGCCCGGGCAGACATCGCGGCCCTGTCGAAATACAGACAGAATCGCGATGTACCGGGTCTATGGTGGGAGTATCATCGAGGTAAGACGCTCGATCCTCTCAGCTACGCCTGCATCCTGGCATATCTCGTGGGTAGAGCGGAGGAGAGGACGCCTTGCCGCCGATGGAAGGGCATATCGCGGCTGGCCGAGCCGTGTGTGGCTCTGCCCCCAGATCTCCCAGCCGAGGCGAAAGCTGCCTTTAGCAAGACCGAGACGTGCATTGCATGTCAGTACCAGCTATGTTTTTATCGATTCAAGAACGAGTGCGAATGGAGCAACGGGGACAATGGCAGCCTTGATTCTGCTGTTGAGGAGGCGGTTTCACAGCAAAATCACGAACCAGTCGTTCCAAATGGCCACAGCGACAAAATGGACCTGGATGACGGCAACGCAGGCGGCAGCAAGGCTGCCAATCTGGACGACTATGCATCACGGACGGCTGGACAGAGCAGCGCTTTCCAATCTTCCACCACACAGTCTAAGCAGTACGTCGCTGAAAATCACACCAAGCAGGATCCACAACTCGCAGCGAGTGCTCTAGATGCGTCGACAGCTTCTCGCAAAGTCTCTCCGGCTGAGGTTGAGGGGTTCGAGAAGATGGAGGGTTGGGAGATGGCCCCGGGTGCGACAAAGGATGAGACGAACCTGAGTGAGTGTGTCTTTGCCCTGGCCGTGACTGGCCGTACCTCACCGTAGCTTGGAACCAAGACTGACTGATCTGACTACCTAGATGCCATCTTCTCTAATGCCTACGTGACCAACAAAGACCCCATTGCGGTATCGCCGCGCCTCGGTCTCAACGTACTCTGCCTCAAGCCGGGGCAGAGCCATCATTGGCCTGTAGAGGCGAGCAAGGTACGCTCCTGCTATGTGTGCACAGGCAAGATCAGTGTTAGGTTTGGGGACGGCGAGGCTGTCAAGCTGGGCCCCGTCGGCGTGATTTACATCCGGCCAGGGCAGAGATGCGTGATCTCGAATCCCTTTTACGCGGATGCTATGATTGGATGCTCAACATTTGATGAGGATTTCTAGCCTGACGAGTGCGGGTGGCACAAGTGAACAGAGGGAAGTTGTGTCGTTAGATTTGGAGCGCGTTGCATGGACGCTTCACTACTTATCCCCATTATACCTATGTTATGTCAAGCTGATACCCTCCAAGGTAGGCGTTTGGGATGCTGGCTCTTTGCCGTTGCGTTTTTGCGTACATTCTTGACGACATACAAAGTACAGCTGCTTCATAGAAGGGCCGGTTTCTGGTCACTCTCAATGTTATCATCCAACAAGCTGGATGATGGAGAGTGGACCTAAAAGTCACGGAGCATATAGCCTACCTCATTATCGGGATATTTCCATTGAGCTTATAATGATCGCTCCGACGGTTCATCTGATCCCATCTCCACGCTGACAAGGTGAAGTCTTTGCATCGGATATCTGCCGACATGAAACTAGATGACGAATGCCGAGCCTAGGAATGGCAGACACAAATCATGTGAAGCTCCTCTATACGGGGCATCACAGACCTGACTCTATTGATGACGAGTGTTCTCAGTTAATAAGACTTTGAATCTGAGAATCTTGCATATATTTTTTTCCTCTTGAAACCGAATATTTGGTAATGTCAGCTTTGTGTCGCTGTGCGCTTTTCACGGCTCATGTGCCGCGGTCACGGTGGCTCAAGTCTCATGGGTAAAAGTGCATGAAAAGGGGGGGTCACCTGCTGAACCCCTCCAAACCCCCCCTTGTGAGCTCGCAGAGGGACGACAGGCTCCCGGAGAGTGATGCTTCTCTCTGCGCTCATCCATTCCTAGAATTGAGGAGGCTTTTGTCACGAGCAGAGGAAAATGATGATTTGATGTACGAGGTGAAAGCAAGGAAACTCAGCGTGGCGATTTGGTTTTTGGGCATTTGATGTGCTTTTGTGAGAGAGTTGCGGGCGATGAATCTGATTACTTCTGCCTGCGTCTTTGGGGGGGGGGGGGGGGGGCCGAGTTCTAAGGAGGCGTGATGTTTTGGGGGGTAGCGATGCTGCATGTAATAGCTTTGTCTTTTGATTCCTTTTGTTCTCGGGGTCTCGGATCGGAGGCTGGCAGATGGGCGCAGGGCTTTCCGTTTCGTATCGATCGGGAGGTGTCTGCCTTGGAGGCCTATTCTTTTTTTCTATTCTTTTCTTGTCCTTTCAATTAGTACTTACTTGGCATGCATGCTGTGTGCTGCGTAGGTGTTCTTCCTGTGGGGGAGCAGGTGATTTGTTTCTGAGCTCGGATGGTTTCAATCTTTGTTGCAATCTTTCATGTCAAGTGTAAGTTGGGAGAGCCCATGATTCGGGACTGTGGAGTCGCAGAGAAATGCGGCGTGTTCTTTGTGATGGAATTTGACTTTTCTTTTTGCTTCCAGGTGCCTGATTCTATTTCATCATTTAGCTATACGTCCGGTCGGATGTGACTGGTGTTACATGCCAAGGGATATATATATATATATATTAGACGGCTTACTGGAGATTTCGGTGATCCATATTGAATGAGGTTGGTTCATGTTATGGATTGATGGTTCGCTCAATCGCCTAGCACGACGTTAGTTGACCAACAAACACACCGAAGAGCGCTGTAACTACAGCGAAGGCAACCGCTATGGCTCCGGGCGGCAGCATCCCCTTACGGAGGCCTCGTCTTGGACATCACGGAACCTCGCCCAACCGCAGCCAGAGCTTGACGGTCCCCCGTCCGGTAACTCCCCATCGCTCCCGATCCGCGAGGACGTTCCCGGGCAGCATCTTGTCCGACACGGACGAGACGGAGCTGAAGCCCGACGATGGCAGCGACGAGCAGCAGCAAGTCGGCGAGAAGCCGCAGGACGACGGCGACGGCGTCGAGCACCTGCGCTTCACGCTGGATCCCGCAGGCCGGCTGACGCACGACCAGACGGGCGTCGACATCGTCACGGTGCCGTGCCCCGGCGCGGATGCGCTGCGCAGCTGGAACCGCGACGGCCTCATGGGCCGCTACTTTGGCAACCTGTCGATGCGGGACGTCGAGGTGCGCGAGGCGACGGACCGGCGCAGCCCGTCGTGGGTGCGCGAGGGCATCCGCCGCGAGGCCAACAGGGCGCGGATCCTGCTGTACGAGCACCCGCCGGTGCGCGAGGGCACGACGCTCAACTCGCTGGCCATGGCGCTGCTCGAGGAGCTGCGGGCGTTGAGGGCGGCGGAGAAGAGGAGGGACAGGCCGCTGCTGTTTCTCGCGCATAGCATCGGCGGCTTGGTGGTCAAGATGGCGCTGGTCAAGGCGCATGCGGATTCGAGATATGGCGACATCTTGCACGAGTGCTACGGAGTGGCCTTTTTCGGTGAGTTCTAGATGAGAAGCCCCTTGTCTTGGTTCGTAGCATGGGCTTCAGCGTTGCTAATTGCGTTCTTGTTGTCTTGTAAGGAACACCGCATCAGGGATCAAGCTACTTCGCCATGCAGGCCCTGGCAGGGAGCATCCAGCACTTGCTTCAGCTTTCGGTGCCCTTGCCCGCCTCTCTGACAGACCAGCTGCGCATGGGAAACCCTCTGCTGCTCCATGTGGACGAGGACTTCAAGCTCGTGTCCGACGACCTTCGCGTGTGGACGCTCTTTGAGACGATTGACTCTCGCCTGTCTGCCAACTCAGGGGATCTTTACTACACTGCGCCCCTCACGTCCCCCAAGTCCGCCATCCTCGGCATGCGCCAGGAGCGCATCTTCCCCCTGCAGAGCGACCACGCCAACGTTGCCTCCTTTGGGAGGCACAACTCGCGCAGCCTCAACGATTTCCTCAAGCAGCTGGTCAAGGTGATTGACAAGGCGGATTCCAGCGCCAAGGAGGACTCGAACGGATGCAAGTGGACGCTTCACCTGGAGCAGAAGGTGGCGGTCGAGGTCCACGGCTTCTTCGAGGAAGCCGGGATGCAAGACGGCGCCGTGAGAGCCTGGTCGACGCGGTTGCCGCTCAAGGAGTTTCTGGACAAAGGGCCGGAGGCTTGTCTGAGTGAGCGGCTGAACGAGGTGGACATGCCGCCAGAAGAGGGCAGGTTCCTGGCCGTGAGGGGGAGAACGGGCCTGGTCGACATGGAGGGGCCCCCGACTGACGTTTCGTTTCCTCCCGATCCCCTGACGATAAAGAACGCCTTGGGGATCAACCAAGGTGAACAGGTGCTTCAACAGCAGCCCGGTCTACCTCGTGGCATGTTTGACGAGCCGCCTGTGGTGGCTCCGGTGCCTCCATCGCCACTTATCCTTCCCGTCGACTCTCCTCGAACGAGACCAAGGAGGAGCACGGAGTCGGCACCTACGGCACCGGTAATACGGCCTGAAGTCGTGCCCTTGGCGTCCTCGCCTCCATCCCGACCTATTTCACTTCCCCCTAGACAGTCGACGCCCTTCCACAAGCCCTCGCCTCTCCTGCGTGCGAGCCTGGAGCAGGAGCTTGCCATCGATCGCCTTTCCCCTCCCGTGAGAGTTCGACTAGGACGCAACTCGTTCAGCCGATCAATGAGCCTCGACAGCCAGACGGGCGCCCCGGCGCCTCCTCGAACTTCCATCTCGCAGCGGAGCCGCAGTACATTCCACCAGGCGCCCCATGATGAAGACGATGATGATGATGAGGAGGGGCTCGATGCGTCTCCGAAGCTCCCCGAAAGCGTCCTCGAAGTTCGAAAGTTGGCCAAAGAAAGGAGGCACAGAGCCAGCGGGAGCGCCACTGTGGACGAGAGTGCCGTTGTGGACGAGGGCGATCTTGTGGACGATGTTGTCCATGGCGTCTTGGTGAGGCCGCAGGCCAAGGCGCGCAAGTTTGTCTGGGTTCATCTGCCGTACAACAATCCCACCTGGGTGACTGTGAGTGGCCCCTTGCTGACTGCAGAAGTGATTGTTGTGGCTAACAGATATCAACTACCTAGGACATTCTGAAAACGCTACAAGTTTCCTACATGAGAGACTTTTCCGATATGTCGAATCACGACTTTTGGGTCAGGAGCCACACGCGTGGCAGGCACTCGCAGCATTATGCGCATTTTGCAAAGCCAGGATGCTACTTTACGCCTCCTAGGAGTGGTAAGTGTCTGTCATTCTGCCAACGGGTACAACTTTACCTCTAACAAGATGACTAGCATCTCCGAGAGCCCATTCTGTGGCGAGCAGCCCGCATCCCCTGCTTGGCGAGGACGACCAGATGTCCATATGCCTGTTTCTTCCGTATCTGCACTTTGACTCGTACAAGAGGCTCATTCGCCGGCGGGAACTGATCTCCAAGCGCCTGGCTCACGGAAGGGCCAGACCCATCCCTGAATCCGTGGCCAAGTCGGACTCCCTGGAGCTGCAAGTCATTTGGGAGTTCCTAGGGCATGACCCGCCCATCAATTGCCGGCGTACTTTGGATCAGTTTGGATACCCGTCACTGAGGGATACACGCTCGCGAGACGATGACCAGATGCTGTACAAGTTGACAAAGGAACGGTATCGCGATCCATCAGAGTATCAGGGGCTATTCAACCAGTCTACCAGCGATGTCGGATCGGGGGGAAGCAGCAATAAGAGTGGAAGTGGAAGCGGAAGCGGTAGTGGAGCCAGGAGCGGTGCAAGCCACGCAAGCTGGAGAGAGAAGCTGACCAAGGAGGCCGAAGAGAATGGCGAGGAAGAGACGGAGAAGGATGTGCTGAATGGAAACGTGCTGATGGTGGACCAACTATGGCTCTGGACTATTTCCACTCGTGAGTTGATGCATCTTCCCGTGGGTTTGGTCGACCTCCACCCAAGCTAATGTTGTGCAGATACCTTGCTGTCCTTCTTCCCCAAGCGAGAGAGCGATCCCCTCGAGGGGCCGCTGTATCAACAGGCTGATCTTCGCGATAGCATCTTCAACGACGTCAATGTAGATCTGACTCGGATTTGCGATAACTCCCTGGATCTCGCGGCACTGGCGGCGTTTCATGCGGTGAGCGTGCTGCTTGACCGGTCGTCTCATCCCGATTTGGAGGTTTTTCGCATATTCGAAGAAGCCATTAGCGTCTTGGTGAGTCGTGCTGCTCCTATTTACGGCGCCTGTTGCGCATGTGCATGTAACTGACGCGATGACTATCTACCTAGACCGAGAAACTTACGACATCGCTCAAGGAGTTTCGCTCAGAGGGATTCCGTGACAAGGCCTTTGACTACGAGCCGGTGGAGAACAAGGCTCGCTCGATCCGACAACGGCATCAGGAGGAAGGACGACGGGCCGAGCGGGAGAACAGAGACAACACGTCGGCGCTCCTGGAGCTCCGGGACATTGAGGATGAGCTAGCAACGCTACTGACTCTGTTCGAGAGGCAGACGAGAGTCATCTCGTCAATGCACGGCATCTACAACCGTTCCGAGATGCAAGCGCACACGGTGCATGGCAGGAAGTTCCTCCACGAGGCGCTGAAGCGGCTGGCCGAGTATAGCCATACGACGGAGGAAATGGTCAAGAGGGTGCGGAACACGCGAGACGAGTACGACAAGCTGCTGCAGATGATGCAGCGCCAGGCGCAGGTGGACGAGGTGCGGCTCAGCAGGCTGCACGCGGATCTGGCCAGCGCGCAGAGCCGAAGCGTGCTCATCTTCACCACCTTCACCGTCATCTTCTTGCCGCTGCAGTTCTTCACGGGCATCTTTGGCATGAACACGCGCGAGTGGGGAGGGGGCGACAACCTGCCGCTGCGGACGATTGGCGTGATTGGCATCCCGGCGAGCGTGGTGCTCATCATTGTGACGCTCATTGTGGCGTGGAGCACGACTGCGCGACGCTTCTTCAAGTGGATCGGCAGGAACTACGGCTGGGCGATGCTCTGGCTGTACCAGACGCTGGGGAAGCCCGTGGCCAAGAAGGCGATGGAGGTGGTGGCCAGGATCTGGCCGGTGAGGATGAGGAGGGGGAGGAGGAGGCAGGGGGTTGGGAGGAGCGAGGAGCGAGACGCGAGGCAGCGGCTGAGCACGGAGATGAGCGACTTTTGGGAGAGGCATCGGCTGGAGAGGGAGAGGGGGTATCGGATTCCCGAGGTGAATCGGGTGCCTGGTGGGAGCAGGCCGAGGGGTGAGAGGACGAGGTCGAAGAAGACTCTGGGGAGGTGATTTTGATTGCGTTTGTTGTTTTGTGGTTGAAGTTAGGGGGGGGGGGGGGGTCCATTATGTTGACACGGTGGCGTTCATGGTCAAGTGTTTTGCTCTCTCTACCGTTTGTCGTTTTGGTTGATATCTATCGTTAGCATTTCAATACCCGTCTGTGTTTGAAGATGCTGTTCACGCAACGGTACCGGCGATGGGTCCCGGGAGTGAGCTGTTCTGCATGAGAAGGCGTTGGAGGAAAGAGGGTTTTACAGGTATCATACATATGGTTGTTGGGTATACCCATATCAGACAGGCACCAAGGTCTAGAGTACGAATAGACATATCAGTTAATGACTACTACCTATATAGTAAATACTGCTCATGATGGGATGATCTTGTTGCTTTATCCTTCTCTAAAGTATAGTGCGAATTCGAGGAGGGAGAGGGGCATGGTGTAAAGATGGACGAAAGGCTTGTCCTGAGCTGCCCGTGGAAAGATGGGTGAACAGTCACCAGACGACTGCCGTGAAGATCAAGCCTGTAGTTGATCGTTTACAAGAGCAATTACAACTGTGTAATCTATGAACCTTGGCGACCTTTCTTTTCTCTTTCCATCCTGCGTTTTACCAATGATGTATGGCAAGGCCAAGAAACAGACACCTCTTTAGCCAGCCTCAGCTATCCTACAAAGAGTAGTGGACAATGTCCCACCAAATACAGCACTTAATCACGACGACAATAGTAGTAGCATACAAACCCTGTTGACTGGCATTTGAAAGCTCATTCAGTCATCAGACATGTCTCCCACGTGCCTGGTCTTGAGATCCAGATGGTGTGCGGCCTACCACCACCATTCGCTGCGCCATAAAAGGCACTAACTAGGCTGCAGATGCACTGAAATGTAACGCTGATGCTTGTTTGGGCTCAGCTGCTGCAGCTAATTAATTAACAAGGAGCAAGAGAGTGGCTGTAATATTGGATTGATTCGAGCGCGAACTGACAGCTGGAGGCAGCTTCCTGTTGCTGTTAGTGGGCGCGTTAGTGGTTTTGTCTCAGTTGTATGTAGTATTTACATACAGTAGCTCGGCTCACTCACCAACCTCATTCTTCTTCCTCCTCTCCTCACCATCTTTTCCTTTCCACGGCAACACACAGCGAGAGCCATGACGGCGTTTTTCATCTCCTCTGCATATTAACCCATACTACCAAGACCCAAAAAATATCATCTCTTACACAGACCAAGAGAACAAAGCAGCAACAACAACAACAACAATGCCATCCTTGACCTCCTCCTCCTCCTCCAAATGGCTCTCCCCCCCCATCCTCCACCTCCCCCTCAACATGCTCCTCCTCCCGCCTCTGCTCCTCGCAATCGCCACCTCGGCCGCGCTCTTCCTGCACTCCGACGTCGACGTCGCCCTCCTGTGGTCGCAGTGCCACGCGCGCGCCCAGCTCCCGGCCCTGAGCCGCGTGCCCCTGCTCGGCACCCCGAGCTGCTTCCTCGTCAGCTTCTTCCGGACCGCGCTCGACTCGCTGCGGTCGCGCGCCGTCATGGGCGTCGTGCTGGCGTACGTCGGCGCGCTGGCGACGGTGTGCACCGTCGAGGCGGCGCGCAGGTGTAACCGGGCGAGTGGGCTGATTGCGCGGCCGACGGTCTGGTGGCTGCTGTTCAACCTGCTCGGGGGAGCGGTGGTGTGGCAGCTGGTGATTGTGCCGGCGTTTTTGCATCGGGCCAAGACGCTGGTGGCGGCAGAGCAGCAGCAGCAGCAGCAGCAGGAAGACGATGGGGATGAAGAAGAAGAAGGTCGAGAGGAGGTCCGGAGGGCGGAGGAGGAGGACAAGAAGCTCGAGGACAGGACGCTGCCGGATTCCGAGGCCGTGGCCATTCCCATTGCCGTCGCGGTTGGATACTTTGTGCCGTCGGCGCTCATGCTGGCGTTGAACTCGCCGCTCGCCATCGGCGCCTGGCTCTTCTTCCCGCTGTACATTTCGCTTGTGCGCCAGGCCGTGCGATACGTCGTCGAGAGGATCCGGCGCGTTAGCCCCGTGAGCATCCATCACGAGTCGCACTGGCAGTGCGTCGTCCTCGTGTACGCGCTGCCCGTTGCGCTGTCCGTCGCCGCGCACGTCTTTGTGCTGTGGAACATTGCGCAGCGTCATGACGACCGCAAGAAGATGACGAAGCTGACGGTCAGCTTCATCGAGATTGACGTCCAGTTCATTGCGTGGACGGTGCTGTACTGGATGTTTGTGGAGAGCGGATGGAGGGTGCCGCTGAGCATGATTGCCATCTCGGTGGTTGCCGGGCCCGGCGCGGGGGTTTGCTTGGGGTGGTTGATTCGGGAGAGGCTGGTGAAGCATGGGCTTGCTGGTAAGGCGAGCGGTCGTGAGAGGGATGAGCGGGAGGCTGAGGAGAGGCCCCTGCTGGGGTGATGGAGGCGTGAGAATTTGGATAATGGAGATGGAGGAGCGTGTGAAAGCGTTGAGCGATGCTCTTGATGAGATACCCCCTGATGTTGTTGACAGCGATATGGCATCTAGTAGTTATGAGATTGCAGTAATCAAGCGGCTTTCAAAGCACCACCCGTAGTCTCAAGTAATGAGAACTAAAGACTGTCATGTATATGGCACAATGAACACAGATCAAGCCAGGTCCATCTTAATATATTCCATGCCTCTAGATTCAAAACACGTTTAGCTTCGTCTCCTCATAAATAGTACAAGGTATGATTACACAACGCCGCCGCCGCCACCGTCCAATTTTCTGTTCCCCTTTGTTTCGTCCCTTTTTTTTCTTTTCTTTTCTTTCTTTCTTACACCTCAGACGACCACCCCTTTCCCCCTTTCCTGCTGTATATATACCTACCCTCAGTTGTCCTTGGGAACCTGCGCCAGTATCCTCTCCCTCACCACCTGCGCCGCCACAGCAGCTCCATGCTGCAGGGTGATGGCGCCGACAATGGCCATGATGGCCGAGCTGAGGACGACTTCCACGCCCGAGGACTCGAGCCGTTTGGGCTGTAGCGGACCATGTTAGCTTTCTCTCATCCTTCCTTGTCCACAAACGCCATCCACAATCTAGAACAAAAAAAGGGGCCAAAAGTGCGAACGTACCAGTCGGGGCTTCCACCGCACCACCTCCAGCAATCCCACCTTGTTGGCCAGCTGGTAGAGCTTGTCCTTGCCCATGACGTCGCGCGGCCCCATGACGTTGAGGTTGTCCACGGCCAGCAGCTGCGCGTCGTTGAGCGGCTGTCTGTCGAACTGGTCGGGCAGTATTGAGCCCGCGAGGGGCTCCTTGCTGACGATTTCCTTTGTCGCCTCCATCACCATGGTCAACCGGCCTAGAAAACATACAGAAGAAAAGACAAAGTCAGCCTTTCACAAGTCCCATATCGAACCCCACGCAAAAAATGGTGTATGTATGTGTGTGTGTGTGTGTAAGCCGAGGTAGAAACATACCCAGCAGTGCCAATCGGTCATTGAACCCTCTCCGGCCCTGGTCAAAGCTCTTGTGCGTCACGGCCAGCCACTTGAGCTCCTCCGGAAGCATCTTGCTGCCTCCCGGCCCCAGAAGGCGGTTGTACACATCGTCGAGTCGCGCGGGGTCGTTGTTGACGGCCCAGACCTTGTTGCGCGGGCTCTTTGCAAAGTCAAGCTGCAGCGGCGCCTTCATGCCCTCAGGCGTATGGCTCCATCGCGGCTTCGGCTTCGTCGTCGCACTGCTGTAGTTTGTCGTCGGCTCTGTGGTTGTTGTTGTTGTTGCTGCTGCTGTTGTTGTTCCCGCGGGGACCTTGAAGGATTCTGGTGTTGAGGATGAGGGCGAGGACTCGGTAGCGAAGGCGCGGGCGCAGGAGGTGAGGATGCGGGAGGCGTGGCGGCAGCGAGCGACGCTGGGGCGGCAGGATTGAAGAGACATGGCTTGGGGGGAAGAGTCAATTGCGTCCCGCCGGGGGCGAGGGAACGGGATTGGGAGACTTGGTGATGGTCGCCTTGATGGTGTTGAAGGACCTTGGGATCCATGGGCTTGGGAGCATTTTTGGATGTCACGTGCTTGGTGGCATTGGTTTTCTTATCTTATCGGTATCGATTGTGGGTTGATGCGGATGTGCTCGTACTGTTACCTGAGACTGGTGGACCAGACGCATCACCCATAGGTAGTCTCTGATTGACGTGTACTGTAGAGCAGCTCGTTGATGGCGTGTTAATAGATCCATAATGGGTAGGTATCGTCGGGGATCTCACAATTCGAACGTGTGTAGTCAGGAAAGCGCAACATCATTCAAACATTACCGAACCTGGGTATCCGTAGACATCCATGTAAGAGGCAGCACCTTGTACCTGTTCCGAAACCGCCATCAAGACTTGTCCTGCAATAGAGTTAATTCGCGGCTCTGCTCCCTTCACCTTATGATCCAAGGAGACTCTCAGTTGGAATACAATTCAAACTCATCAGCAAGAATACATACACCGGCCATCTTGGACTCACAATTGCAATGTTCCATCGCGTCTGTTCCCGCTGCAATTACCTTGAGTAAGGTACTTGTACCTTCGTAGATCAGCGCAGCCAGTACCTGATCGGTAGGTTCACTTTAGCCTCAACTTCCATGTACGAAATCAGCCCTGTCGCATCCCAACTGCTCGCCATTGGCGCTCGCTGGAACCCCCGGCCTTCAGTGGATCTCGTGCGCTAACGCAGCTGTAGCTACAGCGGAGCTGCTACTGCATTCACTCTGCGTGCGTCTCGTCGCGACTTGCCCTGGTTCTCAGTTCAAGGGAGCCCTGTGTCAGTCAGGCCTTGCTTCACGTCTCCCCGTCATCTTTCGCTTCTCTTCTCTTCTCTTCTCTTCTCCCTCTCACTATCGACTCTCGAAACATAGGTATCGAGCTGAAGTTCTTGCTTCCAACAAAGAGATGGCTTCGGCAGACTCTGACGGCAGTCTGCGCGGACGCCTGGCTGCTGTGCTTCCCAAGGGCTATAGATTCGGCATCCACCACGTCTCGACGCCTCCGACAAAGGTCGACGCGCTCTACTCTGCGCCTCCCGGCGAACGGCCTGAACGGACATACTGCGAGAAGCACTTTCTCAGCGTCTCGATTGACGTGCCAGACACAGTAGAGACTGCATCATCATCAAGCGAAAACACGACAGAGCAGGCTCAGCGCAAGCCAGTCCTCGTTCTCGGCATCGAAATCTTCATCTACACCACCGCCCGCTCCACCACCTTGTTCGTATCCAAGGCGGACTCTACAGGATTCCTAGACAGGTTACGGCTGCCAAAGGGCGCGCCCAGTCCGATCCGACAAGTCTGCGCGACCTTCATACGGTACCTGGTGGACAAGCGACGGCGCAAGGACGTGCAGTTCATCGTGAGCCTGTTTGCGCGCGCGCAAGACCAGTATCTGTTCCCCGGCAGCATCGAATACCCGGGGAAACATGTCCTGGACGATCGCGGCCTCGTCAAGTGGTGGTGCCGGGTGCTGGACCCCATTGTCGAGTCACCACCGAGCGGCAGTCTCCCCCCATGGCGCAACGCCAAGGGCTATCTGCTTGTTCCCGGCCTCGACGCCTACGAGACTCGCGCATTCGTCCCGCGCCGCGCCGGCGCTGCGTCCTGCTGGTCCTTGAGCCACCCGCTGGAGCGCATCTCGCACTACTGCCGAGAGTTTGACTGGGTGCCGCCGCGGTGCCTGATCCCCCGGTTCCCAGACGATCCAAAGTCCCGGTTCCGCGACGAGCTGGACGAGGAGATTACAAAGACCAAGGCGATGAAGACCACGGGGAGCTGGAAGACTGTCAAGACGCTGGACATGTTCTGGGAGATGATGGCCTTTCGGCAAGAGTGCTCGAGCGGGCGGTTGACGGGGTTCATATGGGTGGTGTTTGACGACTTGGAGGACGAGCCAAAGCAAGGCGGTAGTGACTCTGTATCGGTATCTAGTGCCTCAGTCGTGACCAGTGCAGCGGGCGCTCCGCCAGAGACTCCTAGGAAGCAGAATGCCGTGCCAAATGTGACGCCGACCACCACGCCCAGGAGACTTTTCCCCCCCAAGACGGACCGCAGCGAGGGTACCTCCACCAAGCCGATAGATGATCCCGAGCATGGGGGCCGGAAAACTAAAAAGAACAGCAACAAGAAGAAGAAGAAGTCGGCAAAGATTAAGAGCAAGCTCAGAGGGCCCATCAAGCCTCGCCAACCGCGCATCAAGACAAAGCAGCGCAACTACCTCCTGGACCGGCCGGTATCGACGGCGTACTACTACTGGCCGTCGCAGGGCCGAGGCGAGAGGATCATGGACGACGCCGACTACAAGCGCATGCACGAGCTTCTGCTACGCTTGGACTTTGCCACGCTGGAAAAGGCCGCGGGGAGCACGCGTCGCTGGCTGAGCGAAGTCGGGCTCGGCAGCCGGTGGGGGTTCGACGTTACGGGGACGCAAGATATCGCTGCTGCTGCTGCTGAGGCTGCGGCTGGAGATGCATCGGGCGAGGGAGCTGCACCGATCAATAACCTGTCTGGACTCGTTAAGCGCAAACGGGGTGATACGGTGGGGGAGGAGGCTTCGCGAGGGGAGACGGCGGGTGTCGGGGGTGCTGTCAATGTGCTGGGCGCGGGTCTCGTGAGGAAGAAGCAAAAGGCATGAAGTTGCCTGCTCTGATGCATGCCAGATGGCAAGACTGGATATTGTCCTTGGAATGGTTGGTGGGAGACGAGCTTTAATGTTAATGTTATGATACCGAAGTTGTACAGCTATATGACGATGTGCTTTTTCTGGCAATGACGAGGCATGGATCCATTTGAATCTGGTGGAAATTTGGCGTAAAAAGGGACGTGCTTGGCTGCGATCCCGGGTATGAAGCTCTGCGTCTAGGCGTGACGAAGGGCGTCTGTTGGTGAGGAGCCAATGCGTGCGTCGGTGTGGTTACATACAGACCTCTCTTCTCGCGTGGTCACGCCGTTTTGTCATGGTAGCATGATGAAGTTGAGGGTTTAGACATGAACAGGAAGCAAACACTTCTAGAATATCGGGAAGCCATTGTACCACGTGGCGACGAGGACAGAGGGCTGGTGATCGTTGTGGGTGTAAGCAAAGGGGGTGCGGAGGATGCGTCTCATGGATGGATATCAAGACTCGCTCGCTGTAACCGTGACATGCTACCAACTGTCCGGAGAGAAATACTTGCAGAATTTGCCGGGAGGACATGCTGCACACCTCAACAAGACGGCTGCTCGCAACATGCCAGTCTCAGTCGACATGACTCGAAAATGGCAACTCGCGATAGGTAGAAGAAGAACAAAAGCCTTTGACTCCTGCGGCAACAATACATGCACGCCCTGAGGTGCACGGTCACAACATTAAAAGGTTGCAGTTGTTTGGGATTGGCGTTTCAAGAGAATCTGATTTGGTCTTCTTTGGGCAGCTGGTCCGTGAGGTGAAGCAAAAAAAAGGGGGGGCCGTGTGTTTGTCCTTTGCTTGCTCTGTGTGTTTTTGGTTCAACTGTTTTCGTAGGGGATTGAAGACCTTTTGCTTTCTTTCCGAGCAAGGTCGAGCTCAAGGTCATCTTGTCTGTGCGTGAAGACTGTGCCGAGGTGGAATGGGATCGCCTTTGCGAGTTATCGAGATGTTTTGGTAGGTAAAGAGGGAGTGTATAAATATTGAGGTTATACATCATCATCGGCCTACCTATGTGACCAGCCATTAGTCCGCGGCTATGGACAGCCTATTTTCCAGAGTCGGGCATTCTAGCAGCTATGCATATTTCTGACAACTTCCGCTGCTCTGTTGACGAACAAGCGGAGTGGCTCACCATGCAACGGGAGTGTCCTATTATGACGACAATGTTATCAGTTGCTACATGTATTATCATAAATGGAGCCCCTTGGGTTGGGAGAGGACTTGTCCTCTTATACGCATATTGTTTGCTGTGATCCAATTTCTTATGTCTATTGGAAGATGTCTACAGTCTACGCATGCAGGTACGAGTGTATAACCCTTTGTATACTGACACTAGCTGAGGACGGAGGCAGAACGTTACATCGCCCACCAGCCGCTTTTGGTAGCTGCCATCTCGGCATCTAGTTCATCTCAATGGCCGAGAGGTGCTTGGCTTCAGTGCAGGAAAGAAAGGAAGAATAACGAGGCTGAAGATGGGCTAAAAGGAGGTTTAAAAAAGAGTACATACATAATGGAAATTGGGGACAGAGAACTAGAGTCACGACTCGAGATGCGCAAAAAGGGCAAATGTGATGACGGAACCACATGAAGCCCTCACCATTGAAGATCGACTGCCAAATTTCCGCACATATCCTTTGAGCTCTAGAACATTTCCCGGCGGGGGTTATGGGCTTCGTCCACCTTTATCTTTTGCACGCCATCATCGATACAAGGAGCTCCTCCTTGCTGGTCAGTGACCGTCAAATCCCCAGCCAACCCCCCCGCAAGAGAGCCACACAAAGACAGGAGAAATGGACAGAGAAGGTGTCCAGAAACTTGCCCGAACGGCAAGATGCAAGGGCCCATCAAGTATCACCAGTACATAGCTATGCAGGTACGTGACAGGACGTCTCAGTGCCCTCATCGTTGCTCCATGTTCATGTGCCATTAGAAAGAGGTAGGTCGGAACTTGCCAGGGCACAGCCGGGCTGGTTTCGTCATGTCTTATGTCTTACAGGTAAAACTGGCGCACGGGCACGTTTGGTGTTTTGTCTCCAAGGAAGGATGGCCTCGTTGGATCCATGGTGTGTTGAATAGAGTGGGAGAAGGATCTGGACGTGTATACTCCCGGTCGACTCTTGTGCATCATCTCAGGTTACATTTGGATGCCGTGATGAGGATGCCGAGAGACGTCGTCAGGGCCCGGATATCAACTCCTTCGCTCTCGCTTTTGTACTCTTATTTTTTTCCCTCTCGAAGCGTTTCCGCGCAGGTGTACCTGGATATCATCTGCATATTCTCTCATCCCTTACTATTAACCTCTCTTATATTGTATAAAGATACCAAAAGAGACGGCAAGCTGACGAGGACGATATGTGCACTCGGTCTTCGCCGTGAGAACCAGGAAGTTCTCGTTGATACCGCCACAGCACCATCGCCATTGACCTCGGGACAAGCGAGGAAAGAAAGGAGAGAGAGAGAGAATTATTGAATCGATAAATTGTTTAAATCGACCCTCAATATGAGGATAACACATTGGGCTGGGCTACTGCTCGGCGCGCCGCTGGTCTACGGCTGGCAATTAGACATGGAATCGACGTCCATCTCTCCTCGATCACATAACATCACGTACGGAGATACAAACGACAATGTCCACCCAGTAGACCACCAAGGGTTCCTTGAAATTCTGAATATGGTCCCAACATGTGCGGTACGTTACTTGGGAAGAAGGGAAGGATCCTGAATGAACAACCGACTGACTTGAAGGCTCTGGTTGTCTAGGTCGAGTGTCTAAAGACGTCGATCAAAGGCACAGCCTGCACGTTTGGCGATCTGAATTGCATGTGTGCAGACGACAAGTATCAAGACGTGGCTACAACATGTGTGAAGAAGGCCTGCAAGATGTCGGACTCGCTAAGTCTGTTCCCTTTCCCCCTTTACCCTTTAAACAACTGCAAGCTGCTATCGACAGCGGTGGCTGACGTCTGGTATTCGCTCTGCGCGTCCTACAGCGACCAAGAACCTGACGCAAACTGCCTGCGGCATACCCATGCGTGATGTTTCCGCGCAATACACGTCCATGAACATCACCTCGGGCGTGCTCGCCATCCTCATCGTCATCGCCCGCCTGGTGTACCGGCGCTTCCTCAGCGGCAGCGGCCGGCTCGGCGTCGACGACTGGATCATCCTGGCCGCCATCATCATCGCCGTTCCAGGGACCGTCCTCAACCAGGTCGGCCTCGTCGACCACGGCATCGGGATGGACATTTGGACGCTGCAGCCGAGCGAGCTGCCCATGTTTGCAAAGTTCTTCTTCATCATGGAGCTCATCTACATTGTCCAGATGTCGCTGGTGAAGCTGAGCCTGTCCGTCTTCTATCTCTACGTGTTCCCTGGACACAAGATCCGACGGCTGCTGATTGGCACGGCTGCCTTCAACGTCGTCTTTGGTGTCGTCTTTGTGGTGGCTGCCTTGACGCAGTGTATCCCGCTGCACTACTACTGGGCTCAGTACTATGATGACCCCCCGCAGGGAAGATGCTTCGACTTGAACAAGTTTGCTTGGGCCAATGCTGGGCTGGGCCTGGCGGTGGACGTGTGGTTGATTATCCTGCCCATGTCGCAGGTCAGGAAGCTCAAGCTGCACTGGAAGAAGAAGATTGGCATCATCATCATGCTTACCCTCGGTGCCTTGTGAGTCCAGCCCCAAACGGAGCCCGCCAACTCTCCTGCCGTCAGCTTCTTGACTGACTTACAACTCGGTCTCCAGCGTGTCCTTGATCTCCCTCGTACGTCTCAAGTCGGTCATGTTCTTCGCCAACCTCATCAACCCAACCTGGGATCAGTGGAACGTCGCCTGGTGGTCCACCATGGAGGTCAACATTGGCATCATCTGCACATGCCTTCCGACTCTGCGCCTCATACTCAAGTGCATCTTCCCCAAGCTTCTCGCCACCGACGATCGCAGCACACTTGCATCCCAAACGGCGGTTGCCTCCATCTCAAGCAAGGAATCCAAGGGGCCGGGCTTTGCAATGGAGATGTCTACCACGACGCTCGTGGCTGAGGTGCCGAGTGCGTACAAGCGTCTGGATGACCATAAAGTCACGGTGGATGCACCGAAGACGCTGACGAGAATTGAGGGGGGCTTGCAGGGGAAGGAGATGTCGTCTGCTTCTAAGCTGTACGAAGGAGTCAAGAGGTCTTTAACAAAGGATGGATCAAAGTCTCCTTTGAGGAGGTTCGACGGGAGTACACATGCAAGAGAAGCGCCGCCTTACAGGCGGTTCGGGGATGGAAGCGTCCGCTCAGACAACGCGCCTACTGCTCCTTTTGCCGGATCGAAGGCGAACGGCATTGCCATGGAGCACACGATTTCTGTTTCTGTTACCCAGAAGCGTCTCAATGAGTACGATGCAAGCAACATGATCTAATTACTGCTTATAGCCCTACACTCCCCTTTGGTATATAAGAGGATTGGAGAATGATGCTGATTCGGGAAGATGAGTGCTTGGGACGGCGTTGTCGTCAATTTGGAGGATTTGACCTCTGATATATACACATATTTGGAACCATGACGGAGGAGGGCGGGGGGGCTTAATGTCGGTTGAGCTTTCAAGATATCCATTACGGCGAACAGGTGGGTGGGCAAGAGAGCCAAAATTCCTTGAGAACGGACGGAATCAGGCAGAAGAAGACAAAGAACGCTCTGAGGAGTAGTTGGAGAGGTTATTGGAGCTTTTCGTATAGAATATGGGGAGATAATAGGTTCTGTTCACTTTCTCGATAGAAGCAGGAAGTCGGAGACATGGTTTGTATAGAGCTAATCAATCATGCGCCCCTGGCTATAGTCCAGAAGAAGGATGTCTCAAGCCTTCCTGGTCCCTCCTCTTGGCCTGTCACAGAAACCACTAGTATCAGGCCAGGAAGAACCTCGTGAAGTAGCCGACAGGTCAGGTTGTCATATGGCTTGCCGATATATGTAGTATGATGAGGTACTATCATTCGTCGTCCAACTTGTCCTGCTATGGTGATGGCTCTCCCGTAGCCTCGTAACCTCGTGACCTCTTCAAATGTGCTCGAGCAGTGATATTGTCGGCTCTATCAGAGCAAAGCGGAGGAAGACGAGCACATTAGTGTGATCTATCTCCTATGCACATGCATTCACAGTATACAAATGATATGTGTGCATCGGGCGTTGGCATCGGCATCGGCATACCATGACATTCTCGTTTCCAAAAGAGACCCGGCAGCTGGGGGGTTCTATTGTCATCAGACGTATCCTCCGAGTTACTCTCTCTCTCTCTGACCGCTCAACATTATGCAGGAGTCCTCTCATGGCACGGAAATAGACTGAACAATACGGAGTATAACCGCTGGCCAAGTCAGCTTACTGCAGCAGGCGATGATGCGTATTGTAATAGACAACGTACGAAATAGGCAGGTAGTGGAAGCTCAGCAAGCATGGGCTTCAGTTGTGAACTGAACATGGACTTGTTTTGGTCAGACGAAATAATAGAGGACAAGGATGACTACGAGTGTACGGCAAGAGAATTGAGAGGACGGACAAGAAGTCCGCCCGGTGTGAGAACACACGAGTATTACCTGTTATAGATCCTAGCATTTCCTCTTCAGTCAGAAGGGTTTCATCAGAAATATTGACCTTGACTGTCGCGTATTATGCTTAAAAGACTTCTCTTGAATTTCTTTTCTTTTGTATGAGTATACGAGTAAGTGCCCTTTGCCATGGCACATTCCGAATATGGAATGCGAGTTGCTTGTTGTCAGGCGGACTTGATGCCCGTGATCCTCGTGAAAAAGCTGACTTTACCATTAGCCATTTCAAGTCAATGAGAACGCTATCAAGGAATGGACTAATACGCGAAATATCAAGCCCACCAATGGTGCGGTATTCGCTCAGTCGGCCCGGGTCGTCGGGTCTTGCCGACCCCCGTCTTTTGTCGTCCGATGCAACCTCATCGGTACTTTGCCTCCCCGGTTGGGGTCCGGCCTGTGGGGTGCCATGTCATATGAGGACCGCATATTGGCCAATTCTTCACTCAGCTACTAATGCCTACGAGTGCTTTCAAAGATCTCCTGCGGATGAAGAATGGACTGGTATGAATCGTAGTATTAGAACGATGGATATGCGGTATGGTCAAGGTCCCGGCTCGAAAGGTTGAACCAAATTGCTCAAAGTTTTGCTTCAGATACACAGGGAGGACATGGAGGTGTATAGTTAATACATTGGGGAACAGACGGGGCTGATGAACAAGGCTCCCCAGTAAGCGGAAGTCGGTGAGTCTGTTGATGGAACTGGCATCGAGAGGTGGTCAGCCAGTACGTGTAGGTTGACCAGGAGAGTGGCTCAATGCAAGGCACATGGTTCAATCCAGACTAATGGGATTCATGACGTGGTCAGAGTGGTTTTCAAGATGGTCAGCTTGCTTGACGAGGAAGACTGCAAATGGATATAAATACGTGCCTCCAAACCCTCTCTTGTAAGCGTCCTCCCCAAGAGATATCCGAACCATTCCGTCTTTAAGCAGCCTTCAACACCCCCAAAGTCCAAACAACTCACCCAAGCACCAACAAAATGAAGGTCTACGCCGCCCTCGTCGTCCTCACTGCTGCCCTGGCCAGCGCTTGCAACACCTGCAACGTATGTTTCACGATCTCCACCAAACTGATTCCTTGTTATCATGATATTGACAGTGTTCAAGGACTGCCCCGGCGACCAAGTTTGCAACCACTTTGGAGGCTTCGGAGTCGATCCCACCACTTTCTGCGTCGAGCCCAACGACCCCAGCTGCAACGACCCCCGTGGCAACTGCGACACCCTTACCTGCGACTAATGGGTATCCGAGAGGAAGGAAAAGTGAGGCAAAGCCGGAGTCATGATTCATGAGAGATTATATGAGTGTATATACACATAATGAGTCAAGAGTTGTGAATGAACATCAAGTCAACAGCAAAGTGCCAAGTTCATGATATCTTCCTCCCTATTGCTTCGTTCCACTCCTCAAACTTGCACTTGCTGATCATGCCTTGATGTCCCTCCTTGTCTTCGGCCCACGTATCCTTTGTTTCCACGATTCCTTTTGCGATCCAGCTGCCCTGCGCCAAGAACTGGCTCCATACCAGCGGCGAGTCTCTGGACGCTGCCACCTCCTCCTTCAGGTTGAGAATTCGGTGTGCAATGTCCTGTGCTTCGGTCTCCAAATCATGGAACTTTGAAGGGGAGATGGCGTACAGAAGCCGTGACTTAATCATTCGACAGACCGCATATGTCCCCCGCAAAGCGAGTCTGGTCAGACACCAAGGGCCGAGCTTCCTGTAGTCAAAGTCGTCGGAAAAGACGAGCACGCCGTAGTTGTCTTCACGAATCCCCCCGGCTTGCGCTATGGGGCTCTTCCTGATCCAGTCTAACCATACAATGAGATTCTTGCGCTTTGCCAGGAGGCGTTCTGTGAGGTCGTCAGCTTCTTGTTGTGAGGGCGGGCAAGGGGAGAGCAGCAGTTCTGTTGTGTTCTTGAAGAGTCGTGGCATCCCGATCAGGCCGCCCCATAACGCAAGGGCGAATTCTTTGTCGTTTGTCAGGGTTGTGTCTTCGCTGACGGCTTCTCGGATGACGGCTTGCCACTGAGGCTGCTCAAGGAAGCAGGGCGTGTTGTTTAAGAAGGCCGACATTACCTGATGATAGAGATGTTAGACACGGGGCTCCTATTGGTGTTTGTTTCTGCTTGATGCGACATACTGTTGGTCCAATATGTGCCAGGAAGAGGGTCTTTTCGAACTCGGACTGGAACATGTGTACACCTCGAGCTTCTACGAGCCGAGCAGCTCCGCCGACGTGATGCATCCAAGAGTTTTCTCTTTCATTCCCATTGAGTGCCTACAAAATTCGTGAGTCAATTCTTGTCATCCACGCTTTGCTTCATGAACGGAAAAGTAACGAACCTCAAAGATGCCCAGCAGCTGCGTGGCACATAGTGTCTCCGGCTTCGCCCACTCCCTCTCATCCAACAAGGCCTGCTGTAGCGCCTTGAGTGCTTTCTGATAGTACATCAATGCCTTTACATCGCTTTTCGGAGATCTATGCTCCACGGGCTGTGATTCATAGTGCAGCTTTGCAATGACGCAGTCCGTTGCATGGCGGAGCAGTGATACGTGCCCATAGCGGCTCGGGATAAAGGATAAAAGCCGCTGACTCGAAGCCTGTGCCGTGATGATCCGGTCTTTGGGCTGTGCTGGTTCGTACAGATAGTGAGAAAGAGTGCCGACACCGAGCCGAAGTCCGGTGAGCGGCATGAGGTTGAGAAGGATGGAGAATTGCTTCGGCATTAGGGGGTCCTGGAAGGCAAAGGGCGCAGAAAGAGAGGATGACTGAAAGTCTTGCATGTCTTTGGGGTCTCGGCCATCTTTGAGTTCATTATGAAGCGGATGGCCATCACGAGGCTGTACGAAGACGGGGTACTGTCTCATGTTGTGCTTGCCGTAGTCTCCCCTCTGTCTCCGGGCCATGGCGGTGTTTCTCATGGCCTGCTGTCGGATGCGTCGCCGAGCCTGCACATCGGTGTTGAGGTTTGGACCCTGATAGTTGACAAAGGAGAAGGGTGCGTCTGATGGCTGTTTTGGCATCTTGTTCGTGTCTCGACTCCTTGTGGCATGAGCTGTTTGGAAGGCCTTTGATGGCGGCAAATCGGACATTGAGGCGGCACAAGCCGATTGATCAGAATTGTATGCTCCCTCTGACAGGTGTTGCACATAAGAAAGTCATCGGTCATTGATGTTTGATAGTGTTTTTAAGCTTGTCTCATATGAAGAGAGCGTGTTCGCTGTTTTTTGCTGACGAGAACCGAGTTCATGAGTTGAGGCGATCCTGTGAATGATGGATAACCTGATGACTATTCAAATATTCCAATCGAGTTTAGGGCGTGGACAGTCTTCCGAACATGCGCAACTGTGCTGAATCAGGTAACCTTGGCTGTAACTCATGACACTCTGGGTGTGTTCTTGCAGAATTCTAGAACATAGAATAAGCCTAATAGTAAATATAAACAATACCTTATCATCAAACCCTGTTTGTACGTGAACTGTCCAGAATGGCGATGCGTTACTTCACCACTTGTTATCTGTAGAGGATCCTTGTAACCCCTATTAGCCCGCCTACCTACGCTCGGACAACTTCGGCCCCGTGAATACTACTCTTACAACTTGATCGTCTCGATAGAGCCTCCTTGGGAACTCGATATTGCACGACTGTGCCTTGTAGATCAAGCTCATGTTCCCTGGCAAAGCGTTGAGCCCACGTAAGTATACATACTGGCCTCTCAGCCCTGGAGGAGAGTCAGCTCCTGGACCAGCGACAGGGAGCACCGCCACCAGCTGAGCTCCAAACTAGAGCTTGAGTCCCCGCATTCTCCAACTCCAGCTGCTAAAGAATTATAGCTTCATTCTGTCTGGGGAGAACCGAGCCAAAAGAAAGACGCCTCCCGACCTCGGCTTGGGGAGTTCGCCTCACCGCTTAGTCAGCCCGAGCTAGCAGCAGCAGCCAGCAATCTTTGTCTGGGGCCTCACGATAAGTCACCGGATTCATCCAATCTCCACCCCAGCTTTGATCTTCTCCAATCCAACGGGTGATGGGGCTTCATCTCGTCGAATCAGAAGACCTGCGGCATCTCGGATCGTCGTTCTATGGATGCCCTCACCGCGATTCCCCCAATGGATAACCAGCAGCCGTCGCCAAAGTCGACTCGCCACATAGACAGGGAGAGGAAGCGGGCTGCTCGAGCGTATGTGGACAGCATCTCAGGAGAGCCGGGACAAGTGGCATCTAACGCGATAACCTCACTCTCTAGGTGCGATGGCTGTCGCCGCCAGAAGGAGAGATGCGATGGCGGCGTGCCCTGTCGGAGGTGCTTCCGGCTGGGCCGCCAGTGCGACTTTACCAGCAGGGCTTCAGTCGACACCGAATCCCAGGCCGGCTCTGGCTCACGGCCAGGGGCAGTAGCAAGGTGAAGCTTGGCTCGGCCAACTGCTTATCCAAGTGAAAAAGGGAAACATCTGTTTTAAAACTAACAATGTTGCACAGGCGCCGTGCCTCTGAGAACACCTCCTCTGAGCAAGCAAAGCGGCTCGAGTATCTGGAGAGAATCGTCCAGGGCTATGTCGGCAGCAAGGATGCGTTGGACCTCGAGACCCTCAAGAGTCTAGCTCAGGGTGCAGAGAAGCGGCGGAATTCGCCTCGACCTGCCGACATCTCATCCCAAAGCTCCGAATTTGACGGCGTGGACGAGAAGTTTGACATACAGCCCCTGCACGGCAATGTCACACGTATGAGCTTCTTTTCTTATCTGTTTGATGTCCAGCCACACGCTGACGTGACTTGCAGACTACTCTGGCGAGTTCTCGCATTGGAACTTTTCCATGCGGATCAAGAAGTGGATAGACCAGAGTGTCCCCAATGACGCTTCCAATGTGAATCACAGCCCTGCTGTTGACGCTGGCCATTCCTGCTGACAAGTTCGTGTAGTATCCGTCCAAATCTGCCACCACATTCAAGGAGTACTACCGGGCCGAGGAGCTCCAATCGCACTCGGACGCAATGGGCTTGTTATCGCTTCTGCCGCCTAGACCCATTGCCGACTTTCTCGTTTATTCCTTCTTCAAGCACGCGCAGACCAACTACTTCTTCGTTGAGCAAAACTGGTTGAGAGCCAAGCTTGACCTAGCCTACGAAAACTCTGCCGCCTTTACTCGGCGAGATGTGGGCGTCGTGTGCATCATTTTCGCCATTCTTGCTATTGGGACGCAGTTCGCCTACCTCGAGTCTCTGGTGGACGGTGTTGAGAACCCCACAGAAAAGGGCTCTGATGCATTCACGGAAGATGCAGTCGGAGTGCTATTCTATCAGCAGGCATGCCGCCTTCTTTCGGATGTCATCACCGTCTCATCGCTCGAGTGTGTCCAGGCTTGCTTGTTGCTCGGTATCTATACGCTTCCCGTGGACGCATCCGGATTGGCCTACATCTATCTCAACTTGGCCCTCAAGCTCGCCATCCAGAATGGCATGCACAGGAAATACCCAGTCGAGAATCGGGATGCAGATATCGTTGAGACCAGAAACCGGGTTTGGTGGACCGTGTACACCATAGAAAAGTATGTTGCCTCAATGACTGGGATGAGCTTCTGGCGAGCTAACAGAGGTTCATAGGCGCGTCGGAATATTCCATGGCAGACCGATGTCCATATCCAGTACGGATGTGGATGCTGATTTCCCGGTTCATCATCCCGATCTATGGTCCTCGACCTCACAAACCGATACCGCGCATATTCTGGCAACATTTGAGCTCAACCAGCAGCTGAGTAAACTGTCTCGGGAAATGTAAAGCTCACCCTAACCAAAGGCCCAACCGGAATTCAATGGCTGATTCTTATTTCTAGAACAATCCTCAGATCTCTTCCTAAGCATGAGGTGCCCGAAGGCCTGAAGCGGCTCGCACAGTTGCACCGTGAGCTCAAGTCCTGGTGGGATGCTCTGCCGGTGGACATCTTTTGCAAGGAGTTTACATCTCAGTCCAAGATTTCCCGCAAGCACATGCATCTGCAGTTGGAATACTGCCTTGTCCGCATGTTTGTCGGCCGCGTCTTCATCTTCCCCGAGGCAGGGTTGAGGGACGGCAGCAGCCCGGCTACGTCTGCGAATGCGCCCTCGAGTGCATCGTTGAGCAAGAAAGGCACTCGCTCGACCTTGGTGGCGGATTGCGTCGAGGCTGCTCTGTCCGTCATCGACACGTGTCGCTGTCTGCGAAACACGATTGGCCTTGCGCGCGCCTCCTACACTGAGTTCAGCTCCTGTCGAGCGGCGCTCATGGTGGTGACGACGCAGTGTCTCGCTCAGAAAACATACATGTTCAGGCAGGCTCTGCGGGATGGGCTGTCCATGCTCAAGGAAATGTCAACTGGCAGCCTATCGGCGCACTCGGAAATGTCGCTGATTGAGGCATTTGAACAAGCCATTGCCAACATGAACGCACAGGAGCAGACGACCAGCTCCATGGTGAGCGAGTCCGAGTACGCAAAGTTCAAGAAATGGGAGCAACTGTGGAAGAACGACGCGCCCACCGTGACGGAGTCAGTTGATGGAAGCGTTCAGGGCAAACAAGTGCCAACGGCGCCCCCAGAGCCGGAGCCGCCTCGGCCAATGCCAGAAGCTCCAAAGGAAGAGGGCATGATGATGCCCTCAAGCACGCCGTTCTTTGGCGTAGACGGCCATTTCGCTTCATTTCCCCAGAGTCTGGACGATTTCACGGCTTTTTTTGGCAACGAATTCGGAACGAACATTGACTCCGGACATGGCTGAAAGAGGGAACCAACAAGGGTTGACCCCTTGCGTTCATGTCAGCAAATTTTCGGCATCATGATCGTCATCACTGCGAAATCAAAGCCTCGCAGGGATCACTGTCGAAAAATGATACTCTAGTGATCCATGGAAATCTTGCGACTGGATACTATCCGCTTCAGCGCCAAGATATACAAGTCCAGCCCCCGAGTCAAGCCTGGTCAGTGCTCTCCTCTCCCTTGGTGTGACAGCCTTGTACCAAGGCGGAACAAGTGTTACACAGAGAAGAAGAAGCTCGTATTTTGCCAATCCAGCAAATTTCCGATTCGCTTTCTTTCGAATCTCAGGCGATCTGTTTGCTCACTACAATATCATTCTTTAGGATGCTCCCATTGTACTTTGCACTTGCGGGATAATGGTCAATGTGACACAGCAGTCATGCGGCGTCTGTGCAGGCCGTTTGAAGGGCGCTCATACCAAACGCCTCTTACACGCCCAGCGGCGCAACCCTGGCGGCTGGAGCGCGTGTCACTGGCGCCTCAAGTCGTGTCAGGGTGATCGCCCCGCGGAACGAGCCATACCAGAAGGACGGACGAGCCAGGCCTGGGGGGCTACTCCAAAAGCGTCTGTCATCGCGGGGGCGAAGCCAGGCACAGCCAGGCTGTGACGACTGCAATCCACTTCCACGGTCTCTTCCGAAATGGCTCCAGCTTAATGGATGGTGCCGTCGGCATCATCCAATGCCCGATTGCGCCTAACTCGACCTTTACTGGTGCATCGTTTCATTTCCCAGGGGCCGCGGGGAATGCAAATCTGAAACCTCCGCCGCACAGGCGCACCCCGTCTTGGCTGTGCGGAATGGATGATGATGGACTCGATGCTCGACAAGGGAGCGCGTTGTGTATATACATACGCAGCCCTGGGGCAGTAGCTCGAGGGATGGATGTTGCATCCTGATCCGCGACTTGCAGCTCCCCCGTCTCGCTTAGCCTATCAGTCGTCATTTGCATCCTCTACTCCTCGTCAACCACTGATTTGAAGCGATAGAAGCGTCGATATGGCGCACGAAATGATAACAGCTGCATTGAGACGCTCAATTGACAATATGGACGCCCTCACCCATCTCCTGACCGTGCGCTGCACAGAGACGCAGGAGAGCAACACATGCGAGAAGCCTGCTTCTCAGTCAGGGATTCTTATCGCGGTTGTCATCACAACAGGGTGAGATCCCTTGCTTCAACTCCAAAATTCTTTCACCAGCCAATTTCTTCTCAGTAGCACGCACTTACTGACTGACTCTTGACCCAGAATCTTTCTGCTTGGGTCGTTGCTATTAGTCCTCTTCTGGTTGTGGCTGAGGCGAAGGAAGATTGACAAGCTCGAAGAGGCATCCGATCCTTTCGAGTTGGCGGCATACGGCATCGAGCAACCAATTGCCCAGAAACAGAGGCGGCGCGACTATCTACGAAACTTGATGGGCAAGAGATAAAGAGGACGGGCTCGAGACGATTTTACATCCCGCGAAGCAAACCTTTGCATGGACCCAAACGAGCGAAACCAACAGATGGGAAATCAAAAGGGCAAGAGGAGGGAAATACAGCTGAGCTTGGGCAATGTGCCTATCGAGAGCTCGATACTACGCAAGCGTCTGTATGGGATGCTGAAGAAGGGTTTTACATCGCTACCCCGACACGACCTAGCGACGAGAGGTGCCGAAGGAGGAAAACCTAATCGTTCTCTTCGATGCCATCTTTCTTCTGACATAAACAGCGATGTATGAGCAAAATGGATAGGCGTATCGGAGTTCGTGTTGCAGACTGTGGGGTTCATCGTCTGCTGTCGATTTGATCGTCAGAGCTAGTCAGGGATATTTCGGATCTTTCCTGGGCAGGCACTGGATGGCTGTCCTGAGTGACAGCTTGACATTGGGATTACTTGACCATTGTGTGTTTAGTGTATAATGCCAATTCACATTCTTCCGAAAAACAGAAAAGAAGCGGCAGATGCGAACATGAAGAAGAGGTTGAAGAAGAAGCGAGGATTTTGAATGAGTGATTGCCGATTTTCGATCAGTTGTTCTAGTCAACGCAGCAATATGCCAGCATTTGTTATAGAAAGCCCGGCAAGGTCAGTTGCTTTTTGTGCCGTTGAAGGGGAGCACCATTATTGCTTGTATCCCGTGCAGAGGATGATGGAAGCAAGGCTGCCTGCCGTTTGTCGTTTTTAGAATCACGAATGGTTGCGGTGTCAATTTTGGACTTATTCAACCTGTTATTCCAGTCGAGAAGATCATTGAATGCAAACTGCTGATGTTATTTGAAGATGCATTAATAGCCGGTCTGTGATAAGAACGAGTGGAGCAGAGCGACATCGCCAGCTCTCCCCTGCATCAACACTCACAACACCGAATCTATTACCTACTCGCAACACCAGATCCGCATCTCATATGACCTTAAAATTCATCACATGGCCATTTCATTATCAAACTGACCGATATCATTTCCCCCCATTCTGTCATGTCTTCATTCCCGGGCACCCGGAACGCAATCAGTGGAGACCGGCCCGGTTCCGGTCCCGGGCCGGTCGACTATCTTTCGCCCTCGTTGTCGTTTCTCTTCTCCGAATATTCACCTGTTCCTCCTAACTAGTAATACCATCAAGACTATCACTGCTTGACCAACCAACTGCTAGCCTGGATCCCCGCATCCGCCACACTCGTCAAGCCGGCAATCGCCGTTCCGGGGTATCGATTCTCACAGTGAGGCAAAACTAGGTATCTTATCAAAGAGCTATAAGAACCTCGTCTCCAAACTCTTTTCCCTTTCAAAGCTGTTCACTCATCGCAAGCTAATATCAACCAAGTCTCATAGCTCCTTGTCAAAACCATTCATTCACAATGTCTGCCGTGCTTGAGCCAAAGGTGACGACCGAGATCCCTGGACCTCGCTCCAGGGCCGAGGCCGAGAAGCTGGGCTCTTTCTTTGATAACCGAGCCTTTTACTTCGTGGCCGACTATGACAAGAGCTCAGGCAACTAGTACGCACTGATCTCCTATCTCACTCAAGACAACTCAACACAAGAACTAACACATGAAAAAAAGCATCGTCGACGTCGACGGCAACCAGTTCCTGGACGTCTACTCCCAAATCGCCTCCATCCCCGTAGGCTACAACAACCCGGGCCTCATCAAGGCCGCGCAGTCCCCCGAGATGGTCTCCGCGCTGGTCAACCGCCCGGCCCTGGGCAACTTCCCCTCGAGCCACTGGCACGACTCGCTCAAGGACGGCCTGCTCAAGGTGGCGCCCCCGGGCTGCGACAAGATCTTCACCGCGCAGTCCGGCTCCGAGGCCAACGAGCTCGCCTTCAAGGCCGCCTTCATGCTGTACCGCCGCAAGGAGCGCGGCGAGGGCGTCGACTGGTCCGATAGCGAAATCAGCTCGTGC